>NC_136739.1:11089000-11797500 GCF_936440315.1 Barbus barbus | reverse complement strand
TTATTAAATATTGTTAGTTCCAATTATGGTTTGTATGCAGGTATAAAGTATGTGATATTTTATAGTTACAATGACTGGGGCCAAAACTGTCCACATTTTAGTTTGACTTTGTCTATCTATGATTGTGGGTGCACATGTTATTTGGCTTCTGCCCCCTTCACATTGAAAGGGTTATTACAGTAATGTCTTCAGAGGCCTGTCTGATGCCCTCTGTGTGTCTCATCTAAAATGGGTCCCTATTGCTCCCTTTGGTCTAATAGCTTCAGTACTCTATATATATATATATATATATATATATATATATATATATATATATATATATAATCAACACTGCTGGCGTTCTTGGTGAAGCTGAATTTTGTGCTGACAGACTCATTACAGTTGGCACAATCAGTGCTCAGTGATTATCTGTGTAATTTGATAACCAGTGTAATAACTTCTGATAATAATGGCTGCTAATTTTTTTTCGGGGGGGGGGTTCCAAATGTGTTTTGTCTACACTGACATGCAGGCATTGTTGAAGATTACAAGCCCCCATTCCATGACGTAGTGCCGAGCGACCCAAGCTTTGAGGACATGAAGAAAGTGATTTGCATAGACCAACAGAGACCAAATATCCCAAACAGATGGTTCTCAGACCCGGTCAGTACCAGCTCATATGCCTTTACAAATCAAGTTAATCAGTCATGAACTTTGAAGAGCATTATACTGTGTCCTAACCAGATCAAGTGGCAAGCAATTGCAAGTAAAAATGTAATCAGTCAGAACACATTGAATAGAAATGTCATATTTATAGTCAGTTAGGGGAAAAAAAAAACTTTTAACAAGGACAAAATTGTTTTATCGCTTTTTGTATTATTGTATAACTTCTGGACAGAGTGTTAAAGGGTGGGTATTAAAGGTATGAATCTTCACTAAAAAAATTAAATCCCAAAACAAATCTCAATGGATCTTGTCCTCCCAACTAGGAATTAGTATTGTCACAATATTAGGATTTTAGTAACCATTACCAATTCCAATGAAATGCCAGTTGTATGTAGTCAAGTAACATGATTACTAAATATAGCTTCAAAATAAACTAAACTAAAGTCAGTGATAAAAAAAGAACACATTACAATCAACAGACAGAGTGTTTTTAAGTATATATGAGTGCTTCAAAACAGAGGTCCTCAACTTTGGACCCCGGGATCCACTTTCCTGCAGAGTTTTAGCTCCAACTCTAATCAAACACACCTGAACAAGCTAAAGAAGTTATTCAGAATTACTACAAAGTTGCAGGTAGGTGTGTTTAATCCAGGTTGGAGCTAATCTCTGCAGGAAAGTGGGCCTCGAGGTCCAGAGTAGTGGACCCCTGATCTAAAAGTTTCCAGGCAACAGCCGTTTTCTTTTTCTCACCATTATTGCCATTTATGTATTATTTTAAATGCATAATAAACAGTGGTAGGTCTAATGGCTGTGCCCAAAAAAATAGTTCACTCAAAAATGAAAATTTGCTGAAAATTTACTCACCCTCAGGGCAATCCAAGTTGTAGATGAGTTTGTTTCTTCATCAGAACAGATTTGGAGAAATTTAGCATTACAAGACTTGCTCACCAGAAAGCCTTCTGCAGTGAATGGGTGCCTTCAGAATTAACTCAGACTGCTGGTTTAAAACATCACAATACTCCAGTCCACTGATTAATGGCTTGTGAGGTGTATATATATATATATATATATATATATATATATATATATATATATATATATATATATATATATATATATATATATATATATATATATATATATAATAAATCAATACTGTATGTGTTATGCATCGATATAGAATCACTGGAGAAAGATTCATGATGCTTCAGATAATTGAATAAATATGCAATTTTATTGTTGGATCATTAAATACATTTTGCACATGAGAGGTATTTCATTTCATTTAAGTCTTTTCTCTTTTTATTTAAGGCCTGATGGACACAAGCCAAAAGAGAAGATTATTCATTGCAACAAATTTACACGCGTCATAATTTAAATAACAAATACATTTATAAAGTAAAACTAATTTAAAAACCATTTCTGTTATTCCTATACTGTTACTGTTAAGTTTCTACTCTAAATTCTGATTTAGATTCTGAAATGCTAAAGCTCACATCACAATTGAATATTATACGAACATGTGTGACCTTGTATAAAGAATAAGAGGATTGCTCTCTTATAGCCATTGCAATATAAATATTATTTAGCAAAACTCCATTGTTTTGTGTTTTTAACCCTCCCTTCGCCTGATTCAGTCTCTTGTTTTGTTTTCATTTTTCAGACTTTAACATCAATCATTAAACTCATGAAGGAATGCTGGTACCAGAACCCATCAGCCAGACTTACAGCATTACGCATCAAAAAGACTCTGGCAAAAATGGATAATTCTTTGGACAAAATCAAAGCGGACATATGAACTACTTCCTTATGGAAGACCTTAAAAGCCTTTTTATCGTGCCCAGTGGATGTCTCAAACCGGAAAAAGAGATCATCTGGGCTTAGTGCTCTTATAGAGGCACATCATATTTATTTAGAATTTAAAGTGGGGAATATTTTGGCATCCAAAGATGTAGCGGGCATTTGAAAGACTGCAGGCTGCTTTTCGTATTGGGAGTTATTTCTTTTAGCACATAGGATTTTTTAAACATCTCGTTCTGTCACATTACAACAGCTGGGCATTTGAAGAAACTGCTTTAATGTTAGTGTACTTAAAAAAAAAAAGTAACCTTACAAACTTACAAATCAGACAGTTCTAGTTCATAATACAGCAACACTACTACAACCCTAAAAATGATTCAATTGCAACCCAAAGAAAATATATATTCTTTGTTTTTTTTTCTCCATTCTGGCTCTTTATCATTGTCATTTATAGTCTAAGTAGACAAACACAATACTCAATCAATCTGTCATGAACAAATAATGAGTTTTAAGGTTGCACCTCAGTCTCGGTCTTGATGCACCTTCTGTTGACTAATGTGTTAAATCTGAAAAGTTTTGTATCACTGCACATTTAGCATTATGTATTTGTTTTTTGTTTGTTTCATATTGTTTGTAAATACAGATGCTGAAAGAGTAAAACAACTTCAATAAACTTACAAGATCCTGAATTCAAGAAACTGATATCTGCAAAGTGTTTTTGTTTATCAAATAATTCAAACAGTTATTCAACAGACATATACTTGGACCACCCTAGGATCTTCATTTATAGATCATTTAATAGAATTTTAGGAAAATATTTATTTAAAACAATGAATAAATAAAAAGAGGCAGAATAGTTTAAGAGAGTTACAGATTTAGCCTAAATTAAGTTGTTACTACTAGTTTGGTGCCAATTGTGTGTGTTTGTTTGTAGTTATTGATCATGTATATAAATATACTTCATGTGTAGAAGGGCTCCAAATGTTACTTGTTGGGTATCACCTTTTTAAATAGGTGGAAAATGTGTAACAGGGTTGCACTCAGTTAAAAATTGTTAGCCCAGTTAAACATTACATTTTGGGTAAATAAATGTAGATATTGTTTACCTCGTTTACATAATTGCTGGACATATGGAGGGAATAGCTTGTCTTGCATGTCTTGGCAGTTAAGTATTAATGAGAATAAAGAAGTCTTTAAGCCAGTTTTAAAAGTGTCAATACATGAAGTAGTTTTTACAACATTTTCTGGTCTTTATTTAAACTTATTAAATGATCAAAACAAGAAAACAAGTACTAAACGTGGAGTTTTTTAACTTGCTCAAAAACTCAAATTTTTGCTAAACCGGCTAGGCCTGGGCATGCTGTATCTTCAAAGAATAGGGCAGGGGCACCAAGAGTGATTACAAACAAAAGGTGATAGCCTGAGTTATCATGATGCAGAAAAATAATCTTCACCATATGCAGTGTCCATTACTTTTTAATGTGATGTTATGGCAAGACAGGTTCAGCAGATCTTAAGGATATTTTTAAATTGACATCTCCACATCTGAAATTACATATAGAAGCATGAAACATACAGACTTTTCTTAAACAGATCTTTATACAGTGTGTTAATGTGTGTTTTTAAATCTCTGTGATGTTTTGACCTGGTTTTCTCCCCATTTTTGATTAAATAATAGTGTGACATGAATTCAGTCTGGACTCAGGTAGACCTGTTCCTGGTAGTTCTTCAGACATGAATGTCTGGGACATAACTGCAGGTTCCCTTTTGTACCAATGTCTGTTGAATTGAAGTAGGTGCGGGTTCATTGTCATTGACTTTGGGCATTAAATGTTACTGATTTCTTCTGAGTACTCCAGTCTCAAATTTGAATAAGGTATGGCCGTAGTGTTAGATCATTCTCTTCCATTTCCAATCCTTGACCTTCACGATCGCCATGGAAAGCCATTTTGCAGTGTGCACATTATAGTGCTGCATCCTCTTTCAAGTTTTCACTTTACTAATCCTAGTTCACAAAAGCAAATAGGTTTGAGCCCTTTAGCATCTTAATCACACCCATTGCACTTGATTTATCACATCGAAGAAGATTTTTACATAGAAATCAGTCACCACAAATGCTTTAGAACTATAGTGCCTTTCTTTAAAAGTAGCCATAACTATGACTTGTCCAGTACAAAGTACCCCTTTGCTCTCAAGTCTCACATTGACATTTCTGAGTTGTGGCTTGTACTTCAAAACAGAGTTCTCAGAAATTAGACTGTTGTCAGCGTCTGAATCCATTTCAAAGTCTCTGTGTTCCTTGAATCTAGATTGTGACTACTCATCCTCCACTTTTGGCATCAATGTGAGTTAGCAAACTAAGGAAGTGTGCTATGTTGCTGCATTCCTGTGGTTTGCGGGCATCATGGACGTGGGTTCTAACTGCAGCAAAGTGACCCTTTTCCTGCATTTTCAGCACTCCACACTATTTTGGCTGTACACATGTGACATATCCCCTTTTCCATGATTTTTTCTACATATTTTACATCCCCTCTTAGTTACATGCTCAGTGTGGTTTTGTTTTGAGCCACAGTGCTGTCTCCTTCTCTGTGTAGCGTCTGGACCTATCAGATACACAACTATTTGTTATATTTAACAAATAATATCTAACACACCCTCACCCAAACAACAAGCCAACTATAGCCCCATTTACACTGCAGGAACTTTCCCCAAAAACTAGGGACTTTGGGTTCAGACTCGGTGTGTTTCCACTGCAGGAACCAGGATCTAAATAAAGTTCGGGGTAAAAACGTGCCCCTCAGAAAGTCCCTGCTCGCGAGGCGTTCACCCAGCATAGTATTTCAACCACCATTTATTTGCATTTTTTTATATATATATTACTGTTGTTTCATGAAATGTAGTTTTCAAAGTATTTCAGGCGAGAATGTAATTGTTTAAAACTCAAATCTGTGGTTTATTTATACCTACTTGAAAATGTGCGTCGCTGATTTTGGAGATGTGAGATCCACGCGATTAGCGGGTGTTCAGTGCTCATGTTTCCCGATGAGAGCAGCTTCAACTCGGCTAGTCCTTCTGACATTTGCCGCTGGCTCTGATGTCTCTGTAGTGGGTAAGTATAAGGTATAATTAATTTTGGGTAAATCTAACAGGTAATCGTTGGTCTTTATTCTATTAATATATTAAAATTAAAATTAAAAGTGGCAATACTGTTTGATATAATATTTAATTTAATTGTAATATATGTAGGCTACATATCGATCATGATTCTTGATGATCTGCTGATCGATTGCTGTCCCTGTCTGTCGTGCTGCTGAGAGGTTTGCGATTGTAGCTTCGTGTAGCTTTGCTTTTTTGTTGAATTTCTATCTTTCGCTAACTGTTGTTTAAAGTGATAATATATAACTTAATTCCCACCATATTTCTGGTATTATCTATCTGTCACTCGTTCCATTCGCATTTCTATTCGCGTTTTATATTGTTTTCTATTTTCTCGCTCCGTTTCTCACGAGTTCATCAAACAACAGCGGTAAGCGAATCATTCTTCAATCACGGTGAGTAATGGCTTCTTCTCCTGCTAATGTTGTTTGCACTGTTTGCCACATGTACAGTTTCTCTCTCTCTCTGTGGGCGACGAGGGATTCACATGTGATAAATGCAGGGAAATAGTTAGGCTGACAGAGAAGATTTCAGAATTAGAGACACTCTTCCAAACTTTAGTTGAGGACAGTAAGAATGTGAGGTCTGTAGATACTGCTTTGGATGCGACTAGCTCAGGGAGTGCTGTACATTGTTCGGTTCCGGTAGAGCCCGTGCAGCAGGGCAACTGGGTGACTGTGAGGCGGCCTAGTCGCGGGTCAAAACACCACTCTTCCGTTCCGATCAAAACATCAAACAGGTTCTCCCCACTCAGTGACGCACCCACTGAGAAACCTGATGAAAGTGCTCTAGTTATTGGCGATTCTATTGTACGGAATGTGAAAATAGAGACACCAGACACCATAATCCAATGTTTACCGGGAGCCAGAGCGCCTGACATCTTGGCAAATTTAAAAGTGCTGGCTAATGCTAAATGTAAATTCAGTAAGATTGTTATTCACGTCGGCGCTAATAATGTTTGACTTCGCCAGTCGGAGATCACTAAATATAATGTTAAAGAGGTGTGTGAACTTGCAAGTAAGATGTCAGAGAAGTCTCAGCACATAGAGACTCTTTCACCTAGATATCACACTATAGTAGACGGTCTGTTCTGAGAAAATACAGAAAACATCCAAACCAAAGTAAGAGTAACAATTTAATTGATGTTCAACAAATAAAAAACAGATATAATACAGATAAACAAATGATAAAACTTGGCTTATTGAATATTAGATCCCTTTCTACAAAAGCACTTTTTGTAAATGATATGATCACTTGTTTGACAGAAACCTGGCTAAAACTAGATGACTACATTACTTTAAATGAGTCTACCCCCAAGATTACAGTTGCAACCATGAACCACGTCCAAAAGGTAAAGGGGGAGGTGTTGCCACAATTTATAGCAATATTTTCAGTTCAGTTTTTCTCAGAGGTCGCCTTTCAAGTATAATTCATTCGAAATAATGGTGCTTCATATAACATTATCCAAAAAAACAAGTGTTAATGATAAATTCCCTGCAACGTTTGTACTGGCTACTGTATACAGGCCACCAGGGCACCATACAGACTTTATTAAAGAATTTGCTGATTTTCTATCTGAGGTAGTGCTGGCTGCAGATAAAGTCCTAATTGCTGGTGATTTTCATATCCATGTTGATAATGAAAGAGATTCGTTGGGATCAGCATTTACACAACCCCAAGTATTTATTTAATACAGTGGCTAAATTAACAAAAAATATAACATCAGCAGGTGCAGACATTACCCAGCAGCACAGTAGTAATGACTTTATGAACTACTTTACTTCCAAGATCGAAAGTACTAGAGATAAAATTGTAACAATGCAGCTGTCAGCCACAGTATCACTATAGATCCCCTGAGGAACAATTCCACTCATTATCTTCTATTGGAAATGAAGAATTGTATAAACTTGTTAAATCATCTAAACCAACAACCTGCATTTTAGACCCTGTTCCATCTAAGCTCCTAAAAGAGGTGCTTCCAGAAGTAATAGATCCTCTTCTGAATATTATTAACTCATCATTGTCATTAGGATATGTCCCCAAAACCTTCAAACTGGCTGTTATTAAGCCTCTCATTAAAAAACCACAACTTGACCCCAAAGAATTGATTACAGACCGATCTCGAATCTCCTTTTTCTGTCAAAGATATTAGAAAAGGTAGTCTCATCACAACTATGTTCCTTCTTAGAGAAAAATTATATATGTGAGGATTTCCAGTCAGGTTTTAGACCATATCATAGTACTGAGACAGCTCTCATTAGAGTTACAAACGACCTGCTTTTATCATCTGATCGTGATTGTATCTCTCTATTAGTGCTACTGGATCTTAGCACTTCGTTTGACACTATCAACCACAACATTCTTTTAAATAGACTAGAAATTTATGTTGGCATTAGAGGAAGTGCACTGGCATAGTTCAAATCATACTTATATGACCGCCATCATTTTGTGGCAGTAAATGAAGAGGTATCATACCAATCACAGGTGCAGTATGGAGTACCTCAAGGCTCAGTACTTGGCCCCTTACTTTTCACGCTTTACATGTTACCCTTGGGAGATATCATTAGGAAACATGGTGTTAGCTTTCATTGTTATGCTGATGATACCCAGCTCTATATTTCTTCGCAACCTGATGAAACTTACCAATTTGCAAAACTTAGGGAATGTATAGATGATATAAAAAACTGGATGACTAGCAATTTCTTACTGCTAAATTCTGAAAAAAACAGAGGTGTTAATTATTGGACCAAAATTTTTTGCATGTAATAACCTTGATCACTGTCTAATACTTGATGGCTGCTCTGTAAATTCTTTGTCATCAGTTAGGAACCTAGGCGTACTTTTTGATAGCAATCTTTCCTTCGAAAAACATGTTTCTAGCATTTGTAAAACTGCATTTTTCCATCTTAAAAATATATCTAAATTACGACCTATGCTCTCAATGTCAAATGCAGAAACATGCATAATTCATAATTCATACATTCATGACCTCGAAGCTAGATTATTGTAATGCTTTATTGGGTGGTTGCTCTACACGTTTAATAAACAAACTCCAGCTGGTTCAAAATGCAGCAGCTAGAGTTCTTACTAGAACCAGGAAGTATGACCACATTAGGCCGGTTCTGTCAACACTGCACTGGCTCCCTATTAAACATCGTATACATTTTAAGATCTTGCTAATTACCTATAAAGCCCTGAATGGTTTGGCACCTTAGTATTTGAGTGAGCTCTTATAGCATATCGCATCTTATCGCCCCAGCCATATCACTGTTGGAAACTTTTTCCTTCGTCAAAGCAGAGACCAGGAGACTTTGGGATAAGTTACTCTTTATTGAGAACTTGCTGTAGTCGCTGTAGTCATCCAAGTCTGACTCAAACAGTATACATTGTAGTTTATATACATTTCAAGGGGGAGGGATTTACATAGAGGTGGATACACTCGGAACAAAGCATGTAAATGAAGTATACAGGTTTAGGAACCCGCCCCAGACTCTAGAGTGTTACCAGTCCTAATTCAATCAGCATAACTATTCAACTGTATAAATGCTAATCCAATCAGCCTGACAGTATCACCCAAATGGTCAGGAAGTGCCTAAAGACAAAAGGTTAATGTCTCAGACACCTGGGCTGCCTGACTTCATCTAAGAATGTCATCATCTTTACCTCAAAATGTAAAACACACTGTTTCAGTTTATATATAGTTATATAAATAGTTATACTATTACATTGGAACCTAGATTTATAATTTTAATAAATTTGTAATCCCACATCACCCTGCAGCCAAAGACCGGTTGCCCACTGAAGCTAAGCAGGGTTGAGCCTGGTCAGTACCTGGATGGGAGACCTCCGGTGAAAACTAGGTTGCTGCTGGAAGAGGTGTTAGTGAGGCCAGCAGGGGGTGCTCACCCTGTGGTCTGTGTGGGTCCTAACGCCCCGGTATAGTGACGGGGACACTATACTGCCAAAAAGCACCGTGTTTAGTCAAAATAGAGATTTTGTTACAATATAAACTATTCAAAAGTTTGGGGTCAGAATTTTTTTCTTTCTTTTTTAAAGATACTTTAAAAAAGTTTAAAGAAAGTTCAATAAACTTTATTCAGCAAGGATGTGTTATTGTAGTTTGAAGCAAAAGATGAGACGGAATCTTTCTGATTTGCTGGAACTTTACTGAACAAAGTTTATGAGAAACAAAAATGGCGACAAAAAGGCATTAACAAAACATAGACGGCTCGCAGCAGGCCAACGATCCCAGCATACTCCGCTTCCTCGTCTCCTACGCTGCTGCTCCTGGGAAATGTAGTTCGATTTAATATATTGTGAAGGTTAACAACATTCAAATCATTAAAGCTATCAAATTCTTATATTTATTGTTCAATGTTAATGAATTGCAACTAATAAATTGCAACGTGTTAAAATTATAAAATTGATAGTAAAGACTTCTGTTGTTAGAAATTATTTATATTTTGAATAAATGCTGTTCTTTTAAACTTTTTATTAATCAAAGAATCAAAGAAAAAAGTAACACAGGTTCCAAAAAAATATTAAGCAGCACAACAGTTTCAACACTGATAATAAATCAGCATATTAGAATGATTTCTGAAGGATCATGGGACACTGAAGACTGGAGTAATGATGCTGAAAATTCAGCTTTGATTACAGGAATAAATGCTATTTTAAAGTATAGGTATTAAAATAGGAAACCCGTATTAGAAATTGCAATAATATTTCACCATATCAATGTTTTTTCTATATTTTTTAAATGAATATAGCCTTGATGAGACTCAAAGTCAAAGACTCATAAACAAGGTCAATTATTTATCAGGTTTATAATATAGGCCTAACATAATATATTATCAAAACAAACTATTTAAACTGATAGAATAGAATACAAACTGAAGCAAAACTTAAGCTGAGACCTGTAAGTTAAATATATAAAAAAAAGTGAACATATGAATTCTTCTATAGCTGTCTAAACATCGTTATGAAGTACAGTTTGTACAATACTGTACTTGTACCCCCATCATGTGCACCTTCTACAGAGGCACCATCGAGAGCATCCTGACTAGCTGCATCACTGTGTGGTATGGTGCTTGCAACGCATCCTGCTGCAAGTCACTTCAACGCATAGTGAGAGCAGCTGAGAAGATCGTTGGTGTCTCTCTCCCCTCCCTCCAGGACATCTACAGCACCCGTCTCACCCGCAAAGCCCTCCGCATTGCAGGTGATCCCACCCATCCGACACACAGCTTCTTCAGTCTGCTGCTGTCAGGGAGGAGACTGCGGAGTCTCCAGGCGAGGACCAGCAGACTGAAGGACAGCTTCATACATCAGGCTGTCAGGAAGCTGAACTCCCTCCCGTCCTTGCCCCCCCTCCCCTCTTTTACCCCATGCAACACTGAACTCTGATACTACGACCCCCCCCCCCAGCTCCCCACATCCCCAGGACCCCCCCCCCCCCCCCCCCCCCACTTAAAAACTGTGACCAGCACCTGTCACTTGTGCAGCATTGGACTGATCACTTCTCATCCAGCATTGACTGCAAACTACCTCTTCGGATAGTCTGATAAAAAAACTGTTCTCTTGTCACTTTAACAGACTGATAAGCTCTTCTTGCACTACACATATATCTGCACAGTTTTGTTTTATTTAACTGGTTTGCACTCTACCTGCCATGTGCCTTATGCCACTTTATCTATTTCTTTTTTTTATTTTTCTACAATGTCCTCATTGTATATCTGTATAGTTGCATGTACATATGTTTAAACTTTATTTATCTGTATTTGAACGTCTACTGTCAGTGTCTTAAATGTTAACTGTATGCACCAAGGGTCTGAGAGTAACGCAATTTCAATTCTCTTTATGCATGTGCCGTACATGTGGAAGAATTGACAATAAAGCAGACTTGACTTGACTTGACTTGAATACTCTTGTGTGTGAATGTACATGTTTCAGAGTTTTGTTACCATTCTTTGCCCATCCTCTGCTATTTCCAGCACTTAATCAAGCCACTCTTCTTTGAGGACGTTTTATTTCACGTCATTGCATTTGCGTTGGCTCTCCTGTTGAGTGCACTTCAACCATTGAAGTATTCAGTTTCTACAGCGACTCTTTTGGTGCATATCGTTCTCTTTCTATGAAACCTGTAAACCGCATTCACCGGCTCTAACTCTGTCGTGACATAAGCTCTATAGCGGTTTGCCCGAGCATTGCTGTTCTTTCCCTTTTACTGCGGCATTCAATCAAATGGCTTCCCAACTCATTTTTGTGTGCGCGAGGCACATTATTTCTTCTGCGCGTCCGCGGTGGACGAAGAGCACGGTCGCGCGCGCGCGCTCAGCTTAGAGGGAACACTGCGTGGGAGCCCTGTATTTAAGATAGCCCGTCGGGCAGGGCAGTGGTACATTTTGGTAGCCCGACTGGAAAACACAATAGCCCCGGGACGTCGGGCTAGCGATTTTGCGAGCCCTGCTTCATTAATTAGGTCAGCCGGAACCGGGAACACTTCCCAAAACACCTGATGTACTTGTTACATTGTTAGAAGAATGGCATCTACGCTAATATTTCTTTCTTATTCCGAGGTCACCGTAGCCACCCAGATCCAGACTGTATCCAGATCAGATGGTCACTGCAGCCACCCGGATCCAGTCCGTATCCAGATCAGATGGTGGATCAGCACCTAGTTTCATGGACTATGCTCCATTCAGTTTAAACACTCCCAAGAAACTCCAGGACACAGGTGATTAATTTCCATAAAGTTTACTGAGAATATTGTGAAACTGTAATACAATACAGATTAAATATATATTAATATTAAATCCAAATACACGTGACAGAGAAAACAGCACGGATTATCTAAACGGCTGTGATCTGTAGGATAAACGCAATCGAGCTATTAAACAATAGGCAGTAATAAACGTAAAGCTAACTTAGCCGTCTCAATAGTCTTACAAAAAATGAAAATAGACACTATCCTAATATCACATGATAAGAAATACTCACAGACGTTGCTTTAGCAAAAGGGGAAGAGAAAAAGGCGATCACTCGAGAAACGGAATGGCTGAGCGAACTCGCAGACTGCTGTGACTGACTACTGCACAGCGATCTGCTTCCTGATTTGTGACGTGCGCAGAAGCGCGCTACTACCGTTACAAAGATAAACAGATAACGCTGTACTGATGAAACAAACAAAAATACTTTTTTTTTTTTTTTTCCATATGCGGCATGACACCTAGAGATGACCTCTACAGCCAGGACACCTAGATGAGCCCCAGAGACTGATCCCCAGTGAAGACCCTGTCTCCAAGACGGCCATCGGGACAAGACCACAGGAACCAGATGAGTCCTTTGCACAATCTGATTCTGCTTTGGCCTAGATTTAAACTGCTGATTTTGTCTGGCCAGAGGAGAATGACACTATTTCGACAAACTATTTCCCCGTCTAAATACTGTAAAGTTGATATGAAGCCACCCAGCTTTATATCAAGCCGATGTAAAGCTGCTTTGACACAATTTGCATTGTTAAAAGCGCTATACAAATAATATTGACTTGACTATTGACATTCCCTGAACTACATTTCTGCGGCTATTAATACGTTTAAATGAAAATTAAAAGATGCAGTGGTGTTTGAAATCATATTTCGAGCACCTGCCCTTTTTCAAAATTATAGAAAAGTGCCCCTCTCAGACAAATATCAATGATATTGTGGTCAATAAAACAAAATGCATTTGAATTCTAATTAACATGACAATTTGTACATGTATTTTATAATTTGTACAAGTAACTAATCACTCAAAAGTTGTAAAATTCCTGTTTCGTTTTTACATATGTCAATCTGAGGCATAGCTATGGGTTGCGTGCGTTTTGCTCGACTGAATGATATTCCACAGTCTGTTCGGAAACCATAGCCTCTCAAGCCATATATGGTTCTTTCAGTGAGTGCCTTTGGGTCGACGGAAGGAAAAAATAAACCAAACAATATTTTAAACATTTTTCATCAATAATCAATGCTAGTGTGTCGATTTATTTAAAACTCCATATTACATATTTTAGAATATTACATAATTCATCAATGCCCATTAGTCATGTAGTTATATTACACCAACCAATCATGATCTGGCACAAGAAGTTCAAATTTCATTGGACAATATGTGAAGTGGAGCGGTAATTTCCGTTCTTATTCATAAATCGGTTGAAAATTACATGGGACCGACAAGCTTATTTGTGGAGCGATCTGGATCTGCGATTTGTCTCATTTTATAAATCCAATTACATCGCTGGGAAAATGTATGCTAAATGACTACAAAAGCACTGCACAATAATGGTAATCAGTAGGCTATTCAATTCACTTATATTTATGTGTGATATACACTGTTTACTATTTGATGGAACTATCATAGTTATTTAAACCCAAGTGCCACCTACAGGCTTATTATGTGAAGTGTAGCCTGGCGAAATGGTGACATGAAAGGATTTTATTATATTACCATTAAGTGTCTTATGCTCATCAAGCCTGCATTTATTTGATCAAAAATACAGAAAAAACTTTAGCCTAATATTGAGAAATATTATTACAATTTAAAAGAGTTTTTCTATTTTAATATACACTTATACAATTTTAATAAAATATAATTTATTTCTGTGATTCAGAGCTAAATTTTCAGCATCATTACTCCATTCTTCAATGCATGGTCCTTCAGAAATCATTCTAATATGCTGATTTATTATCAATGTTGGAAACAGTTTTGCTGCTTAATTTATTTTTATTTTATTTTATTAATTTTATTAAAATAGAGATGTTTTCTAACAATATCAGTCTTTACTATCACTGTTTCTATCAATTTAACAAATCCTTGCTGAATAAAAACTAATTTCTTTAAAAAATAAATAAATAAATAAAAATACTGACTATAGAGAATAATAGCTTTTGAACGGTAGTGTAAATAAATGCTGTTCTTATTTAACTTTTCATTCATTGAAGAATCCTGATAAAAGTATCACAGGTTTTCAACATTGCTAACAAATCAACATTGCATAAAATGCATTAAGAGGTGTGACTCTTTCCAGACTTTAAAGAGCTCACGCACAGTTCCGCCCTCTCTCTTCTGCTAAATCTCCTGATTGCTGCCTGAGCCAGTGTGGGCATGCCCAGTGGGCTCCAACATATGGTCCAGTCTAAAGTTCTTTTAGATTCAGAGGAGATGAGGATGTGAGCTAGAACTATTCTGGAACCCTTAAGTGTGCCAGGCTTCGGCCTTGACTTTCCATTCAACAAAGATCCTAGGATCTCAGCTGATGTCTCTCTCTTAGCTCTTCTTCACTTTCTACCTGGAAGAAACTCCCAACCACCATCGAGTCAGGATCTTTCGAATTCATCTCTCTTCAAACCCGGAAGAACGTGATCGCTAGTCCAAAACCTTGAAACCATCAAGACTTTCATCCGAGACTGCATCCGGACACTCGTCAACGAGTTTTAGTATAAGTTAGAGACCCCATTGGAAACAGCGCTGATGATTTTACTCAGGTGGTTAACTGACTCTCTTCATAGCTTCATTCTCTGGTTTTCCTGATGGTTTCATCCGTCAAGTCTCCCTTGCCCTTTCCCCATGTATGAGTGATTTTATGTTTGTTTAGATTCGTTATGTGTATTAGCATTTAGTTAATAAAACTTTTGTGCACAAAATTAAATTACAAATTACATGAGTTTCTGGTCCTGCTTGTGAATAATGTCCCTTTATGATTCTGATCCAGCTACATGCTCTAATGCATTAATACTGTAGGAGAGATATTTTCAATGGCCACGAAAATATCCTTTCTTAGAGTTGATATAAACTTACACAAAATGTTCGCTGGACGAGCAGATTAGTTGATGGCAATTTAATTCTGCTGCAGTTACTACTCAAATCAAATCAAATCAAATCACTTTTATTGTCACATCACCACAGCACGTGTGCCTTCATGAGTGAAATGGCAGCTGATATAAATAATTGTAATTAATCATAATTAATTGTAACTAATTATATACATTTCTTTTTTGAGCTGATTGGCTACATCTGTGATGGGATTTTTTTCCTGACGTGTGATGTCCACGAGCTTGTTCAGAGTGCCTCACGAGCTCTACGTGTTTCTGAGTGTCAGGTTGGGCATTAATTAAGGCTTTTCTGACTAAATCACAATCGCAAGGCTATCGCAGGTTTTTCATCTTTGGTGGCACCGAAGTTCTTTAAGTAGCTTCTTTATTAGAGTATTAGTTAGTTATTATGATCACTGCTGCACAGATTCGGGCTCCAAATAACATCATCAGTGCACGATTACAGCGGCCATACCTGGGATGTTTTGGCTTCAATTTACTACAGTGGAAGGAAGTGGATATGTTTCATCCATTTTTTTAAAAACAGTTTACGGGTGCATACAGTGAACTTTTAAATACTCCTGCTAGGGGATTCATATGATCATCTCCAGACTTGGTTTAGACACTGAAGATGCTAAATTGTGATAATTTACAGTTTCACAGGGAAACTATTAGAGTCTCATGTCTTGGAAATTTAGATCCAATTGGTGTTATAGGTTTGGTCATATTATATGGATGTGGCAATTTTGGTTCAAAGTCAAAGCAGCTCCAGATGGCAGCAGGAAGTGTGGCAATAAAAGTGACTTCGACATAGTCCTCTTAAATTGACCTATTCAAATGCAGTTTTTTTTGGGTGGAAGTGGCTTTACTGCTTGGGCCCATTATTGCTGCTTACAACTATGTTTATTTTTTATTATTGAAGCTGCACGGATTTATGCTTTCTATAGTATCCCAAAAATTCATAGGGTAAAAGCTATTCCATATATTACATCCCAGTTTAGACTATAAAATAGGTTATGTTTGCTTAGTGCTCCTGTTTTTATTTTGCCATGCTTTTCATGACCATGAATCAGAGAGAGGACTTGGAAACGTTGCTTTAGTGTTTACCTATCCTTTGTTTTTGTGAGTGCGTCAGGCTAAGTGTGGAGGGCAAAATCAGCAACAACAGTTGACAGTGTGACACCCCATGCAGTTGTTCTGAGTCTGCTTGTGTGATGGTTTACACATCGAAAAGTTCTCCTATAAAAAAAAGAAAAAAAGGCATTTGTTCCCCTCATGCTTTAAAAGCAAAAACCCCAAAGTGTACCCAATTTGTGTTAAAAAGTTGATTTTTAACAACATACATGAAACAGTTACAAATCACACAAAAGAAAAAAAAAAATCAAATTTATTTTATCTGCTGTCAGTTTGTCAGTTTACTCTTTTTTTTTTAAATTTTTTTTTTTATACTGAATATTGATTTATCATAGTTGGTTAAATAAAGTCCAGGTGCCACCTGCAGTCTGTTAGGTCAAGAACACGCTATGAGTTTAGAAAATCATACAACAAATAGGAATTACTCCATAGTGATGTTTTTAATTTTATTTATATATATATATATATATATATATAATTTAATTAATTAATTAATTAATTATAGATGTAACTACATAAATAATTACAAATGTGATTACAGGAAGGAGTTTTCAAATATAAGTACATTGTATTAAATGATTAATTTTTAATTAAGTACATAGTTAAGGACACTTAATATAAAGTGGGTCCATGTGTTATCGTTTAAAAGCCATAAACTCTCTAGACCAATCACAGCAGCCAGGTCCTAAAACTTGAAATGATTCAAGGAATTCTTCTTATCAGGAAATTAATAAATATTATATTCTATAATTCCTTTACCAAGGTTATTGGGGTTTCCCAATCATGGCGTCTGAGTTTCTGGTGCACCCCTGCTTCTCTCTCTCTCTCTCTCTCTCTCTCTCTCTCTCTCTGTAATCCTCTTACATTAAGCCACAAGAGGCGGAGCAAGTCTCTCTCTACGTGTTTAGTTGCTCTGGGGTTTATTTTGAGTGGTGCAATGCAAGCAGTCACTGTGGAAATGCAGCAGAACAGAGTCATGATGATTTTGTCTATAAAGGTGGATGTATTGATGCGCAGAGAGTGACATATGTCATGTCTTATCTCAGGTGCTCAGAAGCGGCTCTTTTACTCTTCACATTTGTGCAACTCACTGCAGGTACAGTTTCTGCTTTTCCAGTTCACTCTGTACTCTATTAAACATGTTTTTAAACCAAAAAGTGGAAGAATATTTGTGACTACAACAGTAAATAAAGCTGCAACTGTAAATAAAGCTGAGTTCATAGTCATAATAATATGTTGTGTAATCTTCTTACTGTATTTAGATGATGTTACACTGCTGTGAATCTAATGACCGCCTCATTCTGCTATGATTATGCTTAACTTACTTTTTTTTTAGACGGACTCTGAGCATTATGTAATGAACTGGTTAAAGTCAAAAGATCAGAACTGTGCCTGGTGAAACAGATGTTCACAGGTGCGTCCAGATCACTTAAAAGCAGAGACTTGGGTGTTTACTTAGGAAAACACATCTCTAAAGGCTAATTTACACTGCTCCGACTGACACTTACCAAGGGGACTTGTTTTTACTGACTGAACATGTTTTATCTGCGTGTATAATGAAGTGATGTTCTGTAATCTGGTGATTGTCTGTATTGATTAGCATCTGTCGATGCCGTGTGAATTAGCTCTAAGAAAGTATTTACTTTTCCCAGACATGAGTAAATGGCCAAATACTGTATGCTATTTTTACTTCAGTGCAGCTGCAATGAGAAGCAGCAGAAATACATGAAAGGAGTTGTTTGACCTTTGTGAGGCAAAGTGTTAGTGAATGTTCTATCTAAGATTAAGATAGCAGTAATAATAATTACAATAATGTAGTGTAAATTACCATCATATTTCTTTTTTTTTTGCCTTCTGCAGTTTGTCAAGCCCAAAACAGGCAGAATGAGGAGCTAAACAAAAAAGCATGGCATGGTGCACCAGACTGCATTCATGATTTGGCAGGATTTAAGTTTCATTGCAGTAAGCAGTAGTGCTGTCAAGATATTCCATAAAACACTGTGCGGCTCCTTGATTTCAAATTTGGTAATTAGTTAAATGAAAGCTCTTTGAGATCAACATGCTTTTAGCATTTTACCAGCCTGGTGTGGTGATGATCTGTGTAAAATTTGGTGAAGGTTGCACAAAATGTCTAGGAGTTTCAAATAGAGCCCTAACATGCCTGGATGATCTTGCGGAGAGAAATACCTGTAACAGTCTTAGCACGGTTACTGCCACATAAAAATTTGATTTATTTCAATTAGCAAAATACAATCAACAGCATATCTCACAAATGAGCATATGCAAATTACCACGGGGACCGTAAGTCTTGGTAACCCTAAGTAAAAGATAGCAGTATTTAAGAACAGTATTGTGAAAAGTATTGTAATCCGCATAATTTATTCATGTTGCATAGCTTTGCTATGATAATATTGATACTATTATCCACAGATTCTAAATCTTCCTCAAAAGTGCTCAGTTTATCGGGAAATCCACAAAATAGACCAAAGAAAGGATTGCTTTGCAGCTATTTAAGATTCTTTTTGTTTAAATCATGTTTGGATGGCAGAAACAGTGCTTCTGTTGCCAAAGGTTTGTCATGTATTCCCAATAATAATCTTGACAACAAATTCTGTCAAGATAAAGATGCAAAAAAACCAACAAAAAAAAAACGTTTTGCTTACATGTGAGAGCTGAAAATCCTTTGACTTGATATGCCATACCGAATGTAAAGAGTCTGTTTCATGATTTTGGTTAAACTATTAATAAGTTATCAGTCGTGCATTATTCTGTGCTCTGCTGAAACTATAACGGGTGATCAGTCTGTGAAGTATACCAAGTTTCATCTCAATATGCCAAAGCATTGTGGAGATACAGCCTCATATCCACTTTGGCATGCTTGCCAAATTTGTTAAAGCAATAAATGAGAATGGTTTGGTCTATGAAAATCCTCTTGATACATTTTTGGCAGCATTGTCTGAAGATGATCTTAGTTAATTTTCATGAAAATGCAAGAAACTGTCTAGGACTAGTTTGAAGAAGATACAGAAATGTCATATGAAAAATGACGTCATAGGGTCCATTTGATTTGGTGTGAGCCAGCGAATCAGAGGAAAAAATATTTTGTTTTTATAAGCATTTACATTTAATAATTTAGCAGTCACTTATCTTTTATCTAAAGTGAGTTATAAATGAGGACCATCAAAAGAGAAATAAGTGCAACTCTGAGCTGTTGGTGGCATTAGAGGGTTTGATATAGAGACTCCAAACTTGCTATAGTTAGGTTATGGTTAAAGACCAGACTGTCCACTGTGTGCTTCTAACTTTCCAATAAACAGTTCTATAGGCTGCCGTAGACTGAAGAGCAGGAAAAAGAAGAACAATAACAATAGGTGCCTATGGAACTTCTGTGCTTGGACGCTAATAATTTGCTACAATTCTATAGTGCTTTTCTTAGATACTCAAAGCATTTTACATTGTCAAAGCACTTTTAAATTGTCACAGCATTAACCTTGTGTTTATACTCACATTCTTAGAGGCTGCACTGTTTCTCTTGATTTGTCCTGCCTTAATTGCCCAAACCCAGACTTGCATAACAGAATAATTGTTAATGGTGATCAAGACCAAAACTCCCATGACCACCACCTTTTAGTCATGGTTAGTGATCCAAACTCCTAAATCTGAAGATAAGAATGTGGTTCTTGGGGCTGTCGCATTGCATTGTAACTTACATTGTAAAGCTTTACTTAACCCCTCCTTTGGGATTTATAAAGCACATTTGTTCATCCCAGATAATACCTTCACATAAAATGCAATAGAAGATATATGAATGCTTGATTTTGCACATTTCAACTAACTACAGTGAGCTTCTAGATTCAGAGTGCTTATAATTTGTTCCCTGTTTAATGTTTCAGTTGAGGTATTTGTTATAGTGTATTATAAATGGAGACATGTGCTTCATATTTATAATTCTGTAGTTGATTTAACTCCTTTTTTTTTTTAGATATTAGAGCTATAGAGAAATACAAATCTATGAAAGGTAACTTCAGAATGCAGTTATATGCTGCTGTTGTCACATACTGAACAGTACCTAGAGTTATGTACTAATGTTTGAAATATCCTCCCCTTTTAGTTTTAGGGAGCATATTTCTGATAAGTATCATTATATTTATGAGCTTGTTTTCAAGAGTAGGCTACATCTGAGTTTTTTTGGAGAAAGAGCAGCTTCAGTTAAATGTGGTGGTTGTGTTAGTGTTGTATTTGGCATCTCTATGATGAATGAATTGGTTAACTGGCATATTAGAGCAACAATTTTGTAACAAGTTCGGTCTAAAATGAAGTTTACATTCTGAAAGACTATATGGTAGTGATAATTTTGTCACAATGCAGCTTAAATGGGAAGTCACTTTTATGGGAAGTCGTGGCCTAATGGTTAGAGAGTCGGACTCGTAATCCAAAGGTTGCGGGTTCGAGTCTGGGGGGGGGGTGAATGTACAGCGCTCTCTCCACCCTCAATACCACAACTGAGGTGCCCTTGAGCAAGGCACCGAACCCCCAACTGCTCCCCCAACTGCTCCCCGGGCGCCGCAGCATTGGCATTGCCCACTGCTCCGGGGGTGTGTTCACGGTGTGTGTTCACTGCTGTGTGTGTGCACTTTGGATGGGTTAAATGCACCATACTTGGGTCACCATACTTGGCCGTATGTCACGTCACTTGTTCCTTAAAGTTCCTCTACACCTCACCAATTATATTAGAAATAAATACATCTATATTAGGGGAAAAAACGTTTTTTTCTTTATTTTATAGTTATTAAGAATTGTATTATGTCAGTCCTCCTAGATTACATTTTTAAACCTTCGGTTGAAAACCTTCGGCTGCTCTTAGAGGCAGCGCACACACATTGAGCCATGCAGGTGGGTTACAGACAGCCTTAGATTATACTAAGCTGCATTATAGAGCTTTTCACAGCAGTCTGAGAGTGAGAACCTGCTTACATAACCTAAAAACCTCCTGTCACGCAGCACAAATAGCAACTGGCCATGGGTTCTAAAAATATATAGGTTAACAAGATTACTTATGTATTCCACTGGTTTAAGGTTGTTTGTTGTTAGGCAATATCAAGACAAATGACAACAATGATAGAAAGAGCCACTTTGTACTCACTGAGCATGGTGTTTGGGTGTTGGACACAATATCAGAAGGCTCAATTTTATCACCTCTCATTTATAAATTGAACTGTGGAGTATTTGCTTTTATGTAAAATTAAAAACTAATAATTCAGATATACTGTATTACAAACACAGGCCCCAAAGTCATTCAATGCAACAAAAATGTTGCACACATTTTTGAGAATGTTTTTTTTCTCTTTGCTGCAGGGGTTGTGTCGGTATACCTTTTCTTATTATGATAAGCCCAACGTGTTCTATTGGATTAAAGTCAGGTGACAACTTGGCCAAGTCATACTTGTCACTTTATTTCTTTAGAAACTATTGTGTGATTTTGGAAGTGTAGTTTGCATTGTTATCATGCTGGAATAAATTTCTCTGCCAAGCTTCTGCAGACTGGGAGTCATCTTGTCAGCCAATATTTTGATATATCCAATGGCCATCTATAAAATCTTAATCTGAATCAGTTATTCATAAAATGTGGGTTGATCTTCATCTAAGACACAATTACAGACAAACAAACACTATCTGACTAACTAATGACATAAAAAATGTAATGAAGCGATCATTGACAGGGCAGGCTGGAACAAGTAAACCCAAAGCACAGTAAAAAGATGAATAAATCAACGAAAGAATGGTATAAAAAGAAAATAATACATGTTTTACTGGGTTCTGACCTTAAGTCTATTGAGATGCTGTTGTATCAAGACAACCCATAAATATGTATGAGCTAAAATAGACTTGTGGGGAAGGATGGTCCAGTATTGTTCAGAAGTCTTATAAATAGCCATATTATGGTGGAAGTTAAGTTTTACTATTCTGGACTGTGAATGATTAATGCATGCACTAAATAAAATGTCAAAAATACAACTGTTAGTGTGTTATTAGTTTGGTCAGATTGTGTTTGTCTATAATTTGTCGATAATTTTAATATCAGACCACATGAGTAATGAATGCAGAAATTTTCAAATTATTGGGAAGACTAAAGGGAGTGCTGATGGATATTGAGTAGACAAAAGTCAGAGACAAAGAATACTTAATAGCTGCATTTTGATTGTCGGGCCAAAAGCAGGAATGCTAGTGTGTGCCAGGGCCAGTTGCGTGTCCACTGTCACTTCCCGGGGCTTGATCGTGCCTCGTCGGGGTCAACGGCCAGGGTTTTTTGGCCTGCTGAAAACTTTGGGCCAAAGCAGGCCAGCTAGGACTAGAGGAGTGGCTGTGAATAAAGGCGGAGTTTGTCCGAGTCTGGAGAGCATCAGTGCTGTGAATTATTTCATATAGTTAACAGCTATAACACCAGCATTAAACTAATTTTAGAGTCAAAACTCCCTTTCTGACAGCAGAGAGAGTTTGGAATAACTTTGTGAGATCTAAGATCTGAGATCTGATGTGGAATACGATCACCATACAAGGCAGAAATATTTATAAGGGATGCAAAAGACTATGCACACTTGCCATTACCATAGTAAACATGGTTGAAGGGAAGGTGTGCTGGTTCTTATGTATACTTGGTCATCGCCATGGAATGTCGGTAAGGACACGGAGACAGGAACTCCAGCTAATTTACTTTAATGTCCAACAAGTTTACTGGTTACATTGGTACGGATTACCATTGGTCTATACGAACTTGTGCATGGTCGTGTGGCTATGTGTGTGTGGTCTAAACAAAAGAAAGGAGAAATAAAATTACATAAATTGAGTGATTTAGAACAAACAGGATAACATTATCACATGTAAATTATCAGGTATAAAACTGTATGCAGTATTGTAAAGCAATAGACATATATAATGCACATCCTTAAGCATATAAACTTTAGAAATTAAACAGCATATGTAAACGTGAGTAGACATTAAGTGTAAATTTGACAGATTAAGCACACTTCTGAACTAACTAGCATTTTAATTAGGCAGAAATATCATGCAATCGCATTGAGTTAAATATGACGATTCTACATATACATATTTGGTATACAGCCCTACTGTTTACATAAACAATCGCTCGTGCAGGGTCGCGGGTCTTCCGCGCATCTGTCTAATCTTATATATAAACAACTCAACAAATAATCTTAATCAGCATTAACAACACTATACAAGATAAAGAAACACTTACTTTTGGTCATTAACGCACACAACAAGGAATCAGGAGAAAACACACAAACCATATCTTTCTGACAGAGCAAAATACCTAAAAGGATATATATTCCGGGAAGTCGTGGCCTAATGGTTAGAGAGTCGGACTTGTAATCCAAAGGTTGCTAGTTCGAGTCTCAGGCCGGCAGGGATTGTAGGTGGGGGGAGTGAATGTCCAGCGCTCTCTCCACCCTCAATACCACGACTGAGGAACCCCCAACTGCTCCCCAGGCGCCGCAGCATAAATGGCTGCCCACTGCTCCGGGTGTGTGTTCACGGTGTGTGTGTGTTCACTGCTGTTTGTGTGCACGTTGGATGGGTTAAATGCAGAGCACGAATTCCGAGTATGGGTCACCATACTTGGCAGTATGTCACTTCACTTCACTTCACTATATTTTAACAGTCATCAGAGCAATGCGGTTAATTGATTGGCTGTCCCTTCACGTGATCGGTGCATGATAACTACTGTGGCCTGGATGCTTGTTAACCTGGATTCCTGAGAGTGTCCAGCAGACGGCGCAGTTGAATTTCCTCTTCTACAATGGTAAATACGACCGCTTGAAGAAATCAGACAAATCATATGTTAGGCTATCACGTGTTTATTTATTTAGTAACACATTTTATCTATCAGTAAGTTTTGTCTCTTTATTCCTGACTGTCTAATGTTCATTAGCTCCATGTATAGGCTTTTTGGGCTCAGTGCTACAGGTCTGGGGCTATTACCCCACCTGGACCATTAAAAGCACTGGATCGCACTGGCCTGGGAGTGGAAAAGCGGCTAATGAATGCTAGTACTTGAGGGACATTACTAGCCTGTTGATTTAAATAAAATTCTCCTGTGGCTAGGAGATTTTGTAACTTAAATGATTGTGCCCTGGCTTCTTTGTGGCAAACGAAACTCTAAAGTAAGTTGTCCACATCGAATGACTTATCTATGCTTTCTCAGACACATTCAACAGGGTGATTAGAAAACTTGCCATTCGTATATTTGTGTGGGGACTGATCTCAGTCAAGGTCTCTCCAGAGGAATTGTAAGAGGCAGTCCTATGGTAGTTGTCGCACCGTATGAAACATGCCTCTACTCAACATGAAACATGGAACCATAGGAGGACAGACATCAGAGAAGGTCCTATTGTGGGACCAGGGAGGAGCAACTGGATGAGATTCTTTTCTCCATGTTCGAATAGACAGTTGACAATGACTCTGTTCTTGCCGTATTTTGTCATATTTCCACCTGGTAGGCTGCTGCTTGTGGATCTCTGACTAACCACCGCTCTATTCTTGTAAGACAGGGCAGAGAGGTATTTGAGAAGGCTGGTTAGGGAGTTATGTTTCACTCATAACAAGGGTGTGGCATATCTGGCTTCTCCATCTACCATAACTCTAGTAGTCTTGGACTCGAGCAGTGAAATGCCCTCTTGGGGCCCTATTTTAATGATCTAAGCGCATGGTCTAAAGTGCATGGCGCAGGTGCACTTAGGGTGTTTCCGAATCCACTTTTGCTAGTATAACGACGGGAAAAACGGTCTACGCTCCCGGTGCATGGTCTGAAAGGGTTGTCCCTATTCTCTTAATGAGTAATGGGTTCCCTCTGTTTTTGTTTCTCGTTTTTGCACAGATTTTGTTTCCGTAGTGTTTCCATGTATCGATGCAAATATCTTCATCCCGAATACCTGCAGCAGGGGGACAACTCTCTCGAGGACCATACAAGACTGTTCCTGACGCTAGCTAACACCACCAGCTACCTGGACGACTTGCTCTGTGTGTTATACGATGCAAAACACCACGTGCAGAGCGCCGTCGTCCGAAAGATGGTCCTCGAGAGGATTTCACCGCCTTCGTGGAGTGGACACTGGCAAGACACGGATCCCCGTTCACCATCAGCTCTGAGGAGGATCTCGTCAGTTCCACTCCGGACCCAGTGCCCAACCCACCATCTCCCAGCCGCAACCGACAAGCCATCGCCGCAGAGAGCGACAGAGCCACGGAGCCGGAGCTGCTAGTGACGTCAGTCTAGGTGTGTAAGCCAGCAACAACACCCGCCTTGAGGGAGAATGTTGTGGCCAGTGAGATCGCGGAGGGGACTCCGCCCACTGCAACATGGCTGAGGGTGAGCTGGTTGAGGATCTGGGACTGTTTGAGGCCGAGAGCGTAACAAAATTTATGCTGAACTACCCCATCTCCTCCTACCTTCATCGGAACTTACTGAAACTGCCATGCCCGAGCTCAGCCCTGAGGGGGCTCCCTTGCCTGAGCTCACCCGCTCTTGCCTCCTCCTTCGCTGTCATCTGGCAGTCCCTCTGCTCACGCTCAGCCCTCCATCTGTGCGTTGTGCTCACCGCGGGTCTGCCAGTCTCCATCGACATCGGGGCTGGAGGATCCCCTGTCTCCGCCTCCAGCCTCAGAGTCCAGGACTCCGCCTTGGCCCGTCAACCCAGCGCCTCCACCATGGCTCCTAGCTCCCTCTTCTCCGCCGTGACCTGGCAGTCCACTGGCTCCGCCGGGCTTCCTCGTCCCTCCGGCTCCGTCTTGGTCTGGCGTCGACCATCTTTTGCCTCGGGACTCCACTCCTCCGGCTGCACCTCGTCCCTCCGGCTCTGTCAGGCTCCTCCATCCCATCAGCTCCACCTTTGTCCTCTGTCGCTCCGGCTCCACCGCAGCCTCCCAGATCCTCGCCTCCGCATCGGTTGCCAGTGCCATCGGCTCCACCTCGGTCCTCTGAATCCTCCTCATCACCCTGGCCCATCGGCTCTCCGTCTCCACCTCGGGCTCCTCCACCAGCTGGTCTGCCGCCGTCGATTGGCCCCCTGGAGCTGTCAGCCCTGCCTCCTCCATGGCTTCTCCCTCCGTCAACTCCACCATGGGCCGTCATTATGGCTGTGGCCTTGGTCCCGCCTGGTCCCTCCTGTTCCAAGCCCCTCCTATTTTCTCCCTGGCTCCTTCCTCCGTCTGGTCCGCCCTGGTTCCCCCTGTTGTCTTCCTGGCCCCCTGAACTGCTTGCTTCACCATGACCCCCTGAACTGCCTGATCCGCCTGGGAGGCCTTCCTTGGCCCTGTCCTGCACCAAGCCCAGTGTTTTTTTTTTAATCTGCTAAAATCTTTAGCCCTTTCTCAAATCTAGCCGTCTGTCCGTGTGATGTCACACGGACGGAGGCCCCTCCCACGATAGTTTGATTGACAGTAGCGTTTTAGCACAGACTGCACTGGTGACTTACCTCAGACCTGCCCTGAGTGAGCTGTCATCAGTTGTTTCACCGCCGGAGCAGATGTAGACAAGAATGACTCCAAAGCGCTTGAGGTGGTGTTGGATGTAATAATGAACATAGCAGTCGTCATTTACTCCCGACATCTGAGCCGCTGAAGAGCTTTATGTTTGGTTCTGAAGGGAATATGCCCTCGGTCAACCTAAATGCCTCTATGTTCGCGCGAATCATTCGTGATCCAGCTTCACCTCCAGAAGAAGTTAGTACAAGGTTTTTAAAAAGAATCTTTGCAAATCGCCTTTCCTAATAATGTGCTAATTAGCAAGTTTCACGATGAATGCGGCTAAAGTAAACAATCCCTCAGAGAGCGGCTCGGAAGAGAGGGGTGGAGTCAGCAGAGCTCATTAACATTTAAAGGAGAATGACACAATACCGTTTGCTCTGACGAGCTGTTTTTGACAGGGTAAAAAAGGTGTTTTTTACACTACCAATGAAAAATTTTAACCAAACTATGTTACAGACTTTTCATTAAGACCCTAAAGAATAATATCAACTTGTGGAAAATGGGCATTATATAACCCCTTTTAAAACAGTTAAAAAATGTAATGCATAAGTGTAATTAGCTGAATGTAGCACAGAGTTCATTCAGAAAATTCTCAGCTAAACAGATGTGTTTTGAGTCTGGATTTAAATGTGGCCACTTTTTTAGCACATCTGACTTCTTCTGGAAGCTAGTTCCAACGGCAGGTGACATTATAGCTAAAAGCAGACTTACCTGGCTGAGTGAACTGTACATTTTACAGTTTAAAATGGTAAAAATGAATGAATGAGTGAAAATAAATAAATAAATAAATACATACATACATTCTGTACATACACAAACCACTCCTTTTCTGATGTTCTCACAACATCAACCATGGCCATATTGAAGTGTCTGGTCCAAACAAGACTTCAACTGAGGAGGACCATTTATCTGGTCAAAAATGTTGTGTGGAAAAAAAGTCCCTAACATGTGGAATGCATTTTATAATCTGACAGGCATAGATTTATTTCTTTAAGTTCTATACTGTCAAAACAATCAACACAACTATCAGAACAGGATTTTATTTCACCATACAACACCACAAAATGGCTTAAAGAGAGACAATTTTATATAAAAAATATATGAATGATTTAATAATAATAATAATAATTGACATTTATATTGAATAAATTAGAATATTCTGGGAAATTAATTGTTCTCACACCATGTTCCGACTCCGTAATTTAATAATTACAAATAAATAAAAACAATTATTCGTTTTTTTTTTAAATAATAAAAATAGCTGTTTTTTTAGCAAGTAATATGTATGTATGTTTTTATCCATCCAAATATCAATCTCTTCATCTTCTTTCTCAGCCTTAAAGTGTGTGTGTCACTTGTGTGTAAACCACACCTGTGAGACAGAGGCAGAAGGAGCATGTTGGAACTCAGTAATGCTCATAAATGGGAAGGAGGAGGCCGTGAAGTCTTGCCTGTCCCCATCAGAGCTCAAGGGTCAGGTGTTCTGCTACAGCTCCCGAAACGTCTCCAAACGCAATTGCTGCTTTACAGACTTCTGCAACAATGAGACGCTACACCTCAATCCAGGTATGACAGACCATTTGCATCTCATTCTTAAAGGGGTCATCGGATGCAAAATTCACTTTACAAGTTGTTTGAACATTAATGTGTGTTGGAAATGTGTGTACACATTCATCCTTTAATGATAAAAATCCACCCAGTGTTTTTTTTTTAAATCCCTATTTTGAATTTTCCTTTCTCAAATCAGGCTATTCTGAGACTCCTGTCAGAATGATGAAGTTCTGAACAGGCCACTCCTACGATAATTGATTGACAAGGCCGTCTTACCTTAGACCCGCCCTGAGTGAGCTCTGAGCCATGAGCCATTGTGTCGACTTCGGTGCAGGGGAAGACGAGATGTCTCCGATTAAGGCGTGATTGAGGAGTTTTGTTGTTGGATGTAATAATGAATATAGCAATCGTCATCTACTCCCGACATCTGAGCCGCTGAAGACGCAGAGGATTAATGTTACTTTCGGTTTGAAGGGAATGCGCCGATCCTCGATCTGCCTAAATGCGTGTATGTTTGCTTGAATCATTCGTGATCCAGCTTCATCTACAGAAGAAGTGAGTATAAGGGTTTTAATGAATCTTTCCAAATTGCCTTTCCTAATAATGTGCTGGTTAGCCAGTTTCGTGGCTGAAGTTTACAGTCTGCTCGTCACCCCACGGAAGAGAGGGGCGGGCTGAGCAGAGCTCATTAGCATTTAAAGCAACATGGACTAGAATGGCTCGCTGAAAACAGAGCTGATTTTGACAGGGTAAAAAAGGTGTTTTTTACACTAGCATTGAGAAATTTTAACCAAAGTATGTTATAGACTTTTCATTAAGACCCTAAAGAATCATATGAACTTGTGGAAAATGGGCATCCGATGACCCCTTTAAACTGTCTGGTTCTAATGAGTGCTATATAGCATCAAGTATTTTGTTAACACTTTACATTAAGGTTCCCTTTATAAAAGGTTTATACAGGTGTTAATAAATGACTAATAACTCACTTACAAATGCATTATAAATAATTGATAAGCAGTTATAAATGCATGAGTAAAAAAGGTGATTTTAATGCAATACCTGCCAAATAGTGAGCCATTTTTAACTCAAATTTGATACATTTTTAACAAATATATTCATTAATGCTTATTTCACTCAAAAAATGAATATTGAAAATTAATTCCAATATTACCTGTGAACCTTAATGTAAACCACCATTTATTAATGATTTATAAACGTGCACCTTAATGTAAAGTGAACATCTGTGAACCATTTATTAATGAATTATAAACGTTAATAACGTCTAAAAATGAACATTAATGTAAAGTGATCACCTGTGAACCATTTATTAATGAATTAAAAATGTTAGTAACCTGTTAAAAGTAACCTTAACGGAGAGTGAACGCCTGTGAACCATTTATTAATGAATTCTAAATGTTAGTAACCTGTGAATGTGAACAGTAATGTAAAGTGAACACCTGTGAACCATTTATTAATGAGCTATAAACGTTAGTAGTCTGTGAAAGCGAACCTTAAAGTGAACACCTGTGAACCATTTATGGCTGGGCAGTCGTGCCTAATGGATAGAGAGTTGGACTTGTAACCCGAAGGTCGTGGGATCGAAGCTCATGGTCCAGCAGGGATTTTAGGTGGGGGAGTGAATAACCACCACTCTCTCCATCCTCAATACCACGACTGAGGTGAGACCCTTGAGCAAGGCACCAAACCCCCAACTGCTCCCCGGGCGCCGCAGAATTGGCTGCCCACTGCTCCGGGTGTATGTTCACTACTGTGTGTACACTTGGATGGGTTAAATGCAGAGCACAAATTACGAGTATGGGTCACCATACTTGGCCACACACCACTTCCCTTTCCCTCTCCCTTTATTAAAGGGGTCATCGGATGCCCATTTTACACAAGTTGATATGATTCTTTAGGGTCTTAATGAAAGGTCTGTAACATTTTGGTTAAAAATTCTCAATGGTAGTGTCTTCTATACCCTGTGAAAATCAGCTCTGTTTTCAGCACGCTGATCTTGTCCATGTTTCTTTTAATGCTAGTGAGCTCTGCTGACTCCGCCCCTCTCTTCTGTGGAGTGACGAGCAGACCATAGATATTTGTAGATCCCTATTCGACCGCTCCAGATATGTTGACGTGTCAGCCATCTCGCATTCACCATAATAATCACTGAATATTCAAAGATATTCAAGCGTATAACTTATTGTTGTAGACGCACACAGTCAATGCGCTCAAAGATTCGCAGACCGCTCCAAAAATTGCGGATGGCTTATGTATCGCGGCCCATAGAAACAGTCGATAATCTAGGTATATATATCTATGGAGCATACTAAACTTCAGCCGCGGAACTGGCTAACTAGCACATTATTAAGAAAGGTGATTTGCAAAGATTCATAAAAACCCTTGTACTCACTTATTCTGTAGATAAAGCTGGATCACGAATGATTTGTGCGAACATAGATGCATATGTAGATCAGGGATCAGCGCATTCACTTCAAAATGAAAGTAACGTTAATCCTCTGCCTTCAGCGGCGCAGATGTCAGGAGTAACTGACGACTGCTATATTTATTATTACATCCAACAACTAAACACTTCAATCGCTTAATCTGAGACATCTTGTCTTCCCCTGCACCGGAGCTGACACAATGGCGGACAGCTCTCAGGAAGGGTCTAAGGTAAGACGGCCTTGTCAATCAACGAATCAATCAATCGTGGGAGCGGTCTGTACAGAACATCATTCTGACAGGGCTCTTAGAACAGCCTGATTTGAGAAAAGGGATTTTAAAATAGATTTAAAATGGATTTGTATCACTATAGGATGGATGTGTGTACACACTTCCAACACACATTTGTTCAAACAACTTGAAAAGTGAATTTTGCATCCGATGACCCCTTTAATGAATTATAAATGTTAATAACCTGTGAAATAGAACCTTAAAAGTGAACACATGTGAGCCATTTATGAATGAGTTATGAACATCATTAACCTGTGAAAGTGAACTTTAAAGTAAAGTGGACACACTAACCATTTATAAATTATTAATGCACACACAGAAGGAATTGTAATTTGTTTTTTTTTTTCTCTTCTCTGTTAAATGCAGGCGCGGCTTGTATATATGGGCAGATAAATATATATCCACAACATAGACCTCTATATAAAATGAAACAATAATAAATTGTAAATGTGTTCAGCATTCTCCAACAAATATTTTTCAGATTTTCGACACTATTTTAAGTCATAAAGTAAGCAGTATATATAAAAATCCCGCACATGGCTTTAGCAGGCATGTATACATGATACTAAGCGGGGCAGAGGGTGCCTGAGACCTTCCGAGCTCAACAGCGCCCCACAATTTTGCAACGTAAATCTGTGGTGAAAAGGGGAACTGCAGCATGCTCTAATTGAGAGCCATTGGGGCAGATTTGAGACTGCCACGCTTATTTTCATGTGACATTACGTGAACCTTGCTCCACCAAGACTATATCAGTCTGCTTCAGCTATGTCTGCATCGGGTCAGTTACTAGTTGGCATGTCTGTTTTTTTTTTGTTTTTTTCCCTATGTGGAGTAGTGGATCAAATTAACAAAGTATAAATCCTTTAGTTTAAATGTGCTCACATGAATAGCCTTTATATGGTTCTATTGTGTTTGTGTTATTATTATTCTGAGAATAGATATGATCGTCTTTCCTCACCCAAATTGCTTCACAACTTGTAACATTCTAAATCAACATTTGGAGGTGATAAATGCTATATTAAGGCAATTATAATACAGCATTTTATGCATGTTCTCCGAGCCTGTCAATCAAAATTAGCGCGCCACCCACAAGATAAAGCAAGGACATCTCTGCCAAAAGTTTTGTCCGCATTTGTTCAGAGATTAGAATATAAAGCTTACTAAATATTTTTCATATATTAGTGCTACGACCCAGAATCTGCCCCACCTAAATTTACAGTTAGGAGCCGCTACTGATTAAATGTATTTTATTATTGATGCACTATCAGTAAAGAAAACTACTTAAAGCTGCAAGAGAGACCCTCGCAAAATCGCTAGCCCGACATATTTTGTTTTCCAGTCGGGCTACCAAAATGTATCACTGCCCTGCCCGACGGGCTACCTTAAATACAGGGCTACCACGCAGTGTTCCCTCTAAGCTGAGCGCGCGCGCGCGACCGCGCTCTTCTTCCACCGCGGCCGCGCAGAAGAAATAATGTGCCTCGCGCACACAAAAATGAGTTGGGAAGCCATTTGATTGAATGCCGCCAGTAAAAGGGAAAGAATAGCAATTCTCGGGCAAACCGCTATAGAGCTTATGTCATGACAGAGTTAGAGCCGGTGAATGCAGTTTACAGGTTTCATAGAAAGAGAACAATGTGCACCAAATGAGTTGCTGTAGAAACTGAATACTTCGATGGTTGAAGTGCGCTCAACACGAGAGCCAACGCAAACGCAATGACATGTGAAATAAAACGTTCTCATGTATTAAAGAAGAGTGGCTTGATTAAGTGCTGGAAATAGCAGAGGATGGGCAAAGAACGGTAACAAAACTCTGAAACATGAGTATTGTTACCGTTCTTTGCCCATCCTCCGCTATTCTAACTGATAGAATAGAATAGAATACAAACTAAAGCAAAACTTAAGCTGAGACCTGTAAGTTAAATATAAAAAAACGTGAACATGAATTCTTCTATAGCGGTCTCAGCTTAAGTTTTGCTTTAGTTTCTATTCTATTCTATTCTATTCTATTCTATTCTATTCTATTCTATCAGTTTCAATAGTTTGTTTTGATAATATATTATGTTAGGGCTATATTATAAACCTGATAAATAATTGACCTTGTTTTTGAGTCTTTGACGTTGAGTCTCTTGCTCATCAAGGCTGTATTCATTTAAAAAATACAGGAAAAAACATTGATAGTGAAATATTATTGCAATTTCTAATATTGGTTTCCTATTTTAATACCTATACTATAAAATAGCATTTATTCCTGTGATCAAAGCTGAATTTTCAGCATCATTACGCCAGCAGTGTCCCATGATCCTTCAGAAATCATTCTAATATGCTGATTTATTATCAGTGTTGAAACTGATGTGCTGCTTAATATTTTTTTGGCACCTGTGTTACTTTTTTCTTTGATTCTTTGATTAATAAAAAGTTTAAAAGAACAGCATTTATTCAAAATAGAAATATTTTCTAACAATAGAAGTTTTTACTGTCAATTTTATCCATTTAACACATCCTTGCTGAATAAAGTTTATTGAACTTTTTTAAAACTTTTTTAAAGTATCTTTAAAAAAGAAAGAAAAGAATTTCTGACCCCAAACTTTTGAATAGTTTATATTGTAACACAAAATCTCTATTTTGACTAAACACTGTTCTTTTTAACTTTTTATTTGTTTTAAATATCACAGGTCCCCAAAAAATACAGTATAAAGAATAAAATAAAATAATAAAGCAGTACAACTGTTTCCAACATTGATTAAAAATCAGCATATTAAAATGACTTCTAAAGAATCATGTGACTCTGAAAATACTGCTTTGCTTCACAAGATTTAATAAAATTTTAAAGTATATTAAAATAGAAAACATTTATTTTAAATTGCAATAATATTTCACAATATTATTTTGTGAAATAATATTCAGTATTTTTTATCAAATAGATACAGCCTTGGTGGGCATAAGAAACTTCTTTAAAAAAATGTATTGATCCAAACTTTTGAACTGCAGTGTATTGTACAGTAAAAATGTTTTCTCAGCTAACCTAAAATGTACATCATTTAGTTACATCAAGGGTGAAATCAAATATAAATAGCATATTAAAATTAAAAGTTACACAATTTTTGTGTGCATGCTGTACAGGTCTGGTATAAAGAATGCTTTTGCTCAGGTGCCCGAAATATCCGCCCAATAGAGAAAAGTTTTGCTCAGCAAGAAAAAAAATTAGAGGGAACATTGCTCCCACTAAATTGAAGAGTTTTTAAGGCCTTATACCATTTAACGTATGTAAAACTGTCTAAGAAATAATTTTTCAAATTGCCTTAAATAGATTTTTAAGTATTCTGCAGGTACCTTGTAAATAGTCAAATAAAACTCTTTCCTTGATATTCGTTGATATTTGTGTATTGAAAATGTTTTTGATTGACATTTATGGTCTTTATTTTATTTGGGCTAGTTAAATTAATTTTCGGGCTACCAAAATCTGAAGAGTACCTGCCCGAAGGGCTACCAGGGATTTACAAATTTTGGGAGCCCTGCTATGTGAGCCCTGCTATGAAAACATTTTTACTGTACAATACCAAAATCTGAAGAGTACCTGCCCGAAGGGCTACCAGGGATTTACAAATTTTGGGAGCCCTGCTATGTGTCAAAAATTTGATTTATTACCCCCTCATAAAAATTCCATCCCCCACACCCCCTCCCACCCATAACTGGACACCTGTTTGTACACCCCCACCCGTCTAAGTGACCATCTGGTTCATCCACCCCAGCGATCTTAAGGAATTTATGACTGAATCTGTTTTTGTGTGTGGGGGGTGCCATTATGTGCTTTTAAACTTTAAATGGTGAAATTGTGTTAAATGGGATAAAGGGTAGTTTTTATTAAAGTGAGGTTAGTTAAAACAATAAGATACATGTCAAAATCTACGTTGTAGTCTAACATTACGAGTTAAAGAAAATAGAGCTGACTTGTCTTACCGTGGTGTGAAATAAAAAATATCAGACTGTTAAGTAAGAGTATAAGGTACTTGTCAAAATCTTGTAACATTACAATTTAAAAGCTAGCTTTTGTCACAAGTTATAAAATTAAAAGAGCAGCCTATCTTACAGCGTTCGTCAGATAACCTAACGCGGCCGTGTCAAACTCAGAATGAGGTTACGAGCGCTGCGATCAGACCACGCCTACCTAACACGGGTGGAGAGACCAACGCGAACATTTTAATGTTAAAAGAATCAAATGTTGAAATTAAGAATCATAATTAACGAAACCGTACAGCATTCATCCTAAAGCTTTTCGCTTTAAAAAATTAGACAAAAAATTAGTTTTTCCTTTTAAACAAACAACCGCAGGAAAAAAAGTGCTGTTTGTTTTGTCTTATTTTATTTAAGTGCCATAATTCCTTTATTTACCTTTTGATTTTTGTCAAGCTTAAGACTTCTGCCGTGCTATATTACCCAGATTTTTTTCACTTTAAAAATTAGGTTACACAAGTTTTCTTCTAAACATTCACCTCTAACCCGCAGGAAAATGTTGTTTTATTTTATTTTAGTTTAGTTATTCACACTTAATACCTTTATTTACTCTTTGATTTTTTTGTCAATCTTAAAACTAGTGTGGTATAATAGTTAAAACGTACGTATGTGTGTACAAACTGGAATGAAAGCAAATGTTTTGGCGGGGTCTTTGGATTTTCAGCCATAATTAGATGCCTAAACTTTTTACAACATCTTACGAAATGTAAATATTTAGTTTCAGGCAGCGGTGTGAAACGAGAACGGCTGCTGTGCGTCTGGCCGTATGATCATTGAACCGTCCGTATCAGATCAAGAGGTCCGTTGTAAAACATCTAAAGATGTTTCTGGGGCTCGACTCATTTGCAATCTAATGAGTTTTTGAGGGGATCTGACATCGTAAACTTTGTTAGAATGTTAGGTAAAAAAGTTAATTGATCAAAACAGATCATCTTCCTAAGATGCTCACTGATCAAAGGATCTCATTGCATCTATTTTATGGCATACACCTGCAAGTGTGAACTGTCAAAGGTTTAGGCAGGAGTTCACTGACTGGTCAAAGGATGCCTACCCTATTGAACCTTTTTTATGACACATCTGGTGAAGTTAGGTAAAGTTGAGAATTGAGTATTTATAATGAATTTATAATCTATTCGAATGTGTCTTCAAACTGATATTCAGGATGAGATGAGATAGATAGTAGAATCTATTCTCTAGTAGAAGTGTTAGAATATATTTTTCAATATGTGTTATCGCTTTGCTAGTTCAATTAATTTGTTACTATACAAATAAATAACTGCGCCTGCGCTTCTGCAGACAGTTCGCTTGCGTGCAGGTAACGGTACTGCGAGGCTGAACAAATACTGAAGTTACAGTGGGCTTTATCATATGCTTTCAGTCATTTATTTAATTATTTTCTCAAAACTGTTAACTTATAAAATCAAAATATTTAGGTGCCTTTATTGAGCTAGCATTTATCAAATAGTTTTGTCGTATAGATTTGATGCTTAATTATAATGTGAGTTTACTTGTATAAGCCACTTTTTTGTGTGAAGTTATGTTCAGTAATGTTCCAGTGTGCTGTAAAAGAAAAGATTAACCTTTTTGTTTCAAGTTGAAAGTTGTTTGCTGATGTAGTGCAACAATAAAATATAGCTCACCAGAAAATATTAACTTTTTCTGTGTGCAATAATAATCAATAAATAAATTATTAGTGTGTCCACTTTACATTAAAGTTAACTTTGACTGGTTACTTTATTAATAATGTTCAATGTTACAGGTTATTAATGTTTATAACTCATTAATAAATGGTTTACAGGTGTTCACTTTACATTAAGGTTCGCTTTCACAGGTTACTAACGTTTATAACTCATTAATAAATTGTTCACAGGTGATAACTTTACATTAAGGTTCAGTTTTAGATGTTATTAACATTTATAACTCATTAATAAATGGTTCATAGATGTTCACTTTAGGTGCACTTTCACAGGTTATTAAGTAGAGGTCCTCCGATCTAAGTATTTTTGAGGCCGATCACAGAAAGCAGTATCTGCCAATACGATCACCGATACCAATATTTTTAAAGCCTTTTTATCATGTAGAATTATTTATAGTGATACTCCAATCAGGATTTTTAGACATTTATTCAGGGCCTGAATTTCATTTTTGAAAATTAATTCCCCTCTTAGATGACTCTTGGTAAATTTGAGGGGTGAATGGGGGCATTTTTTAGACAATTCTCAAAACTATATATTTATCTCACCTAAATGGTTTGATCATGCACTGCCTTTTTGTTTTGACAATCGTACAATTGTTGCACAATATCTTGCACACAGCACAAACCTGATTTTGTGAGCTGTATATGATGCGGCCTTTTACACCAGGTTCACACATACTCTATTTGCAGTGCGTATGCAGTCCATGTACAGAAGCGGTATAGAATCAGCACAGACTGTGCATGCTTTCACACAGGTGTCCATACTGATCCGTGGTTGTTTACCACGAACAACATTTATCCATTATTTTGATTTCAAATACAAACATTGTTAACTGTAAATGCTTTTTCAGCATTGTGACTTTTTTTACACAGTATCAGTAATACAATCTATTTTATTTTATTTTTTCTAATTGCGTGTTTAATCGCAATAGATATAAGCAACACTATTCAATGCTTTTTACTTTTAAAGTTTTAGCTCAAAATACCCGACAGATAATTTTTTATAGCTTGTTAAAATTGCCACTTAGCAAAAACGCTCTGATTTTGAGTATGTTGCTTTAATGCAAATGAGCTGGCGCTCCCGGAGAAGAGGGCAGAGCTTCAAGAGCTCAAGCTCCTGCATTAGCAGTGCTAGCCTTTGCAAATAAACATTTCACTATTAGTACAAGCCTGTTGTCTTTACAGAAAATATACTCTGTTTAAAAGTCAGTAATCTGATTGTGCTGTGCATAATAAATTTGCGTTTGTGAATTACACAGACAGGGAGCACGGCGGGATAAAAATAACAACATAGCTGGTCTCATGGTGCATGGCATGCTATTACAAACTTTATAAATCCCACTCGTGTTTATGAGCTCAACAAACTCAAGTGATCGACTCGCATTGCTTTCATATGCAACTTTTAACTACCACATTCCTAATCACGCTGTGTTTATGCTTATAAGTCAGCATCACAAATGGGCAGGACTTTTCCCCCTCTGTGAGGTGAACAGAGGGAGAATCTGAAACCGCTCATTCTGAGAGACTGTTTATGATTTTGTAGATTATAAAAAAAATTAGTGGGTGGATTTTTACCATTATAGGCTGGATGTTTTTACACTCTGCGGCCACACACCTGTGTTCAAACACCTTATAAATGTAATTTTTGCATAATAGGTCCCCTTTAATAAAGAACTTTGTTTTCCTAGCTCAATTGCCATCTATTATTGCTTTATCTAAAAAGTGTTATTTTCCTTTAAACCTAGCCAAAAAGCCATGTTTGTTAGCCAGACTTTGAACCACAGTAGACTTTAATTATATACATTTATGGTGTAATTACTACATTTTCGTGACAATCCATGTTCATATTTACTGCAAACAATGCACTGTTAATTAAATTCGCTGCATTGCTGCAGACGCACTGCTCCTGGACTGCAAACCATGTGCAGTGTGAACGCTTTATAAACCAGGCTTATATCTGAGAGTGCTTCCGGTTTTGTGTGAGAGTAAAGGAAATCCACGTGCGAGCGGGGAAATTCGCGCTTATGCATTGTTAATCTATTTTCGTGCTACAACAATGCACTCTTGACATTTGTCATTAAAATAACGCCATATTTAATCCGTTAAGATGAGCGCAGAAAAAAATACACACTGCAAACGGAGTGTGTGAGAACCTGGCATATGTGTGCGCTGCGAGTGTGAATGAGCACACAGTCTCCAGGAAAGCGCGTGAGTGCTGTCTGGTTTAGTTTATTACTTTATGGCCCGGTTTCACAGACAGGGCTTAGACTAAACGAGGATTAGGCCTTAGTTCAATTAGGACATTTAAGTAACTTTTATAAACATGCTTAGAAAAAAATATTACTGGGGTGCATCTTGAGACAAAACAAAGGCCCTGATATATTTTAAGATCAGTCAGTGCAAGTTTATTTCAGTTGTAACAGCTCAGACTTACATTTTAGTTTAGGACTAGGCTTAAGCCTTGTCTGTGAAACCGGGGGTATAAGTTATTTAATGAAGAAATATGAATTGTACCTCACCTTCAGCATTATAATTATTTCACCCACGCCAGGCAGAGACTGAGACAGTGCCGCTGCATGTCATGCAAAATCTCTGACGGCAGCCGCATTATCAACCTGAGATCGGCTTATGAGATACGCCTTTTTCAAGATCACCGAAAAAACATCCCAAAGCGATTATCTACCGATAATGATCGGAGCACCCCTATTATTAAGGTTTATAAATAATTAATAACTGGTTAATTACATTAAGGTTCACAGATAATATTGGAATTCACATTTCCAATATTAATATCTCATCAAGTCATGGTTAAATAAAAAATCAAGATAATAATTCCATTAAAAAAAAATTTTGTGTGTGTGTGGATAGGCATCATGAACTTTTGTGGAGAATCATGGGTAAGGTCAGAGTAGATTCTGGTAAGAAATATTGTAAGAAAAGTGACATGAGTCATGAGATATAAATGAGAAAACTATCAATACAACCCTTCAGTCTTGCTATAATAGTACATTTTTTGCTGCATCATCAAATAAATCAGGAATATGGTTTTGAGTGAAATAAGTATTAATAAACATATTTGTTAAGCATTTATAACATTTGTGTTAAAAATGGCTCACTATTTGGCTGGTATTGCATCAAAATCACCCTTTTATTCATGCATTTATAACTGCATATCAATGACTTATAATGCATTTGTAAATGAGTTATTAGTCATTTATGAACACCTTTATAACCCCTTTATAAAGGGAACCTTAATGTAAAGTGTTACCAGTATTTTTAACAGCTTTGTTTTGACTGAAAGGCTTTTGTGTGCAGAATAAAAAATCTAATTGTTTTGCTCCATAAATGGAAACCATCAGCATCTTAAAACCATAATGTCTTGGTCTCTCGATCACAACACATTTGTAGTGTTGATCCTCTTCTTCCACCATGACATAACAAGGCTGGCTGGGTTACTAGCGGATAGCCGAAGGTTATTAATACTGTGTGTATCCTATCCGGGCAGTTAAAATCCTTTGAGCAGCTGTCTAACAGGTCGCACAAGACTGTTGGCTTGAGACTGGTGCACCAGAGTAAAGGTCAGCAAAGGGTGTTCTTTGTGCCTGACCATTTCAGAAAAAAAGCCATTTTAACAAAATCCCTTTAAAAGATGATCATATTTTCCCATTTCATAGCCAAAGTAGCATAGCCACATAACATCATTACTACATCCGGGGTCTCCAGTGTTCAAATTAGTGGTCAACCATTATGGGGTTTTCAGTGGCTGAAACAAAACTGGATGATGTCACTCCCACAAATATAATGTAAAAGATTACACCATTATAATTAAACGGAAAAATGTCAAAGAATGAAGGGTTTAAATTGGAAGTTAGGACAGTGAGCTTTTGTTCGAGACAGTAGACTATCTATGGCTCAACAATTTTAATGACATCATTCTGCACTTCAGCTTATCATATTTTCTGCCCTATCAAATTCAACACACACACACACACACACACATACATACATGCATGTTTGTTTCTGTGAATTGTGGGGACTTTCCATAGACTTCTATTAGTTTTATACTGACCAAACAATATTTTCTATCCACTAACCCTAAACCTTAGCCCTTACAGAAAACCTGTTTGCATTGTTACACTTTCAGATAAACATCATTTACTACCGTATTGACCCAAATATAAGACGACCCCCCCCCTTTTCCAGATGTACATTTTGAAAAAAAAAAAAAATGCTTTTTGAAAACCAAATCTTGTTAGTTTTTTTCTCTCTCTCTCTGTAAAACACATTTTTTTTCTTAAATTATTTTCATATTGCATATCTTTCCTGTTTAAATTTTTGTTTTGAAAGCATGGTAAATGCTGGTAAAATGTACCAACAATGACATTTAAAAATATTTTACCATAAAAATAACAGGTAGCCCATCTGAATTATATAACATCCATCTCATAGTAGCCTGCTAAAATTTTATTAGCAGTAGAAGTGAAATCTTATTGTAGTCTTCAAATCTGGGTACTGTCTTATATTTGAAAATCACTTACAGAGGAAGTTTGATCCATCAGGCTAACATGACAGTCACGACTCATGCCGCTGTAAGCTTTTCTTTTTCTTTAGTTTTCACTAATCGATCTTTACAACACACATTACATTGAATATTCCATGGCACACTAGTTTTATGCGTTTTTGGCGCCACCTATTGTTGTGGGTGTATTATTGACATGTCAAAGTCTAGACCAGGGTTCCTCAAATCTTTCCCTGGAAGTCCAATCTGCTGCAGAGCTCCAACCCTGGTCAAACTCACCTACCTGTGATTTTCTAATGATCTTGAAGTCTCTGATTAGCTTGCTCAGATGTGTTTGATTAGGGTTAGAGCTAAACTCTGCAGGAATGATCCAAATTTGAGGATCCCTGGTCTAGACCCTGAATATAAGACGGACGCGTTTTTTCAGATGTATTTCCAAGAAAAAAAACATTTTTCGGGTCAATATGGTATTTTTAGTTGTTGTTTTTTTTCCTCATGGAGACTGCCGATTCAAAACAAATTAAAATAGAAAACAGTTAATTTAAATTGTAAAAAATATTTCACAATATTACTGTTTTTGCTGTATTGTGTATCAAATCAATTCAGCCTTGGTCAGCAGAAGATCTAAAACTTTTATATATATTTGGCTTTATTTTAATAGTTCTACTCACAAAAGTATATTATATATAAATGTATATGTATATAATGATTCACATAGATAAAATAGATCAAATTTACAACAACTGCAGTTATCCGTTAAAGAAAAAAATTGTCCACTTTGATTTCGTGGTGACTTTAACTCATTTATTATCTATTTATTTGAATTTTTTTTATTATTTGTGATTTTTTTTATAAAGAAGTGTGACATTATATCTAAATCTAAAACCTAAACCAGTCACTTTTGTTCACTTAATTTCCATAATTCAGTTTTTTAGGAGTGATTCCAGATGATCGTAAAAATTCAAAGGAATTTAATAAAAAAATTCTTATGACATTTTTTAAATACTTTTTGACTAGAGAGAAATCAGTGTTATGTATTGGGAGCATTCTGGAATATAAAGGTTCGTTTCCATTATTTGCTTGTGCATAAGACATCGCTTGTGTTTATTCCAATTAAAGTACTGGCTAAAAATGTGATTTTCCATAAAACTATTCCAGTCTTGGCCAATGAACAGTGTATGTTCTGCCTCTGTTGTTGTGCAAATACATTTTCACAGTTATTGGTGCTGGAGTTCATCAGGTTGTAGGTCAAGCATTGTGAAACTTTAATGCCCTGTTGAAAATGTGATTACAGCATCTGTAACATCACAGGGCACATAACTACAATTACTGTTACCATGGTTACTGCAACTACTGCATGTTTTGGGCTTGCATATGATCTGAAAGTCTCTAAAATAATAGAGCAAGAAGGAAAAAAAATAATTTTAATGAAGGTTGTTTATTTACTGACTAAAGGTAGCTTTGGTGCAATTCTGACAAGCAAGTTATACAATTTAAAAACTATTAGTACTCATCTCACAACAGATCATTAAAATTCTTATTTTCAAACATTTAAGCATGTTCTTAATTGTGTTAGTACAACATAAAATCAGAAAGTATCACAAAGAGTTTCACAGTATAAAATGTGTTAACTGTATTAACTGTAATGAAAGCATGAAGTCAGGTTTTGAAACACTGACTAGCAGTGTTACATGTATGATCAATTTAGATTTTTGCATTAAGAGTTTTGAAGATATACACCTTTGCCTGACATTTACAATAAACACCATAATAAAATGTTGCCATATTCACGCTCATCATTTAGGGTAAAACTAAATGCAATTTTTAGTGCCACTCACTGGACTTTTCAATTTGAAAGTGTCCCAAAACATTTAAGAAGCAATGTTTATATCGTTTAGTAGAATTGTTTTTTTTGGTGTGCCAAAGTGTGTCATTTATGTCTGGTGATGACAACGTACCGACCAATCAATTTATTTATTTATTTATAAATAATATAAGGTTTGGTTCACATGTCAGGGATGTGGGACTGTCCTGCAAAGTTTAGCTCCATCCCTAATCAAATCAAATCACACCTTTAATTTTCAAGCAGTTCTCAAGAATTTGCATACGTTTTCTCCAGGATCAGAGTTGCCCATTTCTTTGTTAGACATATAGAGCATTTAGGGCACTGACACACTAAAACTGGCGTTGAACACAAGAGGTCTAGAATATCCAGATTTGTTTGCAAAAATGTGAGACATGCAGTTTATAATAACTCTGTGTGAGACATGCAGTTTATAATAATAGCAATCAAGGGCTGTCAAAAGATTAAAATCATCACAGACATTTTTATACACATAAGAGGTCATTGAGCTATAAAAAAAGTACTGTATGTTTTCAGACCCTTTCCTTTCTACAAAAATAGAATTTGCATAAGAAACCAAGCTTTCTTAATGACTTGTTTCTTTTTCCTCCACATTGTCATTCCACCTGTGGTAGATATTTGCATCTGACCATCTCCGCAATGACACATCAGCGCCTACTTTACCTTATCAGTTCAGTAGCCCACCTAGCAGCAGGCCAGTCTAGAGCTCCTAAAACAGCAACTAGCAGACTTGATCATGATCAGTTTATTATCACGGGGAAGCTAGTCAGATGCTGTACTCTATGTGAAAAAATCCTTTTTTAAATAGCCCAGTAGTGTTCAGTTTACATCATATATGAAGCTGTTACTACTGCAAAATGACAATAGTTATGGTGACATGGAAGCAGATTAGACTCATTAATAATTCACGCAAAAAACACTATGCACAAATGCGTATCCCAATTCACATGCATGAAACTCAATTCACGTGCACGAAAAATATATATATATATATTCACAACAACCAATTTACGTGCACAGGCACGCAAATAAAAAATCTGACGATAAAATGAAGTGCAGAATGATGTTATCAAAGTTTTAATCCGTAATGGTGCCTTTTGAGATTGACTTTTTTTTTTTAAATGCATATATATATTCTAAATGTAAATTTTGTCTTTGTTCAGGAGCACACTATCTTATACATTCTCAAAAAAGTTGTCAGATGGTATTTGTTCAAAAGGTAATTTTCAAAAAGGTACAAAAGGTTGTTCAAAAGGCCTTTGTACTTTATTTACATCTAAAGGGTGTGTATTACCTTAAATGTTTACATTAGTATCTAAAGTGTACATATTACTACCCAAGTGATATAATACCCAATGATATACAGTAGTACCTTTTAAAAAGGTACTGCCCCAGAGACAGCTTTTGTATGAAGACTATGCATTCTGTGCAGATAATCCGATGGTTGAGCTGCTGAAAGGTGTTCATTAATTAAGTTGATTGCTCAATGCTTTTCACTGTGCCCAAAATATATTTGTTTCACACTTGTGAATATATCATTCAGCATTGATTTTTTTTTTGTGCATTGTGTTTGGTTGTGAAAGGACCTGAAGTATGAGCAATAGTAATAGTGATCTTTCTTTCCTTAGCAGACACCACTGAATATCAATACGATGGTTATGAATTACTGAATTCTTAAACCCCTGTATCAGATTGTATTTGAAACTGTCTGGTATTTTTTGGTCCTGTAGGCACTAGGCAGCTGAGCTCATCTTTGAAATGCATCTCTCTGAAACATGTGCTGACACCCTCTTCTCTCCATTTATCTCTGCAGATACTCTGTGAAGTTTCCTTCATTGGCTAAAAGCCATCTGTGTCCCAAGTGGACTGACTTACCGGCTGTTTTAGTAAACAGGGGAGGCAAAAGGGAAAATGTGTTTTGAAATGCCTTACTCTGGTTGTAGTCATCGGTGACCCTGTACAGATGTGGTCAGGTCATGGCCCACTGGGCAATTTCAAAAACTCAACTTTTTCAAAGACTCACATTTAATGCTCACATAGTCTGTATAGTTGCTTATAGAACTTATTACATTGCATTTATTAATTTGAATAAATTCTGTGGTGCTTTGGAGGCTGAGATGCAGAGGTTTAGATGATGATAAATGTCATTCACTGTTTGGCCTGATTGGAAAGAGTTCAGATTTCATATCCAGTCCATTTCACAAACAGTTGTCTAACTTTTCTCCCCTGAGCCTCTGACACTCAAGCCGAGGGTGTGATCAGACGGGGTCATAGTTGTCTGGGATGGACAGGCCATAGGGTGCTTTTGCCAAAGCTGTCAAAAATATGTATTTATAATCTTCTTTTACTGGGAAAGACTGTGTAATGCACAACACATTCCAGGCCCCTCTCTGACTGCAAAAGTGGAGAAAGGTTTGCTATTTAAATGGATCTTGGTGGACTAACACAGTGGCTTTTAAACTTTTTTTAAGAAACTTCTTTTTAAATTGACGTGACCCTTATATGCAATCATTTACATGTAATGTAAAAGAACACAAATATATGTATAGCTCTGGGAGGATCAGTCCTGATCAATAACTGAGGGTGCTTTTGAAATTAGTGAGGGTGATTTAGCCTTCATGCACATCTATTTTGACTCCTCAAAATTTGCAGCGTGTACCGTGGCCATTGGTCCTCTTAGCAGCATGAAAAACAAAACTTTTATTCAAATTCTAAATTGATTAGCCTATATATAGCCAAGAAAGCTCCCTTTATAATTACTAGAAAGTTAAAACTCTTTTCAGTTTACTGTCTGATCTAAGGAATTTCCATTATAAACAATGAATCTACACTGCACAATGGGTCTTATTATTATGTATTATTCATGTGTACACCTTGTTTGTTACAATGAGAGGATTTGCTAGAGAGAACTCAGCACTGAACAAAACTCCAGCATTTTGATTTGTGCATTTTGAACTTACCTCTAAATGGCTAAATTAGTCCCCCCAAATGTGAAAGGCATAAATGTACCCTTCAACACACAATCCTTTTTCGTAGTCTCCGGCTAGTCCAGTGAGACAAATGATATAACCATGCTCTGAGCCTACAATCTGCCTAGAGAGACATTAATATAGCCAAGTTCTGAGTCTCTGGCCCTTCCAGTGGGTCAGTAGGAGAGAGGTAGGAGACGTTAACCATTAATTAATCAAAAAAGTTCTGGATCTCCAGCTTATAAGGCTGGAACAGATACAGCCTCTTTCTGATCCTCCAACCTGTTTGGAAACAGACATACTATGTTCAATTTATGCAGCATGTCTCATGTCTCCATGCCAGAGAGACAAATGCAGATTGACTAAGTTTTGAGTCTATGGCCCAGAGAGGCAGAAGACATACAAACACAAGGTTTGCAACAAAGTTAAGCTCCAGCAAACAAACCTTCACTTTAAGGTACCTTCAGTTGCATTTTCCAGATTATAATGGACCTTCTGCACCTACTTCAGGGCCTCATTTGTATGTTCTAGAATTTTGGACCTTAGTAGTTTCAGCAGATTCCATAAGATAATATAACTCTGCCATAACAACACCCAACTTGCATTTTATGCATCTTTTGAATTTTATGCACTGGCCATATTTCGGCAACACAACATTGTTTGCTTTGGTATGCAAACAGCTGTACATTTCACTCTGGAAACTGTTTAGCCATGCCCTAGCAACCATTTAGAGGTTCTTAGAAACCATGTCTCTCAAAAATATATGTATGAACAAGCCATATCTCAGGATCAGACCATGATGTTTTGATTTTCTGACTGGGGCAGGGAAATAGGTATCGCTCTATAAACGATCGGTTTAACGATCCATCTAAGCAACCTCATGACAGCATAAATAATTACCACAAGAATATAGTTTACATAGGGTTTGCCTCTATTAACACTTAATTTCTGGCAATATTGTTAGCTTGAGTGCACAGAGACTATTTGAAGAGAACTGAACTGAGCTGGATGAAATCACTAAATCAACAATGAACTTTAACTGAAAAAATTTGACTGTTTACAATTGTCCTCTTGCATTATCCGCACACTATTTTCCTCTTTAACACTGTAAAGCTGCTTTGACACAATCTGTATTGTATAAAGCACTATATAAATAAAGCTGACTGAACTTGACTCTATTGACCTAGCAACCACTAAGATCACAATAGCAACTGCCTAGAAACACCCTTGCGACTGCCAAGCAATCACATATCTATGCCCTAGCAATCATCCAACACGCTAACAGCTGCCTAGTAACCACATATCAATGGGCGAATTCCAAGAGGCTTTTTTGAGCCCTTGAAGGGCACTTTGGGAAGGGGACGCCATTTGTAGGGATGCTCCAAACAAAAGTGAGATACTGAATCCCTTCCAGAAGTTTGTTAGCGAAGGGAACATGCGATGGTCACTTCACAGAAGTGATTTCCATTTGTGATCATGTGATCTTCAGTTAGGAGATCTTGCGATGCTTTTTAAAGCAAAGTCGGTGTTGATTTCGACTTCACATACAGTCGTAAGTAGAATAGGCTAATTAAATTTGTCTTTATTTTAATGTAATACAAATATTTTTCATCAGAGATAAAAATATAATTTAAGACTATAGTGTAAGGTGACAGGGATATTGGGTAACACTTTAGAATACTGTTCCATCATTAATGAATAACTACACAGGAACAAATGACTAATGCACTATTAACATTGTAGTAACCACCATTACCTAACAAGAAACTTTGATTAATGATTTAGTAAGTACTCAGTACTCAGTTGAAACTGGTAATTCACTATTAGCTAATCAATAACTAATTTTTTTTTTTCATATATCCTGGAGAATTCCTAGGAACTACTAGTTCAAACAGGTTCATAATTTGTGAATTATACATAATAAATAATTAATTCTAAAAGGAAGATCATGGTAACCTACTAGTAATGACTCAAGTATAACCAAATCCTTCTAAAGGAACTACTAATTACTTGGATCAGTATTCTAACATGAAAAGCATAACTCCCTAATATTGGCTCATGTCATTGTAAGCTTTTGAGATATATGTAAGGTTTTGGATAGTAATGACTCAAGTGTTACTACATCCTTCTGAATGAATTACTAATTATTTGGATCAGTATTCTAAAGTGAAGATCATGGTAACCCACTAGTAATGATTTAAATGTTAGCAAAATGAATTACTAAACAAAACCTTACACAAACCTCAAAAGGTTACAATGACTTCAGTAATAACTAGGGAGTTATCACGATGTTCACTTTAGAATACTGATGCAATTTTTTTTATTTCTTTAGAAGGATGTAGTAACACCTGAATAACTGCTATGCAATACTTTACAAAACCCTCAAAAGCTTACATTGATTTCAGTCATTACTAGGCAGTTATCATGATGTTCACTTTAGAATACCGATCCAAATAATTAGTAATTCCTTCTGAAGAATTTGGTAATACTTGAGTCATTACTAGTGGGTTACCATGACCTTTACTTTAGAATTTATTATACATTATTATTCATATTAATTATAAACCTGTATACAGTAGTTCTTAGTAGTTATTGGGAGGTATGAAAAAATAATAGTTACTGATTAGCTAATAGTGAACTACCACATTCGACTAAGCAATATTACTTATTAATTCATTAATCAGAGTTTCTTGTTAGTTACTAGTAGTTACTAGAGTGTTAATATTGCGTTACTCAAGTGTTCTTGTGCAGTTATTCATTAATGATGGAACAGTATTCTAAAGTGTTACCGGATATTGTCTCTCTTAAATATGTAACCTGAGTAGGTAACGAGACACTGCATCAATAGCTAATACTATGGTAACGCTGTCCAGGTGTGACAATTATCTGAAGCCATGAATCTTGCCAATTTGTTGGCTGGTGGCACATGCAACGCCCACTAAGGCATATCACTAGGGCCATCATCCCTAAGATTTCCAGATAAAGGAAGCCATAGCAGGACTGAGTATGCGTTCAAGAAAAATTGGCATTTCAAGTTCTGACAAACTTTATTTTATTATTCTGAGTCCCTTATTTTTCAAGAGTAACTCCTCCTAGAGTTACAAACAGCAAAAAAAAAAAAAAAAAATATAAATATATATATATATATATATATATATATATATATATATATATATATATATTTTTAAATCTCATGGGTTTACATTAAGAAATTCTCATGATTTCAAATGCCAACTGTCAAAACTCTTTCTCTCACACACATGCAGTGGCTCTACCATGTTATGCATCATGTAATGGTATATATACTACTTCACATTTCCACCTCTCTCCACAAGTGTTGCACTATATCCACCTTGGGTTTTTGAAAATTTCCTCACAAAATATAATTAAACATGTCAAAAACTTGTCAAAGACTTGTTACATAATTTGACATGGTTCTCAAATATCATCACTGTATAAAAAACATTGCATGAGATGACCAACGTATGTGTATGTGTGTGTATTTGGTGTAGAACCACCGCCTGAGGGGTCTGGGTGGAGTCAGCTGGAACTAGCAGCCGTAATTCTTGTGCCATCGTGCCTGGTGTGTGTAGGTGTCATTCTGGGAATGTGTGCCGTACAAAACCTGCGATGCAACCACATAAAAGCCTACAAACAAGATCCAGAGGAACCCCTGGATGACCAGACTCTGGTGTCATCTGACAAATGCCTAAACGAGCTTATCTATGACATGAGCACCTCTGGCTCGGGATCAGGTAATCTGTGCTCATCAAAACAAAAAATGATTACTGTCAAATGTTAGTTAGTGTATGTTTTTTAACCCTTTAACTCACAGCTTACATTATATTCTTTTAGGATTGCCCCTATTGGTCCAGAGAACGATTGCTCGAACTATTGTCCTGCAGGAGAGTATTGGGAAGGGGCGCTTTGGGGAAGTGTGGAGGGGCAAATGGAGGGGGGAGGACGTCGCTGTGAAGATCTTCTCCTCACGAGATGAGCGTTCCTGGTTTCGTGAGGCTGAGATTTATCAGACCATCATGCTACGCCATGAGAATATTTTGGGTTTTATCGCTGCTGATAACAAAGGTATCACATTTTTATGATTTTGGTGTCTGAATGCATGAGAATACATGAAGAACAATGGATGATTTTTTTTTGCATATTGTTTATTGCATTTGTTAAATAAGTCCATTATAATCATAGAAATTCCCACATAATGAGTAATCATATTATTGTATTACAACATTTTTTGTAAGACTTCATGAAAGGAATTTCCTTTCATTGGTCTACTTGACGATGCTTCAACAGCTGACACTATGGTCAGCGGCCAGGTAGCATATTCTTCTTTATCCTATGAGTTTGTCGGTCATTGAGTTTGTTGGTCCTCAGACTCAATCCAAGATGGACGAGCGATTCTTGGCTGGCCTTTGCACACTTTTGATTTTCTTACAGGATCTCCATCAGGTAATAATAAGATCCAGAAAACAGTTTCTTTCCCTTTGGTTTGGATCACAAGCCCAGGTGTTTCTGACTTCACCATTATCTTTAAAACGGTGGAGAAGGGATATGCTAAGATGCCGGTGGCCGGAGAGATGCTTGCTGCTCATCTGTTGACAGCTTCGGCACCTGCTTGGAAATTACAGCCTCGGCTTCAAATCCCTGCAGTTACATCAGCACTGATCGGCAAGTCTTATATGTCTGCTTGACAGGCAGGTGTGGCTCTACGCACTATGAGGGTATTACAGGCAGATGTCCTCAACAGGGACTTGCAGAGAGTTCCTCAGGGGCAGGGGCTCAAATGTAAAAAAGGGGCAATATGAGGTAAAAAAAATATATATAGATCAAAAGATTGGACACATTACTATTTTATATTTTTGTCACTTATAGTCATCAAGCCTACATTTATTTGATCAAAATTGTAATATACTTAATTAATTTACTTTATTTACTTAATGCATTTTATGCAATGTTGAAAACCTGTGATACTTTTTTCAGGATTATTTGATGAATAAAAAGTTAAATAAGAAAAGCATTTATTTAAAATATAGCTTTTGTAACAATATACACTACCGTTCAAAAGCTTGAGGTCAGTATTTTTATTTATTTATTTATTTTTTAAAGAAATTAGTTTTTATTCAGCAAGGATTTGTTAAATTGATAGAAACATCTCTATTTTGAATAAATGCTGTTCTTTTTCACTTTTTATTTATCAAAGAACACCAAAAAAGTATCACAGGTTCCAATAAATAAATAAATAAAATTAAATAAAAATAAATCAAGCAGCACAACTGTTTCCAACATTGATAATAAATCAGCATATTAGAATTATTTCTGAAGGACCATGCATTGGAGAATGGAGTAATGATGCTGAAAATTCAGCTCTGAATCACAGAAATAAATGATATTTTATTAAAATAGTATAAATGTATATTAAAATAGAAAAACATTATTTTAAATTGTAATAATATTTCACAATATTAGGTTACAGTTTTTTTTTCTGTATTTGTGATCAAATAAATGCAGGCTTGATGAGCATAAGACACTTAATGGTAATATAATAAAGTCCTTTCACGTCACCATTTCGCCAGGCTACACTTCACATAATTGGCCTGTAGGTGGCACTTGGGCTTAAATAACTACAATAGTTTCATCAAATAGTAAACGGTGTATATCACACATAAATATAAGTGAATTGAACAGCCTACTGATTACCATTATTGCGACTTTTGGAGCTGTTGTAGTCATTTAGCATACATTTTCCCAGCAATGTAATTTGATTTATAAAATGAGACAAATCACTGGATCCAGATCGCTCCACAAATAAGCTTGTCGGTCCCATGTAATTTTCAACCAATTTATGAATAAGAATGGAAAATAACCGCTTCAAATCAATTTGAACTTCTTGTGCCAGATCATGTTTGGTTGGTGCATTATAGGGGGAAAGGGGAAAGGGAAGTGGTGTGTGGCCAAGTATGGTGACCCATACTCGGAATTTGTGCTCTGCATATGAGCGCTGCACGTTTTAAAGTCAAAGCAAGGCACGGATGTCTTTATGTGAATGTATCTCTGAAGGGAACCGACTCTCCTCAAAAACGTATCGTTGAAATTTTAATTTAATCTTGCCTATAAAATGCCTGTTGAAGCAGCGTTTATGAGCCTGCTTTGTTTACAGCCGTCACTGGGGGAAAGGACCGCTTTATGAATGAATGAATGATGCATTTATATGCATTTATTTCAAGAGGTCCTCGCTGCAGCCTGTAGCACGATGACTTACTGGATCAGATCCCATACGTAGTGGATGTTTTACGTGCATGCGCTGTATAGGTCTCGAATAAATTCATATTTTTTATTTACATTTAATCATTTTGCAGACGCTTTTATCCAAAGCGACTTAGTCTACTTAGGACTTATTCTAAGTGAAGTCTAATGCAGTACATGTAGCAAGGGATTTTGACCTACATTGCAATACACAATGACCTACATTACATTACAATGTAAAAACTTTAATGCCTAAATTCATCCACAATGTTTTTGTCTTTACTGGCTACTTCAAAGTTTTTTGTTTTGTTTTTTTCATTTCATATGTTATCGCCAGGATGCCCACATCAGTGCTGTATCCATTATTATAAGAATACAATAAGCACTGTAACATGATATGAAGAGTTAGCAAAATCAGACAATTCCAGTTTTTTTTTTAAATTTTCAAAATCTTGTTTTTCTTTTATGTTTTATGTTTTTGTGTTTTGTTGTGTTAATTAGCTGGCTTTTTACCTAGTCAAAATAACCAACTGCAGTTTGATTGAGATTAATTGGAATGTACAATGAAGAAACATGATTTCTGAGAAAAGTTTAAAAACGGAGTTATCTGTGTTTGCAAATGAACTCTTCATGCAGACACTGCACTGTAAATAGCTAAAGATATACATCACTCTGACAGAGTTAGCCTGATTGTCTTTTTGATTAGCCTATATCCGTCATGTTTATTTAAATTTAATTGGGGATATTAAATTAATGCCGATCCATTTTATTTAGATTTTATATTATTCTAATATAGGTATTACAAACATTTTTCAATAGGCTAATAAAAAAAAAACAACAGCATTAAATTTATATTAAGACTTTACCTCACTAATAATGCCTCAGTCAGGTAAAATACATGTTTTATTAGTTGCTTTTCACACAGCGTCTGATACAAAACACTAAAAAAAAGGTCTCCATAGAGAGAGAGAGCGCGTGCTCTCGTAACGGAATGGATGGTATGTCTTTAGCCATTAGGTCTATCTCCAGGGATTTCACTTGCATATGAATAACACACACAAAAAAAAAATAGAAATGGTCATCTTTGTGTTAATATATCTTGTCCCCGACCATGTGTGTATTTATTTGTAGGACATAGGATTGACTGTAAAAACCCGGTATAATCCGGGATAACGGGTCTGGCTAATAGAACCCCAACTGACAGGATTGTTTTTCTTATTTTTATTTTTATACAATATAAAAAAGATGGCCGCATATTTTAGTAGGCCTATAATTTTATAATCTGTCACGCAGGCCTATAGCACAGAGAGTGAGAACGAAAAATAATATTTGATTCATGAACGAATTATTGACAGAACTATACGACTATTATGGTAAAATAAAGACAATAGAACCCATTTTTTAATAAAGAATTAACAAAATTGTAATTAGTAGATTTGTCAAGTCAAGTCACCTTTATTTATATAGCGCTTTTAACCATGTAAATTGTGTCAAAGCAACTGCACAATATCAAAAAAGGAAAATAGTGTCAATGTAAAATGAAAAGATGAAAAAAAAAGATTTTCAGTTAAAGGCATTTCATTATTGAATTCAGTGATGTCATTATCCAGCTTAGTTCAGTTTAAATAGTGTCTTTGCAATCAGGTTGACTATATCGCTGGAAATGAAGTGTCCCTAACTAAGCAAGCCAGAGGCGACAGCGGCAAGGAACCAAAACTCCATCAGTGACAGAATGGAGAAAAAAACCTTGGAAGAAACCTGGCTCAGTCGGGGGGCCAGTTCACCTCTGGCCAAACGAACCAGCAGTTCAATTCCAACTGCAGCAAAGTCAGATTGTAAGGGCTCAACTGGTTCCAGTGGTCTTTCCTGATGGCTTTCTAAGTGATCTGGATACGGACTGGATCTGGTGACTGCAGTGACCATCTGGGCTGGATACAGACCGGATCGGGTGGCTACGGTGACTGGGAATATGTCCCCGGGGCTCATCCAGGTGTCCGGCCTCCCCCGACAATCAGGGCCACATACATCATCTCCCGGCGCCGATCCACCATCTGATCTGGACACGGACTGAGAAACAGAATAGAAACAGACAAATATTAGCGTAGATGCCATTCTTATGATGTAAGTACATCATGTGTTATGCGGAGTGTTCCCGGTTCCGGTTGATCTAATTAATGCAGCCTAACAATCCTTTAACGGATTTGAATAATAGTAAATCAGGTTAAAGAAATGTGTCTTTAATCTAGATTTAAACTGACAGAGTGTGTCTGCCTCCCGAACAGTATTTGGTAGATTGTTCCAGAGTTTGGGTGCTAAATAGGAAAAGGATCTGCCGCCCACAGTCGATTTTGATATTCTAGGTATTATCAAATGGCCAGAGTTTTGAGAACGCAGCAGACGTGGAGGACTATAATGTGATAAGAGCTCGCTCAAGTACTGAGGAGCTAAGCCATTCAGGGCTTTATAAGTAATTAACAAGATTTTAAAATCTATACGATGTTTGATGGGGAGCCAATGCAGTGTTGACAGAACCGGGCTAATATGGTCGTACTTCCTGGTTCTAGTAAGGACTCTAGCTGCTGCATTGTGGACCAACTGTAACTTGTTGATCAAGCGTGCAGAACAACCACCCAATAAAGCATTACAATAGTCTAATCTTAAGGTCATAAACGCATGAATTAGTATTTCTGCATTTGACGTTGAGAGCATAGGTCGCAATTTAGATTTTTTTGAGATGGAAAAATGCAGTTTTACAGATGCTAGAAACATGGCTTTCAAATGAAAGATTGCTATCAAACAGCACACCTAGGTTCCTAACGGATGAAGAAGAATTGACAGAGCAGCCGTCAAGTGTTCGATAGTGTTCTAGGTTATTAAATGTGTGTTTTTTAGGTCTGATAATTAACACCTCTGTTTTTCAGAATTTAGCTGTAAGAAGTTACTTTTCATCCAGTTTTTTATATCGATTATGCATTCCGTTAGTTTCTCAATTTGGTGTGTTTCACTGGGCCGCAAAGAAATATAGAGCTGAGTATCATCAGCATAACAGTGAAAACTAACACCATGTCTCCTGATAATATCTCCCAAGGGTATCATGTAAAGCGTGAAAAGTAACGGCGCTAGTACTGAGCCTTGAGGTATTCCGTACTGCACTTGTGATCGATATGATACCTCTTCATTCACTGCTACAAACTGATGGCATTCAGATAAGGACGATTTGAACCATGCTAATGCACTTCCATTAATGCCAACAAAGTGTTTGTCTATTTAAAAGAATGTCGTGGTCGATAGTGTCGAACACAGCGCTAAGATCCAGTAGAACTAATAAAGAGATACAACCACGATCAGACGATAGAAGCAGGTCATTTGTAACTCTAATATTTGTATTTCCAAAACAAATCAAACTGATGAAATATAACTCCTTCATTCAAAACTAAGCTATCTTTGCTTAAATAAAGTTTGAATAGCCTGCACTACTGGTTTAAAATCACAGTATACTATAATTTGTGTAAGCCTATTAAACACACCTATATATCTCATAATTAATTTACATTTAATACTAGCTTTAATGTCAGCCCCACTTTGCACAAGCATTAAAGTAAAGTAAAGTAAAGTCGTGACGTATTGTCAAGTATGGTGACCCATACTCGAAATTGGTGCTCTGCGTTTAACCCATCCAAGTGCACACACACAGCAGTGAGTAGTGAACAAATCCACACACACACACACACACACACACCGTGAACACACACCCGGAGCAGTGGGCAGCCATGCTGCAGCGCCCGGGGAGCAATTGGGGGTTCGGTGCCTTGCTCAAGGGCACCTCAGTCGTGGTATTGAGGGTGGAGAGAGCGCTGGACATTCCTTCCCCCCACCTACAATTCCTGCCGGCCGGGGGCTCGAACTCGCAACCTTTCGATTACGAGTCCGACTCTCTAACCATTAGGCCACGACTTCCCCTCATTTCATTAAAATCCAATACTGCGCATACGCATCAAACATCCATGCGTATTGGATCTGATCCAGTACGTCATCGTGCTACAGGCTGCAGCGAGGACAGACTCCTTTATTTCAGCGGCTGCTCTTAAAGCGCCACCTCATGGCAGAGAATGAATTTGCATTTCCAAAAAGCCTATGTTTAGATCGACCCATGTTTTTACGCAGTAAACACATAGAGTTGTAAATGTGAAAGAAGTTAATGTCCCACATGAAAAAATACTATTGTAATTTATAGTAAATAAATACTATAGTGTTTTCGATATATATATATATATATATATATATATATATATATATATATATATATATATATATATATATATATATATATATATATAACAACTTCTTAATAATCAACAAATCCTAAAAAAAGTATCACAGGTTATAAAATAAACAATAAGAGTTTCTTCAGAGTTATTTACACTGTTAAAGATTTGAATCCTCAAGCCAAGAATGGCCAAAGTAAAAAAAAAAACGATTTGGAAGTATGACTGAGATGTGCACGCATCGACCAGAGTGAGAGCGCGCCCATGATCAAAGTGCTTCCTTCGCCTGCACTGCACGGGACTTGCTCGGGAAGAATGTCTCTAAAGAAGTGTGTTTTTGGTTGTAAGGGAAAGATAACCTTGTTCAGCTTCCCAAAAGAACACAGCGTTACATGAACAGTGGATGCAATTAGTTTTTCCGGGTCAGCAATGGAGTTTCACAAGTGTGTTTGTTGATGAACGTTTTATAAACAAGGCCCAGTTAGACGCTGGATTTGCACATCGTTTGATACTGAAAGATGGAGCAGTCCCAGCTATAAAAGATCCCGGTTATCAGGGGCGGACTGGCCATAGGGAGCACCGGGAGAATTCTGCCCTCCATTTATTTATTTATTTTTATATAAATATTGTTGCTGTTGTTGTTGCCTGCCTAATGTAAAAAGTTATTATTTCCGAATTCGCCATTCAATAATAAAACTCTAATAAATCATGAGTCGGTTAGTCTTGACTGGGCAACACAATTCACCTCGCGCACGCTCAAGCGTATCCGCTCGTCTGCCAAAAGGATGCGAGACTCGAGAATGGGGTGGAAATGTTAGCAGTAGCAGTCAATTACTAAAAAATTACCAAAAAGACGTAATTACTATTGTAAGGAGTAGGAATAGCAGACAAATATTCACATCATTTTATAACAGGTTTAGAGGGAGCTAAGGCAGACAACAACACAACCCTTACGAAAATTAACCTGGTTTTTACTAAAAATAAAACCAAAAACCTTGGTTGCTATAGTTAAATTACACTCATTCAGATGCCAGAAGAACCATTTTTGTCTACATGCTTCCATAAAGAACCTTTAACATCTGAAGAACCTTTCTGTTTCACAAAAGGTTCTTTGTGGCTAAAGATGGTTCTTTTAAATGATAAAAAGGTAAGAAAAAGATAGTTCTTTAAAGAACCTTTGACTGAATGGCTCTTTGTGGAACCAAAAATGGTTCTTCTATGACATCTGTCAGCAGATAGACACAGGACACAGAGGTAAGTGCAATACAATCAACAGGTTTATTGAGTAGTAGCAGAGGGGAATGAGATGAGCAGAATGTCCAGGTAAGCAGGTGGGGAATGGGAATGTCTCTAGGGGCTTATCTGAGTGTGAATGTCCTTTTTCCTTTTCCAGGGGATCCGGAGGTAACAGTGGAGCGTGGAGACGGTGGAGAACAGGAGTTGTGGAGAACAGGGATAGGAACACTGGAGCAACTGGTAAGTAGACAAAAGGTAAGTGGGTCAGGTTAGTCAACATGGAAAGTTTGAGACCAGACAGTGAGTGAACGGGAGGAGTGCAGGGGTATAGTGCTGCTGATTAGTGCTGACAGGTGGCGGTGATCAGAAACCAGGGGATTGGGATCTGGTGAGTGTCGTTGGTGGAGACTGAGGTGACTGTGGTGACTCTCTGACAGTACCCCCTCCTCCAGGGGTGGCTCTTGACGCCCTATTACGGCGACGGGGTCGGCCACGGCCTCTGGGTGCAGGACGGTCAGGGTGGTTCTGGTGAAACTCGGCCAGGAGAGAGGGATCCAGCACATCGTCCCGGGAAACCCAGGATCTTTCCTCCGGCCCGTATTCCTCCCAGTCAATAAGATATTCCAGGCGACCACCCTGTCGCCGAGAGTCCAAGATGTCCTGCACCCTGTAGACTAGGGGCTCATCGATGATCCCGGGAGGAGGAGGTACTGCAGGTTCGTCGGGTTCTGTGACAGAGGGAGAGACAGGCTTGAGGAGTGAGACATGGAATGCTGGATGGATATGATACCGTGCAGGGAGTTGGAGACGGAAGGTGACCTAATTTATTTGCCTCTCGATGGTAAAGGGACCGATATAGCGAGGACTCAGCTTCCGGCAGGGCAGGCGGAGATGCAGATGCCGGGTGGAGAGCCAGACCTTATCTCCAGGACAGTAGACGGGGGTGCCAGACCGACAGGCATCTGCATAGGTCTTGTGTCTCCGCACTGCCTGCTGGAGTTGGACATGACCTGAGTCCTAAACTCTCTCGCTCGCTCAGAACCAGTGGTCGACAGCTGGAACGTCGGAGGGCTCTTCTGTCCAGGGAAACAGAGCGGGTTGGTAGCCGAGTATGCACTGGAAAGGGGTGAGGTTGGTGGTGATTTGCTTGAGGGAATTTTATGCATACTCAGCCCATGGGAGGAAGCGGTTCCAGCTGTGCTGGTTGTCATGACAGTAGGCCCGGAGATATCTCCCAATCCCCTGAATCTTCCTCTCAGTCTGGCCGTTAGTCTGGGGGTGATAGTCTGGGGAAGCCTTGTGAGCGTGCACCGCCGCCTCGGAAGCCTTGTGAGCGTGCACCGCCTCGGAAGCCTTGTGAGCGTGCACCGCCGCCTCGGAGGCCCTGTGAGCGTGCACCGCCGAATCTGAAGCCTTGTGAGCATGTACCGCTGCCTCAGAAGCCCTGTGAGCGTGCAGCGCTGCCTCAGAAGCCCTGTGAGCGGGCACCGCTGCCTCGGAAGCCCTGTGAGCGGGCACCGCTGCCTCGGAAGCCCTGTGAGCGGGCACCGCTGCCTCGGAAGCCCTGTGAGCAGACAACGCCGCCTCGAGAGGATCGTGAGCGGGCACCGCCGCTTTGGAAGCCTTGTGAGCGTGCACCGCCGCCTCGGAAGCCTTGTGAGCGTGCACCGCCGCCTCGGAAGCCTTGTGAGCGGGCACCGCCGCCTCGGAAGCCTTGTGAGCGGGCACCGTCGCCTCGGAAGCCCTGTGAGCGGGCACCGCTCACGCCCTGGAAAGACCACGAGCAGACCACGCTGCTCGCACCGACATCAGTGGGGGATCCTGCACGCTGTGCATCAGCCCAGGTTGCTCCGGAAGCGGGTGCGAGGCACTGGGCGCGGCCGCCGACGCCGTCCCCCGGATCGCCGCCTCGGGAGAACTGTGAATGGGCTCCACAGCTAACTCCACCCTGATGGCTGAGCCACTCAAATGCAGAGCCAGGTTGACATAGTCCTCCAGCGACTCTTCGGGGGTCCAGTACAGCATCCTGGATTTGAAGGGTTCAGCCAGGCCTCCCCAGAAGAAGACCATGAGGCAGGTCTTCTCCGTCGCCTACTGACGAGCTCCTCTAATGAAGTCCCTGGCATAATCCTCCATGCTCCGGTCTCCCTGGCGGATGTGGAGGAACCTCCCTGCTGGTCCCATGTTTGCTGGTTCCATTCCGTCACGGAATGGCGAAGAAGCGCCGTGAAAAAGACGGAGTCTGGGTCCAAATGCAGGTGAGGGTATTTAATAGAAACAAAAAGGCCAACACGGCACAAAAAACAAAACAGAAAAGGACTGGGATACGAATGGCAATGCAGTGCATGTATCCCAGACCAGAGCAGACACTAGAAAACAAACAACTACATTTACCCAGCATACACATGAAATCACAAATACAAAAACATCTAATGGAACCAGGCAGAGTGGTGGGAGAGTGGTGTATAAATAGTCCATGACAATGGGGAACAGCTGGGGGTGTAATGAGTGGGACAGGTGTGTGTGATGTGACAGGTGTATGTAATGTGACAGGTGTATGTGTTTACGGGAGATGAGTCCGGGAGGAAGGGAGATGGTGACCTCTGGTGGAGACGGGAAGAACTGCTGGGCCCGGACTCATGACAAAATCATCCTTGCTAAATAAAGCTATTAATTTCTATCATTTCTTTTCCAAAATAAATAAAATAAAATAATAATAATACTGACTCCACACTTTTGAATGGTATAGTGTATAATGTTACAAAAGCTTTTCATTTCAGATAAATGCTGATCTTTGGATCTTTCTATTCATCAAAGAATCCTGAAAAAAATTACTCAACTGTTTTAAATAGGAATAATAATTAAAAAAGGATTAATAAATATTAATAAATAATTAAAAGGATTAAGGATTAATAATTCTTGAGCAGTACATCAGCATATTAGAATGATTTCTGAAGGATCATGTGACTCTGGAGCCGGGAGTAATGATGCTGAAAATTCTGTAAAATTCTGATGCTGTAGCATTTTTTAGATCATTTTTGTCCAGTCCGCTCCTTTTATCTCGTTTAACCACATGTGTCCTTGTTTATATCTTAATAAAATATTTGAGCCTATATTGATTCTCTTACAGTTTTTAAAGGTTCCTATCTTATAGTAAATAGTGTCCCTGACATCAAAAATTAAAAATCCAATTATTTATGTATCCACACCCTCATTGTGTGTGCGTGTTCTAATCTGTGTACGGGATGAATTTAGATTCAATTATTAACACTCGATCATTGTAGCCATATAGACCTGCATAACTATTGAATATTAAATCACTCAGAGCTGTAAAACTGTGCAATAGATAAGTGAGCACTGTTAATGAGTAAAAGAGACCTTCTCTGTGATTAATATGTTTTTATTTATTAAAGACTATAATAACTACTAAAAATATAAAAAATAAAAAATCAGTAGGCCTAATATGGTACAGTGATTCCTGGTTCTTTTTGAAGGATTGAGCCACAAAACCAATAATTTAATTTGTGCATATAGCCTATATAGGCTATAAAAATATAAATAAAAATGTTGCAGAGAAAATATATGAACATTTATTGCTTAAATATGCACTAAAGCACATTAATAATAATATTTGCTGTAGGTCAGATTTAATTACAGCTGTTTTAGTAAACAAAAACATTTAAAATAGGCCTATCTGCAAAATAAATAAATATATACAGTATGTGTATATATATATGTGTGTATATATATATGTGTGTATATATATATATATATATACATATATATATATATATATATATATATATATATATATACATACACACTCACCTAAAGGATTATTAGGAACACCATACTAATACTGTGTTTGAACCCCCTTTCGCCTTCAGAACTGCCTTAATTCTACGTGGCATTGATTCAACAAGGTGCTGAAAGCATTCTTTAGAAATGTTGGCCCATATTGATATGATAGCATCTTGCAGTTGATGGAGATTTGTGGGATGCACATCCAGGGCACGAAGCTCCCGTTCCACCACATCCCAAAGATGCTCTATTGGGTTGAGATCTGGTGACTGTGGGGGCCATTTTAGTTACAGTGAACTCATTGTCATGTTCAAGAAACCAATTTGAAATGATTCGAGCTTTGTGACATGGTGCATTATCCTGCTGGAAGTAGCCATCAGAGGATGGGTACATGGTGGTCATAAAGGGATGGACATGGTCAGAAACAATGCTCAGGTAGGCCGTGGCATTTAAACGATGCCCAATTGGCACTAAGGGGCCTAAAGTGTGCCAAGAAAACATCCCCCACACCATTACACCACCACCACCAGCCTACACAGTGGTAACAAGGCATGATGGATCCATGTTCTCATTCTGTTTACGCCAAATTCTGACTCTACCATCTGAATGTCTCAACAGAAATCGAGACTCATCAGACCAGGCAACATTTTTCCAGTCTTCAACCGTCCAATTTTGGTGAGCTCGTGCAAATTGTAGCCTGTTTTTCCTATTTGTAGTGGAGATGAGTGGTACCCGGTGGGGTCTTCTGCTGTTGTAGCCCATCCGCCTCAAGGTCTTTGCTGCATACCTCGGTTGTAACGATTGGTTATTTCAGTCAAAGTTGCTCTTCTATCAGCTTGAATCAGTCGGCCCATTCTCCTCTGACCTCTAGCATCAACAAGGCATTTTCGCTCCCACAGGACTGCCGCATACTGGATGTTTTTCCCTTTTCACACCATTCTTTGTAAACCCTAGAAATGGTTGTGCGTGAAAATCCCAGTAACTGAGCAGATTGTGAAATACTCAGACTGGCCCGTCTGGCACCAACAACCATGCCACGCTCAAAATGGCTTAAATCACCTTTCTTTATAATACTCCAGTTCACGCTGATGGGCTATTTGATATTATTGACTTATTTGTCACTGCAGTTCTTTAAAATAAAACCATTTGCGGGTTTGTCCTATGTCTTACTGCTAAATCTCAAACAGTGGATAATTTTGATCAACATTGCCCTGAAAAAACTGCTCAGTGTTAAAGTATGTCTGCTTCGTGTACTATGAAAAGTGCAAAAATATCGGACTTCATTTAATGTGCTATAGGTAGGGCTAGCCTATATTATGGCCACAAATTAAGAATTTGTTTCCCTGACTTAATTCGTGAGCCGCACATATTACACAGCTCTGTTCTGCCCAAAGTACTCGGAGATGCTGCCACCAAGCGTTTGATAGGAACTTAATCTAACTAATTCGTCATAAGTTGAAAAAAAAACAACACATTTTGCTAATTGATTCTAACTAAAATCCCTGTTGTTAGCACTTAATGTTTCTGTAGTACAGCCAAACAGCGTAGATCATTCATAAAAACGTATATAAAAGAATGCTCATGCTCAAAAGTCTACACCAATAAGTTCTGCTGTATTATAAACCAATGAAATTGGCGTGCCTCCAGGAGCTCTGCTTTTTTCAGAGAGAATTGTAAAGCTGTATCTTTCTTTTACAAAAAAGATAAAACTAAAGACTTTTTGGAGATATGAAGAATGCAGTGCTACTCTATAGGTACTCAAGATTAACATGAGATTGGGTGAAACTATGTGTTATGCCCCCTTTAAGCACTGTTTCTAACATTGATAATAAATCAGCATATTAGTATGATTTCTGTAGGATCATGTGACACTGAAGACTGTGAGTAATGGCTGATGAAAATTCAGCTTTGCATCACAGAAATATATTTTAAAGTATAAAAAAATAGAAAACCATTATTTTAAATTGTAGTAATATTTCACAATATTATGATTATTATTTATTTTTTTGTATTTTTGATCAAATAAATTCAGGCTTGATGAGCATAAGAGACTTCTTTCAAAAATATTAAAAATAGTAATGTGTCCAAACTTTTGTACTGTATAAGTAAAAATATGCAAAATTTAAAATGAAATGTTTTATAAATAAGAAGGTTAGGAATCATATTTGTTTCAAGTGCTTTTTATTGGGGGTGGGCAGCAGCATTACATATGTCTTGGCGATAGATCTGCTTGTTGTGGGTGCTTTGTTCTTGTTTTGGCTTGTATTGTCCCTTCTATGTCTCCTGCTTTGTGGGGGGTTATTTCATGTATGTTATATTTGCAGCAACAGTATTTCTTACATGCTCACAGCAGCATGTTGTGGATGTATTGGCAGTAGCAAGTCTCGTTACTTGCTCTGCCCCAGCAAGTCTCGTTACTTGCTCTGCCCCAGCAGCAGCAGCTGATCTATTCAGCAAAGACCAAATACATTAACATTGTCATGTACATTTCCATGCCAATCCCTCCAAGAGTTGTCATGACAGAAGTACATTTTCCGCTGATACGGCTGAGCTCAGCGGTTCTTTTGAGAATGAAGGAAGACAGAGTGCATTTTCTGATAGTTGCTTCATTTTGCCCATCCCAGGTTTGGTTTTTGGATCTGTTGTCCCTTCTGGATGGATTTCCTTGGGAGATTCCAGTTAGCCAGATGCATTTCTCAGGCATGGGGTACTATAAGGCACCCGCATCCATGGATGAATCTTTAGGTTTGCCCTCTGAATCTCCATCTCTATTCTGACTAATTCTGATCTCTCTTCAAAGATAACTGAATGCCTTTAAGTGGCAGAGTTTTCTTTCATGGTGCAGAGAGCAAGGGTTGGATCAGGGGCCTCATTTATAAAGAGTGCGTATGCTCAGATTTGATCTTAGAGTGTGCGTATGCTTAAATCCACACCAGCGCTCATATTTATAAAGACGGTCTTTGATGTGGAAAAGTGCTTAGCAGCACGTCAGGGTCTGAGCAGACGTACGCACTTTTTATTGTCGGAGTATTGCAGGTTTTTTTTAAATGTAAGCTGTTCTTGCAGCTCGCTGTTCTAAATTATGATGATTGGTGATATTTTATATGTTAATGACATTAATTAGGAGTCGTTTACAAGGAAGATAGCTGAAACCATTTAATTGCGTGCAAGCTCAAGATCATTTGCGATTTATAGATTTCACATCTGAAAGAGATGCGTATGCGCGTTTTCTGTTCGTACGTTCATTCTATGAATCAAACGTTCGCATATTCGAGATTTGATCGTAAGATTAACGATCTTTGCTAAAATTGTAAGATTAACGATCTTTGTAAGATTAACTAAGCTTTGCCCAGTGAGGGCATTAAAGGTTTACTCTGACCATAAAAGCCAGTGGAGCAAGTCTGAGCAGCTATTTGTTTGCTAAGGTGGCTGTAGCAGGGGAGTTGCTGTTACTCTGCAAAGTATATCTCATTGTGTGAGAAAGCTATTCGTAAACCTTTTTGAGGTGGGTGGTTATCTTCACCTCTGGGAATTTTTTGGACACTCTACTAGGGATGTAGCTTTTCCCCAAACTTTACATAGAAGAGTGTCCTTGGAGGATATGTGTGCAGTGGCAGGCACATAACCCAACAGTTACCTCATTGTTTGGTACTGTGGTATACTGTTCTCATAGCCTAGATGTATTGGTTACATTACATTTACATTGACATTTAGTCATTTAGCAGACACTTTTATCCAAAGCGACTTACAAATGAAATAAGTACAATGGAAGCAATCAAAATCAACAAAAGAGCAATGATATTCAAGTGCTATAACAAGTATACACACAGCAAGTTTTATTTTTTATTTTTTATTATATAATAAATAAAAAGGAAACAGATAGAATAGAAAAAATAGAGCAAGCTAGTGTTAGAGGCCTTTTTTGAGCAAGCTAGTGTTAGAGGCCTTTTTTTGTTTATTGTAAAATAAAAAGAAAACAAATAGAATACAAAAAGAATAGAGAAGCTAGTATTATTATTATTGTTATTATTATTATTAATATTTTTTTTAAGAAAACAAGCAGTTAGTAAATTAATAGAGTGCAAGTCTAAAAGGGGAAAGTTTTTTTTTACAAAATAGAATAGAATTAGAATAGAATTAGAATAGAGAGTGCTGGAGTTAGAGGATCAAATAAAGATTGTGAAAGAGATGTGTTTTTAGCCGATTCTTGAAGATGGCTAAAGACTCGGATTGAGTTGGGCAGGTCATTCCACCAGGAGAGAACATTTAATTTAAAAGTTTGTGAAAATGATTTTGTGCCTTTTTGGGATGGCACAATAAAGTGACGTTCACTTAAAGAATGCAAGCTTCTAGAGGGCACGTAAATCTGAAGTAGGGAATTTAGGTAAAGGGGTGCAGAGCAAACATTAATGCCTTAAATTTTAAGCGAGTAGCTATTGGTAGCCAGTGCAAATTGATAAACAGAAGTGTAACATGCATACTTTTTGGCTCATTAAAAATTACACCTCACCTCTCCAAGACACCTTGAAGGACCTATCGAGGTAAGACTCAAACCACTGGAGAGCGGTTCCTGAGATCTTTGCCAATAGGTTGACAGGAGGATCTGGTGGTTAACCATGTCAAACTTAACTTTTACACTACTTTTCAAGGTCGAAAATGGAGACTTTTGAAAATGCTGCAGACCCCATTTTAAAGCTCTGGGGTTGCGTTTCAGTGTAAACTAGGGATGCACCGATGCCACTTTTTCCAGTACTCGCCCGATACCGATACTTTTATTTTAGGCACTTGCCGATACCGAGTACCGATACCGATGTTTTCGTTGCATTTGTACATTTTTTAAATATTGGGTACAGATACCAAAAGAGTATGTATAATGTTAGTTGGTTAACTTCATTTATCAAATAGATAGTCAAACCAAAATTTATTCAGACACCTTCAACATTTCTCACATCACAGTTTATTCACTATAGTTTAGAAAATGGTAATAAAATATGACAAGAACTCAGAGTTAAACTCTGTCAGAACAAATTCAGCGTGATAATGTCAGATAACTTTGATAGAAAGTTATATAATGGATTACAATCAACCAAAAATTATTCAGACAGCTGTTAGTATGACAATATTTACACAACTATCAATACTTTGTCGAGCCACCTTTAGCCTTAATGACAGCCTGTAGTCTCCTGGGCATGCTGTCAACCAGGTTCATGCAAACCTGAACTTAATTTTTTTCCCAGACTCGGTCTGAATAATTTTTTGTCCCAAACTTTTATACATTTTACTGGTAGTCCACTGTATGAAGAATTGTTGGTTATATGTCACAGTTTACTTTATTTTGCTATCCTCTCTTACTGACTATATGAACTATAGTGTCCTGCACCCACTAGTAAAAAACTATATATATCAAAAATGATATCTGGTGTCTGAATGATATTTGGTTTGACTGTATATCATTCGGTTATTTTCCACACTTAACTATGCCCATTAAAATGTATTTGACAAGTTTTTGTTACTTTCACTGTTAATTTTTGTTTTTTGCTCTATGGTACATCATCTTTAATTTAATAGCATTAGAGCTTCTCCATTGCAGCGGATCAGTACTATAATCACACATTTTGCTGTAATAATGCAGGGAACCACTCATTATAAATCTCCTAAATGTTATATTTTCAGAAATAAAAGTTGCGGTTTTTTAAATCTGAAATGTGCTGCAATTTTTATTCCAAAGCCACTCATATAATGCAGAATCCCTCATGAAGCAAGGCGCGCACGTATTTGTACTGGTGCAGAATGAGAGGGACGAGTACAGAACAGCCTAGCACATTTCAAACAGGCTGTTAGTTTCACTTTTGCCAGAAAGTTGTGTATGCTTAAGGTTGAAAATAAATGATGTTTATAGTGAATGCCCCTATAAATTGTCTTATATTTACGAACAACATGGCGATTTAACTTTTCTACATAAAATTCAATCATTTTTTTCAATTCATTCAATCAGTCTCGGTTGAATGTTCTGAAACCAGACTCGTTGCTGTCCAGGAGGTTGTTCTGTGTGAGCAAGGCAGAGTTACGTATGCATTACGTATGCATTGCCATATTGTCACTGATGCAGTGTCTTGTTCTCTACTCAGGAAACCAAGGTTGCATACCTTACCAAGATGTTTTGTTCAATAAGTTATTACTCCGCATGCATCTTCTTTTAGGTTACCAATACAATGCAAGGAAAGTTTACCCAAAAATTGTCATAATTTACTTCCCCTAATGTCATTCCAAACCTGACTTTCCTCTACATACACACACATATACATATACTGTACATATTTATTTTATTTATTTATTTAGTCATTTAGCAGACACTTTTATCCAAAGCGACTTAGAAATGAGGACATAAGAAGCAATCAAAACCAACAAAAGAGCAACAACGTGCAAGTGCTATTACAAGTCTTACTTAGCCTAACGCAGTACAGATAATTATTATTATTATTATTATTACTTTTTTTTTTTTAAATAAAAATATAGATAAAATAAAACTAGAATAGAGAGGGCTAGAGTTAGAGGTTCAATATATAACACATAGTTGCCAAGAACAGAATTTTGTGCACAAAATTCAACAAAGGCATCAGTAAACTATAAATTTTATTAAAACTCATTTGAGTAATTGTGAGAACCTAAAGTTGAATAATGGAGAAAAAAAATATCAAATTGTCCCTAAACTTCCATGTACAAAATTATTCAACCCTCAAAAGTCAAATATTTTATTCTTTATAGCAATTCATTTGCAAGTGCTTAGAAGCTTATGTCACTACTTATGTACTGTGACATAGCTTATGTCTACTGCAATCTTGGCCCATTCCTCACTTGATAAAGCTTTCAGTGATAATATTATTGATAATTTTTGGTTTTCACATTACCACTGCTTTCTTCAAATTCCACCAAATATTTTCTACGAGATTTAAATATGAAGACTGAACAGGCTTCTCAAGAACATTCTATGATCAATCCCTGAACCAAGCATAGATTTGGATGTTTACTTTGGGAAGGCTGTCCTGCAGGAAAGTCCATTGATTATCAAGAGTTAATCTCTGCACCAAAGGCATCACAATCTTTCCCAAAATTACATGATACTTGAATCCATGATGTCCTTCATACAGTCAACATCTTCACTTCTAACAGCAAAACACACTGATAACAAGACTGACCCACCTCCATATTTGGCCGTGGGTATGGTGTTTTTCTGATTATAAGCTTCGCTTTTCTTGCACCAGATATACTGCTGATCCATAGGTCCAAAAAGTTCCAGTTTGGTCACATCAATTCATAAATAATTCTTCCAGAACTACAGGAATAATTATTATCTAGCCTTTTATGTTCTTGCTGAAGAGTGGTATTCGGGAAGATGCACCAACATGAAGGCCCTTACTTATCTAGCATTCTTCTTTTAGTTTGCATTGAAATGTTGTTTTCCTCCTTCAATCAGGTCATCTTGCAAGTCTTTAACAGTACATTGCTGGGTTTTCTCAGTTGCTCTGATCAAAAATCTCAGTTGCTCTGATCAAAAGTGGGAAGTCGTGGCCTAATGGTTAGAGAGTCGGACTCGTAATCGAAAGGTTGCGGGTTCGAGTCTCGGGCCGGCAGGAATTGTAGGTGGGGGGAGTGAATGTCCAGCGCTCTCTCCACCCTCAATACCACGACTGAGGTGCCCTTGAGCAAGGCACCGAACCCACAACTGCTCCCCGGGCGCCGCAGCATAAATGGCTGCCCACTGCTCCGGGTGTGTGTTCACGGTGTGTGTGTGTGTGTGTGTGCATTTGTTCACTACTCACTGCTGTGTGTGTGCACTTGGATGGGTTAAACGCAGAGCACCAATTTCGAGTATGGGTCACCATACTTGACAATACGTCACGACTTTTAAATTATGATATTGTGCTTTTTCTTCAACACCCTCAAAGGTTTTCTTGTATAACACATTTTAAGCTGGAAATAAGGCAGTCAGCTTGGGTCTCTGGGAACTTTGTTATTTCTAAATCTTCATGTAGCCTTAGAATTTCTAATGTAATAAAACAATTTCTTCTCTATTGTTTTTGAGAGAGCTCTGTTGACTTAATTGATACTCCCCTTTAACACTTGCCTCAGCTAAGTTTATGTATACATAACAGCTGAAGCTACTGTAATTCTGTTTTCTACCAGAGTTTCTAAAGACTTACATGTGTTTTAAGACAATTTAGTTTTCCTACCATAAAAATGAGTGACTTAAAACAGCAATGTGCATAGGGGTTGACATATGACATAGCTGTGTTATTTAAAAAAATCCTGTAACTCAAAACATTACCTATGAACATTATTACTTGTAATATGCCAGAAAACTGTTATAGATGCCGTTTTTATACAATTCTTGATCTTCTGAAAATTTTGCATTTCTAAGGTACTACAGTCTCTTGGGGTTTGAATCATTTAGATTGCATATGTATATCTGAAATACATTTGTGAAATAATAATAATAATGATAATGAAAGTAAATTATTATTATATGTACAGTCACATGTACTGGTGTGAGGAAAATATTTAATTTTGTTTTTGAGTTAAATTAAATCCAAATTTATTTACTTTAATTTATTATTATTTTTTTATGAAACCAGCATGAATACAAAGAGTACATTTTTAAGAACTTGGCATGCATTTTGACATACATAGGTTTTCAAATATTCTGGTATGTTCTTCTTCATCTTGTTTGAATGTCCTGCATTGTAATCTATCTATCTATCTATCTATCTATCTATCTATCTATCTATCTATCTATCTATCTATCTATCTATCTATCTATCTATCTATCTATCTATCTATCTATCTATCTATCTATCTATCTATCTATCTATCTATCTATCTATCTATCTATCATCATCTCTTTTTTTTTTTTTCAGATAATGGCTCATGGACACAGCTGTGGCTGGTGTCTGAGTATCATGAGCACGGGTCTCTCTTTGATTACCTGAACAGATACACAGTATCAGTGGAAGGGATGATAGTTCTGGCACTGTCCATTGCCAGCGGCATTGCCCACCTGCATATGGAGATTATTAGTACTCAAGGTATTGATCACACACAGTAGGAATATGGGAATAGGCAATGAATCATCACATTTGATTTTTATTTCTTTGGTCTTATTTCTCTGCGGGAGAAACGCCTTTAGTGGGAGAAAAACACTTAGCTGTGGAAATCCATCCTCCTTTGGCAACAGAGTACAATAAATGTAGTTACATCTTAAGTGTAATACTGATCATGGAATAAATGTAATTAATATGTAGGCCTATAACCTTAAAACTAAAAGACTTTCAAATCACATGAGCCAATATTTTATTCGCAATAGAACATAGATAACATAACAAATGTTTAAACCGCGAAATATTACAATGTTATGCACAAAATGAGCTCATTTCAAATTTTATGCCTGCTACAGGTCTCAAAATAGTTGGGACGGGGGCATGTTTGCCATGGTGTAGCATCTCCTCTTCTTTTCAAAATAGTTTGAAGACGTCTGGGCATCGAGTTTATGAGATTCTGGAGTTTTGGTGTAGGAATTTGGTCCCAATCTTGCCTGATATAGGTTTCCAGCTGCTGAAGAGTTCGTGGTCGTCTTTAACGTATTTTTCATTTAATGATGTGCCAAATGTTCTCTATAGGTGAAAGATCTGGACTGCAGGCAGGGCAATTCTGCACCCGGACCCTTCTACTACAAAGCCATGCTTGTGGGCGATATGACCACGATATATCACAATATGACTAATTTTATATCACAATAACGATATATGTCACGATATAGCATTTTTTTCCTTTTAAAAAGATTTTTATGATATTAAAATCTTTGGTGACAAGGATTATGAAAATTATATGGTATCAATGTCAATATCAAACTAACGCAAGCCTTAAAAGAGACAAAAAAAACAACAAAAAAACTCAAGCTCACTCAAGATAAATAAGCAGACAGTGATGAAATGAGGTTAAGAAACTAATTGCAAGCAATAGGACAAAAACTACAATAAATAAGAAATGCTACATTGTGTAAATTAATTAGTCTTCACTGTGTTAATTATATCTATCTATGATAGCTATAATTAAAATGTGTATTATGTATATGTATATTATGTATAGCTCTGTTGTTTGTGTTTCAACGGCTTAAAATCGGTTGTTTCAAAACTGCAGTGCTTAAAAACGTGTGCCCATGCTACAGATGTAGTCCCTCGTTTAGGAGCGAACTCCTTGTTTTGTCCTGGCTGGTCGTTCTCCACCTGGTTCTGTCTCCCCTTCACGCCCCGTGGTGGCATGTAAAGATCGCAGTCATCCAAATGATGAGAAAGTATCACCGTAAACAATGTATTTTGTGACGCCACAAAATAAATGATAGAACATAATATGAAACGATAGAATTTTTATTTCGTCCATCCGAAATATATCGTCTAAAACTGCAGTGCTTAAAAACGCATGCCCATGCTACAGATGTAGTCCCTCGTTTAGGAACGAACTCCTTGTTTTGTCCTGGTTGGTCGTTCTCCACCTGGTTCTGTCTCCCCTTCACGGCCCGTGGTGGCATGTAAAGATCGCAGTCATCCAAATGATGAAAAAGTATTACTGTAAACAATGTATTTTGTGACACCACAAAATAAACAATATAATTTTTATTTCGTCCATCCGATATATATCGTCATATCGCATAGCCCTTTCTGGAGGGGAGTATATGTTGCTCTAAAACCTTTACATACCTTTCAGCATTCATAGTGCCTTGCCTTCCAGGACATGCAAGCTGCCCATACCGTATGCACTTATGCAGCCCCATACCATCAGAGATGTTGGCTTTTGATCTGATCACTGATGACACGCTGGAAGGTCTCCCTCCTCTTTAGCCCGGAAGACACAGAGTCCGTGATTTCCAACAAGAATGTCAAATTTGGACTCATCTGACCATAGAACACTTTTCCATTTTGAAACAGTCCATTTTAAACGAGCCTTGGCCCACAGGACACAACGGCGCTTCAGGACCATGTTCACATATGGCTTCCTTTTTGCATGATAGAGCCTTAGTTGGCATCTGCAGATGGCATGGCAGATTGTGTTTACCGACAGTGGTTTCTGGAAGTATTCCTGGGCCCATTTAGTAATGCCAATGACAGAATCATGCCGATGAGTGATGCAGTGTCATCTGAGGGCCCAAAGACCACGGGCATCCAACAAAGGTCTTCAGCCTTGTCCCTTACGCACAGAGATTTCTCCAGTTTCTCTGAAACTTTTGATGATGCTATGCACTGTAGATGATGAAATTTGCAAAGCCTTTGCAATTTGACGTTGAGGAACGTTGTTTTTAAAGTATTTCACAATCTTTTTACACACTCTTTCACAGATTGGAGAGTCTCTGCCCATCTTTACTTCTGAGAGACTCTGCCTCTCTAAGTCATCCCTTTTGTGTTACAGACCTGATGTCAGTTAACTTAATTAGTTGCTAGATGTCCTCCCAGCTGAATCTTTTCAAAATTTCTTGCTTTGTTGCCCCCGTGCCAAATTCTTTGAGACCTGTAGCAGGCATCAAATTTGAAAAGAGCTCATTTAGTGGATAAAAGTGTAACATTTCTCCCTTTAAAAATTTATGCTATGTTTTATTGTGAATAAAATGTGATTTATAAATTCATATGATTTGAAAGTCTTTTAGTTTTCATTTTATTCAAATTTAAAAAAACGTCCCAAGATTTCTGGAATTTGGGTTGTAAGACAAGTCAGTAAAGCAAAACCCGTTGCCTGGGTTGTAGTTCAACACATTGTAGTCTTTGAAGCCCATGCTAGAATAATTGTGGTCTGCGAAGCATCCCTCACTGTCTGGCTGGTATTACCAGATTGATTATGGAGCTTGTTTATGGAGACAGCAAGACATCCAGCCAGTTTTGCATTACAACAATCTAGTCTTGAGTACATGAACTAGCTCTACTCATCTCTAAATATTTGATATTATTCCTCATGTTTTTACATTTACATTTACCCATTTAGCAGATGCTTTTATCCAAAGCAACTTGCATTGCATTCAAGTTACAGCTAATTAGTCATAAATAAATAACATGGAATACAATTGTCACTTTTTAGGACTGGGTGTCCTAAATATACTTGAACACTAAAGACTACCTTTCTTCATGAAAATGCCTTGTCAGGTGTATGATGTGTATTGTTATTAAATTGGCATATTGCTCTTGGGACAGGGAAGCCTGCCATTGCTCACAGAGACATAAAGTCAAAGAACATTCTGGTTAAGAAGAATGGAACTGCTGTGATTGCTGATCTTGGTCTGGCTGTCAAACACGACTCCAACACCAACACTATTGACATCCCCATTAACCACAGAGTGGGCACCAAGAGGTTAGACAATATTTTTCTTAAATACGGTCATTATTACTTTAAGTATTAAATCATAAAAACTTCAGTGGAAGAGCCAGTCATTGTATTTGAGTCAGCTGTCTCTTAGTAAATACATACAGGATAAGAACGTTGGTTGCATGTGCAGACATCTGACTATTAAAGACTTTCTATTTACTGTGTGTGTTTTAGGTTTTGGTTTTGTTATTCAAGATGCTTGAGTGATAAAGAACATGTATCTTTGCATGTCTGTGTGTGTTTGACTATAGTTTTAGTACGTGTGTGTGTACATGACCCTGTGTAAGACACGTCATTGTTTGCTTTCAGGTGTATGAGGACATCTTGATGGAGGTTAATGCGTTCATGCAGTGTGGGTACATTACTCTAATTGAAGTGTTTTTTCTGCAGGTACATGGCTCCCGAGATCCTGGATGATTCCATAAACATGAGCAGCTTTGAGTCATTTAAGCGTGCTGATATCTATTCACTTGGCCTGGTGTTCTGGGAACTTGCTCGCAGATGTTCCATCCAAGGTGCCTTCCTGTGTTAAAGAGTGCTCAGATCCAAATAAATATACACCAGCAGTAGACTGATTTAAATTATTTTTTATTGATGTTTTGAGTAAAGAAGAGTTCCTTATATACTGAAATGGCTTGTGTGTGTTTTTTTCATAAAGAAGTAAACGAAAGATAGATACATTTATTTATTAGCTCTTATATTTAACTGTCATTATTCAAAATTATTTGACTGCTCACCACCATGATTATCCAATCATAATAGTATTCCAAAAAGCCATGTAATATATATAACAAGTTCATACTGACAGACCTTAGAGGGATATTTCCCTTCAGAATGAAAATTCTGTCATTTATTTACTCATGTCATACTGTTTGACTTTTTACTTTAAAAATGTCTCTTTTTTTTTTTTCGGCCTGAAAAATGTTTCACTCTTGTTATGAATAGACCAGTCATTCACAGTTTATTTTTGTTTCATGTCTGGTCAATGGTGCCTAGTCAGTGTTCAGAAACATTGCCCCCTAGGCAAAATAAGAGGTAATAGGAAGTATTGCCTTAGCTAATAAAGGTCACCAAATTTAGTTTGAAATTTCGTGTGAGAGAGTCTTATTGAAGGACAAGGTGGTGTCACTATTTTAAACTACAGTATTTTATAGACCTGAGAGTAAACCCATAGCCCGTGTGCTACTGCTACTGCTACTACTCATATCACACGTGAAAAGGTTAGCCAATCGAAATGGACAGTACTTACACAGAAGTCTTAAAGACACATTAGCATACAACAGCTTGTTAAATTGTTAGGGTCAGAGATAGTGAGAAAAATGGTCATGAGATATAATATCATGACTGTTTAAGTCTTAACTAACATATTCTATTTTCTTTCCCAAGGAAGACCATAACCTAAAATATTGCATACCCCATTTATCCGCACCCACATTTTAGATTTTTTTTCTATCAATACTTCTTTTCAATAAATTATTATGAATGCTTTGTTCTTTGCAGGGATTTATGAAGATTTCCAGTTGCCTTATTATGACCAGGTGCAATCAGACCCATCAATGGATGATATGAGGAAAGTGGTGTGTGAACAGAAACTCCGACCCAACATTCCCAACCAGTGGCAGAGCTGCGAGGTTTGTGTGATAAACCTACCATTCAGGTGACATTTGATAAAAAGTAGTATTCACTCATATGAGGAATCTATTGAGCAGCATACACAGATTTAATAATGCTTTAAAAGTTGACATTTTCCTTTTGAAAACATCTTAAATGATCATAGTAAAAGAGAATACTCCTCATCGTAAACCTACTTGATTATTTGTGTTTAAAGACTTAGTTCACCCCAAAAAGAAAATTATCTCATCAGTTACTCACCCTCATGTCATTCCAAGCCTGTAAGACTTTTGTTTGTCTTATTTTGTTTATTTTTGTTCATTAAATATCAACTTTAAGAAATATTATTTTCCTGGCCACAGAAAATTTAAGTAGTCAAAAGTCACCCATGTGCTGTATGTTTGTGTTTATTCCAGGCACTGAGGGTTATGGGTAAGATCATGCGAGAGTGCTGGTACACCAATCCAGCTGCTCGTCTGACCGCACTACGTGTTAAGAAGACTGTGTCTCAGGTAACTGTGGTCAAGGACATTAAAGAGTGACCCAGTGGTGTGGTGCCCCTCTTTATCTCTGTCTGTCAGTGTTATTGGGACATTTCAGATGCTCAGTCGAGATGCCAAAGATTCCAGGAGTTTAAGAGGGAAATGTTATCTTGTGATGACACCTGAACATTAGAAGAATTAATGAACGAGAATGTATTTTGTTTCTTAGTCAATAGATGGTGATAGAGTACTGATATACTGCTACCTCAACTGACCCTGTAAGTGCCAAATGCTTGGAGTTGCACTTGTTATGCTTTGTGCCATTATATTCTTAAGTTACACCAAGCAAAACATTAGAGTTAAAAATATAAGTCGAAATGTCTATACACACACACACACAGACCGACAAACAGGACAAACTATTTTTTTTTAAGACCATGTGTTGACGTCAGACAGCGTAATGTGGTCTGCAAAAGTAAGCTTGTTTTTTTTAGCCAAGCTTTGCGCAGATTGTGGTTTCCTGGCACAATTTTTTTCTACTGTTTTACACAGCTTTCATCATTTTTGATTGTACCGTGTACCTGTTGAAATCTAAAGGATGATTTCCTGTAAGCCCTGTCATTTCTGAATGTAAAGAGAACAGTTTGCGTTTTGTGCACATGCAGATGTTTGGTCCAAATCCTGATGGGGGGGGAAAAAAAAGACTATGTAACTGATCATTCAAAGCCTTTTAACCAGATTCTTCTCAGAGCAGGGGTCTCCAACCTTTTATACACCACAGACAGGTGAAAATATTTATGTGGACCAGCTGGGTGTCAATGGAGTGTTTGAGGTGTAATCGGAGCAATCATTAATTATTATTTTTTAACATTTAATATACATGAAATCAGCACAATTATGATTCACAAAGCTATTGATGTGATTTTAACAACTTCATTCAGCACAGAGTGAAGTTCCAGACATTTTACACCTAGCCTGGTGTCCAGATTCAAATTCAGGTGCAACTTCTTTGACTCAAGTAGTGAAACCAGACAGCCATCCACTCATAGATGCTACTCTGTCTGCATATTCCAATACAAAAGGATTAAATTTGCCTGATATGTAGTCATTCAGAGACTTGAAAATCTCTACCCCAGTTGTACTAGTTGACACTGAATGCACCCACATACTCATACACTTTGGCTTGAAATATATTGTACATAAAGCAGTATTTCCTTTATCAACATTGGTCAGTTTGTCGAGCTGCAGTGCATATCACAGTGATTCGTTTAGCCTGTCACTTCAGTGTCTTCTATTCTCAGTCTGAAAGTGGTAGCCGAAAGGGCTTCTTTAGTTATATGGTTAGCCAACAAGTATGACACTCTTAGTGTAGCTATGTTTGTAGACATTGACCCATTTGCTAATACACATGCTCCAAAGCATGTGAATGGCCCATAGCCACAAAACCATATTTTAGATACAAGTCATCACATATTTGGTAAAAGGTGGCTTTCCTTTTTTTTATCAGTAGGTGAGTTATTGCCATTCCATACTTGTCCTACCTTCTTAACTAAAAAAAACTTTTAAAGGACACATAGCCTATAGGTTGGGGACCTCTGATCTAGGCGATTTCTTAATGCCAATGTGAAATATATGACTGTGAAGAAAGTATACATTTTATACTGTTAATACTGAAGTAGTACTTTATTGCACTATACAAAGACTCCAAGCTGCTGAAGAATAGTAATCAACATTAAACTTAATTATTTAAAATTATGGACTAGCCCAGCATATCTGAAACCAAACATAAAATGTTATGTGTGTAAAAAGTCATGGGCGTGTATTGGAGCATTGTCATTTCTTAAAGTTTATAACTGCATAACTACTTGTCTGCTAAATATTGTGCTTTAAGTCTGTGTGGTCTTTGTGTCTTTGTGTTGTTTCACTGAGATGTAAGGCTGTTCACTAGGGATTTCTCTATTAGTCTCGAGATGTGTGTTTGTGTAACTGAATGTGTGTGAATTATATGCCTTGTGAGGTTCTTGTGCATACAGAGTTCTACTTTTTGTACAGCTGTAATCTGGAACATTCTTGTCTGTAAATTATATCACTTTGAATGTCGGATTTGTGTTAAAATTGCCTCTGTTGTTGTGACACTAACAAAGCTTGTATTTATGGGCTTTTACAAACTCTATGAAGTATATATTTTAGTCTTAATAATCTTTCATCAGATATGGACATAGTTTGCTAAATGCTTTGCATAAACATTCACATTCAAATATTTATTCAATCTGTACCAAAAAGAAAGTGTTTTCATTAATTTTGCCTGTTGAAGAATGGTCTTGTTTTAGCCTGTTTCAGTCATTTGCAGAAGCATTAAATGCTTAAAAATGGATATGTCGCTGTTTCAGACTTTACAAAGTGCTGTCTGTAAAAGTGCTGTCTTATGTTTTGAGACAGAACACATACACTTATGAGGGTGGAATAGATTATGTAATATATGTCCACTGACATGTCTTTTTGTGAGTAGCACTGTGTTTTGTCCGTGTAAGAGTACTTCATTTTCTGAAATGTAAACCATAGAGCAGTAAACTACTTTTAATGATTCATCTTTTTTTCTTTTTCTATTTTTCCTGTTGTTTGGGGGAAAAAAAATCTTGCAACAGATTCTTTTTTATTTCCACATACTTTACTTTGAGTGATGTCAAGTTTTTTAGGAAAACAATTAAGAAATAAGCTTGGATTGTGTAGCCTACATTTCTGTATATATTGTCACTAAATCTGACTGTTGAAGAGAGGTCCAATTAGTTAACATTAACTAATGCACTAACTAACATTAACAAATAAATTCATTGCTAATAGTTAAAGTATTTATAAATCTTTAACATTAATAAATACAATTGTTCCTTTTTAGTTCCTGTTAGCTCAGTTCTATTAAATTATATAAACATACAACTTTTGATTTAGATTAAGTAATAAGAGAATGGGAATGTGTCGTCACAGCGGCAATGCATTCTGGGAATTTAGGTCACGGGAGCTACAGTGGAGACTGGATAATATAGTGAGTGTAGACATTGATATTATTTAAAGGGTTAGTTCACCCCAAAATTTTGTCATTAATTACGCACCCTCATGTTGTTCCAAACCCATAAGACCTTCGTTCATCTTCGGAACACTAATTAACATTACGTCAAATACGTTCTTAGGTACTCTCCAAAATGGCGGAAGATGTAACTCGGGGGAGAAGAATGGTTGAGTAAATTGTTATTTTTGTTTTATTTGCAAAAAAAAAAAGGTATTCTTGTAGCATCGCAAAACTGAAGTTGAGCCACTGATGTCACATGGACTGTTTTACTGATGTACTACATTTCTGGACCTGGGAATATTTCAGTTGTGTTGCTGTCTATGGAGTGTCAGATAGCTTTCCAATTTCATCAAAAACATCTTAATTTGTGTTCTGAAGATGAACAAAGGTCTTACGGGTTCGGAACAACTTGAGGGTGAGTAATTAATGACAATTTTAATTTTGGGGTGAACTAACCCTTTAATGTTTATATTATTCTACTTAAGATCGCGTTGCAGTGGTTAAGGCTCACTTTACATAATTTGCCATAGCCCTTTGCATGGCCGGTGTGAAAAACATGCTTTTTTCAGTGTTAGAAAGCTAAAAAAAAGCAGAGGTATATTTCCTGCAGACATTGATAGGCTATGGCATAACGTTAGCTATTATCAATGTCTGAAATACCTCTGATTTTGATTAACGCTATGTTGATACATAAGCTTTAATCATTCCAACATGATCTTAAGTTAAATCTTATAAACATAAAACACGTTTTTTATTCATAGGTGCTTGTGTGGGAAATGCGGGGCCATGGTCACAGCTGAGGAAAGTCAGTGCTGCAGGGAGTTAGATACGTTACATACTGGGTCTTAGTGGAGAATGTGACCCCCACACTTGATGTGCAGTGTCCGACTACACCCAGGCTTTGAGGCTTGCTGTCTGAACCCATATGTGCTACAGACAGGAGCATAGACCTCTCCAGGCCAGCAGACACATGTTTTAGGGCAGAAATAGTTTATTAATCTAAGCTAAATACAAACCCGATTCCAAAAAAGTTGGGACACTGTACGAATAAAAAAGGAATGCAATAATTTACAAATCTCATAAACTTATATTTTATTCACAATAGAATATAGATAACATATCAAATGTTGAAAGTGAGACATTTTGAAATGGCATGCCAAATATTGGCTCATTTTGAAATTCATGAGAGCTACAAATTCCAAAAAAGTTGGGACAGGTAGCAATAAGAGGTCGGGAAAGTTAAATGTACATATAAGGAACAGCTGGAGGACCAATTTGCAACTTATTAGGTCAATTGGCAACATGATTGACTGCCTCTCAGAGTGGCAGTGTCTCTCAGAAGTCAAGATGGCAAGTGGATCACCAATTCCCCCAATGCTGTGGCGAAAAATATTGGAGTAATATCAGAAAGGAGTTTCTCAGAGAAAAATTGCAAAGCGTTTGAAGTTATCATCATCTACAGTGCATAATATCATCCAAAGATTCAGATAATCTGGAACAATCTCTGTGCGTAAGGGTCAAGGCCGGAAAACCACGGCACTGCATCACATACAGGAATGCTACTGTAATGGAAATCACATCATGGGCTCAGGAATACTTCCAGAAAACATTGTCGGTGAACACAATCCTTGCCGGCTAAAACTGTTTGAAGCAGATGCATTAGTGAAGTCCAGTCTCTTCAGCTGCACAAACGCACCGAGGCCCTGAAGATACCGTCCTATTTCTTGTTAAGAAACCTGTGGACTCGATGTCCTGACAGGCTGGAGTTTGTGCAACCTCCACAAACACAATAATTTACCATGACAATGATAAATTGATATAAAAATAAGTACCGAAAACACACTGACTCGCGCGCGCTCAAAGCAGAGTCCGGCACACGACTCCCTTATGTGACATATGACGCAATGTTGAAAAAAGTGGTTTTTGAGAACTCTGTCAAGGAAAGCCTCACTTTTTCATCTAAATTTGTGCCCTTGCGTCTTGTAAAACATTTTCAAATCCTGCATTTAACGGTTCATATGGTATTTTCATACAAGGTTATATATTCATTAAATTTTTTTTTTACCTGCAATATGCACTTTAAGTCCACTATTTTTAATGAATTTTAAAATTGTCTTTATTATTTTACCAGATCCTTGTTTTGTGTTTAATATGTTGCAGATTTAAAATTCATTGCTTCCTAAATTCTGTAATTCTCTTTGTAGTTAATTGATCAAATCGGTGTGGTTTTGAGCAAATTAATTGCATTTACGCTGAAAAACAAGTGTTCTAGCGTGAAAATGCTTGCAAAAGACCGTGACTTCGATTTTTGTCAAAATTGAGTTATTTATATTTTTGGGACATACTTGGTCACACACCACTTCCCCCTTAATAACGTTACACGTAAGTAACGTTAGTTACGATGACATAATATTATAAATGGTAAAATAACCAAAATTATTGTTCAATCTTACTTGTGAAAGGTAATCCCACGTGATCTGGTATCAATGCTGCGCCGGTTATTGCAACCGTAAGCTGCACAAAATACGGGCATAGTTGCTCGCTCTCCGTTGACTCTGGTGCTAGCGTAGAATGAGGACCAATGCCACCAATAGAATTCTAGCGTAGAATGCCACCAATATGGTTCTTGGTATATATAAAATAAAAAAAAATTATAAATGGAGGGCAGTGGGCCAAATTGGCTGCCGGGCCACCGGAAGTTCTTTTTTTTTTTAGCTTTTTTGTGCAATTATTTCAAGACCACATGTATAATTTTAAACTTTATAAACTTCTCCATTACGAGATTAAATGAAAATTGTACATAAAAAACAGCCCGATCTTCTGATCAACACATTTTACGTAAACCCATTGAACGCATGGTCCGCCAAATGCGGTCGACTGTGAGTGACGTCACGTCCCAACACCAACACGCCCCATAGCATAATCCCACCCTTGACACTGATTGACAGGTTTCCGTGTAAGGCATCGGAAATGGAAATACAAAGGGAATTGCGATTCCATTTGAGTTTTGGCTGGCTACATACGCGACGTTGAGAAAGTGAAAAAGCAGACGTGGTAATTGAAATTGCTATTTAAATATGACTGGGTCAATACTGGTAAGATATGGGAAACAAAGATGCAAACGGACTTTGCATTTCCATTTTAAATTTGGCAGTCACTGTGCGTTCGCTTAAATGAAAATGCAAACGGTAATGCGCGATTTGCATTTGGATTGTCACATTTTATCTGTCCACAAATTGAAAACGCAATTGCAAATACAATTTGCAATTCCGTTTGAATAATGTCCAGAATATCATTCCATAGTGATCGGTCTAACTGGGCTGCTTCAAGTCGAACACATCTAAGCAGTCTTCAGAGGAAGCATGAAGTTGGCGCGCTATGTTGCCAAGTCCGCAGTGTGCGGTCTTACATATCATGCAGAATTGACGTGCTACATGTAAATGTTATTTGTTTTGGTATTTTCCTGTCAAAATAAAGGAGTTCCTTTTGGAATTCTTCAGCTTTTAAGAACTGTCCGGTAGTGGGCGTGACTAATGTGCAAATGATAATCTCATTGGCTGGCACTCACCTATTATCCTCCCTGTTTTGATTTCAGCGAATCAGTTTGAGCGAACGCAGACAACCTAATTAATATTCATGAACCCAGCAGCTCAATAATCTTTAGTGCGTTTTATATTGTTCTTATTAGTAGTAGAATTTGTAGTAGTTTTATCTTATCAGTATTATTTGTAGTCCCCCCCCCCTTTTTTTTTTATAGAAACACTAAATGACAAACAATATCTTAAGCACCACCATCAGACCTGAGTTCAGTCAACATGACCAATATGCATTCATACATGGTTATTCTAATTACTTAGATTCTAATTCTAATTAGTTCTATCATCATTTAATGCTAAATTATCATACTGTTTGACTGACTGATGCTAAGTGAGATTTAAAAAAAAAACTGTGCCATTTTCCAAACATAAGCTTTATATTATAATATATATATTAGTATATCAGATAATTAATATTAGTCTGGTGAGTAAACAAAAAAAAAAAAAATACAAGCCAATGGAGATTCTATTGCCAAATAGAGGGTTGATAAGATTTACAATAATCAATTGAATTTGATAGGTGTCTCTCACATTGTCCCACAGAAACATTAAAATAGTGTAGATTAGTGTACAATGTTTTATAATAATAATTTATTCTATTTAGTGACCATTTCATTAATTTAACATATTTAAAATTGGGGGCATCCAAGTTATTTGACATATTTGAACATTTAAAAAAAAAAAGTAACAATAGTTACTTTCCCTGGTAATTACTTTCTTTTATGATGTAACTCAGTTACAGTTTGTGAGAAGTAACTAGTAATATAACTAATTATTTTTTTAAAGTAGCGTGCCCAACACTGCATACTATACAATGATTTATTACTTGTCTTTGTTGAATAATACAGAATATAAAAAGCTTTAAAAAATAATCGCATATTAAATCGCAATCGCAATATTGGTAAAAAAAAATAAATAAAAAAATCGCAATTAGATTATTTTCCAAAATCGTTCAGCCCTAGTATACAGTAGCCAGTACAAACATCACAGGGGATTTGTATGGAGCGATTTTTGTGCCAATATTTATCAAACAAATCCAGTGTTTTGCAAATAAACACAATCTGCTTTGCAAAGAAAAACTCGACTTTCAAACAAACGCAAAGGGATTTTCAAATACTCTCTTTGAGAGAAAATGCAGACGTATGGACAAATATATGTATTGTGTGTTACAGCTGTGAGACTCATTTGCCTTTTTATGGGGAAACTTGGCTTGATTTTCTCACAAATGCGACAGGCTGATTTTCTCACACGAGTGCAGGCTGATTTTCTCACATGTGCAATTGAGCAAATTTATTTTCCAAAACAGCAGATGGCGCTGTTGGTCAATTTACGCTAGTCTCCCAAGACCTGAAACACCTCTTTACCTTTTCAGACCAATATGAGTGGGGGACAGGTGAGTTTCTGTCTTACTAGATCTATAATTAACCATTTAGATTTAGATTTTCACAAAGCAACCCTACTACAGTGTCAGTGAAATTCACAACAAGTGCTGTAAAGTTGTTAACATGATTGATTAGTTCAAAAACCAGAGGTGACATGGCTATACATTTAACTAGGCAGTCTTTCCCTATAAAAACTGATCCATTCTCCGTACCTCTTATCCTCTGTTGGATCGCGGGATATAGAATATACATATATATTGATACAATTGTTCAACATTCAAAACAATGCAGGGGTATAACAATATATTGTGACACAATAGATTGTAATACTAAAATGCACATGTATAGTGGATACAATATTGTGTACCCAAAATGAAAGCATTTTGAATTTTATTTTTACATTAGGTCAAGTAAGATTTATTGTCTTTCTTCTACTGTGTATATGTTGAAACATAGCCTACAGTGGAGAGAAATGCTGTAGGCTACCTCTGCAGTAAAAGTTTAAACAAGTATAAAACTACACAATAGGGCTTTTCACACTTGAAATAGTTAACCCTGGGTCATCCTAAACCCCGGATAAGTGGAATCCTGGGTTATCTGTAATCACGTTTCACACTGCTCATACTATACCTGGGGTTAACTGTTAACCCTGGGTATTCATTAACAGTCGTTTCACACTGTACATTCCTAAACCCTGGGTTAACGTTCTTATTTGCATATTTGCGGTGTCACTGTCACTGATTGGACGAACAGCGATTTAGTGCTGGAAATCCATTTATCCTTTGCTGAAACTTATGCGTCTTCATGAAGAGCATGGGTCATGGTTGCTTAGCAACGGCAGACGCCACGGGAACGTGAGCTACACAATGCGCGCTTGACGTGACACGAGCTTCGCTGCTCATTTTCTGATTGGCTGTCTGTTGCCAAGCGTCCAGCAGCAACAAGCAAACACCGCTCGGTTTCACACTGAAGTTAGCGCCACAATGCGGGGTTAACACCACAAATGCGGTGCTAACCCTGCTCCGGAGCAGGGTTTCATAACCCCGGGTAAAATGCGGTGCTAACACCGCTTTCAAATTGCCGGTGTGAAACGTGTCTTTACCCGGGGTTAAAAGCGGTGTTTAGAACGACGATAACCCGGGGTTAAGCGCAGTGTGAAAAGCCTAATAGACAACCTACTGAAAGGAGTAGGCTAAACTAATTATACAAATAGGCTACTATAATCAAACTAGTTTAAGTTCAGGTGAGCTTTATTGTGATTCAGCTATGTAAATGTACCAAAATATAATCTAAACATTAATATCCCCTATGAAAATTAGCCATGGTTTTACTAAATAAATACCATGGTATTTGTAGTAAAGCTGCCTATATTGAAATGGTAACCTGCAAAAAAAAACATGATTACCACACTTTTACAATAGTAAAAACAATTTTAATTTTCATAAGGGATATCATAGTTTATTATCATATTTATGTTTATATATAGTAATATACATGCCTTGTACAACATTTCAAACTAAAAGTGGCCTGTAAGGAGATATCTCCTATTTCAACCAATATACCAGCAGATTTTAGTCTGACAATAGCCTGTTTGGAAAAATTCAACTCAAATGATGTAGCTTTTTATATATGGCCGAGCAACATTTTAACTCATGAATTTAAGAATAAAAGGCTACCATCAGGAATTATATTAGTGGCTCTTTAAAATGCAAACATTCGTCATCTGAGTCACTCTTAGAAGAGTCCTCGCTGTCCAGAGTGTGTCTTCACCCGTGTAGCACGCTGTTTATTAAACCACTGCTTATTAAAATGATGAATTTAGTATTATATCGGCGTGATCCTATCACTTGATCCTTCTCCCCAATTGACAGGACAAGAGTGACACCAGAAAATAAATATTCATCATTTTGCTAAGCTAAAAAATACATAATTATTTTAGACAAATGATTGCACAGTTACATCATTTAAAAAAAAAAAAGTTTTTTGCACTAAATAATGTGATTTGTTTTCATTTTTTTATTAATAATTAATAACCTCTTGGGTGATATTACTATATCTGATACTAAATTAAATTGTCTAAGCTTTCATTTTTGGTACACAATATTGTTGCTATCTATTATACATTTGCATCGTTTTGAATGTTGAACAATTGTATCAATATATATCAATATATATGTATATATATATGTATATTCTATATCCCGCAATCCAACAGAGGATAAGAGGTACGGAGAATGGATCAGTTTTTATAGGGAAAGAGTGCCTAGTTAAATGTTTAGTCATGTCACCTCTGATTTTTGAACTAATCAATCATGTTAACAACTTTACAGCACTTGTTGTGAATTTCACTGACACTGTAGTAGGGTCACTTTGTGAACACATCTAAATGGTTAATTATAGATCTAGTAAGACAGAAACTGACCTGTTCCCTACTCATATTGGTCTGAAAAGGTAAAGAGGTGTTTCAGGTCTTGGAAGACTAGCGTAAATTGACCAACAGCGCCATCTGCTGTTTTGGAAAATAAATTTGCTCAATTGCACATGTGAGAAAATCAGCCTGCACTCGTGTGAGAAAATCAGCCTGTCGCATTTGTGAGAAAATCAAGCCAAGTTTCCTCATAAAAAGGCAAATGAGTCTCACAGTTGTAACACACAATACATATATTTGTCCATACCTCTGCATTTTCTCTCAAAGAGAGACTTTGCGTTTGTTTGAAAGTCGAGTTTTTCTTTGCAAAGCAGATTGTTTATTTGCAAAACACTGGATTAGTTTGATAAATATTGGCACAAAAATTGCTCCATAGATTTATCATTAACACTTGTTTCTTTGGTTTTGGATAACGTTATATGAAGCACCATTACTTCGAACGAATTATACTTGAAACCCAACCTCTGAGAAATACTGAAAATATTGCTATAAATTGTAGCAACACTTCCCCCTTTACCTTTTGGATGCGGTTCATGTTTGTAACAGTAATTGTGGGGGGTAGACTCGTTTAAAGTAATGTAGTCATCTGGATTTAGTAAAATTTGGATCAAACCACTGGAGATTACCTTTTACATAACTTTTATGTCCTTTTGGGGGATTGAAACTTTTTGACCCCACTGACTTTCACTATATGGACAAGAACACCTTGTGTTCTGCAATAAAAAAATTATGTAGTCATCTGGTTTTAGCCAGGTTTCTGTCAAACAAAGCACATCTAGTTTATGGTCAGTGATCATATCATTTACAAAAAGTGCTTTTGTAGAAAGGGATCTAATATTCAATAAGCCAAGCTTTATCATTTGTTTATCTGTATTATATCAGTTTTTTATTTGTTGAACGTGAATTAAATTGTTACTCTTACTTTGGTTTGGATGTTTTTTTTGTATTTTCTAGTTCGGGGAACAGACACAGTCTCTATAGTGTGATATCTTGGTGAAAGAGTCTCTATGTGCTAGAGCTGGAGTCAAGTCCAGCTTTGTCGAGTCCAAGACAAGTCCAAGACCAGGACTAGTCGAGACCGAGTCAAGACCGGGTCCAAAGAGGCTCAAGTCCAAGTCAAGTCCAAGTCAAAAAATTTAGAGTCCAAGTCAAGACCGAGTACAAATGAGAGAAAAAAAGGATCCTCTTCAAGACCACATACTCAATTATTGATAATGTATGTGATGTGAGAGACAGCATATCTTCTATTCTAAGAAAATAATTTTGCATTATTATTTGTAATGATCAAAAAGCACGTGCAAAGTAACAACTCTGTAGGACAGGGGTCTTGAAACTAGATCCTGGAGGGCCAATGCCCTGCAGACCTTAGCTCCAACTGGCTTAACACACCTATCTGGAAGTTTCTAGTGTGTCTAGTAAGAGCTTGATTAGCTGGTTCAAGTGTGTTTAATTAGGGTTGGAGCTAAACTCTGCAGGACACCGGCCCTCTAGGACCAAGTTTGGAGCTGTAGGATCAAATTATTTTTATTTACTTTATTTACATTTTATTTACTTTAGGTACACAGCAAAAAATCCAGGGTGAAATTAACTCTCCTGGGAGTACACGTGAGACCACACTCAAGAGTGTGAAAGTGTTAAAATAAGAGTGTTAAATTGACACTGAAGCAGAGTTAAAGTTAATGAGGTAATTAAGAGATTCATTGAGTGGTGATTGACCATTATTTAAGACACCTGATGCTAACGAGCAGAATCACCAAAGACGAAAATCACAATTTCAGTGTCACCATTATAGTGGTCAGCATTTACTTTAGTTGGGCTCTTGACTTGACCCTTATAATTAACTGTGAATTACTAACTATGCATATTAGGGCCAACAAAAACAACTTTTTTTTTTTTTTTAAACAGCGGTGAGCGTTACAACATGCCATTCCATTGAGTTTAATCAAAGGCGTTGAGATGAGTCAAGGCTATAAGGGATACGGTTGACGCTACTGGGCATGCACACATAAATACAGCGTAATTTTTGTCACACTGTACAACAATATTTATTATTTCATTATTGTAAAGAGTAAGTTTAGGGCTGGGGTAGGTGTAGATGTTAATAAAACACAATCTAACAGATAGAAAATTGAATTAGAAACATCTAAACGTTTCAGAACCAGCAAGTGCACCGTGGGTCATGTGACAAGAACCAGCCAATCAGCTTCATCCTTTCCCGTAACAAAATTGAAAGCTAAGCCAAGATGGAGAGACAGCTGATCATAGCTGTACAATGATAGCCATTTTTTAAATAAATTTAGTTGCAGAGCTACTGCAAGGGATTTTTAGTGCTGGAAATCCATTTATCCTTTGCTGAAACCGCCGCGTCTTCATGGAGAGCACAGGTCATGGTTGCTTAGCAAAGGCAGACGCCACGGGAGCGCAAGCTACAAAGTGCTTTGGAAAGAAGGAGAAAGCCACGCGCCTAGCTTTTTCCACGCGTTTTTAGGCGCGACATGCGAATGTGGTTTTGTTTTGAAGGAGAAAAAAAGCATAATGCTGGACTCGGTCGAGACCAACGAGAACATTTGGCGAGTCCAATAACCAAGTCCGAGACAAGTCCGAGTGCAAACACCAACGAGTCCGAGACAAGTCGGAGATGATAGGAAAATGTCTCGAGTCCGAGAACGGACTCGAGTACTACAGCCCTACTATGTGCTGAGAACGAACTGACTTCTGTGACGTGAGGCGGCTAGCAGACAGTCGGTTTAGACAGTATGTCTGCTTCCTGACCTGGGCCCCAGTTAGTGAAGTACGATCACTAAGACTATGTGCCATATTTCTAGGGAGAAGAGCGGCACCACCCCAGGAGGGATGAAGACCATCTCTTTTCAACAGGTCAGGTCTGCCCCAAAAATTCTTCCAATTGTCTATGAAACCTATGTTATTCTACGGGCACCACTTAGACATTCAGCCATTGAGTGACGGCAGTCTGCTATGTATCTCATCACCCCGGTAAGCAGGGAGGGGACCAGAGCATATTACAGTGTCTGACATCGTACTTGCAAGTTTACAAACCTCTTTAACATTATTTTTAGTGATCTCCGACTGGCAAAGTTGAACATCATTAGCACCGACGTGAATAACAATCTTACTGAATTTACGTTTAACATTAGCCGGCACTTTTAAATTTGCCAAGATGTCAGGTGCTCTGGCTCCTGGTAAACATTGGACGATGATGGCTGGTGTCTCTATTTTCACGTTCCATACAATAGAATCGCCAATAACTAGAGCACTTTCATCAGGTTTCTCAGTGGGTGCATCACTGAGTGGGGAGAACCTGTTTGATGTTTTGATCGGAACGGAAGAGTGGTGTTTTGACCCGCGACTAGGCCGCCTCACAGTCACCCAGTTGCCCTGCTGCACGGGCTCTACCGGAACCGAACAATGTACAGGACTCCCTGAGCTAGTCGCATCCAAAGCAGTATCTACAGACCTCACATTCTTACTGTCCTCAACTAAAGTTTGGATGCGTGTCTCTAATTCTGAAATCTTCTCCGTCAGCCTAACTATTTCCCTGCATTTATCACATGTGAATCCCTCGTCGCCGACAGAGAGAGATAAACTGTACATGTGGCAAACCGTTCAAACAACAATAGCAGGAGAAGAAGCCATTACTCACCGTGATTGAAGAATGATTCGCTTACCGCTGTTGTTTGATGAACTTGTGAAAAATGGAGCGAGAAAAAAGAAAACAATAATAGGTGCGAATAGAAACGTGAATGGAACCGCGAGTGACAAGCTAACCGGCTAATGAATGCTAACGCGCGGCACGTGTGCTGCACACGCGCTGCACTCGCAGTTTTAAAAAGCAAACAGTTAGATTAGTTTGATAGATAAATTGTAATCATATGTAATAAATTGTTATTGTAAAGTGTTGTTGCATATTCTTTCATATATTGCAGCAAGCATCATCTAAATTGAGGTGGAGAACACCACAAAGAATGTGTGGTGTGTAGGCCTTTAAAGTTTGCTCTCTTTTTTTAGCAGTGATCACATCGCTTCCAAAATTTGGATCAAACCCCTGGAGATTACCTCTTTTACATAACTTTTATGTCCTTTTGGGGGATTGAAACTTTTGGACCCCACTGACCTTCACTATATGGACAAGAACACTTTGTGTTCTGCAATAAAAAAATTAATGCAGTCATCTGGTTTTAGCCAGGTTTCTGTCAAACAAAGCACATCTAGTTTATGGTCAGTGATCATATCAGTTACAAAAATAAATAAATAAATAAATAAAACTGCTTGACTCTTTAGATTAAGTTGGGATTAGAGGAAGTAATTTCTCTCTCATTTCTTTTGTGTGCTCTGACCCGAAGTTACCTTTAGCTGTTAACCCTAAAACTGACTGGATGACTAAACTAGGTAGTTCTGCCTCAATAACCTGCAGATATGACAGTTTCAGTCTAACTGTTAAGCAGTTGTGTGTGCATTTTTTTTGTGCATGTGTTGTTTGTCTGTCTTAGACCCTTGGCTGATTTTAGTGTGCACTGGAAAATACGTTATATATCTGTGGTTTGGTCTAACATTTCCTTGAATCAACAGGCCTCTTCAGATGATGCCTGAATGGTGTCACATATCTGAAGATCTGATGAGGGTTCTTGAGATGAGAGTTCAAAATGATGTGGGTTTTTGTGCAGACCTTTACCACTGACATGAGTTTAGAGTGAAGTCCCAACACAAGCCTAAAAAAATCTAGATTATTACAACTCTGTAACCAATTCAAATATTTTTTCAAGTGATCCATTGGCAGCTTTCATGTTAATGCAATCTAATGCTAATACTGGATTATAATAACCATATAAGGTTATAATCATGTAATAGCGAAGCTTCAATCTTTGTCATCTAAGCAATTTTGTGGAAATTTTGTCATTTTTTGCCTTTTGGAATATATTTATTTATATAATTTAGTCAAGTCAGTATTATTTGTATAGCGCTCTTAATGTAAATTGTGTCAAAGCAGCTTTACATCGGCTTGATATAAAGCTGGGTTGCTTTATATCAGCTTTACAGTATTTAGACAGGGAAATTGTTTGTCGAAATAGTGTCATTCTCCTCTGGCCAGACAAAATCAGCAGTTTAACTCTAGCCTAAAGCAGAATCAGATTGTGCAAAGGACTCATCTGGTTCCTGTGGTCTTGTCCCGATGGCCGTCTTGGAGACAGGGTCTTCACTGGGGATCAGTCTCTGGGGCTCATCTAGGTGTCCTGGCTGTAGAGGTCATCTCTAGGAGCTGATCCACCATCTGATCTGGATACAGTCTGGATCTGGGTGGCTACAGTGACCTCGGAATAAGAAAGAAACAGACTAATTTTAGCGTAGATGCCATTCTTCTGACAATGTAACAAGTACATCAGGTGTTTTAGGAAGTGTTCCCAGTTCTGGTTGACCTAATTTATGCAGTCTAACAATCCTTTAACGGATTTGAATTATAGAAATGGGATAGTGTATTATGTGTCAGCCAGGTTAAAGAGATGGGTCTTTAACCTAGATTTAAACTGACAAGAGTGTGTCTGCTTCCCGAACAGTGTTAAGTAGATTGTTCCAGAATTTGGGTGCTAAATAGGAAAACGATCTGCCGCCTGCAGTTGATTTTGATATTCTAGGTATTATCAAATGGCCAGAATTTTGAGATCGCAGCGGACGTGAAGGACTATAATGCGATAAGAGCTCACTCAAATACTGAGGTAATTTTCTAGTCTATTTAAAAGAATGTTGTGGTCGATAGTGTCAAACGCGGCGCTAAGATCCAGTAGCACTAATAGAGAGATACAACCACGATCAGATAAAAGCAGGTCGTTTGTAATTCTAATGAGAGCAGTCTCAGTACTATAATATGGTCTAAAACCTGACTGGAAATCCTCACATATATTATTTTTCTCTAAGAAGGAACATAGTTGAGATGATACTACCTTTTCTAATATCTTTGACAGAAAAGGGAGATTCGAGATTGGTCTGTAATTAATTAATTCTTTGGGATCAAGTTGTGTTATTTTTAATGAGGCTTAATAACAGCCAGTTTGAAGCTCATTGATGGTTGATTACACTGGGTTTTAAGAGACCCTTTTAGCCTTTTGACATCTGCATATAAATGACTGACCTGGCCTCACCATTTATATTTATATGGGTGCTAAATTGCCAATGGTTTTTCGCCGCTATCAAAAGAAGCTCAGCAGGTCACCTCTCTGGTCTCCCTATCAAACTTCAAACACATTCCGAAAAGGAGTGAATGACCCCCCCATGCCAGGCACCAATGGCCTGACTAGACCAGTGGTCTCCACAATTTCAAATACACATCACACACACATAAAGACATTTGCTTTATTTAGGCCATAATTAAGCAGGTATAAATGTATCTGGTATATGCATGTGTTGTATGTATATTCCCCTATTATATTAACCTAGTTACAACCCTTTACTTGTATTAGTTAGACTCTAAACGCCTATATTCAAGTGTATGAGTGTATCTCTGCTTTAATATCTTCTATAGGTTACTTTCTCGGTATCAAAATTATCATCTTTTTATTCCTCGAACAATGAGATACACTATGTGATCATGAAATGCATCATACAGTTTTTACTGCACCAACTCTCCAGACCAGCAATAAAAATGCAAATGGTCCATAAACGGAGACAAAGAAAGTTTCTCCCGCTAAAAATTCATGCCTCTGATTGGCCACTCCACCTAAAATTGATTGTGGCTACAAACTATCAGAAGTTCTGAAGTCAGACTAATCGGTGCACAAAACTCTTCATCTTGAGACGGACACCCTCCCGAATGCTCCTTTTGACCTTCTGGCAGTTTTAGCTTAAAGTAACTTTATGGACTCTGTGGACCTTCCTATCTTCAGAAGAACCAGAGGAAAATCTTCCTAAAGAAATCATCAATAACCTTTTGTCTACCGCATCAAGACTCTCATTCAGCTACAAAACCAATGCAAGTAACCGTTTACAACTGTTTAGATGCGTGTTTAAGTTTGAACCCCTTTTAAGGTGAATTGTGATTCTCTGATGATTCTCATTTGGTCTGTCGTTAATTGATCTGAGATACTGCCATTCTTTTGCTCTTCTCTCTCTTTTCCTTACTTTCCTCCATTCTATATATATATATATATATATATATATATATATATATGTGTGTGTGTGTGGCTTAGTTTAGTTGTATGTTAGCTATAGTTTCATTTATTAAATCCCTTACATTCACAATTGATTGTCTCTGTGTTCTGCTCACGATTCAAAGTCACTGAATGCTGCTCCTTGCTACATGCTAAACTACTGTTAGCACTGTAGAAGTAGGAAGGCTATTGTTCCTTTACCAGGAAAATCTTTCCTAGAGTTGATAAATAATTATATTGTCTGCTCGGTGGACGGACAGATCAAGCAATTGTAATATCGATTCTGCTACAGTCAGGGCTGGACTGGGACAAAAAAAATCGGCCCTGGCATTTTGGCCCACTACATACGATCAAAATACTACCCATCTTTGCACGCTCTTGATTATGTATATCAGCTCCGATTCCATAAAAGCACTAAAGCCATATAATAATAGGTAGGAAACAGTTCTAAAAAGTGTAGTTTATTAATATAATAAAACTATAATCCACACTGATGAATCCTAAAACTACAGGCCTATATAGTTATGACATCCTGTGTGTGTGCCTGTGTGCTTGAGGGAGAAACTTGTTGATCAGATGATAACTGTTTCCCATAGTATAGCATTAAATAAACTGTAAACTTACTTAGTCAAATGTGTAAACTCCTTAGATGAACATTTAAAAGCATAAGAAGACATCCTGTGTGTGTGTGTGTGTGTGTGTGTGCGCAGTGGTGTATAAAGTACCTGAAAGCCATAGTCAAGTAAAAGTACAGGTATCTTACCAAAAAATTACTTTGGTAGAAGTTGAAGTCTTCGTTTAGAATATTACTTGAGTAAAAGTCTTAAAGTATATGATATTTATTGATATTTAAACGTACTTAAGTATTGAAAGTAAAAGTACAAGTACTGTATATGCAAAATGGAAAATAAGCAAATATATATATATATATATATATATATATATATATATATATATATATATAAATATTCATACAGCTTTAGTAGCAAGATTGTGTTCAGTTTAAACTCTTTCTTCCATTTTGTATTTTTGGGTAAGAATAGGAACTTCATCCAGTACTTGGTGTCTTTCATTCCAACATAAGAAAACATTTCTGGAATCTGCATCTGAAATAGCATTTAGATGTATTTACAAAGTTTAATGTATCTCAGAGGGGACATGGATGCATTTAAACTGCAGTTACAGATGCATAAATAGGCCTAATGTTGTGTTTTTAACATAAAACATCGAATACTGATATTTGAAATAATTGAAAACATGAAAAGAAAAGTTAAATTAAAACCGCTAGGTGACAGCAAAAACTTTGGTGACAGAAAGTGACCATTAATGAGTGAGTCATTGAGATTCAACCAATTCATTCAAACGACTGATTCATTCAGGAACAGAGCATTTGACTGTGTTAATGAGTGAATCACTGAATCATTTATTCAACCGATTTGTTCAAAAAGCGGATTCATTCAATAAGTACACCGTCCAATACTCAGAGTCGCAAAACAGTGCTGTGATCTTTGTTTGGAACTATTTTCTTTGGCAAAATTGAGCAAAAACAAGCAATAAGTCTAAAACTTAAGTCACTTATTGCTTTACTGAACTTGTATGAAATAATTATTAAATGTGTTCATGCTGATATCTGCAGAAAAACGGTACCCTTTGTTCGATATAGATATAGGCCCGGTTTCACAGACAGGGCTTAGACTAAGCCAGGATTAGGCCATAGTTCAATTAGGACATTTAAGTAATTTTTATAAACATGCTTAGAAAAAAACATTACTGGGGCGCATCTTGAGACAAAAGAAAGTCACTGATATATTTTAAGATCAGTCAGTGCAAGTTTATTTCATTTGAAACAGCTAAGATTTACATTTTAGTCTAGGACTAGGCTTAAGCCTTGTCTGTGAAACCGGGGGATAGTTAACTATATTATATAAATATAAAAAACATACAGAAGCATTTTTGCCGTCAACAATTTAGAATGCCTGGAATTTTTTAATACATTAATAAATCAAGTGTGTGCACTCTGTGTGTGATTTGATGATATAGCCAACTTGATAATGTCAGATCACACATCATTACAACAACACTTACCCTATTATTGCAGAAGATATACTGTATATCATACACCCCAGACTCGACTTTGAGTGGAAAATCAATCATCTGTGATGTATCGGAGTAAAAGAATACGTTTTAATTAGGAAATGTAGTGGAGTAAAAGTAAAAGTTGGCTGAAATATAAAAACTCAAGTAGGCTACAGATACTCCCAAAAAATACTTAAGTACTGTAACGAAGTACTGTATTATTACTTTGTTACAATACACCACTGTGTGTGTGTGTGTGTGTGAGAGAGAGAGAGAGAGAGAGAGAGAGAGAGAGAGAGCCCAAAAGGGGAGTTTAAAGATGTGATTGGGTCAGCTCAATGTCAATTAAGAAAATAACCAATGGGCTGCTGATTAAATGTCTCATGGCCGGTCTGTCTGGGGGGAAAAAATCCTAAACCGACTTTTTTTGACAAATACATTAAACAGCCGCAAAGACCACAGCGCCCTAAACTATTTAGGCAGAAAAACTATAGGCTGCTATGAGTTTTATGGGCCGATCAGACAAACATGGTATGAGAACATGTATAGGCCTGGCCCAAAAAGTACGTCGGCCCAGCGGGAAAATGCCCGGTCTGCCAGATGGCCAGTCCGCCCCTGGCTACAGTCAGTTCTAAGATCTAATCTAAATATTTATTATTAATTATAACCAGTTATAATTAATAATAAATATTCCCTTTTAAGCTAATTTGCTACAAGGTTTTTGGGACATATCCTAATGACAATGATGAGTTAATAATATTTAGAAGAGGATCTATTACAACTGGAAGCACCTCTTTTAGGAGCTTAGATGGAACAGGGTTTAAAATACAGGTTGTTGGTTTAGATGATTTAACAAGTTTATACAATTCTTCATTTCCAATAGAAGAGAATGAGTGGAATTGTTCCTCAGGGGATCTATAGTGATACTGTGGCTGACAGCTGCATGGTTACAATTTTATCTCTAATAGTTTCGATCTTGAAAGTAAAGTAGTTCATAAAGTCATTACTACTGTGCTGCTGGGTAATGTCTGCACCTGCTGATGTTATATTTTTTGTTAATTTAGCCACTGTATTAAATAAATACTTGGGGTTGTATTGTAAAGTGAGCAGATCTAGCAGTTTTTAATGCTTTTCTGTACGGTAGGGTTCTTTCCCACCAAGCAATACGAAATACCTCTAATTTTGTTTTTCTCCAGCTGCGCTCTATTTTCCGGGCTGCTCTCTTTAGGGCCCGAGTGTGCTCTTTATACCACGGTGTTGGACTCTTTTCCTTAATCTTCCTTAAGCGTAAAGGAGCAACCGTATCTAAAGTGCTAGAAAAGTGAGAGTCAGTAGTTTCTGTTACATCATCAAGTTGTTCTGAGCTATTGGATATGCTGAGGAATTGAGATAAGTCAGGAAGATTATTTATAAAGTAGTCTTTTGTGGTAGAAGTGATGGTTCTACCTAGGGCTGTAGCGATACACTAATCTCACGGTACGATACGATACACGATATTCAGCTCACGATACGATATATGTCACGATATTTAGCCAACGATACGATTCGATATAATTCGATACGATTCTATATAATTCGATACGCTTACATCATTTTCTGATAGATTTAAAAGAGACAGAGTGATTTTGGTAACATCTTGTGAGTGTTTCATTTACTTGGATTGAATTAATTGAAATAAACTCAAAAAACATCAGACAGCTTGCAAAATAAATGCTGGACAAAATTAATCAAAGATGTGTTGAGAAAATTAGTTCCATTTATTGAAACAGTGCAAACTGTAGCTTACAAGCCTTTGAAAAGTAAATAAAGTGCAACATTGCAATTTGCAATTAACAATGGAGAGTTAAAGTGCAAGTGGCCTGTTCTGAACAGTTTCTTTGACATCTTTTTAGCTTGACAATGAACATGAGGTAGCCAGTCTAGCTGCCATGTAAGTAAACATAGTAGTACCATGGCTTCTCCAAAACATCAAATAATTCAAGTCACTAAGAACATTTAACTTAAAACTTAGCGGAGTATTTTAAGGCCTGTAAGCCTACACGTATGTGAGGTAGCCAGTCTAGCCAGCAGAAAAAATAAACCATGGCAGCCAGACAATAATTCAAGTTGAAAAAAATTGTACCCATCTTAGCAAAGTAGCTTAAGGCCTTAAGTGAACACTAAACAAACTCTCCTCTCCACATAACTGCAGAGCAAGTGATCTACATTGTCTTCAGATTTTTGTTCAGGAAAATAATTTGATCCACATGCTCTGGGAGAAGTGCACTTCTCTGAGCAGTGATGATATCTCCGGCGGTGGAAAAGACCCTCTCAGAGGAAACACTAGTGCCAGGGATACAGAGGTACCTTTTAGCTAGTTGTGACGACAAGAGTGGATACTGACACTGGTGCTCCTTCCACCAGACCAGTGGATCTTCTTTCACTTCCAGGAGATCTGCCTCCTTGTAGCGGGTCATCTGCTCCTTGGCCTCGTCCTCTTGGGTATTTTTCTTGGTTCGTGCTGCACCACCACCGTATCGTTCACCAAGAAGGGCAGCCAGTGGACAAGACGGCCTTGGATTCCTGGGTGGAGGACGCTGACCTTCAAATAAATAAACAATAAAAACAAAAAAAACATTACTTATATTTATATATAAGTAATATAGTTTTATTTAACTACAGTGGAATGTGCTTTATAGTTAAGCACATTCCATAATTCCTACACAGAAGTTCAGACAACACAGTGCGCTTCACTGGATAACAATGGGTAATACTACTGACCTTGACTGCTCACTCCTTCCATGAATTGCTCTCCTTCATCCACAGCGTCTTCATCATCTTCTTTAGATGCCATCCCCTCATCATCAGCATGAGCATTTGCTGTGCCCTCTTCATCCACACTCCAAAGTGACTAAGTCAACATGAAATGAAATTCATGAGCTTTTATTGTATAAATCTTTTAATTACTATATTAAATATGCCTTTAAACCTGTCAACATTATAGTATTTAATTATGCTTTTAAAACTATTTAATATTTATCTATTTTAAAATGATGTAGGATTTGCCTTTTAAACTAGCAGTACCATCACTGCCTTACCATACCTCTGATGGCTGCATGCTCAGTCTTGCAGCCTCTACAATCAGTCCATCATAAACTTCATGTCTTTCATCTTCAGTCAGGAAGGGAAGACTTTTGAATCTGGGATTAGATTAGATTAGATTCAACTTTATTGTCATTTATGCAGAGTACAAGTACAGAGCTAATGAAATGCAGTTAGCATCTAACCAGAAGTGCAAGAATATAGTGTTTTATATACATATAAGTGCAGAGTAAGTGAAGATATGATTTACAGAATGTACAGTGGAATTGCTATGTACAGTATTGAGCAGAGTATATACAGAATATAAATAGGAATGCAATGTAGGGATTGTATGTACATTATGAACAGAGCAATGTAGATTATATAGATTACAGATTATATATACACATTATGAACAGCAGAAACGTGAGAACAGTGGTAATAAATAAATACAGCTGGATGAGTGTGCAAAGTATTGATAGAACAATGTATTCTATGCAAAATAGCAGTAGTGCAATATTTTATAGAAATAGTTTACTGTGCTTGTACAGTAACAACTTTAGACAGTTTATATTGTAATAACTTTAACAATGTGCAGTCTGTGCAAAATATGAGTAGTGCAAATGCATGTGTGTAAAGTACTGTGACCAGTGCAGTAATAAGCAGGTGCAGGTTAGATTGGTGGTGTGGCGTTCAGAAGTGTTACAGCCTCGGGGAAGAAGCTCTTCCTGAGCCTACTAGTGCCAGAGCGTAGGCACCTGTAACGCCTGCCGGATGGAAGGAGGGTGAAAAGTCCATGGTTGGGGTGAGAGGCATCCTTGATGATGTTTCTTGCCCTGCCCAGACAGCGCTTATGATAAATGTTCTCAATGGAAGTTAACTGGGTGCCGGTGATCCGTTGAGCAGTTTTCACCACCCGCTGGAGTGCTTTGCGGTCAGATGCGGAGCAATTGCTGTACCATACTGAGATGCAGTTTGTGAGTATGCTTTCAATGGTACAGCGGTAGAATTCCACAAGGATCCTGGGATTCAGGTGAACTTTCTTAAGGCTCCTTAAGAAGTAAAGGCGCTGCTGTGCCTTTTTGACCAGAGTGGAGGTGTTATGGGACCAGGTGAGGTCATCAGAGATGTGGATGCCAAGGAACTTGAAACTCGACACACGCTCCACTACAGCTCCGTTGATGTAGATGGGTGTGTGTGCATGACTCCTAGTCCGCCTGAAGTCCACAATGATCTCCTTTGTCTTCTGGGTGTTTAGTTGTAGATTATTGGTGGCACACCACACAGCCAGGTGCTGCACCTCATCCCTGTAGGCTGACTCATCGTCATCCTTGATCAGACCTACCACCGTGGTGTCATCTGCAAATTTGATTATGGTGTTGGAGCCATAAACAGGAACACAGTCATGGGTGAAGAGGGAGTACAAGAGAGGGCTCAGTACGCAGCCCTGTGGCACGCCGGTGTTCAGGGTGATGATGGAGGAGGAGAGGATATCTAACTTGACGGACTGAGGTCTGTTAGTCAGAAAATCTAGAATCCAATTGCAGATGGGTGTGCTCATTCCAAGCTGGCTGAGCTTGGAGATCAGCTTGGAGGGGATTACAGTATTGAATGCAGAACTGAAATCTATGAACAGCATTCTCACATGTGTGTTTTGACTGTCCAGGTGGTTGAGGGCAGAGAGAAGCGCTGTTGAGATGGCGTCCTCTGTTGACCTATTGTGGCGATAGGCAAATTGGAATGGGTCCAGTGTAGCAGGGAGACAGGATTTTAGGTGGGATGCAACCAGTTTCTCAAAACACTTGGCAATGATGGGGGTGAGTGCAACAGGACGGAAGTCATTAGGGACCGAGGCAGTGGAGTGTTTCGGTACTGGTACGATGGATAGTGGGGACAGTTGTTTGGGTCAGGGACAGATTGAAAATGTCCGTGAAGACCCCAGCTAGCTGCTCCGCACAGGCTTTAAGCACACGACCAGGTATTCCGTCAGGGCCAGCTGCCTTCCGTGCATTCACCTTACGCAGAGTGGAGTAAACATCTGATGTGGAGAGAGTGAGAGGCAGTTCACTGGGTTGATGCTCAGCTTTGAGTGAGATCTCCTTATTATTTTGATCAAAACGAGCATAAAAGTGATTGAGCTCGTCTGGGAGGGAGGCAGAGCTGGAGGGGGGCACAGAGTTAGGTGGTTTGTAATCTGTGATAGATTGTATGCCTTGCCACATACGCCGGGGGTCTGAAGAGTTGAAGTGTTCTTCAATCTTCTGTTTGTGTGTGAGTTTGGCCTGGCAGATACCCTTCCTCAGGTTGGCTCTGGCTGAGCTGTAAGCCTCCTGGTCTCCAGACCTGAAGGCTGCATCTCTTGCTTTGAGCAGGAGGCGAACCTCTCTGTTCATCCAGGGCTTCTGATTGGGGAAGATTTTTTTTTTTTTTTTTTTGTGTAGTCACTCTGCTCACACATCTGTTGATGTGCTCCATGACAGAGTTGGTGTAAGTGTCAATGTTAATCTGAGAGTTTGTGGTGGCCTGGGCAGCAAACTCACTCCATTCTGTGTGCTGGAATTGATGTTGAAGAGTGGAGTCAGCACCTTCCAGCCAGATTTTAACAGTCCTTGTTGTAGGTTTCACACGTTTGATGACCGGGGTATACTTGGGGAGCAGGAACAAAGAGAGGTGATCAGACTGACCCAGGTGGGGGAGGGGTGTGACTTTGTAGGCATCACTCACATTAGTATAAACGTGGTCCAATGTTTTATGTCCCCTTGTAGTGCAGGAGACATTTTGATTAAATTTAGGGAGAACAGATCTAAGAGTGCAGTGATTGAAGTCCCCAGCGACAATAAAGGCTCCATCCGGGTGCAGGGTTTGTAATTTGCTAATAGCAGCACAGAGTTCTTTCATAGCCACGTTAGCATTAGCGTCCGGAGGTACATAAACTGCAGCAGCAACAATGCAAGTGAACTCACGTGGTAGATAGAATGGCCTGCACTTGATAATCAGGAACTCCAGATCAGCAGAGCAGTAGGTATCAACAATGACAGAGTCTTTACACCATGATTTATTTACATAAATGCATACTCCACCACCCTTGTTTTTACCAGAGGTTGCTGCTACTCTGTCAGCCCTGAAGAGAGAGCGTCCATCCATATGCACCACGCTGTTTGGGACATCGTTGCAGAGCCATGTTTCAGTGAAGAACATAACATTACAGTCCATAAGCTGTTTCTGTGTGAGGGTCCAGATCTTTAGTTCGTCCATCTTGTTCATCAGAGACCGTACATTGGCAAGGAAGATGCTGGGCAGAGCTGGTCGATGTGGGTTTAGCCTTAGCTTAGCACGCAGCCCTCCACGCTTTCCCCGTCTTTGTTTACGGTCTCAACGCCGACGCCGAGCACTTCCGGTCGGTACGAGTGATCCGCTTGTCCGCGGTGATCTCAGTAGCTCCGGCGGGAGTTCGCTGAAGTCGAAAGGATGATCTAAAACTATGTTGGAACACTGTTTGTTGATGTCCAAAAGTGACTGTTTACTATAGCTGTAGTTCGCACAACTGAATCGCGCGAATACGAGTGAAATAACCAGGTAAATTAACACTATTTTCCAAAATCTGGTAAGACGCTGAGCCTCGCGATGTGTTCGCGCCGCCATCTTGTCTTTCCATCGAGATCCATCAAGATCCATCGCTGAACATGCATGGAGAGTTGCCTTGAGGTCAATGTACCTCTTCTGAAGATCCCCAGCCATGGCAGCCTTCATCTCTTTTATGACTGCAGATTCACCTTCGATCGGTTTCAGTCCGTTGATCAGTGTGTCCTGGAGGGGTGCGACGACTGACAGTGTGGGGGTCTTCTCCTTGGACATGTACTGTGTAGCCTCTTTCATGGGCTTCAAAGCGCTGACTACTTCTTCAGCTGTTGTCACGTCCGACTCAGTCAGTGTGCACAGATCTTTCTCGGTCTACCTGACTTCACTCGAGAGCAGGGTTGCGCAGATGGCCGGTTGTTGCTCCAGGAATCTTTCCAGCATGTCATGCGCACTATTCCATCTGTAGTTAAATAAAATAAATATACTTTATTTATATTTTATTTATAGACAGCATGGATGCTTTACATAAAAGACTAAACAAATTAAATAATAATGTAATTAATAAATTAATAATTAATAAAAAAACAAAATAAACTATTGAAAAGTAACCACACACTAACCTGGTAACTACATCCGTCATCAACTTGTGCTCTGGTAGTCGTAGAAGCCTTTGTTTCTCTTTCAGCATGTGGTTGGCTGTGGTGCTCCGTCTGAAGAAACTCACAATGCGTCTCACCCTTCCCAGCAGGCGTGCGACTGCTGTGATTTTGAGGGCACGTTGTGCAGCTAGATTTAATGTATGAGCATAACATTTGACATGAAGTGTGAATGCTGCCTCCTCAGCTGCGATTGTCATATTTGACGCATTGTCAGTGACGATTACTGGATCCTTTTCTGCGATTCCCCACTCAGCGATGGCCTTTCTCAGATGTTCTGCCAGGTTGTGTCCGGTGTGGCTCTCGGGCATGTCCCTGGTTTGTAAAACATACGTAACGAGCTCCCATTCCTCGTTGATAAAGTGGGCCGTGATGGTGACATATGCTTCAGTTGTGCGCGAGGTCCAGCCGTCGCACGTCAGGGCAACTCTCTCCGCGCTGGCCAGGGAGGCTTTAACGTGTGCCCTTGTCTGAGCGTACAGCCGGGGAATGCAAACCTTGGTGAGGTGTTTGCGGGTTGGAATAGGATAGCGGGGCTCCATCGCGTTCACCATGCGCCTAAAGCCGGGGTTTTCCACCACTGAATACGGTCTCAAATCCTGACAAATAAAGTAGGCAATGGACTCTGTAATTTTCTGCGACCTTGGTGAAGCAGATGGAAACTTGTGGGAACAATCGCCATCGATGTCCAACATAGTTTGTTTTGGGTCACGCGGCCGCTGCTGCTTTGGGTCCTCCGTAAGCATAAACTTGTCCAGGTGGTGACGTTTTAGGTGCGCTCGTAAATTTGTGGTTGTACTGTTCTCGCTGAGGTGTAACAACTCCAATTAAACAGTGAGCTAAACTCTCTCTATTTATGAACATGAAGAAATCCGAAATTCTTTGTATGCAGATTTATTTTCTTCACATTGTACTGAATCCATACATATGAGATGAGTGATGAGAAATGAGAGAGTGAAACTAGAAAACAAACAGCAAAATACTGTAATTAGCTAAGCCACATAGCTTTCATGAACATTACTCTTACAGCACAAAATCAAATGCTTAAAAGTTAACTTAGCCAGAACAAAGATTATATACATACAAGCGATGCTTCTGCTGGGGAATCAACAGGCAGGATGAATTATCTCTGTCGAAATGACTGTCTGCATTTTTTGACCAGTCTGCCGTTTTTTCGCGTTTCTAATGCGGTTTTTAGTTCCTGTTTTAGCTCAGTTAACAAACGTCAAAATAAGAGTCTGCATGAAACTGAAAGTATACCAAATTAAAAGCATAAAAATTAAACTTAAATGCCTGAAGGGCAGAACACTCCCCGTCTGACCTTAAAGGTCACTATTAACTATCAAATGTCTCTGAATCATCAGTCTTTGGGCAGAAGAAGAACTACTTCTGACACTGGTCTTAAGAACACCTTCGCAGAACCTTGATCTGATGTCCTGAGCTCCACCTTCCTTACTTTGCTGTCTCTCCCAGGGAAGACAGCTGTGATCCTTGCCATAGGCCATGCGTTATGTGCAGCTTGACTGTCCTTTAGGAGCACAATGTCCCCTTCTTTCAGGTCCCTTTGAGAATCTCTTCATTTCTGGCGGACTTGCAGGGTGGGGAGGAACTCCTGACGCCAGCGGCGCCAGAATCTGTCAGCGAGAGCTTGGACTTGTTTCCATTGTCTGCTGAGAAGGTCCTTGTCTGTGAAATCTCCATGCGATGAACGGTGACTCTGGGTCAGTGGAGACTGGAATGAGAGGCCTGCCATTGATTATCGCAGTCACTTCCATCATGAGTGTGCACAGGACGTCGTGGGTGAGTTGGATGTTCTCTTGAAGCAGGATTGCATCGAGGATCCGTCTTGATAAGCCTATCATACGTTCCCATGACCCACCCATATGAGACGCATGAGGAGGATTAAACACCCATGAGCACCCTTGTTGACTCAAGAAGTTCTGCACTTTGAAGTCAGGTTGTTGTCGGCTTAATCCTAGCTCCTTTGCCGCAGCCACAAAGTTTGTTCCGCAGTCCGATCTTATCTGCTTTGCAGGTCCTCGTATGGCAAAGAAACGTCTCAATGCATTGATGCAACTGGACGTGTCTAGGGAGTCAATGATCTCGATGTGCACGGCTCGGGAGCTCATACAGCAGAAGAGCATCGCCCATCTTTTGCTTTGGGCCTGTCCACCTCGTGTACACCTGGAGACGATTTGCCATGGTCCAAACACATCCACTCCTACATAGGTGAAGGGTGGACATGTGTGCAAGCGTTCTGGAGGCAAGTCTGCCATAAGCTGTTCCTCTGTTCTTCGGCGTAACTTTCGGCACACTACACATTTGTGCAAGACAGAGGCAATAAGTCGTTTTCCACCTATGACCCAGAAGCTCGCTGCTCTAAGGGCCCCTTCTGTGAAGTGGCGGCCTTGATGCTTTACCTCTTCATGATACTGTCGCACCAACAGCAGAGCAACGTGGCTGGTCTTGGGCAAGATGATGGGGTTTTTTTCCTGAGTGCTCAAGTCAGCGTGTTTTAATCTGCCACCAACACAAATCAGATCACCTTCAAGAACAGGTCTGAGCTTATGAAGAGAACTGTCCTTGGTTACAGCTTGTCCAAGCTCAAGAACTACGAGCTCTTTAGCATAAACATCTTCCTGTGCCGCTCTGATGATGATATGTCTCGCCTGAGACAACTCATCCGGAGTACGTGGGAGGTTGCAGTAATGCCATCCTTTACATTTACTGGACTTGTTGTGTCTGTACGGGCTGGCAATGTGGATGAGTAGGGCAATAGCCCTGGTGAGGGAGCGCATACATGAAAACCGCTGAAACCGTGTGGTGGTAAGACCTCGGTTTTGAGTCTGAGTAAGAAAAGTACTCACTTCAGGTCGTATTTCCATGTCTGATTCTGGGTTGACAAGTTCAAACGTCCAATTTGTGTCTGTGTCAGATGGATTTGGTTTGTGTAAAAAGGCTGGTCCAGTGAACCACATAGTCTTTGTCAGTTGGGACACAGGAACTGACCTGGATGCGTGGTCAGCCGGGTTGTCCTCTGTGTTGACGTAGAACCATTGGTTAGGCCTTGTTGATTGACGAATTTGTCTGACTCGATTGTGAACGTAGACATAGAAGCGTTTTGTCTGATTGTAAATGTATCCAAGCACAACCTTGCTGTCACAATAAAACTTGATCTCATCAAGCTTCAGGTCCAGTTCATCTTGGATGAATTCGGCGACTTCCACGGCTAATACGGCGGCACACAATTCCAACCGAGGAATAGTAGGTTCAGACTGTGGTGCCAGTTTGGCCTTCCCTAAAATGAATCCTACTTCGACTTGTCCCTCAGCTTGAATGGTCCTGAGATATGCCACAACTCCAATGGCTTTTGTGGACGCGTCGGAGAACACACATAGCTCTTTGTGTACAGCATTGGAAAGTGACGTTGCGGTGTAGGAACGTGGGATATGCAGCTTACTTAAGTCATGGAGTGACTCACGCCATGCTTCCCATTGCTTCAACTTTTGTTCTGGAAGAGGATCATCCCAGTCACATGTGTTTACACTGAGTTCCCTCAAGAGACTTTTGCCTTCAATAATCACCGGTGCAACCATGCCTAAAGGATCGAAGACACTATTCACTGTTGACAGAACTCCCCTGCGAGTAAAGGGTTTCCTGTGCTCTGAGACTGTGAATGTGAAAGTGTCTGTCGTTGTCTCCCACAGCAGTCCCAAACTGCGTTGCACTGGTGTAGCTTCACCGCTCAAGTCAAGATCTTTCAGAACTGCTCTGTGCTCTGGTGCAAAGGCCTGAAGGACAGTTTCACTGTTTGAGGCAAACTTGTGAAGCCTCAGATTCGATTCACTGAGAGAGGACTGTGTTCTCTGTAACAGACTGATAGCTTCAGCTTCAGTTGGCACACTAATGAGCCCATCATCTACGTAAAAATGATGTTCAACAAACTGGACCGTGTCTTCTCCGTATTTGTGTGCACCCTCATGGATGGCTCTCCTTAGTCCGTAGATGGCTACGGACGGTGACGGACTGTTGCCGAAAACATGGACCCTCATCCTGTAGTCGATAATGTCCTTAGACATGTCATTGTCTCTGTACCACAAAAACCTCAGGTAGTTTCTGTGGTCTCTGTGGACAAGAAAGCAGTGGAACATCTGCTGTATGTCAGCGATCACTGCTACCTGTTCCTTGCGGAAGCGGATCAGCACCCCAATGAGTGAGTTATTGAGGTCAGGGCCTGACAGAAGAACACCATTTAGAGATGTGCCGAAGTACTTTGCGCTGGAGTCAAACACCACGCGGATGCTTCCAGGCTTTTGCGGGTGGTAAACTCCGAAAGTAAGCAGGTACCAACACTCTTCATTCTCCTCCAGTGGAGGAGCCACTTCTGCATGTCTGTTGTCAAATATTTTCTTCATGAATTCTAGAAACTGTTCTCTCATCTCAGTTTTTCTCCGCAGCGTTTTCTCCAGGGAGGTAAAGCGAGTGAACACCTGTTCGCGATTGTTGGACAAGCGCTGACGGGGAACTCTAAAGGGGAGAGGAGCGACCCAGTTGTTTGACGTGTCTCTACACATTTCTTGGTCCATGATTTCCAAAAAGATTGTGTCCTCCATGGACTGGGCGAGTTTGTTGTCGGACTCAGTCTCGCTGAAGACATGTAGTCCAAGAGCCTCCAACGATGCCTTGTGTGGTTTGTTGTTCTTCTCCTTGCCATGGGACACATCTTCAGTCAGCTTCATGAAGCCTTTACATGGTCTGAGAATAGAGGGTCGGCCATTCTCTAGCACACTTGTCTTGAATGCACTCACAGCTGGTTTGTGTGCATTTCCTAGGCACACGTCTCCTACCAAGACCCATCCCAAATCCAGTCTTTGTGCAAAGGGGGCGTTGTGAGGTCCGCTCACTTGCTGTCGGACTTTATGGACTCTCACAATGTCTCTGCCTAGCAAGAGGAGGATTTCCGCCTTGGGGTCGAGTTCTGGTATGTGTGCTGCTACACTCCGTAGGTGTGGATGATGACGGGCTGCATCAGGCGTCGGTATTTCAGAGCGATCAATGAGAATGTCATTACACTCAATTAGCGGTGGTAGCAATAGTCTAGTCTGCCCATCAAGCGATTCGACCTGGAAACCCTCTGCCTTTCTGCCTGACGTCTCAACCAATCCAGCACAGGTCTTCAGTGTGTAAGGGAATGGTTGGCCCTTGATGTTGAAAAGCTCGAAGAAATCTGAATGCACCAGTGAACGGTTACTTTGTTCATCCAAAATAACGTACATGTTGGTGGCCTTTTCACGTTGACCTTGAGGGTATATTCGTACCAGACAGATCTTCGAGCAGGATCTTGCTGTACGATCTGTACCACATACCTGGGTGCAGTGTGAGGAGATGGCTGTGCTGTCGCTAGCATGTTCCTCTTCCTCCCCGCCATTATCTGGTGGGGGTGTAGGCCTTCTGTAGACTTGAGGTGGTGGACCTGGATGCATAGCAGCATGATGTCGCTCGCTGTCGCACTCCAGGCACTTTACTGCTGCTTTACAGTCTCTTGCAAGATGACTAGCTGATATGCAGCACTTGAAACAAATTCCATTCTCCTTGAGAATGCTCTTTCTTTCTTCAAGAGTCTTCCCTCTAAATACTCTGCATTTCCGTAGCGAATGTGGTTTGTTGTGAATGGGGCAGTTTTTCTCTGGCCCACCGGGCTTTCTCTCAGGTGAGTTCACAGGTGGGTCTTTACCTGAAGAGATGTCTGTCTTGTGAACGGATATTTTTCTTCCATAATTATTTGAGACTACCTTGTCTGACTTCAGTCCGTTGTTGCTGGCGTATAGAAGGATGAAACTGGGATCATTCCTCCGACGTGCTTCGTCGCAGATAAAATTGGCAAAGTAATCGAATGGGGGAAAGTAGCCGTTGTTATCTTCTTTAAATTTTGAGCCAACTGAGAGCCATTTCTCCTGTAGCCCGTGAGGGAGTTTCTCCACGATGGGCCCAATGCCTCTGGCGGTATCCAGGTAGGACAATCCTGTGAGGTAACCTTCTTCTCTGGCACCCTGGATTTCCATAAGAAGATCGCCTAAGTCCCTCAGCTTCCCATAATCTTTGATATTCTTGGAAATTAAAGTAAAGTCAAGTAAAAGTAAAGTCGTGACGTATTGTCAAGTATGGTGACCCATACTCGAAATTGGTGCTCTGCGTTTAACCCATCCAAGTGCACACACACAGCAGTGAGTAGTGAACAAATCCACACACACACACACACACACCGTGAACACACACCCGGAGCAGTGGGCAGCCATGCTGCAGCGCCCGGGGAGCAATTGGGGGTTCGGTGCCTTGCTCAAGGGCACCTCAGTCGTGGTATTGAGGGTGGAGAGAGCGCTGGACATTCCCTCCCCCCACCTACAATCCCTGCCGGCCGGGGGCTCGAACTCGCAACCTTTCGATTACTAGTCCGACTCTCTAACCATTAGGCCACGACTTCCCCCAAATTCATCCAATCTCTTAAAAAGGGACTTCTCCATTACTTCAGGCGCAGCGTAGCACTCTTGGAGGCGATCCCAGGCCTTTTTAAGTGCTACATCTGGGTTCCCGACATGCACAGAGCGAATCCTTTTGATGTGTTTCACAGACTCTAGTCCGAGCCATTTAATCAGCAAATCTAACATTTCAGTAGAGGTGAGTCCTAAGCCTGTAGTAGCATTGCTAAATGATGACTGCCATGCTAAATAATTTTCAGGTTTATCATCGAATCGGTAGAGACTTGTACTCACTAAATCACGACGAGCCAGGTATCGTGCCAGGTGTTCTGTTTCAGGAGTCACACTTGGGTTGGATGATGCATACACAGGCACGTATGATGGCGCTGTTGCTTTAAGTGGTGATTTGTGAGGATGATGTGTTGTGTTGGGTTTTGCGGGGTGTCCGTGGTCTCTAATGGGTGCTGTATGATGTCCATCATACCTTACCAGACCTGTATGACCTCCATTAAGTGGTGTGCTGATGTGGGTTACATCCCTGAATTTAGCATGGTTGCTGAATAATGGCCTTGTCAGCGCTGTGTTATACTCAGATGGTCTGTTATGGGTTTCAACCTCTTCTTGCCCATCCACTAACTGTAAGTTGCGTTCTGCTGGAGGATTCCATGTGACGTAGCTCCCTTCTGACAATGTTGTATAGGCAGTTGCTTGAGTTCGTGGTACGTTATGTTCAGCTTGTGCTTCAACATATTCATTAGTGCGTGTTACAATTTCATTTTGTAAATTTGCTTGAGAAGATACATCGGTCTTGATTGAACCTTCTTGATCTAGTTCGGCTGCTTCTAATGCCTCAGCTTGGGCAATAGCTGCGGCTGCCTCTCTTTGAAGTTCAAGTGCGCCTAGCTCGGCTTCCAGCTTTGCTTTTCCTAATTGTAGCTCTGCTTCTTTCTCTGCTCTTTGTACCTTCAGCTCTGCTTCTTTCTCAGCAAACGCTGCTCGTGCCTTCGCCGCCTCTGCTTTAGCGCGCGCCCTTACTGCTGCACTCGACGCCGATGAGTGAGAGCTCCTTGATTTTCTTGTGCGCGCAGATGCATTGTCATTCCTTTCTGATTCCATTTTACTCATCTTGCTTATCTACTTGCTTCTCAAGACGTTGAAAACTCCAGCTGGACGTCGCTTTTTCACTGTACTGTTCTCGCTGAGGTGTAACAACTCCAACTAAACAGTGAGCTAAACTCTCTCTATTCATGAACATGAAGAAATCCGAAATTCTTTGTATGCAGATTTATTTTCTTCACATTGTACTGAATCCATACATATGAGATGAGTGATGAGAAATGAGAGAGTGAAACTAGAAAACAAACAGCAAAATACTGTAATTAGCTAAGCCACATAGCTTTCATGAACATTACTCTTACAGCACAAACTCAAATGCTTAAAAGTTAATTTAGTCAGAACAAAGATTATATACATACAAGCGATGCTTCTGCTGGGGAATCAACAGGCAGGATGAATTATCTCTGTCGAAATGACTGTCTGCATTTTTTGACCAGTCTGCCGTTTTTTCGCGTTTCTAATGCGGTTTTTAGTTCCTGTTTTAGCTCAGTTAACAAACGTCAAAATAAGAGTCTGCATGAAACTGAAAGTATACCAAATTAAAAGCATAAAAATTAAACTTAAATGCCTGAAGGGCAGAACAGTGGTATTGCCGGAATATTTAACGTTAGTGCCACATAGCTTACAAACCGAGATGCTTTTATCCAAGTCGTTGCTTTCCTTCTTTTTTTTTAAAACCAAAGTGCTCCCACACATCTGCTTTTAAGCAGGCGGGTGCTGGATTTATATTCGCCGCCATTCTCTGAATATCCTCGCTCTGACTTGGTAAACAGGAAGAGGTAGACATCTGCGTCTGTGTAAAGTTAGTACGGGTAACTTGCTCTACAGCACTAGCGGCTGGCTGACCAAATCGCTCTTCCTGCAACGCGAACGGGGGTAAACAACACGGGGGATTTGAATGGGACGTATGTATCGATACTCGCGGCTAAAAAAACGATACTTTCTTTGGGAAAAAATTGATTTATATCGCAGAATCGATAAAATAGTCTAGCTCTAGTTCTACCATATTTGTAACAAGGAGTTGGTTTTACAGCTTTAGCTATATGGAATATATACGAAACTAGATAATGATCTGAGATTTCATTGCTCTGCTGCAATATTTCAATGCCACTAACATCAATTCCATATGACAGTATTAAATCTAGAGTATGATTTCGACAATGAGTAGGTCCTGAAACGTGTTGTTTAACCCCAATAGAGTTGAGAATGTCAATGAATGCTGATCCTAATGAATCTTTTTCATTATCGACATGGATATTAAAATCGCCAACAATTAAGACTTTATCTGCAGCCAGTACTAACTCAGAAAGAAAATCAGCAAATTCTTTAATAAAGTCTGTATGGTGCCCTGGTGGCCTGTATACAGTAGCCAGTACAAACATCATAGGGTATTTATCACCAACACGTGCTTCTCTAGATAATGTTATACGCAGCACCATAACTTCAAACGAGTTATACTTAAAGCCTGCCCTCTGAGAAATACTGAGAATATTGCTATAAATTATAGCAACACCTCCCCCTTTACCTTTTGGAAGTGGCTAATTTTTATAGCAATAATCTTGGGGGGTAGACTCATTTAAAATAATGTATTCATCTAGTTTTAGCCATGTTTCTGTCAAACAGAACAAATCTAGGTTATGATCATTGATCAAATCGTTTACAAAAAGTGCTTTTGTAGAAAGGGACCGAATATTCAGTAAGCCAAGTCTTATCAATTGTTTCTCTGTATTGTAAACATTTTTTATTTGTTGAACATCATTTAAATTGTTACTCTTAATTTGGTTTGGACGTTTTCTGTATTTTCTAGTTTGGGGAACAGACACAATCTCTATAGTGTGATATCTAGGTGAAGGAGTCTCTATGTGTTGAGAATTAACTGATTCTGTGACATGAGGCGGCTAGCAGATGGTCGGTTTAGCCAGTCTGTCTGCTTCCTGACCTGGGCCCTAGTTCAAGCACGATCTCTAAGACTATGTGCCATATTTCTAGAGAGAAGAGCGGCACCACCCCAGATAGGGTCAACAGGTCAGGTCTGCCCCAAAAACTCGTCAAATTGTCTATAAAGTCTATGTTATTCTGCGGGCACCACTTAGACATCCAGCCATTGAGTGACGACAGTCTGCTATGAATCTCGTCACCCCGGTAAGCAGGGAGCAGACCAAAGCATATGACCAGACACATACAATGTGTCTGACATTGTACTTGCAAGTTCACACACCTCTTTAACATTATTTTTAGTGATCTCCGACTAGCGAAGTCGAACATCATTAGCGCCGACGTGGATAACAATCTTACTGAATTTACGTTTAGTATTAGCCAGCACTTTTAAATTTGCCAAGATGTCAGGCGCTCTGGCTCCCGGTAAACAATGGACTATTGTGGCTGGTGTCTCTATTTTCACATTCCGTACAATAGAATCGCCAATAACTAGAGCACTTTCATCAGGTTTCTCAGTGGGTGCATCACTGAGTGGGGAGAACCTGTTTGATGTTTTGATCGGAACGGAAGAGTGGTGTTTTGATCCGCGACTAGGCCACCTTACAGTCACCCAGTTGCCCTGCTGCATGGGCTCTAATGCTGAAACTGACAATGTACAGGATTCCCTGAGCTAGTCGCATCCAAAGCTGTATCTACAGCCCTCACATTCTTGCCTGACTATTTCCCTGCATTTATCACATGTGAATCCCTCGTCACCGACAGAGAGAGATAAACTGTACATGTGGCAAACAACAATAGCAGGAGAAGAAGCCATTACTCACCGTGATTGGAGAATGATTCGCTTACCACTGTTGTTTGATGAACACGTGAGAAACGGAGTGAGAAAAAAGAAAACAATAGTAGGCGCGAATAGAAACGTGAGTGACAAGCTAACCGGCTAACGAATGCTAACACACTGCACTCGCGGTTTTAAAAAGTGAACCATCAAATTAGTTTGATAGATAATACCAGAAATATGGTGGGAATTAAGTTATATATTATCACTTTAAACAGCAGAGTGAAAGTAAGATAAAGAAAAGTGAAGCTACACGGAGCTACAATCGCAAACCTCTCAGCAGCACGACAGACAAAACAAACTGACGATTTATAAGCTTAATCATATGTAATTGTATATATGTAGCACGCCCCGTCCAGGTGGCAATACTGCAGTTAAATCTGTTTGAATAAAACAATAAGACTCTCATTAACGGAGTCGCTCTTGTAATCCTTTATTACAATAATGAAATCAGTGTCTTATATCACTGATACATGAACTACTCAAACAAAACACCAGTAAACATGTTTGGCATAACCCTTGTCAGAGTCCTACTTCTTATACTCAAATAGTATCTTTCTCAGATAACAAAGTATATTTCCCCATAAATAGGTTTCACAATGTATTACAGTCTCTGTTACATGTGTACTAATTAGCCACCACAAACTTGAATAGTTGAGCGAACCATTAAATACATAATTTAAACATGAAATCTAAATGAATGAATACAACAAACATGCTCCATCAGAAGAAATATCATAAAAACATTATAATATACACCCATCAACACTCTATAAAATTTATATTTGAGAATTAGATATGTTTTATGTCCTTGGGGACAGCTTTCACCCACCTGTTTGAATAAAACAACAAGACAGACACATGTGCTGCTTTCATTAATGGAGTCACTCTTGTAATGGCTTCTTCTCTGCGACTCACTGTTAACCACTCAGTCTCTGTTCAGCACAGTGTCGCTTGCTTCAGTCTGTTCCCGTCTGTTGTGCTGCTGAGAGGTTTGCGATTGTAGCTCCGCTTTTTTATTGAATCTTTCACTCTCTGTTGTTTAAAGTGATAATATATAACTAAATTCCCACCATATTTCTGGTATTATATATCAAACTAATCTAACTAATTTGATCGTTCGCTTTTAAGACCGCGAGTGCAGCGCGTTTAGCATTCGTTAGCCGGTTAGCTTGTCACTCGCATTTCGCGCCTATTATTGTTTTCTTTTTTCTCCCTCCGGTTTCCTTTTTCTCTCGCTCCATTTTTCACGAGTTTATCAAACAACAGTGGTAAGTGGTAAGCAGTATCAAATTGGAGGATAGAGTGTCAGTAATGTATAAAAATAAGATTAAACACTACATTTTCAGTTAAGGCATTTCATCAGCATATCCAATAGCTCAGAACAACTTGATGATGTAACAGAAACTATTGACTCTCATTTTTCTAGCACTTTAGATACGGTTGCTCCTTTACGCTGAAGGAAGATTAAGGAAAAGAGTCCAATACATGGTATAATGAGCACACTCAGGCCCTAAAGAGAGCAGCCTGGAAAATAGAGCGCAGCTGGAGAAAAACAAAATTAGAGGTATTTCGTATTGCTTGGCCCTATGTACCCTATCCTACAGAAAAGCATTAAAAACTGCTATATCTGCTTACTTTACGTCTCTTTTAGAAGAAAACAAACACAACCTCAAGTATTTAATACAGTGGCTAAATTAACAAAAATTATAACATCAGCAGGTGCAGACATTACCCAGCAGCACAGTAGTAATGACTTTATGAACTACTTTACTTCCAAGATCGAAACTATTAGAGATAAAATGGTAACCATGCAGCTGTCAGCCACTGTATCGCATCAGATGGTTCCCCTGAGGAACAATTCCACTCATTCTCTTCTATTGGAAATGAAGAATTGTATAAACTTGTTAAATCATCTAAACCAACAACCTGTATTTTAGACCCTGTTCCATGTCAAGCTCCTAAAAGAGGTGCTTCCAGAAGTAATAGATCCTCTTCTGAATATTATTAACTCATCATTGTCATTAGGATATGTCCCAACAACCTTCAAACTGGTTATTAAGCCTCTCATTAAAAAAACTTGACCCCAAAGAATTAATTAATTACAGACCGATCTCCCTTTTCTGTCAAAGATATTAGAAAAGGTAGTATCATCACAACTATGTTCCTTCTTAGAGAAAAATTATGTATGTGAGGACTTCCAGTCAGGTTTTAGACCATATCATAGTACTAAGACTGCTCTCATTAGAGTTACAAACGACCTGCTTTTATCATCTGATCATGGTTGCATCTCTCTATTTGTGCTACTGGATCTTAGCGCCGCGTTTGACACTATCGACCACAACATTCTTTTAAATAGACTAGAAAATTATGTTGGCATTAGAGGAAGTGCACTGGCATGGTTCAAATCGTACTTATTTGACCGCCATCAATTTGTGGCAGTAAATGAAGAGGTATCATACCAATCACAAGTGCAGTATGGAGTACCTCAGGGCGCTCAGTACTTGGCCCCTTACTTTTCACGCTTTACATGTTACCCTTGGGAGATATCATTAGGAAACATGGTGTTAGCTTTCACTGTTATGCTGATGATGCCCAGCTCTAAATTTCTTCGCCACCTGATGAAACTTATCAATTTGCAAAACTAACGGAATGTATAGTTGATATCAAAAACTGGATGACTAGCAATTTCTTACTGCTAAGTTCTGAAAAAACAGGTGTTAATTATTGGACCAAAAACGTTTGCATGTAATAACCTAGATCACTGTCTAATACTTGACGGCTGCTCTGTAAATTCTTCGTCATCAGTTAGGAACCTAGGCATACTTTTTGATAGTAGTCTTTCCTTTGAAAAACATGTTTCTAGCATTTGTAAAACTGCATTTTTCCATCTTAAAAATATATCTAAATTACGACCTATTCATGCATTCATGACTTCGAGGCTAGATTATTGTAATGCTTTATTGGGTGGTTGCTCTGCACGTTTAATAAACAAACTCCAGCTGGTTCAAAATGCAGCAGCTAGAGTTCTTACTAGGTTCTTACCAGGAAGTATGACCACATTAGCCCGGTTCTGTCAACACTGCACTGGCTCCCTATTAAACATCGTATACATTTTAAGATCTTACCAATTACGTATAAAGCCCTTAATGGTTTGGCACCTCAGTATTTGCGTGAGCTCTTATCGCATTATAGTCCTTCACGTCTGCTGCGATCTCAAAACTCTGGAACAATCTACCTAACACTGTTTGGGATGCAGACACACTCTGTCAGTTTAAATCTAGATTAAAGACCCATCTCTTTTAACCTGGTTTACACATAATACACTATCACATTTCTATAATTCATATCCCGTTCAAGGATTGTTAGGCTGCATTAATTAGGTCAACTGGAACCGGGAACACTTCCCAAAACACCTGATGAACTTGTTACATTGTTAGAAGATTGGCATCTATGCTAAGATTAGTCGGTTTCTTTCTTATTCCGAGGTCACCGTAGCCACCCAGATCCAGTCCGTGTCCAGATCAGATGGTGGATCAGTACCTAGAGATGACCTCTACAGCCAGGACACCTAGATGAGCCCCAGAGACTGATCCCCAGTGAAGACCCTGTCTCCAAGACGGCCATCGGGACAAGACCACATGAACCAGATGAGTCTTTTGCACAATCTGATTCTGCTTTAGCCTAGATTTAGCTTTAAACTGCTGATTTTGTCTGGCTAGAGGAGAATGACACTATTTCCCCGTCTAAATACTGTAAAGCTGATATAAAGCCACCCAGCTTTATATCAAGCCGATGTAAAGCTGCTTTGACACAATTTGCATTAAACAAATACAAAACTACAATAGTCTATTTACAGATGTAAATAAAAAGTGTCAGCACTTGAAGTCCTGAACAGGACAGTTTAGCCTCTCTACTCCACTTGGTCACTTCCACTCCATTGTCTAGTCTCGCATCCTTCTGGCGGATGCGCGAGGCGAAGCACCATGCCAGTCAGGACTAACCGATTCATGATTTTTTATTTTAATTCGTTTTTTTATTAATATTATTGAATTGCGAATTCGGAAATAATCACTTTAGTACATTTGGCAGGTGTAAGATATTAATCCTACAAATATTTATTTGATCTTATTTTAGCTTTTAGGGAACCACTCTCACGAGTGATGTCATATGATTAATGGATATTAATCAGAACGTCCAACTTATACCTTATTAACGACTTGTCCAGCAAGCATTAATATCAACAAGTTATCTCTTAACAATTTTGTTTATTTTACTCGCGGCCAACGATCAAAATAAACAACTAGTTAACTTAGTTCTCAGGTTTATGAGCTTAGGTAAAACACGATCTTTTTGGCAAATAATTACGATATGCAAAATCACATAGCACAGACAAGAGATTTCTTAATAAAAATCAAAGTTTATTACTAATCTAATACACTACTCACTAGACAACACAAAACAGACGATTTAACATACACACAGATGGGAGAGAGTTGTTTTGTATCTGAAGAGAGAGACTTAGGTTTTAATGCTCGTTTCAGCCTGAGGGAAAATCACACGCAAGAACCCTTATCTTTACTTTTAAACAACAGATAGATATATCACCAGTTCCAGTAGATTCAAGAGAAGTTTGTTTTGCCTTACTGTTCGTGTTTCGGTTCGAAGAGTCTTTTCCTCCTTTGAATTCCGTCCTTTGTTTTGGTCGAGACGGACCGCGTGCGGATTGGCTGCTCGGTAGGTCGTGTGACGCAGATACTCTTCAGTGGTTGGAGGACTTCGTTCTGACTCGATGAAGCTCTCAGGAAGTCGATTCAGGTCTTAGCTTCCGATGTTAAAGTTCTTTCACAGTTTAACTGAGTCTTAGTCTCAGTTGTTGGCTCCGCCGTGATGTTAGAGGCCAGAAGCACTTTGCAGCGTGAGCAGAACGAGAGACGAGCGAGGCATGCGTGAGCCTTCTTTTAGTTTTCAACTCCAACACAGTTTCACGGTTGTGCATTTGGTTTTAACGGGCCAATTTGAGATCCGCCTTCGGGCGCTTGGGCCAATCGGATTCTTTCCTGTTGGGCGTTTGATCCAATCGCAAGTGTAGCTGTGGGCGGAGCCCCGCCCCTGCACAGTTTTCGTGTTGCATACATTATCTGCGCAAGTATTTTATCACATAAAAACTTATAACAACAAACTTCTATTCGTCTTGTAAATATGCGTTAATGAAGAACAGATAAGTTTTCATTCACCATAATATTATTCATGAAATTAGCGTTCGTTTGACACCAAACACCACGTAACTTTGCATAGCCAAAAATACATATGAATACAAAGGATATTACTCGGTTAAATGCATCGATTAAAAGATCCTAAATTCTAAATAAACACATCGAGCATGTGACCTGGCATCTCGTCATCAGGTAAACTTTATACATTCTGGAAACAGATTTACCATAGATTTAAAATAAAACACACCAAGCTTATAAATGTCACAACCAACAACATTATTAAAATATGTATAAACTATATTGTCTATAGTGTTTTTCGAGTATATTGTTTTATTAGCAGAAACCAGTATAACTTTTGTTCTTTAAAATAAAATCCTTCAGGGAGTGGCTCTCTTTCTCTTTGTTAGATAGAGGACGCACAGAAAAGGCGCGTTTTCCTGGAATGTGCTTGATATGCAAGGTCATAAAAGTCTTTGGTTCGAGTCGGCTGTAACCAGGCCTTTGACTTATGGCGCCAATGTGACGTAAGATCCGGGAGTATCAGTTCTGGTTTTTTTCAAGAGTGACAAAAAGAAGGGGGTCCTCCTCATCCAACTTCATAATGAAAGCAGCCAGATGTGACGGTTTCATATATCCTTGTTTTTATGATCTCAGGAGATTGGGCAGTTTATTTCAGCCGGCGCCAGGATGTCTGTTCTTAGATGTGTGCGCTCCGACTGAGACCAATCTTGTTTTTCTTACATATTCTAGTTCTGGGGGTCTCCTGGGACCAGAGGATTTATAGCAGGAGAGCGGGAGGGATGAAACTATGTGTGTGTTTGTTTGACCAGGCCTTACACAGGCAACAAAAACAACAACACCAAAATGTAGGGTAGTGGGCCAAATTGGCTGCCAGGCCACCGGGAATACTCCCGGTGCCCCCGATGGCCAGTCCGCCCCTGACAACAAAACACAAAGCTTTATTGAACCTTTTCTGATAAGAAGTGTGCTGCAAACTCGAGCATTTTTGACGATCGTTTCTGTCCAGTCTGCTCGGTTTATCTCGTTTAAACACAGCTGTCGTCAGGTTTTTTTTGTCTGGCAGTGGCAGCAGCGTTTAAATTTCGATATTTCAAAATTTAAAAATTCTGATTTTATTCTTTCAATTCTGAGATTATATCTCACAATTCTGATAAGAAAAATCAACTCGTCGTTCTCTCTTTTGAGTTTATATCCCACACTTCTGGTGTTTTTCCCCCTCAGAATGGACAAACTCGCTATTGTTGAGTTAAATCAAGTTATAAAGTCAGAAATACGAAATATAAAGTTGCATGTGCGAGAAAAAAAGTCTCAAAAAAGAATTGTGAGACAAAATAGGTAACATTAAATGTAAAATGTTATAGGTTTCAATAGTATTTCATGCTGTAACTGTAGGGCAAATATAATATGTTCCCAATGAACTGCATATGTGAATATTATGTAGACCAATTGTTTAAATCAAATGTATCCTTTAAAAGTAGTCATAGCAGTAATCATAGCAGGTTTCATTCATTAGTCTGTCCATTTAAACGTCTGCGTTTAGCTTCAAATGGCGTTTTTGACGACAGTATTCTATAAAAATGATTTGCATTCCAATTCTGACATCCAAAGGCACAACAATACAGTCTAGCTCTTATTCTGTGGATTTTTCCCATTTCACTCTGCTTGTTACCGTGTGTTTCTGCCACCACAATGTGCGCACAGCTGCTAGTAACATAACTGTGACGTCTACACGAAATTGGTCTATTGATAGTTTTCACATGACATCGTACTCTTATAGGAACGCCCACCTGGCGGGCAAAATGAAGCTTTGCTCCACTGGCCGCTAGCTATTTTTATGCAGTTTGCATTAAGTAGTAATGTAGTAAAACGCAGATATTAAAAGGCAAAATTCAGGAAACACATCATTGATGATATATATTTTGTACAGGGAGAAGATGAAGCCAGACTATAAACACAATGTGCAAAGTTTCACATTAAATGTTTTCCCATAGAAAACCGTTATAAGGAAAACACTGAACCATTAAGCGGATTGCGTTCATTTTCCGACCTAATCTGTTTTGTCTATGTAAATTATGCATCATTAATATGGTGATTGCTGAATTTGATCTTTTAATAATACTGTTTTAAATATATTAAGGCACTTTAAGTGTTTTTACAACATTTTGTCACACTGTTTAATGATTGAAATATTGCTTAATATTTAATATTTAATTGCTTAATGTGGATCGCAAATGGCCAAAACTTGCATTTTGTTCAGAAAAACCTTTGTTTTATTCTTTTGAGAGGTAATCTAAATACTTGCGGCTGGGAAACAGATGAAAAATTGACAGGCTTGTACTGCAGTTCTATGGATGTTTTGCCCTCCAGGTCTTCGAGCCGGTCACGTGACCGAAAGCTATGAATAGCTTATTCTACTAACCCTAAACCTAACCTAACAGTCTAGTCTGAGAGTAAGTAGACATGTACTTGCAAATTAAAGATATTAATTGACATGTAGTTGCAAAGTTACTTATAGTTTGTAGAATGTCTAAAGTGGACTATCAAAATAAAGTGTAACCACTTTTTAAGTTATATATGAATGCATAGGTGAACAATTCATAATTGGACACAATGCATTCAGCATAATGCGTAGGTTGATCTGGAAGTAGGTTCAAATGCAAAATTCATAGGTAAAACTTTAACGACACTGTCAACAGGAGTGTGCAGTATCCTGTATCTGTAGCAATGGCAAAATTATTATGTCTATCTGTGTTTTTCAATAAAACCCAGTGTGAGCGGGGCCTACATGTAGAGCCATTCTTGTATAAACATAAAATTCAGATGTAAGCATAAAGAATTGTAAGTACCACCGTCCACCATCATTAGTCCACAGACTTATATTAGCATAGATGCCATTTTTCTTACAATGTTACAAGTACATTGGGTGTTATGGTAAGTGTTCCTGGTTCTGTTTGCCCTAATTACAGCCTAATAATTTAAGGGATTTGAATTATCGAAATGTTATGTGTATGCTAGTAGACATGCCTCCTGAACAGCACTAGGAAGACTGTTTCAGAGTTTGGGTGCTAAATAGGAAAAGGATGTAGGCAAGTCACCTTTTCTCTATATTGCCTGATAAAATAGTGTCAAAGAAACTTCACAGAAACCACAAAAAACAAAATAGCTGAATTATTGGAAACTCAGCTATGGAGACAGTTCAGATTCTGCTCTAAAGCAGCTTTAAAAGACAATGGCGTCATTATTTAGCATAAGTCAGCTTAGTCAACTTAAAAATAGTTTTAAAAATGCTGGAAATGTGGTTTTCAAATGACAGCTTGCTATCAAATACCACACAGATGTTTCTAACTGATGATGAAGACTTGAGACTTGATTAAGAGTTAAACAGCATTTGAGGTTATTTCGTGTGGAGGTTTCTGGTCTATTAATTAAAACCCCTGTTTTTTCTGAAGTTAGAGGGAAGTGACTTTAGTAGAAGATTGATAGTCATCCATTTTTAAAATTTTTATATTAGCTATGCATTCTGTTAGTTTCGTCAATTGGTATGTTTTGTCGGGCCTCAAATAAATTATAGAGCTGAGTATCATCAGCATAACTCAACAGCGTAAAAATAAATAATTGTTCCTTAAAGAGATCTTTGAAGGGTAATATGTAAGAGAAAAGCGGCGGTCATAGTACTAAGCCTTGTAGTTCTTTTTACCGAATTGTGATCTTTGTGATCTGCAATGTATGGTAGGCATGAGACATTTGTGGCTCAATTTTACAAAGATTAGAAACAAAGAGAAGGCTTTCTTGCTGGATGCTCCTATTTCCTAGACATGCCTTTTTGACTAGATGCCATCGATAGGTTTTGTTTGGCGAAATAGCAGTTGGCTGCATTCCGGCAACTTATTCTTTATAACTTATAATTAATTCGGTATACCTATATGTTCACCTGCAATATATTTAATTTATTCCCAACCAGGGGTATGCGAGCAGGTTCCACATACCAATTGACAAGAAAAGATTTAGATTTTGTCCTGTGTGTTTAGGGCTGTCCCATTGTATTGGCAGAATAGGCAAATGCTAGGGGTGCTGCGCAACCATTAGCATGCAAATGAGTGACTATTTTAATACAATTTAACTATTATTTTCTGTGTTGTCGCAGCATCAACCTAGCCTGCCAGGCACTGCAAATGTGTCTATTTACAATGTGATTTTGTGATCTAAAGGCCAATTAGAGGTGTTTAAGTTACCGGTAGGAAATATCTGCTCAATATCCTTCAAAATGCTCAATGAGTTTCTGTTTAGCGCCGGTTTACTAGATCCTAAACGTACAAATCCTCTTACTATCTGTAACAAAGAGTAAACACAATGTAAATAAGAGATTTAGGTTAGATTTACTAAAGGCAAATTTCAGTGAAATCACAATAAAAAAACAAATAATAAAAAAAACACTGATATGACTGGAAAGCTCTGCTGTAATCTATGACACTGTGCAAATTAAAGAACACAAGCGCAACATCTCATTTCTATAATGACCAATCTACCAAGTATGCCACAAATTTGCATAAGGACACAAACAACAGAGCAGATTAAAAATAACGTGGCTTGGCAAACAGTATGTTCTTATAACATCTTCCTCTGGTATTCCAAATAAATTAATGGAGTGGAAATAATTATCTTCCTTTTACCACACCCTCTCTGTTATCTGTGGTGCCTCTTCCTGGCAGCAACAATTGCAGCCATGTCAAGCGTAAAATGGGAAAGGCATACTTTTTTTGGATGGCAGCTATTGGCACAAATACCAGTAAATTGTCTACCACAAACCTTAGTAAATCACCTTGCATGATTATTGAAATACTCTCCCCCCATAAATTTAGCACCTGAAGGAACACTCCAACAAATGCATATGCAATAACGTCAGCCACAAAAAACAAAAATGTCCACGCCTTTTCATCACTATTTTTTTTTACTTTAGTACATCCTGACAGTAGTTTTTTAACACCAAAAGAGGGTTTGCAACTGATGCAAATTGAATTGAACTGTCCCCAGATCTGTTCCCCAAATAATGTTTTAGTCTGTCACATTAAAAATATTCATACTTACATAAAATATAAAAACACTGAAACGTGCTAAGTGCCACATCAGGGTTTAAGATCACATGTAGGACAGTTTCTACACAACATTTTAAATATGAGAACATAAATTATAAAAAGATGGAGGATCAGCGCCGGGAGATGACGTATGTGGCCCTGATCGTAGGCGGAGGCCAGACACCTGGATGAGCGCCAGAGACAGATCCCCATTGAGGACCCCGCCACTTAGACAGCCATCGGAAAAGACCACTGGAACCAGCTGAGCCCTTACAATCTGACTTGCTGCAGTTTGGAATTGAACTGCTGGTTTGTTTGGCCAGAGGAGAATTGGTCCCCCGACTGAGCCTGGTTTCTCCCAAGGTTTTTTCTCCATTCTGTCACCGATGGAGTTTTGGTTCCTTGCCGCTGTCGCCTCTGGCTTGCTTAGTTGGGGACGCTTCATTTCCAGGGATATCGTCGACCTTATTGCAAAGACACTATTTAAACATATTGACACATTATTTTCCTTTTTTGATCTTGTGCAGTGCTTTGAAACAATTTGCATTGTAAAAAGCGCTATATAAATAAAGGTGACTTGACTTGACTTGACTATAAAATGTTGTGTAGAAACTCTCTTGTGTTTCTTATTCAAAGTTCCATTATCCATTAATCAAACATGTTCAATAATCTCTAAAGTCACAATACAAAATAAAAACCTGTAACCTAATTATGTACTACTGATACTTTTAGAAATGAATACTTTTTGAGCAATGTTGCTGGGCAATGTTGCCATCAACAGGCAACCAGGTCAGATACAGAGCCCATGACCAATCTGAAATATCCAGATATAAATTTGTTGCCCATTCTCAATGAAAAAGTGCACATGCAATATTGCTCAAACAAAATTGCACAATTTAGTAAGTACTGAACTAGCTAAAATTACAAGTAAACTACTAGTAATTTTTTTTAGTATGACTATTATTATTTGGAAAATATACTTGAATATAAGTTTACTTAAAATAAACTTTAAGAGTTGGCCTACTTTTTTGTACGAAAACATCATTTGGAGAGAATCGCATGAAGTCCCTTTGGAGGAGTATTTAACCTGTTAACTGTCGCTTCCACTTTTTGAGTATAGGCCTGAAAATTACATTTCAAACTTAAATTGTTATACATTTTGAATGGTTTGGAGCAGATACTTAAGGTTGGTCTCTTTTTAAAGAAGACACATAGCAGATTATTGTAGAGGTGAAAAACGTTATAAAAATTATATTACAAAAACCTTATGGAAGTTTAAGTTTATGAAAAATTTTAATATTTACATTTATGTAAAATATATATTTTACATAACAGGTTTTACTCTAAAACTGCTAGAAAATCAAAACCAAAAATCTGAAGAAGTTGTGTTCCAAATTTGAGATTGATATCTCAAAAAATGAGCTTTCAGTGAAATTTAGTTTGGGCGTAGTACCAAGCTTTTCCAGTAGATGACCATCAAACCCCATTAGTAACCATATAAGGGCGTCTCTATTTCCATATATGGTTTGAGTGATCTGAAACATGTTTTTTCCATTCTTTTCTTAATATTTATGATGTAGACATCACATTCAGAAGTATTAAGGGTGGTATGGCAATATTTGATTTCAATTCATCCTCTAAAAAAACACATAAAAGACATGCAACAAGAACCCTGGACGTACGTTATAGTTCATGCTGCATCAAAAATTGAGAACCTATTGTTTTTTCTTTATATTCGAAACACATTTAGATCTTGTTTTTCCTCAAAAAATAGAATGTTATCTTCTGAACACTTGACATGAACATGAATGGCTGATTTTTCATGATTTTATATATGTATCACTATTTCAAAGTAAAGTTAGTTCTCACTCTCTGAGTCTGATGAGTACTCTTCTTACAAATGAATAAATTACGGTTGCTCTGTAAAATATTTAAAAAATCAGTCACCAAATATGAAAACTAGAGTCTTTAAGCTTTCAAACGATATATAGTTTGTCAAGATTGCTTTAAGTTCAGACTAAGATATTACTGTTTAAAACATGTAATGGCAAGTGACAGTTAACAGGTTAAATACTCAGCCTGTAATAAAATAAGTAAAATAAAATCCTGTTTTACATTTAAAAATGCTTGATGAGAATAATATATGTACCGAGTTTGGTGATGGTAGATAAAACTGTCCCCACTAGTTAGAAGGGGCACTACAACCTCACCCTCCCACCACTACCACTCCCATATAACGGCTGACAACTCTCTGTTTCTGATACTGTTTAGAAGTTTTAAACCTCAGCGAATCAGGTGGTTTACTCAATTGAGGGTCTTATCTCATCTGTCTCTCACTAGGCCAGGTCCTCTGTGTAGACAATGAAACAAAAGTGATTGTCCACAGAGAGAAAGAGGTAAAAGCTGTGCAAACAGGTGAAAGATGAATGATATTTGATACTACTGTGGTTCTTCATGCATGTTTGTTCTTAGACTGCTGCAAAACTCTCAAATGAGCTCAAGGCTAAGGAAGGAAACAGCCACAAGCAGATGCACCATTTCAGTCCACAGCACACTAGACAAAGATGAAACAAAGTGAAAGAATAGAGAAGAGGAAAAAGGAACCATATAAAATGGCTAACATACACCCACACACTGATTCTCGATGTGTTTAGTTCCTGACACTCACGTGACATGGGTATATCCGCTGTGTATACTATAGACAGGTCACACTGAAGCCTGCAGCTGCATACAGTGTGGTTCAATGAATAAGGAGGCATGATGACATCCAATAAAAACTTTAAAGTACCTTTAAAACAGCTGAGCAGCCTGGACAGCTACATAATCGACAACTCTCAAAAGAAGAAAAATATACTGTGGCGACGACGTTCATTCAACAGTGCCAAAAATTCGAATACTGAAGATATCAAAGATGGGACATTATCACGCAGTAAGGTGGGACAATCAATGATATAATTTTATTATATCTGTTTTGATGGCAACATGAATGCTGAGAGATTATAATTATATAACTTGACAACTGTAGGTCTAACATTCATTTTGCCAAAATATTCTAAAGAAATGTTAATGGATTTAAAAAAAAAAAATCAGTTGCACATTTTTTTTCAAAACTTTTTCAGACGTTAAAAACATGCATTCGTGCAGGATCCTTGCAGTTTTTCAGAATTTCAGATGGTTTCTCATTATTTCATCTGAGAATTACTCTTTTGCAGCTGCACAGAACACACTCTACATCTCTAGTGGATTATACTGATCCTCAGAGGTAAGACTGGTTTACTGCTTCACTTCATTGTGAATATTAAATATGTCACCTCATGCAAATTTTCAATGCATATTTCGCCTGTTTTGCACAGAACAATGGTTATATTGGAGAAGCAAGACAATGAAGACTTTGGATTCGAAGTTCAGGTATGTTTTGTACTAATAACCAATGCTTCACACTGCATCAAATGCATATTTATTTATTTATTTATTTATTTATTTCACATAAGTTTCACACAAGTAAACTTTGGTCTCATGAAGTATATGTAGGCTAATAGTAATTTCTGAATTTCATTGCCATAGAAATACACCACAGAAATTATTTGCAAACAAATTACTTCCACAGAACAAATTTCTTTTTGCAATGGCCTTTTTATCTAGTGTGGCAATGATTTTTAGTGGATGTATAAAGTTCATATATGATGTTCTAGCAGAAAGATCACAGGTGTTTCATCATTACATTAGTCATCATTAGCTATGGACCTGATCCGCTAACTATGATAAAATCCTCCTCTCTAAATTTAGCTATATATTGTTTTGTTTTGATTTTGTGTCTAAATTCAGAAAATGTTTAATACGGCTTAATTGTCCATATCCATTTTGGCGACATTGTACATACACAACTACAAGCAATATAACAGGCTCATTTTAAATGCTCCATTGGGATTTATGTCACTCTGTGCAGACGTATGGTCTCAAGGTGAAGAACAGCAGTATGGTGGAGATGTGTACATTTGTTTGCAGTGTGCAGGATGGCAGTGCAGCCGAAATTGCGGGTTTGACTGCTGGTGAGCAGGTTTTCCGCTTCCTCTTCTTAGAATGTTACTCACTCCACCCATCTGACCTGACCCCGCTTACATGGCACTTTCCCACCAGCCTACATGCCTGCTATTTCATGCTCTCTCATATATATTAATTTTTCCAATAGATAGAACCACAATCTTTCTGACCACTACTATTTTAATTCAGTGCATTAATAATTTCTGAGGTCCATTTATAATGTTAATAAGACTTTTTTTTTTTTTTTTACATCAAAACAGTCATAATTAAAAAATAATTGGGTCTCTTTTTTAAACCTTGTTTTGGACCCTCTGATTTAAACAGTCATTAAAATGACTCCCTTTTAAGACTTCACTGTTGTGATTCCATATTACATGTGAAACCATCATGAAAAGTGTTGCTTACAGCATTACATTCACTACTCCCATTGCATGAAAGGTTGCAGTGCTGAGCACTGTGTCCACGTGAGTGCATTACATTTGCATGGGTTTCTGTTCGTGCATGTGTGTGTGGTGGGACGTGATTGACAGCTCTGAGTACTGAGTGTTAGCTCTTTATTGATTTATTTTTAATCTCTCTTTCTTTGATAGGTGATATTATATTGTCAGTAAATGGAGTCAGTATTGAGGGATCTACCCATCAGAACATTATTGAGCTGATTCGAGAATCCACTAATATGCTGAAGTGAGTATAAGTATCAGAAAAAGGATGTATGTGCTATGGTCACAAATGATGCCTCAAATAATGCAGCTTGTTAAGAAGATATGTACTATTAAGTGATCAGACTCATGGAAGATAAAATGGATGGAAAACAAATTCCTAGGAAAACCTGGGGGCAGCTGCACAAATACCTATTATTTGTGAGTATAGTTAGAATCTACTTTAACAGGATAAACTGAAATTCATGACATTTCAACAACTTCTGCTCATTTGTGGGCTGCTATTGGATCATTGAAGGTAAAAATCATATTATGCACACATTTTGCAAAGAGCTTGCAACTTACAAGCTACGGCAAATGTAGGTCAACTGTGATGTAACCAAAATTAATAAAAATAATAATAAAAAATGGTTACAAACAAACTAGCTAACACTCTACTGTGGAGTTTACATTCACTTTGAGTAAGAACTTACAAATGGCTGGTGCAACCCTGATCCATATCTAGAGACAAAAATATCACTAAGACAAGAACATGCCAATACGAATTTGCCAAAGACTCTTTTGTGCAGTCAGCTAGCAACCACCTAGAACACTCTAGTAACCAACAATTAACAAATTAATCAAATTAATCAATCAGAAAAAGAAATAAAATTAAGAAACAAATAAATACATTTTGACCATCGTATGTTAATTATAATTTTTCTCTTTTCTTGTGTTTTTGTCTGAAGGTTAGAGACGGTCAGTGGGAGTGTTGTGAAGAGAATTGAATTAGAGAAAAAGATGCGCTATCTTAAGGTATGTATTTGTACGTGATTGTGTGTGTGTGTTTTCCACATGTATGCAAAGCTGAAACTTTACTCAGAAAGAAGTCTCTGACAGCCTGTATTGTGTATAATATAGTGTGTTTCCATGAATGCTGAAACATCTAAATGAATGCTGCTGATCAAAATACTGTACATACACATTTACCAGAATGACTCATAGATGCTGATCTCGTTTCTGTGTTTTCCCTCGGCACAGCAAACTCTTCGTGAGAAATGGGTGGAACTGCAATCTCTCACACTTCAGGAAAAGCGTCTTACTCGAGGTGAGAAAAAAAAAAAAAAAAAAAGTACACAGCTGTTCAGACAGTCTGACAGAAGAGTATATATATCTCCCTGAGAGAGTTACAGTTGGATTTACAACATGGATTTGAAACATTTTTTAATTTACATGAATAATGCACAAATTATAAATGTTTAAAGGTTTGCATCCCCTTTGTTCTTTTATGATGTTGCTTCCTCAGAGATTATCCACAGTTTGTTTGATTTGTGATAGTTGTGCATGAGCTCCTGCTTTGTTTTTGAAGCTGTTTAACAATAGGCAACATTTACATTTAGTCATTTAGCAGACAATTTATCCAAAGCGACTTACAAATGAGGACCAATGGAAGCAATCAACAAAAGAGCAATATGCAAGTAACCCTGCAAAGAAAGAAAGAAACCCTCAGTGTCCATCTATGTCCTTTGCCTAATACTCTGATACTGAACAGGCTGATGTTTTAGCTGATAATGAATTACTCAGAGCCATTAGGTTTACAGGTGTCTCTGTCTGTGTTCCAGGTAATCTGAATGAGAGTGCTCAGCATCCGTCTGTTGACTCTCTGCTGTCTCTCTCATCTCCAACTGGCCGGTCTGGGCAGCGCTTTTCCAGTGACAGCAGTTGCCGCAGCATAATGACAGATGATAGTGAGGATGGAGCCTTTATGTCATCAGTATTTGATGACTCAAGTCCATTCAGCCCAACTGAGCCAAACGGAGGCTTCTTCCAGCTGGAAGGGGGAGCTTTGCGACCACTGACAAGAACACGCAGCATTAGCCTGACCAGCAGTAACAGTTCACTCTCTCCGAGTTGGGAAAATTCATCTTCATCCATGTTTGGGACACTGCCAAGGAGAGGCAGAAAAGGTAGTGTCCGCAAGCACCTTCTAAAGTTCATACCTGGACTGAATCACTCTGTAGAGGAAGAAGAGGGCAGCTAAAACATAATTTCTACCACCACTGACTGCTGATCTGATTAATCCTTTGTAAGGACCATGGGCGGTGGGAAATTCATACTAGTTTGAACTCTTCTGTTCTCAAAACATTCTAGAATTCATGCCATACAAGAACTCATGGGCATTCATGACTTTCTTGCTTAAAGTGTTGATGAAAAGAAGGGTGGAGTCTCACATGAGCATTACGGACTGCATGGCAGCAATCTTTGTATTATTTTCTGCCTTTTTTTTTTGTCAAGGGACGAAAGCATTATAAATTTCCCCAAGAAATAAACAACTGGCATTAACCAAACCTTGGAAAGTGTATGCTGGAAAGATAATGCATTGAGAGAATTGTGCACATTGCCTCCACTGCTCTATTAGAGTGGTTTAGATTTCTGTCCCGCAAGCTCATGAATGTGCCCTAGTTCCTACTTGATCTTGTAACTAATCAAGATCTCGTAGTATCATATCTGATATCTGTATCAGATATCTATAGATCTCATATCTGTTGTAGCATGCAAATGTGAGGGGGCTTAGTGGTTGAAGACATAGGGGTGGGGAGGAAGCCCTAACTCTGCACATGCTTGTTGCATCTTAATGTCATCTAAATCTAGGCTAAAGCAGTACCTTGCTGCACTCAAAAATATCTTAGATTTAACACAATCCAAGAGTTCATTTGCAGTCGTTCTTCAAAAGCCAATTTTCTCATTTAGATTAACTACAGTCTTGATGAAGCAAAAATCCGAAAAGAATAGGCTAAAATATCTGGTTTACTACTGCCTATACTGTAGTATTCAAGTCATAGAATGCTCTGAACCCATTAATTTAAAAGGGGATGTTGCATTGCAAGACATTTGAAGATAACTCTGAGATTTTTTACCACAAGAGCGACATTTAAATGAATGTTATGTATAGGCCGTGCCTAATTGGTTTGGCTCAAGTGTCTGCTAAATGATCAGTAAACATTACGATTCGTTATGCAAACTTAATGCATTCTTATCGATCTCAGTTAAGGTTTTTTTTAGGTAGTTAAATGTTAAGGTTCAACAAATTTTAAGGTTTGACAGTGTTGTTTCAGGACCAACAATTTTTTTTTCTTCTTATCAAAATCCATCAAGCTCTCACCAACAGTGAGACAGTGAAAGTACACAACTGAATAATGCATAAAAATATTTTGCTGCACATCAAAATCTCATTAAAATTCATTGTATAGAATATTTGACAATTTATAGCCAATATTCTTATAGAGTATACTTTTTTTTATTTATACTCTGTTAGAATTTAATCCTAATCTCAGATTAATTTAGATCAAAACTTTAAATCATTGACTGCATGAAACGCTGCTCTGTAGTGAGTGTGTAACTATAAGTGCCGATTTGAAAAGATGAGACATGAGAGACAGAGCTCCAAACCACAGCAGGTATAGAGAAATTCATAACAGGATGTGGTCTGATGGAGGTGCTACCATACCACTTATTTTTTTCTTTCTTTCTTAAGTGATCCCTGCAACAGAAAGTTTTATTTATACTAAATTTAAATTTAATAATAACAATATGTATTAATAAAGTATTAATATATTAAAACTAAATTTGAATATATTAATAATTTATTAATTATATTCAATACAAAATAAATGTGAAAACCAATGTTTGGCATTTTTCTTTATTTCTTTTGTGTTTTTATTTATTTATTTACCTTAATTATCATATTGAGGGGAATATTCTCATCAACAACAACAACAAAAAAAATCATCTCTTGCTGTTGCTGCTTGTCACCTGCATACAACACAGGAAATATGTGCTTGAAACAGAAAGACGCCCTCTAAACGCCTGGCTTTTTATTCACTCTTTGTTTCACTTTACCATTTTGATTGAATTTCAACATTATGTTTCTAAAACAGGGATTTGTGATGGAACTGCAGGGGGATTGTGAAATGATAAAAAGCTAATGACTGTATTGAATATAACATTACTCAAATGGGGCTGCACAATATTGTGATATGATAGAACTGATTTGATTGGGTTCCTAAAAGACCAGTCTAAATGTAATGGACACAAACACAACTAAAAAGAGGTTTGAGACCAGTTACAAATTCAGTAAATATGCACAAATTTAAGAAGACATGGACAGAGAGGAAGTAGACAGCCAGAACCAGCCAAAGTCAAGTCAAGTCAGTATTATTTGTATAGCGCTTTTAACAATGCAAATTGTGTCAAAGCAGCTATACATCGGCATGATATAAAGCTGGGTGGCTTTATATCAACTTTACAGTATTTAGATGGGGAAATAGTTTGTCGAAATAGTGTCATTCTCCTCTGGCCAGACAAAATCAGCAGTTTAAATCTAGGCTAAAGCAGAATCAGATTGTGCAAAGGACTCATCTGGTTCCTGTGGTCTTGTCCCGAGGGCCGTCTTGGAGACAGGGTCTTCACTTGGGATCAGTCTCTGGGGCTCATCTAGGTGTCCTGGCTGTAGAGGTCATCTCTAGGTGCTGATCCACCATCTGATCTGGATACGGACTGGATCCGAGTGGCTGCAGTGACCATCTGATCTGGATACAGTCTGGATCTGGGTGGCTACGGTGACCTCGGAATAAGAAAGAAACAGACTAATATTAGTGTAGATGCCATTCTTCTAACGATGTAACAAGTACATTGGGTGTTTTGGGAAGTGTTCCCGGTTCCGGTTGACCTAATTAAATGCAGAGCACAAATTCCGAGTATGGGTCACCATACTTGGCCACACACCACTTCCCTTTACTTTTAATGTTATTTTTAAATATGACTGAGGTGCAAACTTACAGAGCAATTCTATATATTTTTTTTTAATACCTAACTTGCGTTTTCGCTAGACTTAAAAGCATGCGCTGTAGGTTTTGATAGATCTGAGATTTAAAAATGGCGCTACCGGAAATGCTTCAGGACCAGACATGCGCAGTAGCGTTCCAACTCCTTTGTTTACGTCCTTGAAACGGTCTATATATTGCCCTATCGCCATAGCAAGCAGTACTGATTAAAGTTTAATGAACACATTTGACTAGCTAGTTGATAAAACCAAAATCTGACCAAAAAAATAAATAAATAACTAACAAGACTGACTAGTGTTAATGTTATGTTCCCCTTGCTAGTGCTCTTTTTTTTTTACCTGCTGGGACAGCAATTCTTTTTTTCCCCACAAAAGCAAGATCACCTTGTTTTAATATTAAAGTCATGCACATAGTAATGCAATAACCATTTCAAGCATTTTGCATGGTTTATACACAGCAAAACAGAATGAAAATCCAGAATCATCAACAAGCTAACTGTAAAGATAGCACTGTGAATGATGATATAATTGTCAACAAATGGGATGCTACATTTTATTCAAAATTAAATATCTTAAATATCTACGATTTTGGCTTTAATAAGATTTTCCCAGGAAACCTGGCATCCTCCACGATTCCTATTCTTTCCAACAGCAAAACACTTGAATGCGACAAGCTTGTAATCAGGACTTCTGAAATTGGAAATTGGAAATTTTGATAGTACATGAAGGCAGTATTATTCCTTATTTCCTTACAGGAATCAAGACTATTTCATTACCCAATTCTAGATGGAGCCATACAGCTGCAGCTCACATGCATGAAAGTGGCATGTTTGAACTAGTTGATACAGGAAACCAGCACTCTAATAAAGAGGTTGATTGGCAAAAAGTATTTGATGTATTTTGAAAATACAAAAATACTTAGATTAAATGTATTTAAATACAAAATGCATTTGACTCAACATGGCGGCACGCACAGACGCAGCGGCTTCTCTCTCTCCCGACAGAACGGTGTTTTCGTGTTTTTTGTCTTGTAAATTGCAATGTTTTTGTACATCTTCGTCACGTCTACCTGTCTTTAAGCGTGCATACAGTCGTGAGTTTCTGCTCGATGTCGGCAGAATCACATTTTTAGAGTTAAACTCAGCGCATGCCGAAGAGCTGTGGGACCTCGGTCTGCTCCGAAAGCCTACTCCATCACTGACCCCCACTACTGCATCTCGCCCACAGCGGAGGCGCTACAAGCGGAGTGAGAGGAAGCAGAAGAGGGGTAAGCGCGGAGGTATCCGAGCTAGGCTAGCGGCCATCCCACACAAGCTAGCTATCCCCACCATCGTACTGGCGAATGTACATTCTTTGGACAATAAACTGGACTACATCCGACTACTTCGCTCGACTCAGAGGACTGTAAGAGACTGTTGTGTTTTTGTGTTTACGGAAACATGGCTTAACAACAGCGTACCGGACTGCGCCATACAGCTCGACCAGCTAACATGCTATCGAGCTGACAGAGCTCTTGTCAAGGCAGGTAAGAGCTCTCGTCCGTGGCGGCGGGCTTTGTGTTTACATCAATGATGCATGGTGCCGCGACGCTGTTGTGGTCTACAAACACTGCTCACCCTTGGTGGAGTTTATGATAATTAAGTGCCGGCCGTTCTATCTACCGAGGGAATATACAGCCATACTGCTCGTTGCGGTATACATCCCTCCCAGCTCCAACAACAACAACAGGAGTGAGGCACTAAATGATCTGTACCAGCACACCAGTGAGCAGCAGACAGCCCATCCAGATGCTTTTCTCATCCTGGCTGGGGATTTCAACCACGCAGACTTGAAGAGTGTGTTCCCAAAAATACATCAACACATAAACTTTCCAACAAGGGGAAAAAAATACTCTGGACTTTGTTTACACCACCCAGAGAGGAGCTTACAAGGCCCTCCCCCGCCTCGGAGCCTCAGACCACATCACTGTCATGCTAATGCCTGCATACAGACCGCTCGTTAAAGCCATGAAACCAATACACAAACCGATACATGTGTGGCCGGAAGGGTCGTCAGAGTCACTTCAAGACTGTTTTGACACCACTGACTGGAATATGTTTAAACAGGCTGCCACATACAACAACACAACAGACCTCCAAGAGTACTCACAACTGTCACTGCCTACATCACCAAGTGCATTGATGATGTAACGGTCACAAAGTCCATCACTGTCAGGGCCACCCAGAAGCCGTGGATGACAGGGGAGGTCTACAGACTTCTGAAGGCTCGGAACACTGCCTTTAGAGCTGGAGATGAGGAGGGCCTGAAGACAGCTAGGGCCAACCTTTCCCGCGGCATCAGAGAGGCCAAGAGACAGTACTCCAGGAGGATAGCCCATCGTTTCAGCGACAGCAGAGACACTCTGAGCCTGTGGCAGGGGATACAGACCATTACGGACTACAAGCCCCCACCACAGACCTGTGATGGCACCATCCCCCTGCTGAACGAGCTGAATGCCGTCTTTGCTCTGACAACATTCCTGGGCGTGTACTGAGAGACTGTGCAGTGGAACTCACTGATGTCTTCACAGACATTTTCAACATCTCGTTAAATCAGGCCGTTGTCCCCACATGCTTCAAAGCTACCACCATCATTCCAGTCCCGAAGAAGTCATCTCAATCCTGCTTCAATGACTACCGTCCAATAGCACTCACTCCTATTCTCATGAAGTGCTTTGAATGGCTAGTCATGCACCACATCAAGTCTGTCCCCCCCCCCTCCCTGGACCCCTTCCAGTTTGCATATAGGTCCAACCGCTCGACCGATGATGTCATCACCACTGCCCTCCACCCAGCCCTCACACATCTGGAAAAAAAGACTCGTATGTCAGGATGCTGTTCATAGACTTCAGTTCAGCATTCAACACAATCATCCCTCAACAGCTCACTCACAAACTGGTCCAGCTGGGGCTCAACACCTCTCTGTGCAACTGGCTGTTGGACTTCCTGACAGGGAGACCTCAGGCAGTACGGGTCGGCATTAACACATCCAGCACCATCACACTGAACACTGGGGCCCCCCAAGGATGTGTGCTGAGCCCCATCCTCTTCACTCTGCTGACCCACGACTGCACACCGTCACACAACTCCAACCTTTTCATTAAGTTTGCGGATGACACGACTGTGGTGGGTCTCATTAGCAACAGAGATGAGACAAACTACAGGAGCGAGGTGAGCCGCCTGGCCGGGTGGTGCAGTGACAACAGTCTCTCTCTGAATGTGGAGAAGACGAAGGAGATTGTTGTTGACTTCAGGGGAGTACACACTCAGCATGCCCCTCTGACCATCAACGGTGTGACTGTGGAGAGAGTGAGCAGCACCATGTTCCTGGGTGTGCACATCACAGAGGACCTCTCCTGGACTAACAACACTGTAGCACTGGCCAAGAAAGCACAGCAGTGTCTTTACTTCCTCCACAAACTTAGAAGAGCCAGAGCCCCGGCCCCCATCATGTGCACCTTCTACAGAGGCACCATCGAGAGCATCCTGACTAGCTGCATCACTGTGTGGTATGGCGCTTGCAACGCATTCTGCCGCAAGTCACTTCAACGCATAGTGAGAGCAGCTGAGAAGATCGTTGGTGTCTCTCTCCCCTCCCTCCAGGACATTTACAGCACCCGTCTCACCCGCAAAGCCCTCCGCGGAACAAAGCGTCCCATTTCAGGACTGTCCCGCAAAATGCGGGACGGGTGGTCACTCTAATGGTGACCCATACTCGGAATTTGTGCTCTGCATTTAACCCATCCACACACACACAGCAGTGAACACACACACCGTGAACACACACCTGAAGCAGTGGGCAGTGCTGTCAGCTTTAACCCCAGCTTCCAGGCAAATGGTCCACCATCATCACATGCTCCGTCTAGACATAGATGGCAGACTTTGGTCAAACAATGTTTACACATTTAAACTGAGCACAGTTCCTATCTTGATATATGAAATCAAGAGTGCAACTGCACACAAGATGATTTTATAAGAGAACCTCATACTTTTCATATAAAACGTTATAAAACAGCTCTTGGTTGCTTAATGGTCAATGTTAAAATACACCACAGAAACATTGTAAAACACCACAGCTACTGTACTGTGTGTATCACTATGCAGTACCAATAGATTAAAATAGTAACACTAGTTTATATGTCAAAAACTAAACCTTTTAGTGGAAAGTGATTGAATTTCCTTAAAAAAATTAAATGTCCTTAATATTTTTGTTATGTGTTAACAATTTCATAATAGGGTAAAAAGGCACTTGAGGGCATGCTAATTATTATATACAATGGTAAGTTTGTTAACACTTTAAAAAATTATGTGTTTGGTCTCACTTTATATTACGTGGCCTTAACTACTACAGTATGTACTTACATTTAGGCTAAATCAATCATTTGATACAATGCATTTATTGTGAACATTTTATTGTGAATTTATTGTGCACGTTTTTTACATAGCACTTATTTTTGATGTATAGTAAGTAAGGAACTGATTTTTTATTTTTTTTGTAATTAAAATGTGGTCTGACCTTCACCTAAGTCACAATTAAAGACAAACAATCTGATTAACCAATAACACACTTTATTATTATAATTATTATTTATTCAAGACACTTAGCGATCGATAACAGAGCAAGCTGGAAAAAGTAAGTAATACTCTGTGTTATGTCTTCTCCAAAAACTAAGTCAAGCTAGTCAGTTAATGAAACTGGAAGTATGGGTTGCACAGGTGCACTGCTCTTTAAATAAAGAAACACAAAGCCTGGCTACTGACAAATCTGGTCTTCTTATTCAGTGTGAACCATGCCTTGATCCAAATAGCTTAAAATGCAGATACACAAAAATGGGATAGTCTATAGGAAAGCATTGCTAAAGACCTGGGTGTTCTAGAATCCCACAGTAAGAGACCATGTCTAAAAATGTAGAAATTCTGGACTGGTTTAAAAAAAAAAAAAGCCATTCCCCATGAGATCCCTTTAAATCTTGGGTTAAAAATGATTTGACCCTGCAAATAAACATTTGGTTTATTTACCTTGAAAGAGATTTCCATATTTTCCCCACCCCAGACATCCAGGCCTGGATCATATGCCCCCAGTTCATAGAAATATTTTTTGTCTATAGAGAAAAGACCCCATGCCATCACAGGAAACCTGTGGAAAAAAAACAAAAAGTCACCTTTAACTGCAGTTTAGATTTAGATATTTTATTACATATTACAACATAAATGTAGTATAACCTATAATTAGAACTAAAAGTACATTGAAACTATTATATATACTATTCTTGATAGTTAAATTGTAAGTGCTTATCTACTTAAACATGAGAACCAATACAATAATACAATAATGATGTTCCATTCATGTTTCTTCCAGGGCCATAACCGTGTCTTGAACACTGGGGGGCCACTGAGCAGACCAGGCTAAAAATTTAACTTTTAAACCTCTTGACATCCTAACAGCAAACAGAGTGCTGTTTATTACCTTAGTAACCTCAGACCTTAGTGTGATCAATGTCAGTGTCTATGGTGGTTATGGCCCTGGTTTGTTCAGCTTTGCATATGAATCAGTTGTTCACAGCAAAGAGAAAAAGTGCACAATATTATTTACATTTAAAAATGACTGATGATCACACAATTAAAAATACAGTGCTGCTTGAAAGTTTGTGAACTAAAGGCCTTTCTCACATTGGCTATTGTTAATGTTCATGAGCCCACCATCAGTAGAACACTGAGCAACCATGGTGTGAATGGCAGAGTTGCAAGAAGAAAGCCACTGTTCTCCAAAAAGAAAATTGCTTGCTAAAGATCATGTGGACAAGCCAGAGGACTGTTGGAGAAAGGTTTAATGGATGGATGAAACCAAAATAGAACTTATTGGTTTAAATGAGAAGCTATTATGTTCGGAGAAAAGAACACACTGCATTCCAACTTAAGAATCTTATCCCATCTGTGAAACATGGTGGTGGTAGTATCATGGCTTGGGCCTGTTTTGCTGCATCTTGGCCAGGACAGCCTGCCATCATTGATGGAACAATGAATTCTGAATTATACCAGAAAATTGTAAAGGAAAACGTCAGGACATTAAGAACAGAGTCTCAAGAGAACTTGGGTCATGCAGCAAGACAACAACCCCAAGCAAACAAGTCATTCTACCAAAGAATGGTTAAAGAAGAACAAAGTTAACGTTTAGGAATGGCTGAGTCAAAGTCCAGACCTTAATCCAATTAAAATGTTGTGGAAGGACCTAAGCAAGCAGTTCATAGGAGGAAACCAACCAACATCACAGAGTTTAAGTGGTTCTGCACTAAAGAATGGGCTAAAACTCCTACATGTTATTGTGCAGGACTGATCAGCATTTACAAGAAACTTTACCTTCAGTTACTGCAGCAAAAGGGGGTCACAGCAGACACTGAAAGCAAAGATTCACATACTTTTGCAATGCACAGATATGTAACACTGTCATTTATTTATTGAGAAAAATAATCCAAAGAAAATATTTTTCTCTCCCTTGTTTGATTCGGTTCTCTGTCTACTTTCAGGACTTGTATGGAAATCTGATGATGTTTTGGGTCTCATTTATGCAGAAATATAGAAAATTCGGTCCCACTTTATATTAGGTGGCCTTAACTACGATGTACTTACATTTAAATTAACACTTTGATACAATGCACTTATTGTGTACATGCATGTTTTTACATTGTACTTATATTATTAAAAATACCTACTGTATATGTACTTACAGTACATCTGTAATTAATTTCTGTAATTACATTTATAATTACACTGTCGACCCATCCCTTACACATTAACCCACCCTTAAACCTACCCATACCTCCAAACCTGTCCCTAACCTTACCCATATCCCACCTCAATAGCAGCAAGAGTGTTTTGCAATACAATATGAACACAATAAGTACATTGTAATAAGTACATAGTAATTTAGGCCACCTAATATAAAGTGTAACCGAAATTTCTAAAGGGTTCACAAACTTCCATGCAGCACTGTATATCTGCAACTGGCAATTATCATGGCCCAAGCACCAATGGCTCATACAACAATGGTACAGTAGACCTGTCTCTTTTCTTAAAGTGACTCTTAAAATGTCTCTTTAAGGAAGTATTATTGTATTAAATTAAAACAGACAAATAATTTAGTCTTTTCATGTAATTGGACAGCAACACATTCAGCCAAGTCACTGGACAATTATGTTCATATATCTTAAACAATTTCATTAGGATATATAAAAGTGAAGGTAATGTAATTATCTGTAAGCTTTCTGAAGATCAATGTTTTGGTAAACTTACTATATTAAACTCTATCAAACTATATTAAAATAACATGAATATATCACATATATTGAACATTTGAAAGACCTAAGAAGAATTCTTATCCTGTGGCTCTCTCTGGTGGACAACGTTAGTATTACAGTCTTCATTACATTCACTACTATTGATAACAAATTACTGATATTTTAGAAACTGTTAATTGTTACCCTCTGAGCAAAAACTTTAAATTTAATATGAATGTCCTGATGTGTAATAAGATAATGTTATAAGATTTGTGAAGTTTGGACATTGCATTCACAACATAAGATTCAAAAGATTTGTGACAATACCCACAAATATACTGGCCTATATGGTTGCAACATCGCTAACATTTTATAATAAGGTTTGTTAACATTAATTACCTACATTAGTTAACATAAACGAACAATGGAAAATACTTGTAAAGCATATTAATCTCAATTCAAATTAATTGCAACATATACTAATACTTTATTAAAATCCAAAGTTTTATATTATATATCTATATAAATTATTAAACCTGAGGTAACATTAACTAACAATGAACAGTTGTAATTTCATTAATTAATGTTAACATTGACAAATATGGATAAATACTGTAACAAATGTATTGCTCATTGTTAGTTAATATTAGTTATGCATTCATTAAAATTAACTACTGAACCTTATTTTAAAGTGTTACCAAAACTGTTTTGACAACTTTTTGTCAGGGGCATCTCCAGATGGTGGATACCCTTATATATATTTTTCTTTTATTAACTCAAAATGGTGGAAAACTTCATGTAAATAAATAAACACGATTAACTGATGGAATTGGAAGAGAGATACATTTTGATTTTAACTATTACAAATCCATAGCTATTAGCAAAATCATACGTAAAGAATAACCTTGTGGTTAATTCTTACCAAATTCAATAAACACCTTAAAGCAGCAATTCACCCAAAATTTTTAATTTGCTGCAAATTTACTTAGTTTCAGGCCATCCAAGATGTAGATGAGTTTGTTTCTTCATCGGAACAGATTTGGAGAAATTTAGCATTACATCACTTGCTCTCTATCAGAATGAGAATCCAAACAGCTGATAAAAAAACATCACAATAATCCATCAATTAATGTCTTGTGAAGTGAAAAGCTGTGTGCTTGTAAAAAACATCAATATTTTAAAAATCTAATTTAACTTTAATAATCAAGTCAACAATCAATAATAATGCTTCCTTTAGTGCAAAATTCTTCCTCTGTTGTCCTCTCATTAAAATCCACCAATGTATTTGTTGGGACTGTTTTTCCTGTTTTTGTCTGTAAACGGTACTTGATCTGTGCATATTTCTGTCCCGATTTAGACCAGCTGACTTTTTCACTGGAGAAAGCAATATTATGGAGACTTGTATTTTAGCTGGATGCAGTGATTTTAAACCGTCTAAATGCATTAATTTATCACAAACCCACGTTTCCACTTTTCACTAAATGTTATGTCAATTATTCTGATGCTTTTATCAGCTGTTTGGACTGACAGCACCCATTCACTGAAGAGGATACATTGGTGAAGAAGTGATGTAATGCTAAATTTCTCCAAATTATTTTGTGATTAAGAATAAGAAATTCATCTACTGTACATCTTGCATTGCCTGTAAATGTTCAGCAATTTTTTTCTTTAACCTGCCAAATTTTGTGATGGTCTGCCATTCAGATTTGATGTTATAAGGTGATTAATTTTGATTGGCTGTTGACGGCTATGTTTGTTAGTTTATTCAAATAAAATTGGAGAAATTTCGTTAACACTTATTTTTAATGGTCCCTTTTGAACAATCTGTTGACAATAAGTAACGCTGCACCTACATATCAACTAACTCTCATTAGAATATTAGTAGACTAATATCATAGGCAGTACCGCCGCTCCCTATACGCAGAGTATGCAGTTTGCGTAGGGCACCATCCCAGTTGCTCAATAAATAAACAAATAAATAAACACTTTCGTTCTATATTAGTATTAAAATGAACATATGCATAAATAAAAATCTAAACATTAACATATATAATTATAAAAAATGCGGTTTTACGGTGAACGCAGATGCAGTAGTCTAATCACACAGTGGCACAGCATTCCCGCAACCGCTCGCGCCTCATGTTTGCGGATGAAAGCAAATGATCATAATTTTTGGACAGCTATGCCTGTGAAAAGACATCAGCAATCAGCAAAAGAAAAAAAAGATGAAGCCCGTGCATCACTTTTAGGTAGCCTACATTCATAATCCTGTGAAACTTTTTTGGCTGTTAACATGTTTTAATGTCGGTAAAAATTTTACCACCAACAATGCATATCATATTCTCTCTGACTTTCCATGTTCCCTTACGAAAACTAGCCATGGTTTTACTACGAATAAAAATAAAAAATCATGGTTCTTGTACCCATGGATTGTAACCACAAAATAGCCATGATTTTGTTACTTCATATAATAGCTTACAAAGAATACAAAGAAGTATTAAGATAATATTTTTTGTGGTTATAAAAACAGACCTAAGCCAACAACAGCCTTAAACTGCATTTGATAAAAACAATGAGGCAATAATGATTTGTTAATTAATAATTATATGGTTTTGTTGAAAATCACTGTTAAAATAGGCTACATGATGTAATACAAAATAAACAATGTAGATATTTACATTAGCCTATATATTGTTACAAATACCTGTAAAGGGAGCCAAAGGCCTGGTAATACACTTACAGAACGATCAAGTCCTTTAAATTGACCAAATATTTAGGTTAATTCAAATATCCACTTACTCTTTAATTTTTGGCCACCTTTTGTGTGATAGAAATACTACAGTCTCTATCTTCAAAACATGTGGACAACCCTTACAAAAATTAACAATGGTTTTATCGCAGTAAAAGTGCTCAATTTTCTTTTGTCAATCAGACAACTCTATTAATAATAGCCATAGGTAACTGTCAAGAGCTAAAATTGTAATTTGTAAATAATACAATTTAATTACAATTTATTTATGTACTTTTATATTTTATTAAAGTTCTATTGTTTTTTGTTTTTACTTCCATAATATTTGGGGGAGGGGGCACAACAATAAAATTCTGCTTAGGGCACCCATTTGGCCAGCAGCGGCCCTGATCATAGGCTTAGAAGGATTACTATTTAGGATTAGTAGGCTTAATATCGGCTAACTTTTTATTGTGATGCCCAACAAACATGCTACTGACTCTAAGTCATTTTGCAAGTACATGTCAACTTATTCTAACTCTAACCCTATAGTCTACTAATACTCTACTAACACTCTGTTGAGAGTAGAGATGTAAACTTGATATTATATCAAGTTTACTTATTATGTTTACTTATAGTCAACAGAATGTGTTAACGGGTCCATCAAAATAAAGTGAAACCAACACTTCTTACCAGCACCATCCCTAGCCGCTGTGTGCAAAATTTAGTGAAGATTGGTGCTTGGACCACTAAAGATGTAGGAATTGTTTTTTTTTTTCTTTTAGCTTAAAGGGGTCATATGATGCTTTTTTAAAGATCAATATTTTGTGTATTTGGTGTAACAGAATATGTTGACATGCTTTAATGATCAAAAACACATTTTTCAAATATTGTACATTATTGTAAGTCCTCTATGCCCCGCCTCTCTCAAACACTTCGTTTTCTACAAATTCCCTCCTTCCGACAAGCGCAGTCTGCTCTGTTTGGCCAACTGGCACAGTACATTGTGATTGGCCGAACACCACAAGTCTCGTCAGAAATATAACGCCCCTTTCCATAATCGTGAGCTTTAGCTTTCAAAATAAATGTAAAGACAGTTAATAGACTTAGTAAAGACTTAGTTTTACCATCAGTTCAAGCCCGAGAGGGGAACAGAGTCGTGTGACAGACACAGTGATGATGCTCGTATGTGTTTGCACACAAGCAGCGATTAAGACGATTTCTGACGGGCTGTACACTCCGCTGTGATGTGACAGTGTGTGTCTCTCTCTCTCCCTCTCTCACACACGCGAGCACACACACGAGCACACACACGAGCACACACACACACACACAACGTGCAAAACTGCACATTTGAACAGTCAATAGCAAATAATTAAACTAATAACAAAACATACATACAGTCGCTGATTCAGAAGCGCCAGATTGTCATAGCAAAGCCAGAATTACTCCTTCTCCTCGGCTGACGAAACGGTCATCCATAAAATGCATTGCTGTTCTGTTGCATCTACTTTTGGAAGGCCAAATAAAGTGCTTTTGCCTTCACCTAGAAACACACAGCTTCTCCCTGTCATGACTGAATCAACACTACTGCAGTTACTGAAACCACGCCTTATGCAAATATTTCCACATCGTGACGTAGACATGTGGGGGCGTGTTTGAATGAGTTTGTTTTAGGGGGGCATAACAGAGTCTTAACTTTGATAGAGAATTTCTTTTTGGTTTTGAGACTTTAGTCTTTGTAACTTCAGGGATCTTATCTATGCACAATCAGCTTGTAACACTGCAAACAGAAAGGACAATTTGAAATCGCATCATATGACCCCTTTAATAAAAAGTCAAGCCAAGCAGAGAAAGAATAATCTGATTTGCTGTCCTTTGTGGGGAAACCTTATGTTTAACAAAATATTTCTGCAGACTAACAGATTTTAATGGAACATAATAGGACTTGTGAATGACTGTTTGTAGTAAATCGTTTGATTCAGTAACACGCTCTAAAGTACAGAATAAAACACTTGTCAACTTGTCAACTTTGTAACCTGCAAAATTACAACTAAACCAATCAACAAACAAATCTTAACAAATCAATAAACAAATAATTTAACAAATCTGATCAGTCAACTTGCTCTGAATATATATATATATATACAGTGCCCTCCATAAGTATTGGAACAGTAAAGACAAAATTGCTCTGTTGGCTGTGGAGTCAAGACATTTGCAAATATGATTAAAAGATGACTATGAGACAAAACTACAGAATGTCACATTTTATTATTAGCCGTTTCAACACATACATGTTTTACCAAATAAAAAGAACAGCACTTTTAGAGTTCATCCCACTCATTGATGTGAGCATAAGTATTGGGACAGTTGAACATAAGGCAGATATAAAATATTAAAAGCTATTATTTAGTTGCAGATCCCTTGCGCACAATCACAGCAGTGAGTCTGTGACCCATAGACATCACCAGACTCTTGGTCTCATCCTTTGAAATACTTTTCCCAGCCTTTAATGCGGCCAATTCCAATTGTTGCTTGTTTTGGGGAGTTTCTGCTTTTACTCTCCTCTTCAGCATGTTCAATCGGATTTAAATCTGGAGATTGACTTGGGCAATCTAAGACTTTCCATTTCTTTGCCCTTATAAATTCCTTGACTGAACTGGCAGGGTGTTTTTGGTCATTGTCCTGATGCAATATGAAGCACTTCCCAATGAATCTGGTGTCATTTTCTTGAATATTGGTAGTCAAGATGTTTTTGTACCCTTCCAACTTCATTCTGCTACTGTCATCATACATTAAGTCATCAGTAAAGTTGAGAGGGCCTGTTCCAGAGACAGCCATGCATGCCCATACCATGACACCACCTCCACCATGCTTTACAGATGAGGCTGTATGCTTGGAATCATTTGCAGTTCCCTTTTTTTCTCCACATGTTTGCTTTCCCATCACTTAGATAAAGGTTCATCTTTGTCTCATCGGTCCATAAACACAGTTCCAAAACTCCTCTGGCTCACCTTTGTGCTTTTTTGCAAACTCTAATCTTGCCTTTCTATTTTTGGTGCTGGTCAGATGTTTGTATCTTGCTGTGTAGCATCTGTAATTCTGTGTCAAAGTCTCCTGAGGACAGTAAATTGTCAGAGCATCACCCCAGCTTTCTGGAAGTTGTTGGTGATTTTCACATCTTTTATGATTTGTCTGTCATCAACTACTGTTGTTTTCTCTGCCGATCAGGTAGTTGTTGGTTGCTGGTGTCACTGATGGTTTCCAAACTCTTGATTTCTCCATGCCCTTTGTTTTTGCTATAGCTCTAATTGACTTCCTCTTTTCTTTTAGTATCCAAATTGCTTGCTTTTCTTTCAAAGTCAGCTCCCTCCCCTTCATCCTGGTTTGTGCATCGAATGCAAGATTCAGAATACAGAAGTAATGGATATAACTGATACGACACATTCCCTGCTTTAAATATCTGAAGAATTAATGCAACAGGACACAGCTGATCACTTAGAAAGACCTGTGAGGCAACTGTTCCAATACTTATGCTCACATCAGATAGGGAGATTAAACTCTAAAAGTGCTGAACTTCTTAGCTGGTAAAACATCTATGTGTTGAATCACCCAATAATAAAATATGACATTCTATAGAGTTTCTCATATTCATCTTTTAATCATATTTGTAAATGTCTTGACTCCACAGCCAACAGAGCAATTTTGTCTTTACTGTTCCAATACTTTTGGAGGGCACTGTATATATACATATAATGTATGTGTGTGTGTATGTATGTATATATGTACACACTATATTATATATAGTGTATGCCATTTTGTTGATGTTACCTGATGGGGTCTGAATCCTTGATCTGGTTCTTTCTAATATATTCCTCTGGTAGTGCACTCCAGCCAAACACCAGTGGCCATCTAAAAATGCCTCTTTGGAAGTTATCAACAAGCATGTAAGCGTAATACATATAATATTAATATGTAATTTAAAGAAATAGTTTAATTTAGATCAAAGGGAATCTTTTATGATTTTATAGGGATTTGAACAGAATCAGTGTTACGGCGATTCACTGAATGAGCCGTATAACAAACTCTGCACTGGATATTAAAATCCAAATATAGTGAAAACACTATTAAACAGCACAGTAACTAGATCGGCAGATTAAGACATTAACTTGTGAGCAGAAAACACAAGATACTTCTCTTTTCAATATAAATCAGATTTTATTTATATAAACCTAAGACATAAACTAATTTAAAACATGTACACAAGCATTCACACATTCACACGTTGCAGAAAGAGAGAAAGTGAGGAAAGGATGAGTTTAAGAGAATGGAAATGTGAAATCCCAAGTTTACAGCAATATGTTCAATTGCATAGACCTGAACAACCATCAATCACTTATTTAACCCTCACTTTGAGTTTCTCAATGAGGCTAAGTTTTATATTAACTGCACCCGATTCAGTTAGAATCTGGAGGTGTACTTGCTTGCTTTGCCTGTGTTACGGGGTTGTGTCGTCGTTGCAGACAGGGGGTTCCCCGATGTGTCTGATTGGTTGAGAGTTCAGTAGTCTTTGAAGTGAGGTCTTGGGCGTTGGCTGAGGATGCGGAGTTGGTCTGGTCGAAGTTTGAAGTGAGTGCAGTTTGAGCTGGACTTTGTAGCAAACTTACATTAGAACACGAAACTCCACGGAAAGAAAAGAAACTAAAGTAAAAGAATAAAAGGATGTAACGAGACTAAATTGTTTTCCTTCTCATTATGGCATGTGGGCCAGAGCACGCTCAAAGAGCAGCACGCGGTGGCAAAAGAGAAGAAGAGAGTGAGAGTGACCAGAGATCCAAGAGAGCGCGGCAAGAGAGAGGGAGGAGAAAGCAGGACAAGAGTTTTAAACTCGGCTTTCAGACCATCCCATCTGGATGTCTTGACCAATTAGATAGGCTATTATCTTAGCTAGAGGTGTTCTTTACATCATAAATCAGCTTGTTATCAGTCACATGGTCCGAATTTTACAGGCCCTTGCAAAGTATACTCTTGTCCATGATTTCTAATAACAAGACTGATGCATTTGACAAAGAATTGATTGGAGGAAACATTTAAAGCATGAATTTTCAAACTCATAGATACTAAACATGCATTTGAATCCTTCAGCTATTCAATAATGATTAAAAGACATACATATTATTTGATTAAATGATATGTGGTTTACAAACATAATATGGGGTTCTGCATAAAAATGTCCTTTTAGGATGATTTTATGTGCATATGGAAAAGAAAGTCTTTGTGTAGTTCTAAGGAGAGCGAAGACATGTTCTTTAGACAAAGGAATTTTGGTTTGGTCTGTCTTCTATGTGTGGAGATCCGCCCAAGAGAGAGTTATCTTCTATAACAGGCTTACATGTGACCATCAGTCTTGATTATTTGCAACAAATTTGACAGTCTCCTTGTTGAATTGGAATTATCAATAAGTGTTCTTTTGTCTCAGTGTTGCAAGCTGTTTGGTGAAAGATGCTTGCTAGTTAAGAGCCAGGAATCCGATTTATGGCGTTCTCCTGCTACAGCTTTGAGGCCTCTCTGCATTCCAGCTCCTCAGGTTTCAATGTTCTGATGCATCTTAAAATTGTCTGATTCAGTCTCTGATATCCTACACTGCATACACACAAAAAATAAATGAATACATTTTAGTGCATGAATTTAACAGTTCAGTGCAGCAGTGGAGGAATGATACATTGGAAAGGGCTATTGAGTCTCATAGGAACATGGATATGTGCAAAGGTAATGTGCCATGTACAAAATGTGGATGTCACGTTCTAGCTCCCCAAAGGGAGAGGGAGCCTGACAACCCACTGCTCGGGCCCACCGATGCCAGCTAAGGAGGTATGGAGTCGCGGTGCGAGAAAAGGACACAAACACCAAATACCGTATAAAAACAAAGCTTTTAATTATCCACGGTAATCTTGTAAATAATAAACAATACTAATTTTCTAGGAAAAAGGGGAGGGCTGGACAGACCAAAGCAAAGAAATAAACAAAAAGGACCCCACCCCTAACCTATACTAACCCCCAATAAAAAAAACAAAAACAATCCCTATCTGGCACACGATCAAGGCGCCCTAACCAAACTTACAGCTGGTGGTCCGCCCAGGTCTAACTGGTGTTTCTAGACAGAAAAGTATACCTACGGGTGATGTATGTATACCCCGGGGTAGCTCTAAATCTACTCCCCAACTCCCTATGAACAACAGAGAAGAAGAAAAAAATATAACAAATTATAAGAATCCACAAACAAACAAGTTCTCCGTCCTGCTACTACAAGTTCAAAAAAAATGGAACACAAGTTAGGTTTACTAACACACAAAAACAGTTTAAAACCATTGTCAAATGTTTTAATCAAAATGTCAGAAAACCAAACACACACACACAGGGTACAAACCACCAAAAGCAGGGACAGAGAGCGAACTGATCCAAAACTGAGCTTTTTAAAGAGCGCAGCTAGCTGCAGCCACTAATGAGCGGGCGGAGTTCCAAGTCCCAGTCAGCCATTGAACCACCAATCAGCTGCCGGAACAGTCACACGAACCATCTTACCTGGTAAAAAACAAACAAACACACAAACCACAAGCAATACCAGAAAAAAATGACTACAAAACGAACCCAGGGTGCAAACTACCTTTTGCACACAATTAGTCCTGGTAAACATGAGACAACGCATCTGCAACTATGTTGGAAGTTCCTTTGACATGAGTAATACAAACATTGTATCCCTGTAGGATCAGAGCCCACCGCATAAGGCAGCGGTTTTGATTGTACATTCTTTTGAGGAATGTAAGAGGATTATCATCTGTGAATACTCTTACAGGCACAACACTAGAACCGACGTATACCTCAAAGAACTGTAAAGCCAACAATAAAGCAAGCGTTTCTTGTTCAATGGTAGAGTACCGTGACTGGCACGGATTGAACTTCCTGGAAAAAAAACTAATTGGCCGATCTACTCCTTCCTCATCTTCCTGTAAAAGGACCGCCCCAGCCCCCACCATACTGGCGTTTACCTCCAGCTTGAAAGGTTTATCAAAGTTAGGAGCTGTTAGCACAGGAGTGTTACAAAGCAGTGCTTTTGCTGACTCAAAAGCAGAGCTGCACTCTGCGGACCATTTAAAAGGAACTTTAGGACTGAGCAAGGTGGTTAGGGGTGCTACTACCGTTGAAAAGTTTTTACAAAAAGTCCGGTAGTAACCCACCATTCCAAGAAATCGACGTAACTGACGGTGTGTTTTAGGGGCAGGATAGCTAGCAATAGCCTCCACCTTGCAAGCAATAGGACGCACTTGACTACGACCCACCTGTTTCCCCAGATATGCTACAGTAGCCTTACTAAATTCACATTTAGCCAAGTTGAGGGTTAGCGAAGCGTTTTCTAAACGCTGGAACACCAACCTCAATGTGGAGAGGTGTTCAACCCATGTGGGTGAGTATATTACTACATCGTCAAGGTAAGCTGTACAGTTGGGAACGTCATCAAATACAATGTTAACTAAACGCTGAAAAGTAGCGGGAGCATTGCACATTCCAAATGGCATAACTGTATACTGTATAAAATTATCGGGGGTCACAAAAGCCGAAATTTCAGAAGCCCGTGGGGTTAGGGGCACCTGCCAATAACCTTTAAGCAAATCGAGTTTACTTACAAAAACAACCAAACCAATTCGGTCAATACAGTCTTCTATCCTAGGTAGCGGATAGGAATCTGGCACAGTTACTGCATTTACTCGACGGTAGTCCGTGCATAAACGGGACGTGCCGTCTGGTTTCGGAACTAAAATACACGGGGAGCTCCAAGCACTGTGACTACGTTTTGCCATGTCATGTTTTAACAAGTAGTCAACCTCACCTTTCATTAACTCACATTTTTTTGTGTTTACCCGATAGGGATGTTGGCGAATAGGAGATGTGCTGCCAACATCCACATCGTGAGCCAAAACAGATGTGCTCTTAGGTACATCTTGGAACACAGTAAGACTGTAAGACTGTATTAGAGACACAAGATCACCTTTTTGACTGTCATCTAAATGTTCCATCCTAAGGTAAGTTTTGTAGCATTTCTGAATTACTAAGACGTTTACACTGTTGTAATAAATGACGCAACTCCAAACCATCATTATTGTTCTCCTCTAGGTCTACAGTAGGCACAGGCACAACCAATGCCATGCTGGATCCCGCAGACTGAACCGGAGCACTAGAGGGGTTGTCGGAAGAATTACGCACATGATAGGCTTTAAGCATGTTAACATGACACAAACGAGAAGAGCGCCTGCGATCTGGTGTTTTAATAATGTAATTAGTATCACTAACTTTGCACTCCACAACATACGGTCCAGAAAAACTGGCAGACAGTGATGAACCTGGGATTGGTAACAAAACCAGTACTTGATCCCGGGCAAAAATGCACGGTCTTTTGCTTGTTTATCATACTGTTTTTTCATACGTGACTGAGAGGAAGAGAGAGACTGCTGAGCTAGCATGCAGGCAGCATGCAGCCTCTCCCGCATCTGACTTACAAAGTGTAACACATTCTTAGGGGTGTTACTAGGTGCATCAGATAGAACACGCTCTTTTAACACTTTTAACGGACCCTTAGGTGTATGTCCAAACACGAGGTCAGCAGGGCTGAACCCCAACGATTCCTACACTGTTTCCCTAACAGCAAACAAAACAAAGGGCACCCCCTCATCCCAATCAACACCTGTTTCCATACAATATTTCCTCAGCATGGTTTTGAGCGTCTGGTGCCAGCGTTCAAGAGCCCCCTGACTCTCTGGATGGCAAGCGCTGGAGACCTGGTGTGATATGGAACATGTTTTTAATGCAGAAGAAAACAGTTTGGACATGAAATTAGTTCCTTGATCCGTCTGGATCACTCTGGGGAGACCAAAGGTGGAAAAGAACTTGATCTGACTCTTAATTATTGTTTTAGCTGTAATTGTCCGGAGAGGAATAGCCTCCGGGTACCGAGTGGCGCTGCACATAATGGTAAGCAGAAACTGGTTTCCTGTTCGAGTTTTTGGTAATGGACCCACACAGTCAATAATCACCTGCTCAAACGGTTCTCCAATCACAGGAATTGGGTGAAGTGGCACACGAGGAACAGGTTGGTTCACTTTTCCTGTAAGTTGGCATACATGACAGGTTTTACAGTACTGTACAATGTCCGATTTTAATCCTGGTCAGAAGAAATGTCGGAGGACTCTGTTGTATGTTTTAGTTACCCCTAAATGTCCGGACCACGCAGGATTATGAGCCAGTGACAATACTTGCTGTTGTAGTGGTGATGGAACAACTACCTGCCAAACTGTATCCCAGTCCTCACCTGTTTTATGCGCAGTCCATTTACGCATTAGAACACCAGCGTCCACAAGGTAAGCAGTCTCCTGTACTTTTGCTTTTTCAAGAGAGACCACAGAATCAAAGCATTTATTAAGGCTGACATCCTCTTTTTGCCACTCAATCAAATTCAAATTCAAATTCAAATTTTATTTGTCACATATAATAATAATAATAATTATAATAATAATTTGTTACATTTATATAGCGCTTTTCTAGGCACTCAAAGCGCTTTACATAGAAGGGGGGGAATCTCCTCAACCACCACCAATGTGCAGCATCCACCTGGATGATGCGACGGCAGCCATATTGCGCCAGAACACCCACCACACACCAGCTTACTGGTGGAGAGGAGACAGTGATGAAGCCAATCAGTAGATATGGGGATGGTTAGGAGGCCGTGATGGTCAGAGGCCAATGGGCAAATTTTGGCCAGGATGCCGAGGTCACACCTCTACTCTTTCCGAAAGACATCCTGGGATTTTTAATGACCACAGAGAGTCAGGACCTCGGTTTAACGTCTCATCCGAAGGACGGTGCTTTTTACAGTACAGTGTCCCCGTCACTATACTGGGGCGTTAGGACCCACACAGACCACAGGGTGAGCACCCCCTGCTGGCCTCACTAACACCTCTTCCAACAGCAACCTAGTTTTCCCAGGAGGTCTCCCATCCAGGTACTGACCAGGCTCAACCCTGCTTAGCTTCAGTGGGCAACCAGTCTTGGGCTGAAGGGTGATATGGCTGCTGGCAATGATACATATACATACGTAGTACGACATGTAGTGAAATGTATTGTACGACTGTCCAACAAATTATCCAACAAAATTAAGAAAAACCTCAAGTTTACAAAAATACAAATAGAAAAAGCACAGTAAACATATATACAGAAATAAACTAGCAATAAAATAAAATAACAAATAGATATGAGAATAAAAATAGATATGAAGAATAAATATAGAATATGATTCTATATAGATTCTATAAAAAGTAAAGTGTATGTCAGTGATAAAGTGTCCGTGTGCTGTGCAGTGCAGTAAAGTGTATAAGTGAGTAAAGGAATACTAAAGACAAAGACAAATGGTATGTAAGTCCCACTCATTTATCCTTATGTAACCCTTCTACAAATTAGTGCAGATTGTATTTGAAAATGTGCAAAGTGGAAGTGTGGGGTGATGTGCTTAGAGTGGAGAGAGGTTAAGACTCCGAATGGCCTGCAGGAAGAAGCTCCTCCTCATTCTCTCTGTGTTCGCCTTCATGGAGCGGAAGCGTCTCCCTGAACGCAGCAGAGAAAAGAGTCCATTGTTGGGATGATTGCTGAGGTCCTTCACTATCTTCCTGGCCCTGGTCAGGCACCGCTTGCTGTAGATCTCCTGCAGGTTAGGGAGCTCGGTGTGAATGGTACGTTCCGCTGAACGCACCACCCTCTGGAGGGCTCGTCTGTCCTGCATAGTGCAGTTCCCGAACCAGGAAGTGATGCTGCCCGTCAGGACGCTCTCGATGGTGCAGGTGTAAAAAGTCTTAAGCACCCGAGAGGGAAGTCTAAAGTCCCTTAAGCGTCTCAGATGGTACAGACGCTGCCTGGCCTTCTTCACCAGGGTGCTGGTATGACAGGACCAAGTCAAGTCCTGCGTGATGTGAACACCCAGGTATCTGAAGCTGTCCACTCTCTCCACTGGAGTCCCACTGATCGTGATCGGCTGGTATGACCGCTCCTGCTTCGTACTGAAGTCCACTATCAGCTCCTTAGTTTTGCTGATGTTCAGGTGTAGACTATTCACCTGGCACCAACTCTCCTGGTTCTTAATCTCCTGAATGTAGGCCGTCTCGTCGTTGTCTGAGATCAGGCCCAACACAACAGTGTCATCAGCAAACTTGATGATGGTGGTGGAGTTGGAAGTGGCCACACAGTCATAAGTGTACAGTGAGTACAGCAGGGGGCTCAGAACACAACCTTGAGGGGCTCCAGTGCTTAGGGTGATGGAGGATGAGGTGTGTTTACCCATCCGTACGGCTTGCTGTCTGTCCTTCAGGAAGCTGGAGATCCATTGGCACAAGTATGTGCTGAGACCAAGGACCTCCAACTTGGAGGTGAGTGTGCAGGGAATTATGGTGTTAAACGCTGAACTGTAGTCCACAAACAGCATTTTTACATAATTCCCTTTTCTGCAGTCCAGGTGACTTGTTGTGGTGTGGAGGAGGTGTGAGATGGCATCCTCCGTGGAGCGGTTATGTCTGTATGCAAACTGTAGTGGATCCAGTGTGTCTGGTAGTGATGCAATGATGAAGTCTCTGACCAGTCTCTCAAAGCACTTCATCACCACTGATGTGAGGGCTACAGGGCGATAGTCGTTTCGGCAGGTGGGCTGCGGTTTTTTGGGTACAGGAACAATGGTGGACTGCTTAAAGCATGAGGGGACTATGGACTGTTCCAGGGAGAGGTTGAAGATCTCGGTGAACACCGGTGCAAGCTGGTCAGCACAGGCCTTCAGAACCCGACCTGTGATGCCATCTGGTCCTGCTGCCTTCCTGATGTTCACTCTCCTGAATGCCCTCCTCACGTCATGCTCCGTGATGGTGAATACGTTGTCCTCACCGGCTTCCTCAGCGTGCATGCAGTTAGCACTGCTAGCGCCGTTAGCGTGATTAGCTGCAGCCTCGAAGCGAGCATAAAAAGTGTTCAGCTCGTCAGCCAGAGAAGCGTCCGCATTCCCCGATCTGGAGGGTGGTGTTTTATAGTCCGTGATGGTTCTAAGTCCCTGCCACAGGCTCCTAGAGTGTTGGAATTGCGACTCTAGTTTCCTCCCGTAGCGCTGCTTCGCCTCCTTCACCGATCTGCGCACGCTGTAAGATGCAGCCTTGTAGTCATCCATGTTCCCGGTGATGAGCCCTGTGTTGTAGGCAGCGGAGCGGGATCTCAGGGTGTCGCGGAAGGTTTTATCCACCCACGGCTTCTGGTTGGGAAACGTCCTGATGATGGTTTTCTGCACCGTATCATCCATTAGTTTCTCTATAAATCCTACGACCGCTTCCGTAAACAAGCTGACGTCATCAGAGCTGCGCCGGAACATGTCCCAGTCTGCGTCATCTAGCGCGTCCTGCAGAGCGGCCACCGATTGGTCCGTCCAGCGTTGGACCTCCCTCTGCACCGGGGCTTCCTGTTTCAGCCTCTGTTTGTAAACAGGCATGAGGAAGATGGCGGCGTGGTCCGATTTCCCAAACGGTGGTTGTGACTGTGCCTTGTAGCTGTTCTTGTATGGGGTGTAACAGTGATCTAATGTCCTTTCGCCCCTGGTGGGGCAGCTGATGTGCAGATGGAAGTTCGGCAGTGCACGCTTGAGGTTGGCACTGTTGAAATCTCCCAAAACAATGAATGCGGCGTCCCGGTGCTTTGTCTGGTGAAGGTGTAGTGTTTCATGTAAATCCCATATCGCAGTGTCCGTGTCCGCTTGAGGTGGAATATAAACGGCACTGACGATGACCGAGCTAAATTCCTGAGGGAGATAAAAAGGGCGACATTTGATGGTCAGAAGTTCAAGATTCGGTGTGCAGGAGCGTGAGAGGGGTACAATGCTCGCGCTGTCGCACCAGTGTTTGTTCACCATCAGACATACTCCACCTCCCCTAGTCTTCCCCGAGTCCAGCGTTCTGTCCATGCGGTAAACCGAGAAGAACTCGGCCGGCTGGATGGCGTGGTCTGGTACCGCTGGGTTCAGCCATGTCTCGGTGAAGCAGAGAAGGTTGCAGTCCCGAATGTCCCTCTGGAACTTGACTCTTGCCCTGAGGTCATCGAGTTTGTTATCCAGCGACTGGACATTGGCGAGCAGGACACTTGGTAAGGGAGCGCGGTGTGCGCGTGCCCTCAGCCTGTTCCTGACGCCGGCTCGTTTCCCTCGAGGACGCCGGTACGGGTCGCGTCCATTGTTCCTCCTCAGGATCTCGCTTGGCCAGGATGGGTCCGGGTTCAAAAACGGCGAAAGGTTAGTGCATTGTGCACCAATAGAAATAAGAGTGGCCCTGTCGTATGTAAGAATGGCCATCTTACAAAAAGAAACCGGTGTTTATAGTTAACAATACGAAAAAATCAGCCTCTCTGATGTGATGGATGACAACACATCACCTAACTGGGGAGCGACTCCGCATCCCACTTTCTCAGCCTGCACAGAAGGTAACCCCTCTGGTTTAGACTCTACATCTACAGTTTCAACCCGTTCAAAAATAGTATCAGACAAATTCACTGTATCCCTCTGCATGTGAGCCTGTGCCCTTGTTAATACACATGCAGGGAACACTTGAGGGTACTTCTGAACCAGGACAATGTCAGAGACATTAGATTGTGGTCTGTCTGTTACTTCCAGTACTGGAGACACCTTAGCCCCAGCAATGTCGTTTCCTAGCAATAATGCTACCCTTTCCACTGCTAACGTAGGCACCACCCCAACCCGGAACCAACCTGAAACCAAATCAGAATGCAAGTGAACCCAGTGTAAAGGCACCGAAATTGGGTTGCCTTCAATACCACACAAAAGTATATGTGAACCACAGTATGTTTGATCAGACCATGACAACACATCTATAAGGATAACTGACTGAGCCGCACCAGTGTCACGTAAGATTTTAATTGCCCTCTGGTCTTCAGTTTTCCCTGTGCATGAAACACACCCTACAGACACAAACGGAGCATACACCAGGTCTGGTTTCCTTGTGAGTACCTTGCTAGCACTTCTAGCTTCCTGGTAAGAAACAGACTGAGTTAAACCAACACTCTTACGGACAGGCGAAGATGACTTAGGCTTGTTCTTAAGTAAGAAACAATCTGAGATTAAATGGCCTTTCCGGTGGCAATAAAAACATTCCCTCTCCTCTTTCCTAGGAACAGTAGGAGGGTCTGAAGAGCGTGACGCACCGGCCACTGGTGATGCGGATGTCCTGCTCTGACTGGATGCTGTGAACACCGTTTTATGCATTAAGGCATATTCATCGGCCAGGACCGCTACCTGACCCAACGTCGCCACCTTATTTTCACCAAGATGCATCACGATTCTTTCAGGTAGGTTGTTCTTAAAATCCTCCAACAATATCTGATTTCTCAAAGCCTCATAAGTAGATGTTTTATTGGCTGCACACCAGCGGTCAAACAAGGACTCTTTGTCCCTGGCAAACTCAACAAATGTTTTACTACCGCTTTTCTTATAATTTCTAAATCGTTGTCTATAAGCCTCTGGCACCAGTTCATAGGCACACAGTACGGTAGCTTTAACCACATCATAATGTATACTGTCCTCTATAGAGAGAGAGGCCACAACCTCCTGGGCCTTCCCAGTTAGCTTACATTGGAGGAGTAGAGGCCAGACATCTTTTGGCCACTGTAGGGCAACATCTACCCGCTCAAAGGCAGAGAAGTATGAGTCTACCTCAGACTCACGGAATGGGGGAACCACCGCAATGTTCCTCCCCACATCAAAATGACCTGGCTTGCCAACTGGGTGAGAGGACACCCCAGCCTCAAGCTCCATTCGCCGAATGTGAATTCGAGCTTCCTTGTCTGCCTCTATTTTTCTAATTTCTATCTCATACCTCCGTTTGTCTTCCCTGTCTTTTTGATCTGCTTCCAGACTGCCACATCTGAAGTAGCCGCCATGCTCACACCTTATCCAGTACAATCCTGAACTATTCAGTACACAACGGACACTACAAACTACAAATACTAATCAAACTACAGGACAGAACAACAACTACTATGCAAGTCAACACTACTAGGCCTTACTCACACCCCAACGCCACACCCCAACAACCGAACCCCGGGCGGGTGGTCCGAGCAGCGGGGCACCAAGATCCCGGATGAGCCCCCAATTGTCACGTTCTAGCTCCCCAAAGGGAGAGGGAGCCTGACAACCCACTGCTCGGGCCCACCGATGCCAGCAAAGGAGGTATGGAGTCACGGTGCGAGAAAAGGACACAAACACCAAATACCGTATAAAAACAAAGCTTTTATTTAGCCACGGTAATCTTGTAAATAATAAACAATAATAATTTTCTAGGAAAAAGGGGAGGGATGGACCGACCAAAGCAAAGAATTAAACAAAAAGGACCCCACCCCTAACCTATACTAATCCCCAATAAAAATAAAAAAAACAATCCCTATCTGGCACGCGATCAAGGCGCCCTAACCAAACTTACAGCTGGTGGTCCGCCCAGGTCTAACTGGTGTTTCTAGACAGAAAAGTATACCTACGGGTGATGTATGTATACCCCGTGGTAGCTCTAAATCTACTCCCCAACTCCCTATGAACAACAGAGAAGAAGAAAAAAAAAGTAATTAGTACAAATTATAAGAATGCACAAACAAACAAGTTCTCCATCCTGCTACTACAAGTTCCAAAAAAAAAAAAAATGGAAAACAAGTTAGGTTTACTAACACACAAAAACAGTTTAAAACCATTGTCAAATGTTTTAATCAAAATGTCAGAAAACCAAACACACACACACACACACACACACACACACACACACACACACACACACACACACACACACACACACACACACACACACACACACACACACACACACACACACACACACACACACACAGGGTACAAACCACCAAAAGCAGGGACAGAGAGCGAACTGATCCAAAACTGAGCTTTTTAAAGAGCGCAGCCAGCTGAAGCCACTAATGAGTGGGCGGAGTTCCAAGTCAGCCATTGAACCACCAATCAGCTGCCGGAACAGTCACACAAACCATCTTACCTGGTAAAACACAAACCACAAGCAATACCAGGAAAAAAATGACTACAAAACGAACCCAGAACTCTGGGGACGTAACAGTGGAGCAAAGCATTTATTTAATTGCATGACTGAATAAACGTCATTACCTCATATCCTTATCACTGATGACCTCAATAACAGGACAAACCACTTTTTTGCAGTCCAGGTAAACTCTTTCTAACAGTGGCTCCAGCCACCCCACGTTACACTCAACGTGAGAGTCCAGGAATGTCAACACTTCAACTGCAGATGAAACAACATCTGCTGAAACAACCAATAAGGCCATACACTAAAACAATATGCATATTATACAACAGATATGTGAGATATTCTATTCGATTCTATTCTATGTATTCCAAACAGATTAAATTAAGCACAAATCCATGGATTGAATCTTTGCCACTACACTGAACTGAATCGAATGTGAGTGTACAGTACCTGTAGCAGCGGTGGCCCCTGCGATTCTGGCTCTTATTAGGCCTTGTCTCTCTTTCAGATGGATGATTTGTACTTTAGGGAACTGAGACACATACACATCCAACTGCTCCTTCAGGTAGTCTACAATAGAAACAGAAATAAATTTAGTCATAGAGAAACAAAAATCCAGAAACGTCTTCTTAAATTAGAGGTAATTTTTTCTTTCTTTTATGACAGTTTTAAAGTAAAAATGCTTGGAATTTTTTTTATATATTTTTAAAGATCACAATACAGTAACTTTTTCACTGTAATTTAATTTAACTTGAATTACCTTTTTTAATTAAAAGAAATTTAAAGAAAAATCCCGTTCAGACTTTTTAACTTCCCTTTTAAAAGAAGTGTATAGTAAAATCAAGAAACTTCTACTTTGAACACCAGATTTTCAATTAGGTGTGCAATTTATTTTTTCAACAATGAATTGCGGATCCAGCAACTTCACAAATCGACTAATCTAAAAAAAATGTTGCACTGTCATCACTTGGAAGGGCTCTGGTTACCTTACCGACTGGCCATTGGGCTCTAGGAAGCCGGGTATCCCCAATCAATACAATTTGATCGACTGCAAAGTTTGGTGTGATGTTCTGCCACTTCTGTCGAAGCTGGAGACTGGGTAGGTAGTTTCTGAGGAACTGGGTCCAGAAGTGATCGACGATCACTCTGCTGTGTCTGTAGCGACGTCGTCCAAGCAGATTACTGGGTCCATAGACAGCCTGTGGCAGGTAAACGTCAAGGCTTTTCTCTCATTGCTATAAAGCGTCTGAGGGCTAATAAAAAGGAATTTGCATCCATGCTGCATAACAAGTCGAGATGTACACACCTTGTAGTGAGACATTTAAATATTATGCCCCATCTCTTTTCTTGCCGTCTACCGATTTTGATCGTGTAGGGACCAAAACAGTCCATCCCTGTCGACCAGAATGGAGGCTGATTAATCCAGACGAGAAGCAGGCATGTCTGCCATTTTAGGTACAACAGGCTTGCCATGCCATTTCCTACATTCCGCACATTGTCTCTGGTGCTTTTTGACCATCTGGCCGCCTCTGAGAACCCAATAGGTTCGTCTTAACTCGGCAAAGATTCTTTCAGGACCTGCATGCATCAGGCGGTTATAAAAATCTTGGATTAACAGTTTGTTTATTGGGTGTTCTGGTGCCAGCACAATAGGGTGAAGTGCATCCTCTGGTAGTGTTGCAGCTTTGCGTAATCTACCACCAACTCTAATCAGGTCCAGATCAGGGTCTAATGCTGGAGCAAGGAACCTTAATCGACTGTTTGGATGCACAGGTTTGTTGGCTTGAATGAAAACATTCTGGATCTTGGTTCCATCTGCAGGTGTGGGACAGATCTATGAGGGTCTTACCCCGGGTTATATCGTCAGCAGGGTTGTTGTCTGAATCCACGTAGTTCCAGTTTTCACATCCAATGAGGTCTTGAATCTCTGCAATTCGTGTGCTTACGAACACTTTATAGTTACACGACTCAGACTTTATCCAGTGTAACATGGTTTTTGAGTCTGACCACTTGACTGTCTGTCTGATGTTAAGGGTAAGTTCGGAGTTCAGTGTTTTGGCAAGCTGAGGTCCAGACAATGCTGCACAGAGTTCAAAGTGTGTCACAGAGAGTTGCTTCTTAGGTGCCACGCGTGACCTCGCTATTATGAACGCAACTTGGATGTAGTCACCAGTTTCTATCAGTAAATATGCCACAGAGCCATATGCTTTCTCTGAAGCATCACGGAAAACATGCATATCGATAGTGGAGGAGGTGTTGTTGCATGCTGGTGTGTAACACCTAGGTAGTGTTATTCTTTGTAGGTTTGGAAGCTCTTCTTCCCATGCCTGCCATTCCGAGAGGAGGTCAGCTGGTAGAGGTTCATCCTAGCTTCCAACCCTGTTCCATAGAGTTTTAACCAGGATTTTGGCCCTTGTAGTAAAGGGGATGATGTATCCGGGTGGATCATACTGGCTCGCCAGGATGCGATAAACAGTTCTCATTGAGGTTTCACCATTTGTGGAGACAGGTCTGTGTTTGTAACTGAAAGTGTCTTGTGAACAGTTCCACATCAAGCCAAGTGCTGACTCTTGCAGATCAGTTTTATTTGCCGACAACCACAGTTCACAGCTCTCTGATTTCACTTTGGTGGGTCGATGAGCAATCACATCAGGAACGTTGCTAGCCCACTGCCTTATGTCAAAACCACCAGTCGCCAACAATGCTCTCATTTTGTCAATGAGTTTCTTAGCCTGATGCTGACACTGAAGTGACTGTAAGCAGTTGTCTACATAGAAAGACTGCTGGATAGACACAACTACCTCTTCATTGCCCTCTGTGTTATCTCTGACATGCCTCTGGAGAGCATTTGTGGCACAGCATGGACTACAGGTGGTCCCAAATGGTAATACTCACCATTCATAGATGTCGGGGGTGCAATCTCTTTCCATGTCCCTCCAGAGGAAGCGGAGCAGTGGCTGGTCTTCAGGTAGCATTCTGATCTGGTGAAACATGGCTCATATGTCTCCACTTATGGCAACGGCATACTGTCTGAACCTAAGCAGGACTCCCAGCAGTGGTAGACCAAGAGTGGGACCAGGCAGTAGATTGTCATTCAGGTTTGTCTGCTCGTGGCTGAAAGAGCAGTTAAACACTACTCGGCTTTGCCACTGTGGTGCACAATGTGGTGAGGAACAAACCACGACTCACTGGAATTGCCTGCTTCTGTACTGGTTATTCGAACTGCATAACCTGCATCCTCTAGATTGTGTATCTCCTTGTTATACACATTTGCCAGGTTAATGTCCTTAATCAGGCGGCGTTCTGTGGCTCTTAAAAGAGCCATGACACTGTTTGGTGATGCCTGAAATTTGGGTGCATCCCCCTTTCGCAGTAGTGGAGTAGCATAGCGATTCACGCCGTCAACTGTCACATGTACCGTTTTCTGTTCCAACATGCCAAGTGCTGCTTTATCTTGTCTGGAGCGGACTACTTCTTTCTCATTTCTCGTTGGCAGTATGTCAAGCTGCCACAATCGCTCAACATGTTGACGTAACTCTTTTGTAGGTGAAAGGAATGTGGTGTGGAGGCATGAGCTTATGTTTGAGGGTTGCTGGAGAAAGGTTGTTGGTCCTTGAACTGTCCAGCCAAGCAGTGTGTGTACTGCTATAGGGCTACCAAGCGGACCCATACGGATTGGGCAGTTTGGTGTCATCAGCTGCGGATAATCTGATCCTATGAGCAGCAGAGGCTATAATTTAGTGAAGCTTTGTAAAGGAATGTCCCTGAGGTGTCCATATTTCCTCTTCAACGCGTCCACTGGACAAGACTACTCAGCGAGATTAAGATCTGCAACTATGAAAGCATTCTGAATCTGGTGTTTTACATTTAGGTGTGACAGACCTGATACCTCAAAGAAGACGGTGGTTCCTCTCAGTTGAACAAGATCATATCTTATTGTTCGAAGAGCCAACACTTCCAAATGCAGATGTTTAACTGCTGCAGGTAGCATGATTGTTTTTTCAAACCCGTCGTCCAACACTGCATGAGTGTCCAGAAACCTTTTGCCACTGCGAAGTCTCACTGGGACTATTGCAGCATGACTCCTGATCAGCAAGAAAGTCAAAGTGAAGTGACATACGGCCAAGTATGGTGACCCATACTCAGAATTCATGCTCTACATTTATCCCGTCCAACGTGCACACACACAGCAGTGAACACACACACACCGTGAACACACACTCGGAGCAGTGGGCAGCCATTTATGCTGCGGCGCCCAGGGAGCAGTTGGGGGTTCGTGCCTTGCTCAAGGGCACCTCAGTCGTGGTATTGAGAGTGGAGAGAGCGCTGTACATGTGATCGGTTCATGTGTTTGAACTGAGGCAATACAGTTATCGACACATTGAAGAGCCACAAAACGGTATTTATTGTTTGAATTTCTTTTAAAATGACTCAATTTAAAAGCTGAGAGTCCCGAGACCTTGTTTCATATAAGCAGTAATCTTCTCTGTCGGTGTGTTGTCAGTTTCCTCTTTGCTCTGCGATGTGTTTTTCACTGCGTAAGAACATGTGTAGTCTGAGAGTGTTTGTAACATGGCAACAGTAACTATTGGTGGTTAATAAAAAATATAGCAGCCAAAAGCCTGTGAAAGAGAGTGAAAGACACTTATGTGCAAAAATAAAAGCCTAACTTTTCTTTAAGCGAAGTTGCTGCTGTTGTTTTTCTTCCGGTGACCTCAAACCATGCCTTGCTCTTTCATTGGCTGAAGCTCGTCACGACACCTGACACCACGTGATGTTGAGTCGGCCGACCGGTCTAGATATTTGGCATGCTAGATATTTGTTTGGCATCTGCGAGGTGTCGGCGATGCGTCAGCGTGCCTCTTTGATGCATCGTTGTGTAGTTCACACATAAAGATTGCGGAGCGCCGATCACCCCCTGATTTTCCCCCGATTACAGCCCGACCTGTCGTTAACTTGCAAATCGGGCTTAAAATCCTGTAGTGTGAACTAGCCTTTAGTGTGCTATATCTTTTCTAACTGATCCGACTTATGGTTTTCATAAAAATTAAGATAAAAAAATCATAAAAATCTCATAGACTTACATTGACGGAATGTTCCGATGAGCCAAGACTATTCAAAGTCCAACTGTCAAAATTCAATCTATCTATCATCTGACAGACTGTATTGCCTTAAGCTTGTAAAACTACTTTAAACTATCTCATACTGAAAACCATCAAACTTAAAACTTTTTCAAACTTTCTGGTCCGGCTTTCTCAAGCCAACTTAAAGTTTGTCGAGACAAACTTTTTTATCTAGTTTGTATTTACAGTATCTCACAGAAGTGAGTACACCCCTCACATTTTTTGTAAATATTTTATTATATATTTTTATGTGACAACACTATAGAAATGACACTTTGCTACAATGTAAAGTCGTGAGTGTACAGCCTGTCAATGCTCAGACCATACGCCGCACACTGCATCAAATTGGTCTGCATGGCTGTCGTCTCAGAAGGAAGCCTCTTCTAAAGATGATGCACAAGAAAGCCCGCAAGCAGTTTGCTGAAGACAAGCAGACTAAGGACATGGATTACTGAAACCATGTCCTGTGGTCTGATGAGACCAAGATAAACTTATTTGGTTCAGATGGTGTCAAGCGTGTGTGGCGGCAACCAGGTGAGGAGTACAAAGAAAAGTGTGTCTTGCCTATAGTCAAGCATGGTGGTGGGAGTGTCATGGTCTGGGGCTGCATGAGTGCTGCTTGCACTAGGGAGCTACAGTTCATTGACCATGAATGCCAACATGTACTGTGACATACTGAAGCAGAGACTGGGCTGCAGGGAAGTATTCCAACATGATAACGACCCCAAACACACCTACAAGACTACCACTGCCTTGCTAAAGAAGCTGAGGGTAAAGGTGATGGACTGACCAAGCATGTCTCCAGACCTAAACCCTATTGAGCATCTGTGGGGCATCTTCAAACGGAAGGTGGAGGAGCGCAAGGTCTCTAAAATCCACCAGCTCTGTGATATCGTCATGGAGGAGTGGAAGAGGACTAAAGTGGCATCCTGTGAAGCTCTGGGGAACTCCATGCCCAAGAGGGTTAAGGCAGTGGAAAATAATGGCGGCCACACAAAATATTGACACTTTGGGCCCAATTTGGACATTTTAACTTAGGGGTGTACTCACTTTTGTGGCCAGCGGTTTAGACATTAATGGCTATGTGTTGAGTTATTTTGAGGGGACAGCAAATGTACACTGTTATACAAGCTGTACACTCACTACTACATTGTAGCAAAGTGTCATTTCTTCAGTGTTGTCACATGAAAAGGTATAATAAAATATTTACAAAAATGTGAGGGGTGTACTCACTGCTGTGAGATACTGTATTTAACAAAATGTGTTTTTGGCCAGAAAATTAACTATTTGGCTAACTGTCAAATGTAGGTGTGTTGCTGTTTTATGAGTTTAGAAAAAGTACTTTAAGTATTGGTAAACGCTTGTTAGCAATTGAAAAAACAAACAAACTGTAGTATCATGTATACATGTCTGCTAAAGCCATGCACGGGATTTTAATATATACTGCTTAATTTACGACTTAAAATAGTATCGAAAATCTGAAAAACATTTGTTGCAGAATGCTGAACACATTTACAATTTATTATTGTTTCAGTTTATATAGAGGTCTATGTTGTGGATGAAAATTTTGATATTCATGTAGACGAGCCACGCCTGCTACCTACTTTATGGATATCTGTGAAACATTAGCTTGTTTTGGGCCATATTTACCTATAATTTAGTGCTGCTCACTCACAAGTTTGTATACCAACTGAATTTTAAAGCTGTGTAAAGGACTTAAGCTTTTAACTATTAAACCCTGTAACTATTAACTATTTGAACTCACTTGATTAAATAATTTCTTTAAAATGTGAGCAAATCGCTCAAACCTTTGGTGCTGCAGTCGTCCACCAGAATGATCTCTTTGAGCAGTTGTGGAGGAGACCTGTTGAGCACACTGTGCACCGAACGCAGCAGAGTGGACCAAACCTCGTCCACAAAACAGAAGATCACGCTGGTACTGGGCAGGTCATCATGAACAAGGTTTTCTGAACATCTAAACAACAGAGGATATGGAGGTGTTACACATACCTTGCCAAAACAGAAAATTTGCCATGACCTGCAGAACTACAACAAAAATAATCTATGGTTCAATCTCACATTTGAGGTCTGGTGTCTCATTTTAGTTCTGCTGGTCATTTCGTGCACTATAGGTATCTGCTCACTCAGGAATACGTTAAAAAATCCTTCACTCCAGCTTCTTCGACTCTCCAGTTCTTTATCTCTGGGAACTCTTGCAGGCTGTCCAAACTGTCCCACCGCCCTGGGATCTCTGGGCCTGTCTGTCACATCAAGGGCCATAACCTTATGATGCCCTCCTGACCTCCTCCCCGCACACTTGTAGACTGCGGTATTTGTAATGCCTCCTCTGCTGGGTCCTGAGCCCTCAGTTCCCTTGGTTTTTGAATAATATCTGTTTTCGTTTTGTTGAAAGTATTTCCATGTTTCTCTGAATTTTCAATTATGTTCTCCGGCTTATCGCCCTCTGCTGGTTTCAGCAATTCATTACTCAAGTTCTTTTGTAAACCCACATCTACATGTACTGTACTTCATTATGTGGCATCACTACTGTATCATTAATATGATGTACTTTCTTCACACTGTTTTCTTTGAGCGCAGGAGGATGCGTTTTCTCCTGGATAACAGGCAGTGCTTTAGTAAGTAAATGTACTTTAACATCTAGATTTGCATCTGTCTGTCCATTAAAAGCAGCTTTTATTTTGTTTATCTTTGTGGTTATATTCTTCACTCTGCCATTAATAACAGTTTTTGTCTTGTTTATTTTTTCAGGGATGCTAATAATTGTTCCCTTTACAAGTGAGTTCACAATAAGATTCACTTTACTTTGATTAATTACCTCATTTTGTTTCACAAAAGACTTGTCAGCCATAGACATTGGATTGAAATGTTTGTCTTGTTTTAACTCAGCTTGATTGTCTGGCCTTGCCATTGGCCTCTTTCTGTAAACCTTATCAACTTTCCTTTCAAACCTGATGCTGTTTTTCAAAAACTCCTTTTTGTCTATGTTTACTTTTTGCATCGGGTGTTTGAGCACATCCTCTACATTGTCTTTTCTTCTTCCCTGTTTTAGTACAATCTATCTCTCTTTCAGATCCTGATTCACATCACTGATGGATACCCGCAATGCTGCGATGTCAAAAAGGAGCCAGATTACAGACGCGATAAACACAAAAGCCAAGACCCTCCCACTGCCCCTTAAATAATTCCTAAGTTTCATCATTTTAGTACTATGAATTATTCTCAAGTCTTTTCAGTTCACGCTCAGTTCGGTTCTGAAAGAGAGTGATTCCACACTCTATAGTGTGACTTTCTGAATGTTAAAAAAAAGTCGGAAACAAATTAGAAACAGATATGACTTCTGTTAAGTATGTTGGCTAAGAAGGGACAAACGCAGTGGGTTAAAATGGAATCAGTTTTAACAACAAAGCAGAGAATCTGCGAACGTTGCACGAAATGACCAGCAGAACTAAAATGAAACCACTCTATCGCTATGGTTACAAGCGTTATTTAAACTATCGCGATAATAAAAACGGGATTAGATTGTGGTTTACTCACAGACGATGTTCATTACCCTCACGACTGCTGTAAATAGACGATTTAAGGGCACACAACTTGTTAGTGAATGCTGTTAATGCCAAACACTGAGTGTCTGAATGTAACTACAGAAGGGCATCCCGAACTAAAAAACGACTGCGTGGCAACATCTGCCGTAGCCTATGACCGAAACTAAACTCTGTTGTCCTGCCAAACTTTCGTGGTTTTACACTTAAAGACATATTAGCAAAATATATTCATATTAGAGCTTTCGTTTCAAATGACACTCTGAAATAGTCGTGTTAAAGTTCCTTGATGAGAGGCGTGCTGCTCCGGTCCTTTCAAATGAATGTTTTCTGCACTCATTTCGATATTCCGAGAGATTCACCTCGACAGTTCTCTGATACTTCTGAGCACACACACACAGTTGTGTTCATGTCTTCCACTGTGTTTTAGACATCCTACTTTAAATCCGCAGTTCCTGCTGGCGTTTTGAACATCAGACCTGCCCTGTTTTACACGTACCCACACTTAGCCTATGTGACGACATGTCAATATTTAGAGCGATAATTTGGACGCACTAAGAAATGAATTCCCGATCAGGGTGTGGCTAGAGTTAAACACACATTTAAAGCTAGTCTTTAGGATGGGGGAACAGTTTGTCCAACTTTTGACTCTCAGTAAATACCATGGAAGTTGCTGGATGATCATTCAGTTCCATATTTTTCATAGTGCCACACCATTGCCATATGACACCTTACCTGTACCATGGCACTGCCACAGTAATTTTTTGAAGAGTATGTAAAGTGGAACATTTTAAGATATTTATATTCGTGTAGTCTGTTGAAAGATTGTAAAGACTGGTATTTAGATCAAGTCTGGTTTAACCTGTTTTATTGCAATAGGCCTACCTGACTGCCTTGTCTGTTTGTTCCTCTAAAATAGACTTTAAACCATACAGTACAGGTGTACACACACAATCTGTAAGGAGAAACAAAAGAATGCTGTAGTTTAGATGAAATGTCATTTATTTATTTATTTATGTGAGCCTAGATAATATAAATAAAAAGTAAACAGTAATAAAAAGTAAATAAACAAGAAATGTTATTGGAAACACAATAAAAACATTTAATGCAATTGCTTGTTTTTTTATGTTAGATTATATGGATTTCTATGTCTTCTGTCATGGCAGATTTAATCACTGTTTAAAAAACTCTACAGCTACACACTACAGCTATACCCTGTGACAGTAAATACAACTAACTTGTGATACAATACAAAAGACCTGAAACTTCTCAGTTACATATGTAACCCTCATTCCCTGAAGGAGGAAATAGAGACGTCGCGTCGATGACCGATGAATTGGGAATCTCGGTAGAGCTTTCCTGTTGCTCAAATAGTAGAGCATGGCGCTAGCAACGCCAAGATCATGGGTTCGATTCCCAGGGAAAGCAAGAGCTGATAAAATGTAGAAACTGTAACTCGAATTGTAAGTCGCTTTGGATAAAAGCGTCTGCTAAATGCATACATGTAAATGTAGAGGCCAATCTACTTCGAGTGTAAACTAAACATATTGGCACGTGATGATTGCATCCAGCTGCTGCTGATTGCAGCACGTATAAATAGGCAACAGATGCAACGCATGTTTTTTACTTGATGACTGACGAATTGGGGATCCCTACCAAAGCCCCTCTGGGTCACTACATACGGCACCCAGCCTCCAACCGGTTTTCATGGAGACATTGAGTGAAGGCCTGGCGCCAGACGCTCCGCCACGTCTGGCTGTCGAGGGTGATGGAGGAGCTTGACAGGGTCTGCAAAGGAACTCTGTAAAAACTCTGTCAAATTTGTGACATAGCAAGCCGACACTAGCCGGGGCCTCTCGGTGCTTCTACCCGTTTGAGGCTCAACATTATGGCTTTAGAATCTAGTGAACGCGTTGGGGGTCGCCCAGCCCGCAGCTCTATAAATATCTGTTAGTGAGGCGCCACAACCAGTGCCCAGGAGGATGAAACACTCCTGGTAGAGTGAGTTTGCAACCTGAGCGGGCAGGGCACACCCTGTGCCTGATAAGACAGGTCAACGGCATCCACTATCCAGTGGGCCATCCTCTGCTTGGAGATGGCATTCCCCTTCTGATGACCTCTATAACAGACAAAGAGCTGTTCTGAGGTCTTGAAGCTTTGTGTTCGGTCCACATACAATCTTAGAGCACAGATGGGATATAGCAAAGATAGGACTGAGTTTGCCTCCTCTGGGAGCAGTGCTTGCAGGTTCACTACGTGACTCCTGAAGGGAGCAGCCTGGGGTCAGCAAAGGCACCGGTGGGAGCACTTGCATATTTTACAGATGACAGAGAAAATAACTTAAAATGCTCTGTCACTTTTGATTGGACACATAAAAGTAATATATCACTTGAATCTGTAAAGGGTCTACTTTTGTTTGTGTATGCTCATCATATCAACAAAGCTTTGTGCTTTTGTAAAATCACTTGGCGATGAGCAGATTGAGGCGCTGTGGCCGGTGGGTGGGTGGAGGCAGCAGCTGCCCACCAGGGCAGGATGCGTTTGATCACTTCAGTCTGCTTTTGTGCAGCCGAGAACTGCTGGGCAAAGTTCTCGACTGCGTCACTGAAGAGGCCAGCATGGGACAAGGGGGCATTGAGGAACCGAACTTTGTCGACGTCCACAGCCAGAGATTGCTCTCCTGGACCACAAGTGTGAACATCGCACGACCCGGAGGACTTGTGGTGACCTTTGTCATTTGAGGCACAAGGTCAATGCGGTTCAGAGTTCTTTCAGAACCTCTGGGTCGTGACCACACTCGTGCAGGTCCTCCAGTGCTTTAGCCTGCAGTAACACCATAGCGTGTAGGGTGGAGACAGCTTCTCCACAGGCTGCATAAGCACTGCCTGGTTAGACCATATGAGTACCTACAGGCCCGGGAGGGAAGGCATGGTTTGCCCCGCCACTTGGAGGCAGTATTAGGACACAACTGCATCGCTACTGACTGCTCCACCGGGAGGACCTCTGTATACCCCCTTGCTGTACCATTGTCGAGAGTGGTGAGGGAAGAGGAGCCAGCAGGCCGGTTTCTGGCAGTAAAAGGTGCCATCCACAACCTGGTGAGCTCCTCATGCACATCCAGAAAGAAAGGCACCGGGGCGGGGCACCCAGAGAAACCAATCATCCAACCTCGAGGGATCGGGACACTGTGGAATTTTCCACTTGAGCCCTACTCTTTCGGCGGCCCAGGAAAGCATAGCCGTCATCTCTGGATCCGATTCAGGCATTGCCACTGTCCCGGAGGGTGGCAGCGCAGCCGAATCCTCCTCTCCAGAGAGCTCCGTCTCGCCCTCTGATGCAGCGATCGACATCCGCTCGTCAGGGAGGAGCCCCAAAGGATATGGCTGGTATGCTCCTTTTAGAGGGCCCAGCATGTTCCTTGGACAACTCGACTGGCTGCGGAGTGCTAGAGGAGTGATGGTCCCTCGAAGGTTGGTTCCTCAGAGGGGTCACCGCCACTGTCATCCTCAGACTACCCAAAGTTGTCTTTTCCTGACTTCTGCCAGGAAAAGAAACAGATTGAGGCAGAGGCACCGGGGAAGTCATGGCCTAATGGTTAGAGAGTCAATCTAAAGGTTGCGAGTTCGAGTCTCACGTCCAGCAGGAATTGTAGGTACAGCGCTCTCTCCACCTCTCTCCTCTCCAATACCATGACTGAGGTGCCCTTGAGCAAGACACCGAACCCCCAACTGCTCCCCGGGCGCCACAGCATAAATGGCTGCCCACTGCTCCGGGTGTGTGTTCACTGCTGTGTGTGTGCACTATGGATGGGTTAAATGCAGAGCACAAATTCTGATTATGGGTAACCATACTTGGCCACATGACACGTCACTTTCATTTTGAGGAATCAGAGCCCGGTCCGCAACTCTGAAATGGTCATTTTCCCACAATGAATATATTCATCCACGAACGCATGCCAAATGCCCAGGCACGTGAAGCAGCGATCGTGACCATCACCCGGTAACAACCACATCCAGAAAAGCATGGGTGGAACGGTCAATAATGTAAAATGACAAGTGTGTCAATAATAGTGTGTCAATAATGTAAAATGACAAGATTAAACACTAAATTTTCAGTTAAAGGCATTTCATTATTGAATTCAGTGATGTCATCTTCCAGCTCAGTTCAGTTTGCAATCAGGTCGACGATATCGCTGGAAATTAGGTGTCTTCAACTAAGCAAGCCAGAGGCGACAGCGGCAAGGAACCAAGACTCCATCGGTGACAGAATGGAGAAAAAAACCTTGGGAGAAACCAGTTATATATGACCACGATATGAAAATTTTTATTTCATGACATCTAATTCTCATTACATATACAGTATATATATATATATATATATATATATATATATATATATATATATATACACACACATACACACACACACACACGTACATATTATTTTTTTATATAAAAATAAAGAAGCAAATTACAAACCATAAGTCAAATACAGTAGATGCAAATCAAATATTAAATGAACTCGTTTTTCTAATTCAGTAGGTTTAACATGTATACATTTATTTAACCTTTATTTTATCTTTTGTTGTTTGATTAACATTAAAGTGGTCCTATTGCTCTTTTACAAAGTCTTGATTTTGTTTTGGGGTGTACTAGAACATGCTCTCATGTTTGGTGGTTCGAAAATCACATTATTTTTCACATAATTTACAATATTACAATACCTTTCTCCCCAGCCTGTCACAAACGGCTTGATTAGTTCCAGGTTTGACGAAGGCCCGCCTTTGAAATGTGGTGTGATTGGTTAGCTGTCCCAGTGCGTTGTGATTGACGAACAGCTTAGATGGCGTTTCAGTACTGCACCACCCCTTGCCAAAGCAGCAAGTTCATCAATATTGCCATATCAGTTTGAGCCGGATTCAGACCCCGAGAATATTGAACAAGAGGATCGCGCAGAACCTTTGCACACACGGATATTGCAAGACATATTAAAGTGGTAAGTGGTTATTGTTTTTTATCATATTAAAATCATGTTTTAAATAGGATGTCAACAACAGCTTAAAAATAACTGCATTTACTATGTACAGATCAGTGGTGGACGAAGTACACAAATCAAGTACTTGAGTAAAAGTACAGATACGTATTATAAAATATTACTCCAGTAAAAGTAGGCTACTGCTTTTTCAATTTTACTCAAGTGAAAGTACAAAAGTACTCAATTTTTTATGTACTTAAGTAAAAAAGTACTGATAGATAGATTTATTTTGCAATTTTATAAACTACTTGATTTAATTTTATATTAACGCATATTTTTACAATCCTACTGCTCAAAATACCTGGGATTTTCCCAAAATAACCACTATATGGAGTCAAGATATATATTTTGTTGTTGATATGGCCTATGTTGATGAGAGTGATGTAGTAATGTTCACTATGAACCTTACATTGTAATGAACCTGAGAGAAAACTGATCTGACCATCTAATTTTCACCAGTAAGAAAAAAAATGTTTTAAAGCTTGTTGTTTTGCAGAATGTCACATATGACACGAGAATAAGGCCTGAAGTTAGGAAGAACATTTAAAGGAAAATATAACTATATTTTCATAATGATTTTTTTTTCTTCTCAAACCTTGTCTGTGGTGTAAAAACCCCCCTGGCCAAATGCCCCCAGAGGGCATCACTTCACACTTTGATACTGTAGTTGCCATGTTCTGTTCCCTCAGATGGAATCTATCTAGGTGGTTGAATAAAAATATTTGGACTTTATATTTAAAAATTTCCTCAACTTGGCACCAGCAAGCTTGCTAGCTAGACAGTTAGCATCAGCTAACAATATTTACTTATTTTCAGTATGGTTATGAATAAACATTCATATCTGTCTACTCGGCTAGTTGATCGAAACAATATAAAAATGTATACTGTTGATAAACAATATAAAACATAGGGCTAGATGTAGCATTTTAATAAACTGCTAACGTTACAGCAGCAGGAAATATGAACGTGCATCAGTTATTTTATTTAATCTTTGTTATTTTAATGTTTCATTTTTTGACCTAAAACATAGAGACACTGTCATTGATCTGTTTGCATTCAAGCATTTCAGTGGGCTTAAATAGATCACCCTTTACAGAAGATTTGACGTAAATATGATTTTCAGTTACAATAATGAATCCTAAAATTCGACATTAGTAACTTACTTTTAGCAGCATCAGTTGCGCGCGCGGGCGCTCACAAGATCTCCAGTGTTTACTTGTGAGTTCAGTTCACTGGAGACTCGCTCTAAACGGATCGTTTGAATCAGTGAGTTGTCGACTCGAGAACAGCTGCAATTGGATCATTCCAATTCGTGAATGAATCGTTTGTTGCGATTTGCGAACCGATTTAACAGGTTCATTAAAAAGAATCAGTTTGTTCATGAATCAGACACAGCTTCTGCATCTCGGAGCTCGTGATATATTTTAAGGAGTAACGATGTGTTTTATGAAATGTAGTGAAGTAAAAAGTACGATCTTATGCTTTGGAATGTAGTGAAGTAAAAGTAAAAGTTATTCAAAATAAAACTACTCCAGTAAAGTACAGATACTTGAAAAATGTACTTAAGTAGGTACTTCGTTACTGGCCACCACTGGTACAGATAAGTGCAACGGTAATATGTATTATGTTTATTGTTCTTTAATTCTAAGATTATAACATGAATTGCAGTGAAACTGTAATACAGTTGAATTTATGCCAAAGTCCCACAGACTTACACTATTTGTGGTGGCATATGCAAATTAATTCTCTGCCAGCAGGAGGCGCTGTTGGAGTGGTAGAGAGCAAGGTTTCCGTGGTAATGCTGTACACAAAGCAGCGCTCTGCTCACAAACGCTGCTTTATCAGACATTACATGCAAGATGAAATGAAAATGACATCCAAAATTTTCTAAAGACAGTCGGTTTCCTTCAGAAATACAGTGATATAAAAATACCCGCACCAGGTTTCGATTTTGAAACATGCAATGCTCAACCAAGCGTTCTACCCACCTGCCAACCATTTTAATTTCCGAGAGAGAGAGCCGAGAGACTCTGTTGTGTCATTCAGCATGATTCCGCCTATCTATCTCGCCTTCACAAACTGCAAGTTAATCGATGACGAATTGTGATTGGATGGTAATTTTGTTCTACGACGAGCTTGGTTACCTTCGATTAGGCTGTTCTCGGGTGACAGAACACTTCTACTGCTTGCGCTGATCACCCAGTAGTAAAGAAATTTTGCAATACAGGACAAAACATGACTTTTTTTCAAAATAAGTCGTGACTAAAAATATAGCTGAAATACTGGACTGTTCCGGGAAAATCGGGATGTCTGGTCTGGTCACCCTACTAAGACGAGACAAAGACGAGATGAAAATAAGGTCAATAAACCATAACTATTACTATATCTACATGCAGTTTCGTTGACTAAATAAGATGAGACTAAAATGTATTCCAAAAAATTAAAACCTCTTTAATTTCGTCAAAAAAGGAGACAAAATGTTATTGCGGACTACACAACGCTACTACGCGAGCTTTCATGAAAGCGGATGCCAGATATAAAAAGTTCAAGTACCCAAATCAGAGCTTTGCTGTTACAAGGATACATTTTCTATTTTGCTTATTTTAAGAAATCTGGCAATGCGTGCACACGCGCTCACTCCTCATTGTGGAAGCGCCGCCGCCGATGATCTGAAAACACTAGTCTCAGCCTCCCTCAGATGTCACACCCACGGAACGTTGACTAAACGTCTGATGCATATGGCACACGAAAGTGGAAACACTTCAGGAGTTCCAAAGTTGTTGTCGGATTGTTTGAATTATAGAGGATTTCCGGGAGACATGTGTGTTGCGTTCTTTAACGTTCCGCCTGGAAACAATGCTGTCACGCCAAACTCCCTCACGAAAGAAGAAAGCCGTCGTGTTTACAACTGTGACAACAAACGCTTATCAGGATCAAATAAACGCTGGATTTTCAAAAGTATGTGAAATATTTAAAGTTCACGGCATAGAATCTTTAAAATACGTCCGAGAGTTTTACACAAAAACAGTTATTGTGGTGACATTTCCAGGCCCCGAAACGTGATGCTTAACGAAATTAACTGTGATTGGTTGTTTGACATGTCGGTCAAACGGTCTTATGGGCGGGCCTTGGCCAATGAAAGCTACCATAGATTCCAAACCTTCAGCCGTCAGTCTGGCTACGCTTGACTACGAAAACACTGACAAACAAGCTGGAGTTTACCGATCTAAATGAAAGCGTCACTCAGCCGGTCTGTGTTCTGTCATGAGATCTCGACTATATTGTTTGCTGAATAAATGCACTCACTCAACTGCTGTTGTTTTAGTAGAGAAACAAATGCTATTGCAATTTGGAATTATAGTGGAATTACTTGGAATTTAACGGTTATAATATTTTTTTGTTTGTTTTAATAGTTTTCATTATGTAGTCAGAGAGATTGCACAAGTCTTTGGTATTAATTTATATAATAAAAGCCTATAATAAATCAGTACACTAAATCAGGTAAAATACACCATGAGTCCACATTCTACTGAATTGTGCTTACTGGTGAAGTGCAGTACCTGAAATGCAAAAGTAAATTTCTCAAATGACAACAATCATTACAATGAATTTTATCAGTTTAACCATTATACAGCATGATGAAAATGTGACTGGGATTTGACTAAAACTGTCACGTATCCGGTCCATGAACTTCCGTTCACTCACCACCAGAGGTTACCCGCTCACCGCATGGACTCTTGCACTATACCACTGTTGCACTTCACCATTGGACTACAATTCCCATCATCCATTGCACTGACGACACACAGCTGTCACCAATCTCACAATGCTCTGAGTCACAATTGATCTTCGTGAGTCAAGCCAAGCCACAGTTGATCATCGTGAGTCAAGCCAAGCCACAGTTGATCGTCGTGAGTCAAGCCAAGTCACCGTTGATCTTCCAGAATCTCTTCTCGTCACAGCTGGTCATCCAGAGTCGCACCACGTCACAGCTGGTCATCCAGAGTCGCGCCACGTCACAATTAATCTTCACAAGGCAAGTCATGTCTCCACCGACCCTCCAGAGTCGCTTCACATCTCAGCTGACCCTTCAGAGTCTCTTCACATCACCGCAGACCATCCAGAACCACGTCACATCACAGCTGATCATCCAGAGCCTTGTGATGTCCTGTCCGTCACACCCAGATATTTAGGGTCAGTGCTTCGATTTCCCAGTCTGGTTTCCAGTGTGAGGGATGCACCGCTGGTGCCTGCACGCGCAGCTGGTATCCCCAACCCCACTTACTTTAACCCTCCTGCTCCTGCACTAATTCCCCTGTTCCCCATGATGGGGATCGCTTTGTGTTGCATTTGGGCTGCGTACACCACCACAGAACTGCCCGAGATGGCGACGTCCACTGTGATGTCTCCAGAGGTGGCGGCTGATGCTGCAGAACCTCTTGGGGTAGTGGCAATTGCTTCAGCTTCTTCAGAGGTGGTGGCACATGCTTCAGAACCTCCTGAAGTGGCGGTGCTCGCTTCAGCTCCTTGTATGGTGGTGGCGCCCAGCAATTTACTCTCAGCCTGTCGTGTTGAGGTCAAAGAGACCGTTACTGAACTCTCCCTGTGTCCGGAGTTTACCACTGTAGAACCTCCAGAGGTGGTGGCAACTGCTGCAGAACCTCCAGAGGTGTCAGTGGTATCCACTTATCTATCCTCGTCCTGTTCTGTCACAGCCATGGAGGCCGCTTTTGAACATTTGCCTAGAGCTATCTCTGAACTCTCGCCCCATTCTGAACCAGCCATGGTAGCTGATTGTAAACTGTCTGTCTGTCTCGCCTCAACTAAGGTGTCTGATTTCAAACTGTCTGTCTTGCCTGTCTCTGTACAGGAATCTAAACATGGACTGTCTGTCTTGAGCTCAGAAAATATAAATGCACCCCATATCTGTCCCATTAACCCTATCACTGCCATGGAAGACTTTAATGAACCCTCTGTATTCCCTGTTAACCCTGTCATTGTCAAAGAGACCATTAAAGGACTGCCTACTCATCCTGTGTCAGTCAATGAGTTGACTTCTAAACTATCTGTCTGTCCCATTTCTACCAATGAATCTGATCATGAACTGTCTACCTATCTGATTTCACTTAACAACTTTTGAAAAAAAATTTGAACCTTGTGTCAGTCCAGTTTCAGTCAAGTTTTATGCTGAACGGTCTGCCAATCCAGTGTCAATCAATGCATCCAATTGCGAACTGTCTGTTGGTTTAAATTTTGCAGTTCAATTTGAGTATGAATTGTCTGTCTGTCCAGATTCAGTCACTGAAATGTCTACCAGTCCATCTTCAGTTAAGACAACTAATAATGAACTGTCCACTACAGACCCTGTCAATGCTCTTTATTGTGAACTATCTGCTAATCCCATTCCAACCAATGCATTTAATTATGACCTGTCTGTCTGTCCTACTTCAGTCACTGAAGAGCCTGCCCGCTCCGTTGTCACCGGGGAAAATATAGATTAACTATTTATGTTCCCTGTCTCGGTCCTTGAGACCGTAAATGCTATGTCTGTCTCGTGTGTCTCAGTTTTAATTATAGGCTCCAATGTCCGCCGTGGTGCTCCTCTGATCTGTAGTGGTGCTCTCCTGATCGGTCGTGGTGCTCTCCTGCCCTGTCTGCTCTGCACTGGTAGGCTCCTGCTCTGTCTGCTCTGCCGTGGAGGTCTCCTACCCTGCCTGCTCCGCACTGGTGGGCTCCTGCTCTGTCTGCTCCGCCGTGGAGGTTTTCTGCCCTGTCTGCCACTGGTGGGCTCCTGCTCTGTCTGCTCCACTGTAAAGGTTGGCTGTCTGGCTCTGGTGGTCATCTGCTCCGCCGTGGTGGTCTACTGCTCAGGTCTGGTGGTCTTCTGCTCCGTCTGCTCCGCCGTGGTGGTCTTCTACCCCGGTCTGGTGGGCTCCTGCTCCATCTGCTCCGCTCTGGTGGGCTCCTGCTCTGTCTGCTCCGCCCTGGTGGGCTCCTGTACCGTCTGCTCTGTCCGAGTGGGCTCCTGTTCCGTCCTGGTCTCCGGTTCCACCCTGGTTTCCTGCTCCATCGGCTCCACCCTGGCTTCCTGCTTCGCCGGTTCTGCCTGTGTGTCCTGCTCTGCCTCAGTCCCCGGTCTTCCCACTTCCACGTGGACCTGAACCTCCGTCCCTCCCCTTCTTCCGCCTCCGCTCCACCGCCCCCCTGGATTGTATAGGAGCGTCTGGAAGCTGTTCCTTGTGGAGTTGTCATAGTCTTTCCTTGCCTTGTGTGTTTACTCGTGTTTTGATATCTGCCCGTGTTTCCTGGATTAACCCTTTGCCTTGCCGTTCGGACTCTGTTTACTCCTCGTTTGGATTATTGCTCGTGTACCTGGATTATCTCTCTGTTTTGCCCTGTTGGATATTGTTCGCCGATCGCCGACCTACGCTTGCCCTAGGATTAATCTTTGTCTTGCCTCGTCTATGTCTGTTTGCTGTTTACTGACCAATTCTTGTTTCATGACCACACCTTCTAATAAAGCCTTGCAAATGGATCCTCATGCCTCACGTCTCATTACAAAAGCCTTACTGATATGCTCATACATTTCATTGTCATAAATTGATGAAACAAAAAAGGACAAGGTTGACTAAGTATGATAACTAAAATGTACATATGAGTAAGGATTAAAACTAAATAAAAATGGCTGACAAAATTAATACTGCTGTACGGTTAATTAATAATAATCTTATTGCTAAAATATCTAGTTTTCATTGACTAAAACTAGACTAAAATACTTCAGGTTTTCTTTGACTAAAACTAGACTAAAATGTTGAGACTTTTACCCCCGGTTTCACAGACAAGGTTTAAGCCTAATCCTAGACTAAAATCTAAATCTGAGCTGTTTCAACTGAAAGAAACTTGCTCTGACTGATCTTAAAATATATCATTGCCTTTATTTAGTCTCAAAATGCACACCAGTAATGTTTTTTTCTAAGGCACGTTTATAAAAATTACTTAAATGTCCTAATTTAACTATGGCCTAATCCTGGCCTGTCTGTGAAACCAGGCCAGAGTTGACAAAAATTTTACTAAAACTAAATAGTCCTTAGTTTTTATCATATTTAGTCAACCGTATCCTAAGATTAAAACTGAAAACAGCTGACAAAATTAACACTACTGTTATGCTTTTATTTTTAATGCCAGTTGTTTTATATGCAGGTAAACTGCTAAAAAAAGTGTTGTTTTTTAGTTTTTGTTATATAATCTAAATATTATAGAGTCTAAATATAATTAATACATATAATTAATAAAACATAGACATTATAGTATATTATAATATATTCATATTAAAATTAATAAATCTCTGTTACCTGATATTATTCTAACAGTGGAAGATGTAATTAGTGTGGTTGAACATGTTATCTTGAAATGAGCCCTGTAATGCAGACATCTCCTTAATTGAGATCTTTTCAGTCCCTGAAAAAGTGACTCTGGCATGTTCTGAGTTGAGCGGAACAATCTTGCATTATGTCTTTATAACATGCTAATTAGGGATTTGGAATTAAAATGACAACAGTTGGTCTTTCATTTGCATAGAGGTCATGTTTAGCTAATGTGTCTCTTGTTGAAACCGACAGCCAGCATGACTATGGTTAAATCTGACCCAGTGACATTTCTTGCTTCAAATTATGCACAATGTGTGAATTAAATTAATTAGAGAATTCATTAAGAAATATGGCTCATGGAAACGACCGTAATATTTAGTTATGTGAGGTCATTTTCTTTCATTGTTGGAGCTAATTTGTTTCATAACATTTCCTGCTGTACTATCTGCCCATGTTAACTATGATGTATGCAAATTGTTAGGGCTTTAATTAATTATGATTACATTTTATACGAAACGTTCAGGTTGTTTGGACAGATGGCTCCCATCGAGAAAACCTTTCAGACAATTAATTTGAAATCAATTGCTTCCTTTTCACTCCCTTTAACTAGTATGGCACTATGTGGGAAATCTGTATGCTATTTCCTGAAGCTGTGACTGGCTGTAAATAGCTGTAGTGAGTGATCATCTCCCCTCTCTGCTACGGCAGCAGTCAAATAAACGCATTTGGCTGTTGTAATGGTTGTTGTTAGTTTCCTATATGCTCACACTGCAGCACCCACCTTAATTAGTCCTGGATAGTAATGTTTGTGGTTGAGATGGTGCAGCTATTATGACTATAACTATAGCCTTTAAGCAGTAGCTCGCCTCATATGTAAATTACTCTTTTGCAGGCAGAGAGGCAGAAGTAGCAAAATGCATGACAAATAGTCTAGTTATATCACACATTATTACATTCAATGTTATAAATGAGCTTACTTTGTCACAATATTTGCCCACCTGAAATTCATTTAAAATTTTTCTTTCTTACCATATGAAAACAGCGTGGCAAATTTGCAAATGCTTCTAATGAAGCTTCTAACTAATCAGAGCTAAAGACAAAGCAAAAGGCTTAGAACAGTATAGTATAAAATATATGAAATGTTAAATAACAGATTAGAGACATTCGGAAGTCATAATTGCATTATGATACAGAGACATACTAAACTGGAGAGACTGATTAATATATGTCCAGTATGTAGACACCTTCTAATTAATGAACATTTCTGTTAGGAAATTCTACAGGATTCTTTATTCCTGATTTTGGAGAGTCACTTTCTTGCAGACTTTAGTTTTAACTTTCCTCCAACACACCTAGCTGTCATTTTCTGGTAAACTCAAAGACTTGAGGTGTCTTTAATTAGAGTGGGAACTCTGCATAGAGGGGAGATTCATTCCTTCTTCAGCTGTTGAACACTCTGCCTCTAGATGGCGGCTTAGTCCTTTTAATCCCAGGTAAACTAATATATCCAGTGTACCAAAACATTAAATTGTGCTGAGAAATGCTCACATTCTGGAGCATCAATAGACCCTTTTTTTGAGACATGAGCCCCAGTGAAATATGACTTTTAAATATAATTAATTGCATTATTACATAAAATATATTTATAATACAAATCCTTGTCTGACAATGGAGATTACCATATACTGACCTGAGAATTTTCATGCCGTTTGTTTTCTTTTCAATGTTTAGTACACCATATATCCAGCTTCAGACCCACAGTGCAAGTAGTTTTAGGACAGTAGCAGTGCCAAGCCAGAAGCCACAGGACGGAAGTCTGTCTTAAGGTTAATAATTTTGGTGAACTGTCCCTTTAAAAGAGTAGCACCTGTTAGATATGAACTGTTTCATATGGATTTTAATTGGATTGATATATACAATATTTAATGGTGTCATGTTGTTACAAATAGTTCTTAGTCAAATACACTGTAATAACAATTTGTAGTGATTGTGAGGCCAAATTAAAAAACCTTGATCTTGGCAAAAACTGAGAGACTTAGAAGGAGCTTCTTCCCCCAGGCCATCAGGCTCCTAAACTCTAACTCTGTGTCATAACATCACATGACTCCACGTATATACCACTATATCAATAGCTATTCATAATTTTTCTCTACCTCATATTGCTGCTATTTAAATACTCTGGACAACTTTTTGCACATTCCTCTTATTACTATTTAAGTCAACAACATACTGACCTGCACATTTATATTTATATTTATATTTTTTTTATCTTTTATTTTATTTTATTCCTCTTATTTTTTCTACTTTTCTTTTTCTTATTATTTGTATTCTATATAATTGCACTGTCCTTGGAGCAGACCTGACTAACATTTCACTGCTGGTTATACCCTGTATAATTGTGTATGTGACAAATAAAAATCTTGAATCTTAATCGGTTAAACAGATTTTCAGCAAAGTCTGAAATTGTTTACAATTCAGTTTTATTCCTTTGAACAGTTCACTTACACACTGAATCATTTGCAGCAGTTTCTCACACCAAAATACAGTAGTAATGGGATACTTAATGAGACAGATCCTACACTGTAGGAAACAAAACTGTTAAATGTCCTCTAACGTTTGTCAGTTATGAAGCAGCTCTTTATTTTGCGTGTAGCTTGTGCACAATTCTACTGCAGATACAACAATTTATCTTTATATATCCATAACACTATATATATATATATATATATATATATATATGAAGGGCTATAAACAGTCCTGCTCACGTATGTGAAGCTCGTAGAATGCAATACAATTAATCAGTTTGTGAAATGTTTTCGAATCCTAAAGAAAAGTTATTTTCAGTATGTAATTTAAAATTACAGTTTTAAAATAATAAAAAATTTGCACAAAAATTAACAAGATTACTATTTTCACATTTCTCTAACAGAAACGTAGTCTTCCTGTCATTATGCATTTTAATAAGTACTGATAGACTACATTTACTCCAGCAACAACTGTTAATTATTATAAAATAATAAGCAAGTCTACATTTGTTTAAAAGGCTTTAATAAACAGTAACCACTTACCGTGAATGTGGTATGAATATTCTACTCTGTAAAAAGTACAAATGCTGTTGTTTCCTTTAAGGGCTATTTCTACCTGACTCATTATCTGACTCATAAAATACTTCTTGAGTGCATTCAGCTGACTCAGCGATGATTTTTGACTAAAACTTATTCATTTAGATGTTACAATAACCTCACAAAACATTTTACAGTGTAGCATCAGGACACAGGAAACTAATAAAAATAGAATAATCCATTGGTAAAAGACTAACTAAATACTAAATACCCGTGCCTTAAATCTGATCAGCAACAGTACTTGAGTAAATCAGTACAATGTGGCCTGACTGTGTGTGAGTTGGTCTGATACAGTGGCAGGTGTTTGCATGGCAGCAGTTAAATGTCAGTCTGTAATGCAAGCTGGACAGCATCTCAGAGTTTAGACATAGGCTTTATTGGCCCCTCCATGCCCTGTGGCCAGCCTGAAGCCTCATGAGCAGGCTGACTCCTAATGCTACAGAGTTTGAACATTATTCATTCTCAAACACCTGTTTATCAATTTTGAATTTTCATAAATATTAGTATACAGCATTATTTTGAATTGCATGTTTGTTAGTTGATGTGGCCAATTCATTTATAGAATTAAAGAAATATAATAGTGTGGCCAGCATTAAACTGGCATATAAATTTATATAACAGTTAGAATAAACTGTGACATATTATTTTGAATATAGATGAAGTAAGAACAAAATTATCTGTTTTATTTATGGTTTGTTCATTCTGCTGGATTGTTGTGGGAAAAACAAATAATAAAGATCAAACTCACTCCCCTCCTTCCATCACAAAATTATATTATTTCACTGAATTTGTACTAGAAATGACCTCAACTGTTGACCATGTTTTAAGGTCTAAAAATCATGTAGAGATGTGGAGAGACAAAAGTACAAAAAACATCCAGACTATCAAACATCTCAAACCCATTTATTTGTATCTGCAAACCCATGAAATTATTATTTTATTATAAAGATTTATAAGTTGAATACTTCTACATCAAAAGCCAGACATATGGTGGTTTTAGAGGAACTTGACACCCTTTGTTACATATGAGGCCTACTTCCAAACATGTCTTTTTATTATCATACAACAGAGAAGATGAGCACACAATGTGTCTAAATTAACTTTTCCAATTTGGCAGTAAATGAAATCAATTGTATCCTTTATGTTACTTTTTCATATGCCTTTTGTCTTGTTGTGGAATCTTTTCTGTCTCTGACTCATTCATCTGTTTTGCCCTTTCCTTGATCTGATAGCATTAAACATATAATTAAGCCATAAAGGAAGGGCTGATGAGCGTCGCAGATGGTAATTGCGTCCTACGTTTGAATGAAATGATATGCATTGCTACAATTTACAGCCTGTTCCTCATATTTTATTCAGAAACCTTTTATCTCTTTTCCCTCAGAATTATTCTGCAATAAATTTAGACATCTTATCAATAGCGCAGTGATAGAGGCAGAAAACTGGAGACACATGGGAGGGGAAGAAAAGAAAAGGAGGATTGAAACATATTTTCCACTGTTTGAAATAGTCTTCTAATAGAAGTCTAATGGGGTTGCCTCTTTCTGTTTCATGTTTCAGGTTGAAGATTACTTTTTAAAATAGCTTGCTTACACACACAAGGAATTTATATTGATATTGAAACTTCCAGCACACACACATAATTATATCAAGACACATAGTAACATTTAAGAATAAATAATTAACTACAGCAATACTATATTAACTTTCTGCAACAAATAATTTTCAGAGATTCTAGAATATTTTAAGCAAGGTGAGTTGGATATACAGTATTTATAATAAATCATGCAGAAATATGGAAATACAGTGTACTCTAATTGACACTCGTAGGGCAGAAATGAGTCTGCTGTGCTTCTTTTTACATCAAGTCAGCAAGTTTTTCAGATTGTGAACACATCCGTTCTTCTTTAACAGGGTACAGGAGGTGGTGTGGAGTAGCATACCAAAATGGGGAAGATATAAATGCTTTAGTTAAAAGTCGACTACTAAATCGCCTGTTACTACTTTAGCTTTTATGTTTATTCTGAGTATCGACATAGCTTTCTTTTCATCTAAATCAATATTAAATATTAAGGTAATTCTAATTATATGTGTACATATCTATACATTATATGTGTGTGTGTGTGTGTACTTGGTCAACAAGTCTCAAGTCTCAAGTCTCAAGTCTCAAGTCTCAAGTCAACAAGTCTCTGCCAGTAAGTGTTCAGTGATTTGAATCTGTTAATCATAAACAAGCACTACGACAGAATCTGCCACACCGAAAAATCTTCTCCCAAAGTAATGTGTCAATAGCAATCAACAGAGTTAAAAATAGCTTAGAGAAGATTTTAATGAACACAGGTAATTGTTATAAATATGTCTACACATTTGTTTGATAGAAAGGTTTAGTTTAAACATTTTCCAAAAACAAAAAAGACACAAAAATAAAAAATTCATCTGTTGATGACAAGGAGATAGATCTTGTTTTGTTGTGATGCCCTGTTAACTTCCAGCATAGCATTTGATGATATCTGTCACAAATCCAGTCCATGGACTTCTGGCTTGCCACCAGAGGTCGCTCTTCCATTACATTGACTCTCACACTACACAGACTGTTACATGTCACTCCGGACTACAGTTCCCATCATCCATTACACTAATTACACACTCACATCTGCTACCAATAAGCCCTGGACTTCCTCTTTCAGATCTTCCTCTTTCAATTATCACTCACCTAGTGATAGCTGCTATACCGAACCATTCCGTGTTTCAGTCTTGTTCATTCTTTAAGTTTATAGCCTGCCTTGGATTTTTCTCTTGCCTTGTCATTTGGACTCTGTTTGCCCCTGCCTGGACTATTTCCGTGCATTTGGATTATCTCTCTTTGGCCGCATTTACACTGCATGGTTCATGGTTCAGATTTTTTCCTCCCATGTGGCACAGATGGCCCACGACCATGTAAGCAGGATACGTGCATTTGTGCCTGCCGTGTAAGCGGACAAATCGGATATTCCCTTGTAAATGCGACTCATGCGTCATTGAAAAGTTAGTTTTTTAAAAACATTTCGTGGTACAGACATACCTGTAACAAATGAAACATCTCTAGTTGAGTAACAGAGTATTAATTTTGTTATTTTGTGTTAAATAAAAGGCGATCTGATGCTGAAATTTGTTGCTTTTGAAATCAAGCTGGGTGTTCGTTGCTGCTGTTGTCAGTGACGGCGGCTCGTGCACAGTTCGTTCCATTGAAACCACAAAATAAAATGCACACAAACATGTCCCTGCCTTTGATATACAATCATTGATGAACGCATTTGATTTTAATTACTAAAAAAACACAGAAAATATGACATGCTTAACAATAACAACCACCTATTATTCACAAGTTTTCAGCGAAGCTGTGTACATCACTGTCCTGAAGAATTTGTACTAGGCTGTATAATTATTTTGATGTATAGATGTAAGTATTGCATTAAAAACGTTTCTTCCATGTCAATAAATTAAACTCAATGTACTATTCAAATTTATTTGTGATGTCATATATGCTATTTTTGGCTTGCTTCACCAAGTGCAGTGTAAAATGCACACATTGGATACGGGTCACTTAAAAGAAATGTATGCACGTCATCCAAAAAAAATTATATAGTCACAAAATCGGAATTGGTCATCAAGACCTGAAGTGCATTTACAATTAGATTAGGATCCAGCAGCTTTTCTAAAGAACATTGGCCAGGTATGGACATGGCAATAATTTTATTAGCCCTTAAACAAGGCCCGCGATCGCTGCAGAACTATATACGCAAATTTTAGCCATCGTGAACTATTCTGATCTTTTCTTTATATAGTTTTTCTGTGATGGCATCAACCAACCCCTACGATCTGAGCTTAGACGTGAGGGGCCGCGTTTGTCACTCGCTCACTTTATGGATTATGCCTTGTTGACTGTTGGCTCTTTGTTTACTGTGGGTGTCGCAGAGGAAGAATGCGACACCGTGAAATGGCGGATGCACCGAAGCGCGTTCACGAAATGACGGCCACAACAACACCCTGTCAAGTCACAGCTGATCTTTGTGAGTCCAGTCAAGTCACAGCTGATCTTCGTGAGTCCAGTCAAGTCACAGCTGATCTTCGTGAGTCCAGTCAAGTCACAGCTGATCGTTATGAGTCTCGTCACGTCTCAGCTGACCTCCCAGAGTCTCGTCACATCTCAGCTGACATCCCAGAGTCTCGTCACGTCTCAGCTGACATCCCAGAGTCTCATCACATCTCAGCTGACATCCCAGAGTCTCATCACATCTCAGCTGATCTCCCAGAGTCTCGTCATGTCCCAGCTGATCGCCCAGAGTCTCGCCTCGTTGCTGTTGATCGCCCAGAGTCCGGTTACTTCCTGTTTGCTGCACCCAGATCTTCAAGGTCAGTCTTTCGGTATCCCAGTCTGGTGTCTAGTGTGAAGGATGCTCTGCTGGTGTCTGCACGTATTGTCTTACTAGTCTCAGTCCGTGAAACTAATTCTGAATTATCTGTATGTCCTGTTCCAGTCCAGCAGTCTAATATTGAACTGTCTGTCTGTGCAGCCACTCTCAAGGAAACCAATACTCAAGTTTGCATTTCTGCCTGTCACAGTCCAAAAACCTTAAAACTCTTACAACTGCCTGTCTTGAGCCCAGAAACTATAAATGCACCCCATGTCGGTCCCGTTAACCCTGTCACTGCCATAGAGACCATTTATGAACTGTCTACCTATCTGGTTTCAGTTAAAAAACCTGATTTTGAACCTTGTGTCAGTCCTGTTTCAGTCAGTAAGTCTGATGTTAAACCATCTGTCTGTCCAGTTTCTGTTAGTGGGTCTGAATATGAATTGTCTGTCTACCCAGCTTCAATCACTGAACTGTCTGCCAATCCAGTGTCAGTCAATGCATTTTTGTGAACTGTCATTTGGTTTAAACTCTGCAGTTAAATCTGATTCTGAATTGTCTGTCTGCCCAGTCTCAACTAATGAACCTGAGGGTGAATTGTCGGCCTGTCCAGCTTCAGTCAAAGAGCATGATTTTGAACTGTCTGCCTGTGCAGTTCCAGTCAATGAGTTAGATTTTGAACTACCTGTCAGCCCAGTTTCAGTCAACGAGCCTGTTTACGAATTGTCTGCCCACTCAGTTGTCACCAGGGAAACTGTTGATGAACTTCTTGTATTCCCTGCCTTGGACCTTGAGATCGTAAATGCTATGTCTGTCTCTTGTGTCTCAGCTTTTCCTAGGCTCCAATCTCTGCTGTGGGTTCCTGATCAATTTGTTCCGTCATGATGCTCTCCTGCTTCATCATCTGTGGTGGTCTTCTGTCTGGCTCTGGTGGTCCTCTGCTCCATCTGCTTTGCCGTGGTGGTCTTCCGTCTGGCTTTGGTGGTCTTCTGCTCTGACGTGGTGGTCTTCTGTCCTGCTCTGGTGATCTTCTGCTCTGCTGTGGGGATCCTCGGGCCCGTTTGCTCTGCTGTGGTGGTCCTCAGCTCCACCCTTTCTGCCGGCCCCATCATGGTCCCCTGTTTTCCCGGTCCCTCCTCAGTCCCAAGGTCTTACACCTTTACATGGACCAGTTTAGTTTAGTCTTGTTCATTCTTTAAGTTTATAGCCTGTCTTGGATTTTTCTCTTGCCTTGTCGTTTGGCCTCTGTTTGCCCCTGCGTGGACTATTTCTGTGTATTTGGATCTCTTTGTTTTGCTCCCTGAATTATGTTCGCCACCGATCGACCTCGTCTGTTCACTGGACTGCTCTTGTGTTTCGCCCTTGCCATACCTGTTTGCTGGTGTTTCAACCCTGCCTGTGTTTTTGACCATGTCTTTGTATAATAAAGATTGCAAATTGATCCACACGTCTCTTGTCTCGTTTACCCTGTTAGAATATGCATTGCCATATCAGAAACTGTGATCTACTCAAATGAAACAGGCCACCTTGTGCCCAACACCCCCAATGAAACTGGGAGGCACTTTAATTTTCTATACAACTAAATACGACTACTACTACAACTAGTATGACTACTATATATGACAATAAATCTAAATTTAAACTTCAAATTTACAAAAGTCTAAAACAATCTATAAATAATATTCCACATTTCTTCAAACTTATTGAAGAATCATCCAGAGATCAGCAATAGTCAACAAGCAGGGACTGTCACGAGGCCGGACTGCAGGTCTGCCCTTCCCCACCAGAGGTCGCCATCTCCCTTCCTCCCGGACTCCACTCACAGGATTACACGCATACACCTGTTTCATTGCACACACCTGGCTAATCATTACACCCACAGCTGATCCCCATCACCACGGACTATATAGCTTCCGCCTTCTCACCACTCTGTGTGCTTTCATTATATGTTTGTTACCCGTGATTCATGTCCTGCTTCATGTTCTGAGATCTGCTAATGTTATGTTTTGGTTTCTGTTTATTGTGCCGTGTTGGCCTTTGTGTTAGTTTGTTTTATTAAAGACACCTCCCTGCATTCTTGGACCCAGACCTCGTTTCTGTTACGTGACAGAATGAAAGCACCAAAGATGGGTCCAGCGGGGAGGTTATTGAACATGCGCCAGGGGGATCGGAGCGTGGAGGATTACTCCAAGGAGTTCATCGGGTTGGCTCGGCAGTCGACCGTTGAGAAGGAGTGTCTCGTGGTCTTTTTCTGGAGTGGTCTAGCTGAGCCGTTCAGGTCCCGAGCACCATACTGGGACCCTGAGGAGTCGTTGGATGGTTACATCGACAGGATTCTTCAGGTGAGCGGCTCAGCCTTCAGGGTGGAGTTAGCGGCGGAGATGTCGGCGGGGCACGCTCGCAGCGCTCCCGAGGCGGCGGTGGCCGCTCTCTATCCCCCAGAGGTGGCCGAGAATGCCGCAGCGGCGCCCACTGTGGAGGCTGAGTATGCCACGGCATCCCGCTCCCGGAAACGGAGGAAGAGACGGAAGAAGGCTTCCATCTCACAAGGCCAGGAGGCCTCCCAAGAGCTCACTGCTGGCCAGGAGGCCGTCTTAGAGCCACTCGTGCTCCTCGCCCTGCCGGCGCCACCCGTGCTCCTCGCCCTGCCGGCGCCACCCGTGCTCCTCGCCCTGCCGGCGCCACCCGTGCTCCTCGCCCTGCCGGCGCCACCCGTGCTCCTCGCCCTGCCGGCGCCACCCGTGCTCCTCGCCCTGCCGGCGCCACCCAGACTCCTCGCCCTGCCGGCGCCACCCAGACTCCTCGCCCTGCCGGCGCCACCCAAGCGCCTTGCCCTGCCGGCGCCACCCAGACTCCTTGCCCTGCCGGCGCCACCCGAGCGCCTTGCCCTGCCGGCGCCACCCGAGCTCCTCGCCTTGCCGGCTCTACCCGAACTTCTCGCCCTGCCGGCTCCACTCGAGCTCCTTACCCTGCCAGAGGCCGTTCCTGAACTCACTGTCTGCCCTGTCACGGCCACAGAGACCGTTCCTGAGCTCTCTGTCTGCCCTGTCACGGCCACAGAGACCGTTCCTGAGCTCACTGTTTGCCCTGTCACGGCCACAGAGGCCGCTCCTGAACTCACTGTCTCCCCTGTCACGGCCACAGAGGCCGTTCTTAAACTCACTGCCTGGTTTGTCCCTCCGGCCCCACCCTGGCTGGGCCCTGGGGTTCCTGTTGGGCTGGAGCCCCCCTGGTCCGTTCCTCCAGACCCGCCCTGGCTTCCTGCGCTGCCTCCATCTCCAGACCCTCTGCCCCCACACGGACCTGGCCCGCCACCCCTCCCCCTGTTCACTGTTTCACCCCCCTCCGGACTGTTGGATCTTGGGGAACGTCTGGAAGTCGTTCCTTTAAGGTGGGGTACTGTCACGAGGCCGGACTGCAGGTCTGCCCTTCCCCACCAGAGGTCGCCATCTCCCTTCCTCCCGGACTCCACTCACAGGATTACACGCATACACCTGTTTCATTGCACACACCTGGCTAATCATTACACCCACAGCTGATCCCCATCACCACGGACTATATAGCTTCCGCCTTCTCACCACTCTGTGTGCTTTCATTATATGTTTGTTACCCGTGATTCATGTCCTGCTTCATGTTCTGAGATCTGCTAATGTTATGTTTTGGTTTCTGTTTATTGTGCCGTGTTGGCCTTTGTGTTAGTTTGTTTTATTAAAGACACCTCCCTGCATTCTTGGACCCAGACCTCGTTTCTGTTACGTGACAGGGACCCTTCTACGTCTGTGTGTTGGTGTCTACATGCATTTGTATGTATTTGTGTGTGCTGAGACAGACACCTCTGCGTACACTGTTAACTTTTTTTTCTTTCTCATTTTGAGTCACACTGTGGAATGAGTGGATTATCTTTGCTGTGTCCCTAGAGGAGATTTAGCCTTTAAAACATCACAGTTTCTCGTTCGGAACAACCCCGAAGAAACCATGAAAGTCATTAACACAACACCTTTAACACTGATTTTGATATTGCCCTGTCCAACCAACTTGCTCGTATACAGGACAGACTTTCCTTTTAAAACTTTCCTCCTTCAGTGAGCTGAACATGTTTGTGGGCCTGTAGCCAACACAAGCTGATAGTATTGAACTGTCCCTAGTGTCATCCTGCTCTCCACTGATACTTGAGCACGGGTAACACAAGCCATATAGGTTTAACTCGCGTGTCTGTTTGACCTGCCAAGTGCTGAGATATGCCAGCTGGCGGGCTTATGCCTTGGGGTTTGGGGAGGCGGGTTGACGGGGCTGTGTGGGGGGATCGAGCTTTGCACCTCAGGCCCCTGCTGTTTAGTCATGGTGTTACTCCATTACCTTTAAGTACTGGTGCTTATGTCTGCTGGCTGACTTTATTTATTTAGTTTATTTATTTATTTATTTAGCAGACGCTTTTATCCGAAGCGACTTACAAATGAGGACATAAGAAGCAATCAAAACCAACAAAAGAGCAACAACGTGGAAGTGCTATTACAAGTCTTGGTTAGCCTAATGCAGTACAGATAATTATTATTATTATTATTATTATTATTTATTATTTATTTTTTTAAATAAAAAGACATATAGATAAAATAAAATTAGAATAGAGAGTGCTATTTGACTTTAACAACTCTACCACCACTCTCAGCCTGGAATCCACTTCACCCAGAGCCCTCTGTGCTCTCAGCGCCTGGGGAGGTGGCTGTGTAACAGCTAATAGACTGTAGAGGAAGGGAAACAAAAAAAACAAGATAATGCGTTTGATCGATCAGCATGAACAAATTTCATTTGAGAGATCAATAACAGTTTATACATGACAGAACCAACAAGTGCATTTATTTCCAGTCTGTGATTGAAGCTCTCTGGTAGAGAAGGAGCTGGTCTCTGATTCTGCGTGCAGTGGGAACAGAACCCCTTCTGCTGCTTTATTGCTCACAATCTGTATTTAAAACTAATATCAGCCTGCTGTGCATGTCCCAGGGCTACAGCCACATAACCTGATATATGGAGCTCTTGTGTTCCCATTGTATTAGAATGTGAAAAATACCATTCCCCCACATTTCTCATTGGATAGCCATATATTTTTGTTTGTGTTTGGTGGCTATAATGATTGGTTTCTGTGGGCACTGGAGTAGTGATTTGTAATGCTTTGTGATGTAGCCCAGGCATATTACAACAACTGATTCTGGAGAACGGTGAGGCAGAAGATGGAGTTGGGGGTTGGGGTTTTAGGGGACTGCATGGAGGAGAGGGGGATGCCAAGTTTATACTCAACCTTTCTCTCATTGTTCTTCTCGTCGGTGTGTTGCAAGGGTTAATCCGCATATACCCTCCAGACACAAGAGCCCTTACAGTGGTGCGTATTGAACGAAGGCTGGTCTACATCCACAGATATGGCACAGACAGAAAGAGAAAGCTTGTCCGCACAGATAAATATTTACTGAAGGAAGTAGAGCTCCAGGCAAGCTCCTTAATCAGGAGGAGTATATACAGACCTCAAAGGAGACCTGACTCATATTTTATGACTGGTTAGACGGTAAAATACCTGTTGAGAAATTTACTGCGAAAATGAAGATAACTTATGTTCATACATTTATATTTACTGTGTATACAAATCCATGGATTATTCTCCTTATTAGTGCTGTTTTATGTTAGACATTCAGTAACAGTTTCTTGGAAGCCTGTATTTATAATGGATTGTAAGTGAATTCTTAATTCTTAATGCGTTATAAAATCCTTGTAATATCAGGTCATGAATAAATGTAACAAATTATAATACATTAAAATATTTTGGTTATGTTATGTCCATTTAGGTTGTAATAGTTATTTTGGCTATTATTTGGATGGCCATTTCTATAACACATAAAAGGAGGATTTGCAGGATATGCAAATGAAGCCAGGATAAAACTGAAAAAAATAAAAATCCCAAACCTAAAAGCAGTGAAAGATTTTTACCATTTTCAAAACTTTTCCATTATTATTATTTATTTATTTATTTTTACAATTATTGTTGTTTTTCTTGGATTCCTTGGCTCAAGACGATTTAATTGCACCCCATTATGTAATTTCCCATTATTTGGAATTTTTTGAAAAAAAAAACTTTTTTTTTTTTGTTTCAAACTCCTCCTTGACAGTTGCTCTGATTTTCCCAAAATTCGAAGCATTTTTAGACCCTGCCAAAAAGTTATTGCATTCAAGTTGATTAGTTAAACCATTCTCAAATAACGTGCAAATTCAGCGAAATGGGTTGGTACACACCAGTACACACTAGCGGCACTTCTATATTTTAATATTTTGTGTACATTCACTTTTTTTTATGTACCCCCGCTTCTCACATATTGCCGGTACTTTGCCTTATCCAGAGCTGGGTAGTAACTGATTACATGTAATCTGGATTACGTAATCAGATTCCAAAAATTAAGTACTTGTAATTAGAGTAAATTACATTTTAAAATACTCAGTAATCAGTACTCAATAACTCAATACTCAATAATCAGACTACAGTTACTTTTTTATTGATTACATGATTACATATTATTCACACAATAGCAATAAATTATTCATAATTCATTGATTCTCCCTAATTTCTATTTTTCATCTTTTAAATTTCCCTTTCTAAAATAGCCTACCGATTACAAACATATTATATATGTATATATAGTCCAGTTTTGTGGACATTCACACAAAGATCAGTCATTATTCAGGTGGTGACAGCATTTGGCCACTGGATTTACAAAAATAATTTCAGGTTTAAGAAGGGTTTCAACATTGCATCAGCTACTGATGAACACATTTATTTTTATTTGAATTATTACTTTTTTTAACCATTAATTATTAATTATAACTAATTAAAATACACATATTCACGTTATTTCTTAGTTACATGTAATGCAGGCATTCCAAAACTTGTTGTAATCTAAACCTTATTCACCAAATATATTTGCTTTAATTACCCCTGAGATTTTAAAATAAATATTTAAATAATTAAGTATCACATTTGCATGTTCACAGTTTCTTTGATGTTGATTAATGATCACATGGCATGCAGGTAAATAAAAATATTTAATCTTTTTTACAATAATTGTTTTATTTAAAACAAAGATTATAGAAATACAAAGACAGTTCACTCCTATATTTATGAATGGGAGAAACAGCAAAGTGAAAATATGGCCGCCGAGTGAAGAGACTTTTCTCGAAAGGGAATTAAAATGATTTATTTTCATTTAAATTTTTTATGATTTAATTAATTGTCAGCTTTTCATTAAACTCACAACCCCCCTGCAGTTCCTTTACGAACCCTAGTTTGGGAAACTTTGACGTAATATAATGTTTAATGCACTTCATGTTATAAGTTTTCTTACTCTTTGCATTTTTTACATCATTATGGTACAAGATAATGCTATTTAAATCAATGTGATAAACAAGTTAAATCAAAAGTAATTTAAAAGTAATCTTAAAGTAATCTGATTATATTACCTAAAATTTGTAATTTAACGGATTACATTACTGACTACAATTTTTGTCATGTAATCTGGAATCAGTAAAGGATTACAGTTTGTAAGTAATCTACCCAGCTCTGGCCATATCATAGTATCAGTGTCTGGGTGATTAGGAATGATACTTTATAAATCACACTTCCCAGCAGGGGGCACTCAGAAATGTCCTTTTATCTCGACAAAATACAAATTATGTTTTTGTCATTCCAGATATTTTAAATGAAATAATAATGCATATGCCAGCTGGTGCACAAGAGAGTTCTGGTAATATTTATTATTATTTTTTTCCCCACTTTAAGCACTGGGAATAACAGAATATAATGGATTCTGTGTGGTTTTGCCGTAACGCATCACATCTTGCTTTCTGTCAGCTTTCTGTAACACAGCTGCAAAGCTTCCTGAGAACTTAGCATCTAAAGTGGGATTTATACTTTTGCCTAGCTCTGCAGCGCGATCCTTCCCAAACGGACAAGCCTTTTATACTTGTCGTGTCCGCCATTGGACTATTCTTTAATGAATTAAAACTTTCTTTATGTACAAACTGATTAAAATAATCTTAAGGTTTTGGGTTTATTTCGCATCAAACACAAAACAACTTTAAGCAAATAGTGTATTACTATCACTATTTATTTCATATTTATTTAATAATTTTACAGCGCTACCCCTTTTTTCCTTTCTTTAGCCCCTTTTCCACAGCAGGAATTTTATCCAGGAACTAGGGACTTTGGGCCGGTACTTGGTGTGTTTCCACTGCAGGAACCAGGATCTAAATAAAGTTCCGGGTACAAATATGCCCCTCAGAAAATACCTGCTCGCGAGGTAGTACTTTTTCAAAGGTCTGGAACTTTCGGGGGCGGGACTTTCTCCAAGATGGCGCCGCTGAGTTCGGAAGCCGTCCAGGTTGCTCCGCTTAGATTGTGATTTTATTTACTTTTTTACTTACTTTTAGTTTCTCTTTTTATACATTTAACGTCAGCACTGATCACTTATGACAAAGAAACACTTTTGGACATTGGAAACCGCCCTAACCTGTTCCAGGACACATTATCCATGAATTCATCATGGCCACTGGAGATTCTTCAGAACGCGGAGATGAACAATGGCCACTCGAATAACCCCCCGAGGCGACGGATCAAGAAACACCGCGGGAAAAGCGCTGGGATTCAAGACAGACTCAGGAAAAGGGCTCATAATCCTCCTCTTCCGAGCATTCTGCTCACAAATGTCCAATTCTTGGAGAATAAGATGGACAATCTTAGAGCAAGGATAAGTTTCCAACGGGACATAAGGGACTGTAACATCCTTTGTTTGTCTGAAACATGGCTTACGCCCTCGGTCCCGGACACTGCTGTAATGCCGAGTGATAACTTTTCTGTTTTTCGGATGGACAGAACAGCAGAGGCTGGTAAATCCAGGGGTGGAGGAGTGTGTTTCATGATCAACAAGAAATGGTGTGACCCCAGGAATATCTCCATTCTGTCGCGTTCCTGCTCGCCTCATCTGGAACATCTTTCCATTATTTTCTGCCCATTTTATCTGCCCCGGGAGTTTTCTTCGATCATTGTTACTGCTGTTTACATTCCACCACAGGCAGACACCGGCTTGGCTTTGTTTAAGCTTCACGATGTGCTCAGCGGCTACATTAACAAACATCCTGACGCTGCCTTTATCATTGCGGGAGACTTTAACAAAGCTAGCCTCAGGCAGGTCATGCCGAACTTTCATCAACATGTATCCTGTCCAACTAGAGGACCAAATAAACTGGATCACTTCTACTCTCAGTTTAAGAATAGCTACAAAGCCCGCTCACTACCGGCTTTTGGCAAATCGGACCATGCCGCCATTTTCCTCACACCGGAATATAAACAAAGGCACGTTCAGGATCCTCCGGTGCAGAGAGTAGTGATGCGCTGGTCCTCCCACTCAGAAGCTATGCAACAGGCGGCTCTTGATGACGTCGACTGGGACATGTTCCGGGCGAGTTCATCTGAAGTCAGCGAGTTGAAGGATGTAGCATTAAGCTTTGTAAACACGTTAACCGAGTAAGCTACAGAAACAATAACTATAAGGACCTTCTCCAATCAGAAACCGTGGGTGGACAGAACAATTCGTGCTGTGGTTAACAAACGCACTGCCGCTTTCAATGAGGCTCTTCTGACCAGGAATATGAGCGAGTACAAAGCATTGTGCTATGCTCTCCGACGCGCAGTAAGAGCCGCCAAACTCAAATACAGAGAGAGAATTGAGTCTCATTTCCAGCTCAAGGACTCTCGACGGATGTGGCAGGGACTTCGGAAACAGATCCTCCGCAGAGGTGAGAGCAGATCCATTGCTGGCCGACGAGTTAAACATCTTCTACGGCCGCTTCGATTGCAATGGCGGCAGTGCGAATCTGCCGTCAAGCGCGTCAGGAAGCAGCAGGCAGAGCAGCGATAATCCTGTAATCACTGTGTCGGAGGATGAGGTTCGGAGGGCGCTAAAGAAAGTGAACGTCAGGAAAGCAGATACCTGATGGGATAACCGGCCGTGTTCTGAGGTCCTGCGCTGATCAGCTCGCTGGTTTGTTCACTTATTAACGTGCAGGTGCGTTCAATTAGTATTCTGGTGAGGGTGTGCACTGCGATTGGTTATCCTGAGAGCCTGACCGATCTGTAACATGTCAGGCGTTTACAATATTTGCAAAATATATGGTAGCAAATAGCATAATTATACAGAATGTTGATTAGGTAAATCTATACACGAACTGAAAGGGGAAATAATAAAATATTATATTTATATGAAATTAATATAAAAATATAGCCCTAACATGTTAATATAACTTAATAATAATAATAATAATAATAATAATAATAATATAGAAATGTTTAATGTTAATGCAAATGTTTTATCCATCTCTGATAATACCGGGTTGCTATGGTCACGTAGGTTTGTTTACGCATTAAACTTGTGGCTACGAGAAAAATATGTCGTTACCTCAACATGCCACGACATGTCGTTACCTCGACAAAACGATCTCATGGCTACGACATAATATCACCGTTCCCGCGAGTTAATATGATGTTCCCATGACTTAATATGTCGTGGCCACGACAAAACTAAGTAAAGATAATACCGGGTTGCTATGGTCACGTAGGTTTGTTTACGCATTAAACTTGTGGCTACGAGAAAAATATGTCGTTCTCTCAACATGCCACGACATGTCGTTACCTCGACAAAACGATCTCATGGCTACGACATAATATCACGTTCCCGCGAGTTAATATGATGTTCCCATGACTTAATATGTCGTGGCCACGACAAAACTAAGTAAAACGAAGATGATGTGGCCTTGGCCCTTGGCCTGGCCACACAGGCCGTGGCTATATGGCTCCCCCCCAAAATTTTCTTGGGGAAGTTCCCCTCTGGGAGCCATTGAGGAGAAGCGGGGACTGTGGGGCGCTCTGGAGGAGCGGGCTCTGTGGGGTACTCTGGAGGAGCGGGCACTTGAGGGCGCTCTGGAGGCACGAAGCTGGACGGGACCAGTGGAGACATAGGAGGGCGTGCTGGAAGCACGGACACTTGAGGGCGCTCTGGAGGAGCGTATTCTTTGGGGCGCTCAGGCAGCGCAGAGCTGGACGGAACCAGCAGAGATGCAGGAGAGCTGGACGGAACCAGCGGAGACGCAGGAGGGCACTTGCGAGTCTCAGACGGGCTTGCCACATTCTGAGACGGCGGGCTTGCCACATTCTCAGGCGGCGGGCTTGCCACATTCTCCGTGAACGGCAGGCTTGTGTTGGCCACGAACGGCGGCAGGCTTGAATTCCCCGCGAACAGCGGGCTTTGCGTGGGCGGAACCATCATCGCCTCGGACGGCGGGATCATCTTCGCAGGCGGGTTGGTTCTTAATCGGGGCTGGACACTCTCCAGACACCGGAGGATCCCTTCCCTCCAGCTGAGTCCGGTGGTGTCTGGGAGGTCCACGGAGCGATGGTAATTTGCCCCGATCCAGAACAAGGAGTTCAGTGCGGCATCGTCAAACCCTGTCCAAACTGCGAGTCCGCTGAACTCCCTCGCAAGTTCGATTAGCGGCAGATCTGGGCGGGCCAGGGCAGAGAGGCGATCCGCAAACTCCATCCTGTCTTGGTCAGATCTTCTGTTATGGTATGTGGTTGTAGGAAGGAGCGCACGACGAGGAGTAGGAAAAAAGGAGTATTTTTATTCAGCTTTAACACACATTATATTTACAAACTTAACTAACTTACAAAACTTAAGATCTGACAAAAGACAAGGGGAGAACTCAGGACTTATAGAGGGATCGACCAAACAAGGAAACAAGATAATTAAACACAGGTGATGAGAATGAATGATTAACTAAACTAGGTCAGGAACTAAAGAGGACAACCGGAGACAAAACCAAATAAGGGCAAAACAGAACTAAATGGAAACCAGACCGTGACAAGTTATAAATTGATTTGCATTTTCATGAGTCAAATAAGTTTTTGACCCCTTCGCAAAACATGACTTAGTACTTGGTGGCAAAACCCTTGTTGGCAATCACAGAGGTCAGACATTTCTTGTAGCTGGCCACCAGGTTTGCACACATCTCAGGAGCCCCAGTCCGAGGGAGATTGACAGTTATTTTGTGTTTCTTCCATTTGCGAATAATCGCACCAACTGTTGTCACCTTCTCACCAAGCTGCTTGGCGTTGGTCTTGTAGCCCATTCCAGCCTTGTGTAGGTCTACAATCTTGTCCCTGACATCCTTGGACAGTTCTTTGGTCTTGGCCATGGTGGGGAGTTTGGAATCCGATTGGAATCCAGATTGCTTTTGTGGACAGATGTCTTTTATGTAGGTAACAAACTGAGATTAGGAGCACTCTTAGGAGAACACTTTTTTTCCTTTTTTTGTTACTCAAATAATTATTTTTGTATTTTTAGTGCTCAAATAAATCTGTCTATTATTTTATAATTGAAAAACTATGCAGGAACATGTATAATGACTAAAATAGCTTGTATAATTCTGCAATCCATTTGGTGGTTATTTTTCCTCAAACAGGGGGTGGGAGGACTATAGTTTCAGAAAAAATATTGCAGGAATCTCATTTTACATGGTATCTTCTTCAAATTTGAAATATGAACTCATGAGACATGTGGCTTTCAATCCATTACTTTTCTGGATTGCTCCAGGACTTATTTCATGTATTTGTATATGAAATAAAAAAACATTCAGTGTGGAAAAATAAATTCAAGGCACGTCAGTGTCTATAACTTTTTATCTTTTTGAACATTATCAACTCTGGATGATAGATAGTAAAGCACAGAGTGTCCTCTTTCCAAAGACACCTCATTTGTTTGTGTAGCACACTTTGTCACGAACTGTTACCATTTTAATTTAGGTAGGTTATTTTCACCTGTGAGGCCCACAATGGGGGCGAAGGTTAACAGGTTAAGAGAGTGCTCCTAATCTCAGCTCCTTACCTGTAAGGACACCTGGGAGCCAGAAATCTTGCTGATTGATAGGGGATCAAATACTTATTTGACTCATTAAAATGCAAATCAATTTATAATTTATTATCAAGTTTTTCTGGATTTTTTTTGTGTTATTCTGTCTCTCACTGTTCAAATAAACCTACCATTAAAATTATAGACTGATAATTTCTTTGTCAGTGGGCAAACGTACAAAATCAGCAGGGCATCAAATCCCCCCCCCCCCCCCCCCCCACCCCACACACTGTATGTATGGTAAATAATAACTGGGAATACAATACAATGTGTAATGCATTATAACGTGCTTTTTATCATGGTGTTATATATTATAATACTCTTACAAGTTATACTATAGGTAAGAATTATAATTTATTATATCTGTTGTTAGGATTATTCATTATATTTTTTAAAGGCCATTATGCATGCATTATAATGCATTATAAATACAGGTTTCATAGAAACGTGTTACCAGTAGGCATACACACACACACACACACACACACACACATTACAGGACTTCGGGTTCAGAGGACAGTGCAACAGTGTCCCCTTGTCCTGGTACATTTATATTAGGCCCAGGTAGGGCAAAGGGCTGAGACACATATTGTTTGTGTTCATTTAAATAAGGAGAAATGCCAGCTTTCCATGGCTGCAGGCTGCTTGCATGTTAGATGATCCAGTCATTGGTGCCTGTGGTTGTGGGGTCATGGTTGGTCCTTCCAGGTCAGTGTCAGCCATGTGGCGGTTTCGGGCCATAATTGACCTTTTGACAGAGCACAGGGAGACAGCTCCTCTCCCAGGGCTGGAATAATCACTTCAGATCTCCTGGTGCGGAAACCTCACCTCGAGTAATAAAAAATGCTTGCAGTTTGGTTTTTGTTTTTACGTAATACAATGTCTCTCTTCACTTGTCACTGCATATGATTTCCCAAAGCTTCCAATTTAATCTCAAATATCCAAATACATAATATTTGATCTTTTTCTGTCTGACTTCCACTTAGTCCACTCTATTTTAGGGTTTTGAATATAAATAATAAATTAATTAATTACAAATAATTAAATAGCAAGTGATCTTCCATAGTTCTATTTATGCTACTTTGGGATATCCAAAGTATGTAAAGTGTATGTCAGTGCAAAGCAGTAGACTGAATTAGGCCTTGTGTGTTCCATGTGTGATCAGTGAGCCTCCACTGAACACACACACATCCACAGGTCCGCCCTAAGGATGCAGAGCTTCACCCGGATCTCTGACGTCTGATTTGTTAACCATGTGACCAATGGCAATGTCTTTCCCCTCACCCAACAACCTTTTGTTGTTTAACCTTCTTTTCCCCCCTAAACATTGTTTTTTGGCCTTCTCTACCTTCATTTTATTTCGTTATTCTCGTTATTACAATGCTTGCAATTATGGAATTTAAGGAGTAGAAAACGCATAAAACAACAGATGCAGAAATGCATTGTAACGGAAAATGAAATTCTTCATCAAATGATCCCAGCAGCATGCAAACTACATACTTTACCACTATCATTAATTCACAAGTCTGTTTTATTTTTCAACACATAGCATTTTTCAAGCACAGTATAATTCTGTCATCAAAATTTTATGTTTGCATATTGTGAACTAAAGCCTCTCATACCAATCAAACCAAATGCAATAGTATAATTTCAGAGTGTACAAAGGCTTCAAGCATTTTTGCTTATGTCTTTAAAATGTTTACAAGACAGAAAAATAAAGACACAGGTTCAAACGCTACAGGCTTGACTGTTGAGAATAGAGTATTATGATATTAATTAAAACATAAGTCGGCCTTCCCCCATCTCTGCGTATAGCCCAGGGGTATACAATGTTGCACACTTGATTGAATCAGGTAGTAGCAGTCAGCTAGGCATTTTGTATTTTGCGTTTGAAGGGCTGAGAAAAATCTGAGTGCGGCTTCATTATTCTCAACTTGATGGGGAAATGACAGCAACCAAAAGCTGACAGCTCAGAAGGAAGCACTACATAGTTTGGAACTTGCTTACCTTTTTAGATGAACATGTTGTTTGCAGGTTTACAGTTTGATGGTATATGAATTTAGAGATGATCAAACTCTGGTAGCTTACTGTCGAGCCCTGCCATGTGTAAAATATGTTGTAATAGCTTGTTATAGCACTTGCGTATCATTGCTCTTTTGTTGATTGTGATTGCTTCCATTGTCTTCATTTGTAAGTCGCTTTGGATAAAAGCGTCTGCTAAATGTAATAAATGTAAATGTAAACACACACACACACACACACATACATATATAAATAATATATATATATAAATAACAAAAATAAAACAAACCGTATAATTAAGCCCATAGAACAGCACAACAATTAGGCTGTATGGAAAAAGACAAGCAAATGCTTAATGTGTCCAAACACTTGCTACAGATTTTTGGCACAAAATCTGTCACCTGTAAGAAGCTAACCAAATTCGACACATGGACAGGATATGTCACATGCCCTAATTCTTGAAAACCATAAACAAAACTTCATAGGGTGAAATAAAATATAATCCAAACTAAATTGCAAAAGAAACGCACACTTCTGATTCTGTTTATGCATGACTTTTTGTTATGTCAAATGTTACTCATTTTTTATCGAGCGTTAGCGTTAATTCTGGCAGGTCACGTGAGTCAAGCTTGCATCAGCTGACTTTCAGCCGATCACATCTACCTATAGGAATACGACACCTATTGCGGCATTCCTATATAAGCTCTATTCAGTTTGAATCGGCAGCTTTTCCCGCTTGCTCAGGAGCAAATTAGACCGCAAATTCTATCTCTATGGGAAATCTTCAATCAGGAATTTTCATGGGTTCATTTCTCATAGAGTTCTCACCAGATTCAAGTTTGTGAACTTGAACGCGAATTCGCCGTGATTGATATAAGCTGATAGACTCGGAAGTGACCTGAGCAAGCCCTGCTTCTCACAACGATATATCATTGATATAGACTGCAATGCCCGCAATTCGCTGAAGTTGTGCTAATGTGACAGCATCAACAACACTTTTACAAGAGATCTGCTTTCCCTGCTGGAAAAAGCAAAGATATCACGGAGGGTTAAAGCATACGTAACAACTGAACATTTAACCCTTTATTCATCTCACTCTGAATGTCTTCACGAAGCTAAGCAAAGTTCTTTTTCATTATCATTGACTTATGCTATGTTGGCAATTATGCTATCAAATATTGCTCGTTGTTTAAGGCAGTTGTTCAGTAACATGTTTGTTTGCTAGGCATGCTGTTGCTTTAGGCTCATTGGTGTATCTTGACACACTGGTAACATTACCCAGTTAAATTTACCACAGCCAGGCTTATTTTTAATCTGTTTAAGGCTATCTGATATGAAACAAGCTTGCTGCTTAAGGCTCATCTAGTATTGGCAATTGTGTTTGTTGCTAGACCTGCTTGCTGCTTTAAACTATTGGTGTTACTGCAAGTGCTGGTATTCGTTAAATTTGCAACAGCAAGAAGCTAATGTTTTGCTGTTGTTTAGACCATCTGATTGTTCTCGAAATATGCTGGTTGCTTATGGCTCATCTAATATTGGGACTGCTATTTCCTTAAGTTTCTTGACTACTGCAACATGCTGTGATTTAAGCAAGCAACATGCTTGCTGCAAGCTATCGAGTGTATTGGTAAGGTTTTTGTCTTCGCTCATGTGGGTTGTCAATTGAGGACACGTAACACAACAAGCACAATGTCAGCGGGAGACGACACACTTGTAAACTGATGAGTTGATTTGAGTGTTATATACTGTTTTATAGAGTTTTTAAATGGATGCTGAATCTTTTAGGCCAGGTAGAACCGGCGATCTCTTGAACCATTCATGTTTGCTCATATGGCTGCAGTGCGCTGTGTTTGCTGCAGATTAGGCTGCCAAATTTAGTGCGTTTTCTGCATCTTTTTCAGGTATTACATTAAAGAGGCTTGCTGCTCTTCTTAGCTGCTTATAAAGAAGAGAACCACTTTGCTGCTACTCTCCTCCGGTAAGGGGCTGCTGCTCTTCTTAACTGCTTATAAAGAAGAGCACCCCTTCACTGCCTTCTCCTTTAAGGGGCTGCTGCCCCAGTCTCTGCTATTTTAAGAAGGCTATGCTTCTTTCAGAATACCATCAGTTGTGGTTTGGGCGGTTCTGGCCTATCGTGTGTTGGGGGTTCTGGCCTTTCGTTTGTGTTGGGGGGGTTATTATTATTATTGCTGCTCTCCCTGCTCATTCATGACAGGCTGCATGGATGGACAGGGAGTTTTGCCCAGAACAGAACCATACCGCCAAACCAAACTTTATGCTGAGTATCTATCATTTTGACGATAGTGGTCCTGACAGAAATCGAGCGTTAGCGTTAATTCTGGCAGGTCACGTGAGTCAAGCTTGCATCAGCTGACTTTCAGCCGATCACATCTACCTATAGGAATACGACACCTATTGCGGCATTCCTATATAAGCTCTATTCAGTTTGAATCGGCAGCTTTTCCCGCTTGCTCAGGAGCAAATTACCCTCCTCCATCCCCAACTCCTCCTTTCGCGCAGTCAGGACTTGGCTTTCTGATTTTACTTGCTGAATCAGACTTCTTGAATAATGTTACACTTAAATATCATTGAGTACATCAATGATATCTGCTTTGTTCTGTTCTGTTAACCCTTGGGGGGTTATTATTATTATTGCTGCTCTCCCTGCTCATTCATGACAGGCTGCATGGATGGACAGGGAGTTTTGCCCAGAACAGAACCATACCGCCAAACCAAACTTTATGCTGAGTATCTATCATTTTGACGATAGTGGTCCTGACAGAAATATTTTTGTGACTATGCAGTACATATCATATTATTAATAGCCTACATTTTTGTGTATAAAAATGTCCAATCAATGTAAAATCTGTGTCCTGAAAACAAAACCAGTTTAAAAGCACCATCTAATAGACTACAGGCAATAGGTTTCCCTCTGGATTTGGATGTGAGTGTTAATAAGTTATGTAGTATGCGGCTCTTTCTGACATGAGATCATGAATCTAAATTGATTGTCTAAGAATGGTATTATTGTCCAGAGCATTTCTATAATTAGCTTATACATAATCACTTTTGTGTTTCAGCTATCAATGAGGTCAATACCTTATGATTCTACTTTCTCCACTGTAGAATCATATTATTGACTGGCACTATATAGAAACTGTTCCTTTTCTAGCCATGTCCCTCTGTTAGGACCATGCTCATTATTGCTCTTAGTTTGTGTGATGGAAACGGACAGGAAAAACTCCATTAGTGAGTCTTCTCCTGCTCATTAAGGATCTGTCCTGCTGAGCTGTGAATATGTAAAGTTTTAATAAGCACAGTGACAGGATGAAAGCACATTTACTAGGTTTTAATGCAGAAGAAAAGAAAGGTAATATAACACAATAGAGCAGAAAGATGGCTGTAATTAGATGCACATGCATCACATGGCTCTGTGCCTGCTGAAGACTACAGTTCATGGCTAAGAATGTGAGGCTAAAGCTGTCAGAATAATTTCTTTACAGGTCATATTAAAGTAATTAATTTTAAGGTAATGGATTTAGGTAGATGCTAATGTTTAAATACAAATGCAAACAATACACAGCTAAAATCAATATTAAGCTGAAAACACGTGTGGATGCACAAGCTGAAAAAATTAAAACAAAATACTGAGAGTGAGTGATGTGACTCAGCAACACATCAAAATTAGAATGCTGCCCTTATAATCAACAAAGGTGTCTAAACTGCAAGTGCACAACGTAATAAATATAGCACTGCAATGCTTGCTTTTAGTAGAAATTGCAGGTATTAGCGTAAAATGTCTTTTTTACTTTCCAATTTCAAGTCATCTTCACACTTGGCCAAACCTTCAAGTCTGTGTGTTTGCATATTCTGTCCTTACTCTTTGTCACACTATTTGTTTATCCATTTTCCTAATTTCCAATCTTTTTCTCTTCTTATATTGCAAGATCTTCTTTACCTTCTCCTCTTTTTTTCACTGACCCAAAATCTGGCTTTCAATGGATGGCTGAAATATCACAGGATGCCCTAGGCTTACACATTTCATTTTATGCTGCAGGTACAGAGAGAGTGCAGAGGCACAGAGCATCTTCTCTTCCTCCAGGCAGATATGGTTTACACAGGGCTGTAGTCAGCCACTCAGCCTCTATTTTTGCTGTCACATGCAGATCGTAGGGTTAATTAGGTCTTAATCCTGTGGAGCTTCTAATATATAAAACGCCACACTTTCTAATGAGATGTAATGGTTTAAAATAGAGCAAGCAGGCAATGTAAGCCCAAGTGGTGTTTTATCAATGATTTGTTTTTGAATTAATCTTTTATGTAAATTAATTGTCCGTTGTCTTCCATGCACTGACTTGAATTATGTGATTGCCTTGGTGTCTTTTTCTGAATTCAAAGACCAACTATAGCACCAACAGTAAAGACAAAATTGCTCTGTTGGCTGTGGAGTCAAGACATTTACAAATATGATTAAACGATGAATATGAGACAAAACTACAGAATGTCACATTTTATTATTGGATGATTCAACACATAGATGTTTTACCAGCTAAGAAGTTCAGCACTTTTAGAGTTTCATCCCTCTATCTCATGTGAGAATAAGTATTAGAACAGTTGCCTCGCAGGTCTTTCTAAGTGATCAGTTATGTCCTGTTGCATTAATACTTCAGATAATAAAAGCAGGGAATGTGTCGTATCGGTTACTATTACTTCTGTATTCTGAATCTTGCATTCACAAACCAGGATGAAGATAAAGGAGCTGACTTTGAGAGAAAAGCAAGACATTTGGATGCTAAAAGAAAAGAGGGAGTCAGTTAGAGCTCTAGCAAAAACAAAGGGCATGGAGAAATCAAGAGTTTGGAAACCACCAGCGACACCAGCAACCAACAACGACCTGATTGTCTGAGAAAACAACAGTAGTTGATAACAGACCAATCATAAAAGCTATGAAAATGAACCCTAAAAGACGTGTCTGTAAAATCACCAACAACTTCCAGAAAGCTGGGGTGATGCTCTGACAATCTACTGTCCTCAGGAGACTTTGACACTGACACAGAATTACAGATGCTACACAGCAAGATGCAAACCTCTGACCAGCACCAAAAATAGATAGTCAAGATTTGAGTTTGCAAAAAAGCACAAAGGTGAGCCAGAAGAGTTTTGGAATGGTGTTTATGGACCGATGAGAAAAAGATGAACCTTTATCTAAGTGATGGGAAAGCAAACATGTGGAGAAGAAAAGGGAACTGCAATGATCCCAAGCATACAGCCTCATCTGTAAAGCATGGTGGAGGTGTTGTCATGGCATGGGCATGCATGGCTGCCTCTGGAACAGGCCCTCTCAACTTTACTGATGACTTAATGTATGATGACAGTAGCAGAATTAATTTGGAAGGGTACAAAACCATCTTGCCTACCGATATTCAAGAAAATGCCACCAGATTCATTGGGAAGTGCTTCATATTGCATCAGGACAATGACCCACAACACTCTGCCAGATCAGTCAAGGAATTTATAAGGGCAAAGAAATGGAAAGTCTTAGACTGCCCAAGTCAATCTCCAGATTTAAATCCGATTGAACATGAATTTCACCAACTGGAGAGGAGAGTAAAGGCAGAAACTCCCCAAAACAAGCAACAATTGGAATTGGCTGCATTAAAGGCTGGGAAAAGCATTTCAAAGGATGAGACCAAGAGTCTGGTGATGTCTATGGGTCACAGACTCACTGCTGTGATTGTGCGCAGGGGATCTACAACCAAATAATAGCTTTTAATCTTTTATATCTGACTTATGTTCAACTGTCCCAATACTTATGCTCACATCAATGAGTGGGATGAACTCTAAAAGTGCTGTTCTTTTTATTTGGTAAAACATATATGTGTTGAAATGGCTAATAATAAAATGTGACATTCTGTAGTTTCGTCTCATATGCATCTTTTAATCATATTTGCAAATGACTTGACTCCACAGCCAAAAGAGCAATTTTGTCTATACTGTTCCAATACTTATGGAGGCCACTGTAGCATCTGAGTTAAGGCTTTAAGAAGCAATTATTATTCTTTTTATTTATTATTATTTTTTTTTTTATTAAAAGTAAAAAAAAAAGAAACAAACACGATAACACAAGGTGACAATTTATTTATGGTGTCCTTGTTACATGTACTTACTATAGCAATAACAATAAATTATGCATAATTACATGCAATTTACCCTAAATCAAACCTTCATCCTGTTACTGAGCAAACGAGACGAGAGGCATCCGGATCCATAGGCAAAGAGTATTCCAAGGACAGGCGTGGATAAAACAGTGGCGAACATAATCCGGAGAGCAATACGAAGTAGTAATCTAGCTAACAGGCTATAGCCCAGATGAGTGGCAAACAGTGTTCGAGCGGGGCGAGACGAAAGAGTAATCCGAGGCAGTCCAAGACAGGCAGAGAACAGACAAAACGAGGTAAACAGGCTAGGATCAAGACACAGGTGAACCAAACAAAGAACAAGACTAGACTAGGGCTGGGTTACAGGCTCCATAAAGCAGCTATCACTAGCGTAGCGATGAGTGCTAACAATACTTGGCGATCTGAGAAGGATCTGAGTGGGTGTTATATAGTTTGTGTAATTGGTTACAGGTGAGCGTGTGATTAGTGAAATGGCACATGGGAAATGTAGTAAAGTAACGTGAAACAGTCTGTCAAGTCAAGTCACCTTTATTTATATAGCGCTTTTAACAATGTAAATTGTGTCAAAGCAACTGCATAATATCAAAATAGGAAAATAGTGTGTCAGTAATGTAAAATGACAAGATTAAACACTCAATTTTCAGTTAAAGGCATTTCATTATTGAATTCAGTGATGTTATCATCCAGCTCAGCTCAGTTTAAATAGTGTCTTTGCAATCAGGTCGATGATATCGCTGGAAATGAAGAGTCCCCAACTAAGCAAGCCAGAGGCTACAAGGAACCAAAACCTCATCGGTGATAGAATGGAGAAAAAAACCTTGGGAGAAACCAGGCTCAGTCGGGGGAGCCAGTTCTCCTCTGGCCAAACGAACCAGCAGTTCAATTCCAGCTGCAGCAAAGTCAGATTGTAAGGGCTCAACTGGTTCCAGTGGTCTTTTCCTGATGGCTGTCTAGGTGACGGGGTCCTCACTGGAGATCTGTCTCTGGGGCTCATCTAAGTGTCCTGGTCTCTGCTGACATTCAGGGCTGTAGAGCAGGGGCGTGTCTAGAGCATTTTAAATGGGGGGGCCAGTCTGGGGCACTGCCTTAAAAGAGGGTGGCCGGGGGGGTGGGGGGGTTGGATACACGATGTTAATAGGCCTATTATATAGACTATTATATATTATATAGGCTATTAATTGCACAGTGTGAGATTCATTGGTCCTCACAGAACTTTGTGAGATCGCGATGAACAAAGAGTGACAGCTTTATTGGTTATGAGCACTCTTTGCGAGCTTTCTAAGCAATCCATTTAAAATGTAGAACTTTGTTTTTTGTCCACACACACGTTGCAAAGTTTTGGGAATGACATCTGCATATTTATGCGGGATTCGCTCTCGAAGTAGCAGCATATTGATAGCAATAGAATGGACAAAATATGTGTAAATGTGCATTAAGAGAGAACCCCCACTTATTTCAGAAGCAGCCTTAGTGATTACTTCTGGAACCTGGTTGATATGCTTCTATAACTATATACAAAAACAACAAAATACAAATGTACTACATAAAATAATTTAATAAATGCATATTTACAATTTAAGCACTTGAATAAAATAAGTATTAATAAAATTAATAACTAGAGAAGGCTAACTATATTCAGCTTGCTTCCATTTAGTGAGAAAAGCCTACTCTTCACTTGAATTAGAAAAAAAAAGATAGTGATGCGAGGATAATGTTTGAGCATACACACAATATCTGAGTGAGACCCGAGCCAATTCATAAAAGAACAATGTAGATTTAAAAGCACACGTCCAGTTTTGTGCGAGTGAAGGAAATCCGCTTGCGAGTGGAGAGATTCGTGCTCGCGCATTACATGATCGCGTAACATTATGCGCTCTCGTCATCTATCATTTAGATCACGCTAAAATGCCTAAAATGAATAAAGAAGAGAAGAAAGCGGCCCTAGGCAGCTGCCTACACATGCCAAGATACGCCAGATGCAGTTAGAAATTAACTAAAAACAAGCCTATCGCAAGACATCTGGTAGGGGGGGCACCTGGGGTGGCAAGCCAAATTTCAGGGGGGGCCGGTGCCACCCCTAGCCACCACGTAGACACGCCCCTGCTGTAGAGGGCGTCTCTGGGTGCTGATCCACCATCTGATCTGGATACGAACTGGATCTTGTGACTGCAGTGACCATCTGGGCTGGATACGGACTGGATCGGGTGGCTACAGTGACCTCGGAATAAGAGAGAAACAGACTAATATTAGTGTAGATGTCAATCTTCTTACGATGTAACATTGCATAAGTACATTGTGTGTTATGGGGAGTGTTCCCGGTTCCGGTTGACCTAGTTAATCCAGCCTAACAATCCTTTAATGGATTTGAATATTAGAAGTGTATTGGAGTGTTATGTGTACGCCAGGTTAAAGAGATGGGTCTTTAATCTAGATTTAAATTGACAGAATGTGTCTGCCTCCCGAACAGTGTTAGGTAGATTGTTCCAGAGTTTGGGTACTAAATAGAAAAAGGATCTGCCCCCTGCAGTTGATTTTGATATTCTAGGTATTATCAAATGGCCAGAGTTTTGAGAACGTAATAGACGTGGAGGACTATAACGTGATAAGAGCTCGCTCAAGTACTAAGGAGCTAAACCATTCAGGGCTTTATAAGTAATTAACAAGATTTTAAAATCTATATGATGTTTAATAGGGAGCCTGTGCAGTGTTGACAGAACCGTGCTAATGTGGTCATACTTCCTGGTTCTAGTAAGAACTCTAGCTGCTGCATTTTGAACCATCTGTAGTTTGTTTATTAAACGTGCAGAACAACCGCCCAATAAAGCATTACAATAATCTAACCTTGAGGTCATAAACGCATTAATTACCATTTCTGCATTTGACATTGAGAGCATAGGTCTCAGTTTAGATATATTTTTAAGATGAAAAAAAAAACAGTTTTATAAATGCTAGAAACGTGGCTGTCAAAGGAGAGATTGTTATCAAATAGCACACCTAGGTTCCTGGCTGATGACAAAGAATTTACAGAGCAGCCATCAAGTGTTAGACAGTGTTCTAGGTTATTACTTTTGGGGGTTTTAGGTCCGATAATTAACACCTCTGTTTTTCCAGAATTTAGCAGTAAGAAATTACTCGTCATCCAGTTTTTTTATATCGACTATGCATTCCATTAGTTTCTCAAATTGGTGTGTTTCACCAGGCCGCGAAGAAATATAGAGCTGAGTATCATCAGCATAACAGTGAAAGCTAACCCCGTGTGTCACGGTCATGATCTGTTTTAGTTTAGTTATGTCTCCATCAGCTTACCTAGTTTGTTTCCATGGTTATTAGTTAATTAGCTCCACACCTGTTTCTCCTTGATTGTGTTTAGCATTTAAAGCCTGTGTTCTCCCCTGTTCCCTTGTCTGCTATCGTTTGCTTTATGTATTTTGCTACCCCATGCTCCTGAATTTCCTTTGTTTCTTCTGAGAATTATTATTAAAAGACTATTATTTGAAACCTTCCTTCGTCGTGCGCTTTTATAGCATAGCACCCGTAACAGAATAGCGGACCCTCAAAGTGAGTAATTTAGCAGCGTTTTTCTTTGTTTATTTAGATTTTTTCGGTCCTCTCCCAGAATGGAGTTCACAGCCGTCCAACTCCTGTGCCTGGAGCAGATGGACTGTTCTCTGGAGGACCATACCAGGGACTTTCTCGATCTGGCGTGCCTTACCCACTTCCCTGATTGCCCACTTTCTACATATAGCATGCCTGCTAGCGGACGGTCCCAAGGAGAATTTCGCCACTTGTGTGGAGTGGGTGCTGGATAATGGACTGTTTTTCTCCGTCTGCCCTGCCGAGGACAGCTCCAGCCCCACTCCAGATCCAGAGCCCAGCCTGCCCTCACCATCTCGCTGCACGGAGTGTTCGCCAGAGCCCACCGCAGCCGCAGAGCCCGAGCCAGCCGCGATTACAGAGCCTACACCATTTAAAGTGACGCGACTCACCAGGTGTGTGAGCCAGCAACACTGTGCGTCGTGGGAATTATAGTGGAGATCGAGGGAATGGAGGATAACCCAGCCCACACTCCCACCACTGAGGGTGAGCTGATACTGGACTCTGAGCTTTTGGACTGTTTGAGTGAGGAGGATTTCTGGCTTCTCCCTTTCCCGTTGCTCCCACCCACCTCCCCATGTTCTCCAGAGTCCCTGCTGGTTCCGTCCAGTACTCCTTCCTCAGCCAGCTCCTCTATAAATGTCTCAAGGAGGTTCCCTCCCAGCTTCCCACTCCCTCCTCCTCTGTATCAGCCATCCAGTCCATCAGCCCTCTCTCAGCTGCCTCAGGAAGGCCCCTCAGCTCACCCTCAGCACGCCATGTCCAGTGGGTCGGTTGCGCTTCGGGACTTCCTGTTACCAGCTACCTCGGGGTTGGAGGATCCCCAGTCTTTGCCTCCAGCCTTCGAGACCCAGACTCCACCTCAGACCTCCGACCCATCGGCTCCACCTTGGCTCCCTTGTCTCCACCGTGGTGCGTCATTCCACCAGCTCCACCGGGCTCCCTCGTCCCTCCACCTTCATCCTCTGTCACTCCGGCTCCACCGCGTCATTCAGGATCCCCGCCTCCACCTCACTCGCCCTCCGTCTAGGCCCTCCAGATCCTTGGTGTCACCCAGGCTCTCCAACCTGGGCTCCTACTCCACCGGTGTCATCTCCGTCAGTCGGCCCCCTGGTCCACCATCCCATCTCCACCATGGCTCTTCCCGCCGTCGACTCCATCGTGGGCTGCCATCCTGACTGGCCTCTGGACTTCCACCTGGCTCCTCCTGCTCCAGGCTCCTCCCACCCTCTACTCCCCCTTGGACTCATTTTTTGGACTATTTTTGTTTATGCCCCTTTCCCATTGCCTGCCCCTCTCCTATTCCACGTCCGCCTCCTGAACCCCCACCCTCCCTATTAAAGCTGGGACCAATATGGGTTTTGGGCATGTTGCCCACTTGGGTCCCACCTAATACGAAGTACAATCCTACATGAAATTCATCTGGGCAATTAACATGGGGCCATTATGTAACCCGCGGACAATCCTACATGGGGCCCATTTTTCAGCCCACTTCATACCCATATGGGCCCCACATACAAATGTTGGCTGGGTCTGTTGGACTATATTTTTTGGCGCGAGGACACGCTGTAATTAACTAGATCTTTGGGGTCAAGTTGTGTTTTTTTAATGAAATGCTTAATAACAGCCAATTTAAAGGTTTTGGGGACATATCCTAATGACAATGATGAATTAATAATAGTCAAAAGAGGATCTATGACTTCTGGAAGCACCTCTTTTAGTAGTTTAGCTGGAATAGGGTCTAACATACATATTGATGGTTTAGCTAATTTAACAAGTTTACACAATTCTTCCTCTCCTATAGTCCATCGTGGGCTGCCATCCTGACTGGCCTCTGGACTTCCACCTGGCTCCTCCTGCTCCAGGCTCCTCCCACCCTCTACTCCCCCTTGGACTCATTTTTTGGACTATTTTTGTTTATGCCTGTTTTGAGTGGAATTGTTCCTCAGGGGATCTATAGTCCACTATCTGATGTGATACTGTAGCTGACGGCTGCATGGTTACAATTTGATCTCTAATAGTATCGATTTTGGAAGTAAAATAGTTCATAAAGTCATTACTGCTGTGCTGTTGGGAAATGTCAACACCTTTTGATGCTTTATTTTTTGTTAATTTTGCCACTGTATTGAATAAATACCTGGGGTTATGTTTGTTTTCTTCTAAAAGAGATGAAAAGTAATCAGATCTAGCAGTTTTTAATGCTTTTCTGTAGGATAGGGTACTTTCCCAGCAAGCAACACGAAATACCTCTAGTTTAGTTTTCCTCCAGCTGTGCTCCATTTTCCAGGCTGCTCTCTTTAGGGCGCGAGTGTGCTCATTATACCAACTGTTTGGACTCTTTTCCTTAATCTTCCTTAAGCGCAAAGGAGCAACCGCATCTAAAGTGCTAGAAAAGAGAGAGTCTATAGTTTCTGTTACATCAAGTTTTTCTGCGCTTTTGAATATGCTGAGGAATTGAGATAAATCAGGAAGATTGCTTACAAAGCAGTCCTTTGTGGTAGAAGTGATGGTTCTACCATATTTGTAGGGAATTGAATTTACAGCTTTAGCTATATGGAGTTTACTCAAGATTAGATAATGATCTGATATATCATCGCTTTGCTGCAAAATTTCATCACCATTAACATCAATTCCATGTGACAGTATTAAACGTGTTGTCTAACCCTGATCGTGTTCAGAATGTCTATGAATGCTGATCCTAATGCATCGTTTTTATTGTCAACGTGGATATTAAAATCACCCACAATTAAGACTTTATCTACAGCCAGCATTAACTCTGATTTAAAATCAGCAAATTCTTTAATAAAGTCTGTATGATGCCCTGGTGGCCTGTATACAGTAGCAAGTACAAACATCACGGGGGATTTATCATTAATAATTTTTTTCTCTAGATAATGTTATATGAACACCAGGGCTTGAAAACGAAAAAAAATGTCAATCGGTTCACTCCGAGCAGAATCGATATTTTAACGTTTCCGTTCCTCTGTATTATTACCGTTCCGAAACCGGTTTGAGTAGAAAAATAACGGTTAATACCGTTATTTTTAAAATTGTCTTTGCCTATAATAATAATAATAATAATAATAATAATAATAAAGTACTGTGTTTTCTTTACACAAAAAGAAAAATAAATAAAAAAAAAATACAGAAAGAGATGGTATCTTAACCCGCTGCGCTAATAGGCTATACAGCATCATCTTTTGTAGATTTTTACATTTCTAAATGTAGGCTAGTAAACAAAATAAAAAAATCTATTAATGCTTTAAAGACATTAAAGAATTTTTTAAAGATGTTTGCTGCAAATTGTAAAAAAAAACAAAAAAACGCTACTTGTATAAAATGTTTTGAGGGGAAAAAAAACAAAGGCTAAGCCTGCATTTTATTAGCCTATTATTCAGAAATGATGTAGGCTAAAATGCCGGTAAATCAAAAATGTTTACAAACATTATAAACACTAGGGATGTGCGCTACGACTAATTTGACTGTCATTTAAACGGAAGTTTTGTATCCGACTAGTCTAAAAGCTAGAAACCCCCAAAAAATGGCAAAAAAAGTGCGTGTGTCTATATAACAGCTTACACTTGAAATACTTAAATCTTTGAATCACACTGTCAAATCCCTCAATTAATTCTGCTAAAAATAGGTCATGATTATGCTTGCCTCGCGTTATCATCATTTAATATTAGGCGGTCGTTAAACAGAAAAAAATAAAGAGCATACACTCAACAGAGCCCTGCACGGCCCTCAAATTTAGGCCCTAGCCCGGCCCTGGCCCGAGACGCTCAGGCTAGGCCCGGCCCACGTCCGACAGCTTATCAGAATTTCCGACCCGAGCCCTTTTTTTCCCCCTTCTCCTAAAACAGTTTATACTACTGTTTCGGCTATTAAAATAGTTCCGTTTTGTGTGTAATGGCAAAATTATTATATTTCGTTTTGTTTTTTTATTAAGTTAATTTAGAAAAACGTTGGGAGCATTTTTGTTCATTAAATAGCCTATACGTTTTTTTTTTTTTTTAAAGTAACGACCAAGCGGCCAGCGGCATGAGCTGATCATAGCCTATGTTTGATAAATTTAGCCTTCTCATATCATCACGACTTGCCTAAAATAAAATCTATAGATATACTAAAACAGTTCAAGTATATAACAATGTTTAAACGTTAAACCTGCTATAATAATAATGTGCGCTAGCCTATATCTAAGTTTGTGCGGAGAGTGGAAGCTAAAGCGCGCTCTGCAGGACATGGAAGCACCAGCAAACACTTGGATTGCTTTCAGTGGAAACTAATTAAAATAGCCTACGCCATCATTTTTTTGTTTGTTTGTTTGTTTGTTTGATAAAGGTAAGAATAATACATCATTCCGACCTGTAAAGGGTCTACTTGTATTTGTGCGCACGCACAATACCAACAAAAGGTAGTTCTTTTATAAAACAAAGAAAACAAACATGATGCGCTTTCTGCCGTCTAGTCTTGAACAGGAGCGCTTCATAAAAATGAACCAAAGCTGAGCGAATACATGCCTCAAATAAATGCACAGCCATTTGCACTATTCATCGAAAACATATATGAACGCACTGTTGCACATCTGATAACTTTTTAAGCTTATTCTGCTGCGTTTATATAAGCCTTTTGATGGATTGTGTCACGGAGCTGTAAAAATGGTTACACTCACTAAGTAAATGAATCGCATTTGTGCCGAACTCTTATTACAAAGCAAAAACAAACATTCTCCTTCGATCTATGAACGTTTCTCTAAGTTAATGTGCGCAATCTCACAGTCTTAAACGTCTGTCATAGCAAATCAACACATGCTGCTGTGAATAAAGTGAAGCGCATGAAAAAACTGTGGTTAACCACATTATTTTAGAAAGCTGAGTTAAATTTCACTAGCCAAACCCAAGCCTGATTACTGCCAGACCTGTTGAGTCAAGAAATTACTTAAATAGAACCTGTCTGACAAAGTAAAGCATGCTTAAAGAGCAACACATCATGTCGTGATCTAAAGAAATTCAAGAACAGATGAGAAACAAAATAGTTGACATCTATCAGTCTGGAAAGGGTTATAAAGCCATTTCTAAGGCTTTGGGACTCCAGCGAACCATGGTCAGAGCCATTATCCACAAATGGGGAAAACTTGTAACAGTTGTAAGGATTTCTTAGCTCTTATTTTAGCTTTTAGGGAATCGAATCTTAAAGATTCGGGTTGATTTGATTATACTGATTCAAAATTTATAGCATAAACTTCAACTATTCGTCCAGCGTCTAGCACTTAGTGTATCTTAGCAATTCTGTTTATTTCGTGGCCAATAATAAACAGACAATTGGTTTGGGTTAACTTTGAGCACAGGTAATGTGATCTGGGCAAAGTTTGATTTTAAAATACACAACACAAGACAAGGATTCTTTATAAATGAAACATATGTTTATTTGCTATTCTACGAGTCTACAAGACATGAAATAAACCTATTGAAAACACACATACTCACACACACAGTTCTGGAAAATGACTTATGCGATCTGAAGAAAGTCTTAAGTCTCTAGTAATAGCTACTAGTTCTTTAAATTCACCCTGAGAAAACTCATAAAAGCAGAGAACTTCTAGCTTATCGTTAAGGCTTTAGATTAATTCGACCAGTTCAGCGAGAGATATGGAGATTTTGTTAAACTTGCGTTTGAGGTTGACAGCTGGCTCGTTTTCCTTTCCTGGTTGAAGTCAGGGGAGTCCCGGGCTGTGGATTGCTACTGATGCGGTCGTTGTGTGACGTCACTCTGGGGAATCCCTCTGGTGATTGGCTGTTGCCTGGTTCCTTGAGAGAGACGACGCACTTGAAGTTCTTTAGAGTTTCACCCAACATCAAACATCAAGTATTTGGCATACACAGAGTACGTATACTAACTTTATCTACTAAACGGGCTTAAGGCATACATTAACATATCCTAAATTCTAATAACCACACCAAGCATATGAAAGACATTAAGCACGTCATTTGTGGATATATTTGCTCTAATAGCAATGGGAATAAATGATTGTCCTTTAGAAATCCTCTATGCAAGTTTGAGTCTTCTTTGTCTGCACAAGAAAAGAAAAGGGCACGTTCCTTTTGGAATGCAGGAAAGAGAAGGGGGGGATGTCTTGAGGTCAGAAAGTGTCACGGGTGTGTATCTGCTGAGCTTCAGTGCTCAGACGTTTTCTTGTAAATCAGTCTTCCTTTGTTGATTCGATTATCAATTTATGTGTTAACTGGTCAGGGGTTCCAGGAGTGTCTGTCGCTGGCCTATCTCCAGATAAGCAGTTCCTTTATTCTGTGTTATTAGATTTTTTATTTATGCTAAAGCCGGTCAGGGACAACACTGAAGTTCTGTTGCTTAAATGAGTCCAGATGCAGGTGTCCTTCTCTTCTCAAATCTATCATTGTCTTTATGGGTCTCATGAGAAGATAAGCAGGGTGTCCTCCAGACAAGGAGGCGTCATTTGGGTTGGTTACTTTTGCGACTTCTTGCACACGTCCAAGCGGAGAATCTTTTAGTTTTCCTTTGGCATGTAAGATTCTATAGTTATTTGGGTCTGTTCGAAGAGGTCTTACACAGTGGTGAACCTTCCCAGGAGGGGCCGGCCTACTAAAATTACTCCAAGAGCGCAATGACGACTCATCTGGCGTAAAACCAACACAGCATTTCATACCAAAAGTCAAACATGGTGGTGGTAGTGTGATGGTCTGAGGCTGCTTTGCAGCTTCAGGACCTGGATGACTTGGCATAACTGATGGAACCATGAATTCTGCACTCTATCAGAAACTCCTGAAGGAGAATCTCCGGCCATCAGTTTGTGACCTCAAGCTCAAGCGCACTTGGGTTATGCAGCAGGACAATGATCCCAAACACACCAGCAAGTCCACCTCTGAATGGCTCAAGAAAAACAAAATTAAGGTTTTGGAGTGGTCAAGTCAAAGTCTGGACTTAAATCTGATTGAGATGCTGTGGCATGACCTTAAACATTCCTTTCATGCTTGAAAACCCTCCAATGTGGCTGAATTAAAACAATTCTGCAAAGAAGAGTGGGCCAAAATTACTCCAAAGCAATGGGAAAGACTCATTGCCAGTTATCGCAAACGCTTGATTGCAGTTGTTGCTGCAAAGTGTGGCACAACCAGTTATTAGATTTAGGGGTCAATTACTTTTTCACGTAGGGCCAGGCAAGTTTGGAGAGCTTTTTTCCCTTAATAAATGAAATCATTATTTCAAAACTGCATTTTGTATTTACTCGGGTTATCTTTGTGTAATATTAAAATTTGTTTAATGATCTGAATCATTCAAGTGTGACAAATATGCAAAAACAATAGAAAAATAACAGGAAGGGGGCAAGTTTTTCACAACACTGTATCTCAAGTTTATTTTTCATACTCTTTATAAATGAATTAAACAAATAAGGACTTTTATTCAAGTTTGTTCTGAGATAAAAAAAAAAGGTTTTCCTGATTGTAAATTGTACACAAAAAAGACAAACAATAGGAACTTATTTATACAAACAAATAATACAAACTTATTTATATTTTGTCAGAAACAGAAAGGTCCGATTTACATCTGCTATCAAGAAGTGTTTTTGTCAATCTGATTACAAGTGGATAACGCTACATACAGATATAAATGGGGTCTGAAATGTTTTGAGCCTGTTCACTTTTGACCGCTTCCAGAGGTACAGTGGGGAAAAAATAATTATTTGATCCCCTGCTGATTTTGTACACTTGCCCACTGACCACTTGCCCACTGAAATAATCAGTCTAATTTTTAATGGTTGGTTTATTTGAACAGTGAGAGACAGAATAACAACAACATAATTCAGAAAAATGCATTTAAAGTATTTTAAGTTATAAATTGATTTGCATATTAATGAGTCAAACAAGTATTTGACCCCTTCGCAAAACATGACTTAGTATTTGGTGGAAAAACCCTTGTTGGCAATCACAGAGGTCAGCCGTTTCTTGTAGTTGGCCACCAGGTTTGCACACATCTCAGGAAGGATTTTGTCCCTCTTGACTTGCAGATCTTCTCCAAGTCATTAAGGTTTCAAGGCTGACGTTTGGCAACTCGAACCTTCAGCTCCCTCCACAGATTTTCTGTGGGATTTAGGTCTGGAGATTGGCTAGGCCACTTCAGCACCTTAATGTGCTTCTTCTTGAGCCACTCCTTTGTTGCTTTGGCCATGTGTTTTGGGTCATTTCAATGCTGGAATACTCATCCATGACACATTTTCAATGCCCTGGCCCTGACGGTACATGGCCCCGTCCATCGTCCCTTCGATGCGCTGCAATTGTCCTGTCCCCTTAGCATAAAAACACACCCAAAGCATAATGTTTCCATCTCCATGTTTGACGGGGGGGATGGTGTTCTTGGGGTCATAGGCAGCATTCCTCCTCCTCCAAACACGGCGAGTTGAGTTGATGGCAAAGAGCTCGATTTTGGTCTCATCTGACCACAACACTTTCACCCAGTTCTCCTCTGAATCATTGGCAAACTTCAGACGGGCCTGTACATGTGCTTTCTTGAGCAGGGGGACCTTGCGGGCACTGCAGAATTTCAGGGTTTCACAATTATTCACAATTCACAATTATTTTCTTGTTGACTATGGTCCCAGCTGCCTTGAGATCATTGTCAAGATCCTCCCGTGTAGTTCTGGGCTGATTCCTCACCCAGCTGATTCCTCGCATGATCATTGAAACTCCATGAGGTGAGATCTTGCATGGAGCCCCAGTCCGAGGGAGATTTACAGTTACCCAGCTAACAGGGAACGTTCCCACAACTTTCATTAACATTGTTTCAAAGGTATTTAAAGGTTAGGACAGAATATTCTTCAAATAATGTTTATAGGATGTTCTAACAACGTTATTATGGTTGATTTATATTCTTGTAACATTAAGAGAAAACATTCTTATAACAACATCCTCAAAACGTTCTTTCTATGTTATTTGTACACGATTGAGGTTCTCGTAATGGTAAGAGAAAACGTTCTTAGAACAACACTCTCGGAATGTTTTTTTAATGTTATTTGTACACAATTAAGGTTCTCATAATGTTATGACAATGGTAGATTAGAATGTTCCTCAAACATTTAAAAAACTGGACCCTTTGAACGTGTACAAAACATTCCGTAATAACGTTTTCATAATGGTAGGATGGAATGTTCATGTAACGTTTGTAAACCCCACAAAAAACGTTCTTAATACATTAAAAAAACTGGACGTTTTCAATGTGTACAAAACATTCCGAAATAACGTTTTCATAACTTAATGGGAATATTAGCAAAACGTTCTGACAACTTGTTTTTGTTAGCTGGGTATTAGGGCTGTGCGATTAATTGAAATCGAATCGCGATTTGAGACTGCGATGTGGACGCTATATTACTCAGTTTCAGAGCATATGCGGGACTGCCAGCCTTGAGTGACGGTCTTACTAACCAATAGAGTGAGCGCACCTCCGTTCTCCCCGATCAGCACGGCTCTAGGCAACTGTGTAAACGCCCACCGAATCGAAAGTTCAGATCGAAAGTTAGGCAAATTAAAACTAAAGAAAAACGCATGTAACTTCAGCTTCGAAATGACAGACAACGAACAAAAAAGGTAATTTGCAAGAGCTGCGTCACAACACATATCAAGAGCTCCCTTATCGGTTCTGCTTTCAGTACTGGAGAATAAAAGAGACATTTTTTTATGTTTTTATTAGTAGGCTACATGAACGTTATCTTACACATTTTACCCCCCCCCCCCCCAACAGATTAATTGGAAATAAGTTTATAATGCATGTTCGCTAATCAGTGTTGTGCAAGTTACTTCCAAACTGTAATACATTACAGATTACTTGTTACTGTTATTTAAAAGTAATTCCGGTCCCACTTTATATTAGGTGACCTTAACTAATATGTATTTACATTTAAATTAATCATTTGATACAATGCACTTATTGTGTACATACCTGTTTTTACATTGTATGTATACATTTAAAAATACCTATATGTAATTACATCTGTAATTAATTTATGTAATTACATTTATAATTACACTGTTAACCAATCCCTTACACCTGTCACCTGTAACCCTTACAAACCTGTCCCTAACCTTAACCATATCCCACCTCAATAGCAGCAAAAGTGTTTTGAAATACAATATGACCACAATAAGTACATTGTACTTATTTTTTATTGTAAGTACATAGTAGTTAAGGCCACCTAATGTAAAGCGTGACCGTAATTCCTTACCTTACAATATTACTGTCTCAGAATTGTAATGCGTTACATAACTCCTGTATTACTTTTGAGTTACTTTCACCAAAATAACTACAGAAGTAGAACTTAACATTCTAAAATGACAAAATTTACTAGAGCCCTGCATGGGCCTCAATTTTAGGCCATAGCCCGGCCCTGGCCCGAGACACTGAGGCCCTAGCCCGGCTCTTCTCCCAAAACGGCTCATGTTTCAGCTATTAAAATAGTTCAGTTTTGTATGTAAAGGCAAAGTGTTTATATTTCATTTCGCTTTTTTATAAAGTTCAAGAAAAACATTGAGCATTTTTTGTTCATTAAGTTTTTTTTTTCTTTCTTAAAGTAACGACCAATTGGCCAGCTGCAGACCGGCAGGCACGTTTGATCAATTTAGCCTTTTCAAATCATCATGACTTGCCTAAAATAAAATCTATAGATATACTAAAACAGTTCAAGCATATAACAATGTTTAAAAAGTTAAAGGTTTAAAGATAAATGTGCGCTGCATCAGTAGTTTGTGCGAAGAGTGGAAGCTAAAGCGCAGGACATGGAGGCGCCAGCGCAATCAATTGCAATTTTTTTTCAATGGAAACAACTTACTCCATAATTTTTGCTCATAAAGGTAAGAGTAATACATCATTCGGAACTGTAAAGGGTCTACTTTTATTTGTGCACTCACAATATCAACAAAACGTCGTGCTTTTATCTTGAACAGGAGCCCTTCACAAAAATTAACCGAAAGACAGCGAATACATGCCTCAAAGACATGATAAATATCCCAGCTAACACAAATACGTAACTGCAACGTAATCTGGTGACCAAAGTTACGTTGTGGCGACCGGAAAAGTGAAAGGTGCGTATACGTCGCCACGACGTAACTTTGTGGCAACGTTGCGGATCAATAGTTGTGTGCTGGTAATCAGTTGGTAATTTTTTATAATTATTTATTTTCTATGGGCGGACATGCAGTAGTTAAACCTAATTTATGTCCTCATATGCCCAAACTAATTTAAAGGCTGTTTCAACAGCTGTGAATGATGAATACAGACTCGAAATTAATTTAATTCATTTATTTTGAAAAACACACACATATGAACAGTAAAATACACCCAAATTATTAATAAAAACATAGGATATACAGCGAAATATGAATGAAAGCATTCAGGAGGTTCCGTGTTCAGCATCATTTTAAGCAGATATGCTATAGCATAATATTTGCTAGCAGACAATTCAGATAATTAAGGAAAGATACCATAATCACAGATGTATAAATATTAACAAAAGTACTTAAAGTAGACTGTATAAACATCATTTTTCAAAATAATAAATCTTTAAAATATTGAAAATGTTTGTAAAACAGAACAATGACCAATTATAACCACATGTGAACATATTTCACACAAAAATGTAAATTCTGTCATTAATTACTTACCCTCATGTCGCTCCAAACCCATAAGACCCTTTTGTGCAGAACACAAATGAAGATATTTTTAACAGATGCCTTGTGTATGCAAAAAATAAGCAACAACAAAAATATTATGTTTTTATTCACAAATGATGTATATCCAACTCATTTTCACAAAAGCAGCATGAGATGACCAGTTCTCACGCCAACACAACACTGATGCATCATGGTGCTCTCCTGAACATGTTATTTTGTAAATAAAAATGCAATGTTTTTTGTGCACATAAAACATTCACATCACTTCATAAATTGAGGTTAAACAACTGGGGCCTGTACTATGATGGTGGCTAAACAACCTCAGGGTTCCAGGATTAGTTTTAGTTGACAAAACCAAACCAGTTCAATCCGGCTTTGTTGGTACCATTGTCACGACGTAGAAAGGATCAGGAAGCAGTAGCGAGGGAAACGAGAGCTTTATTAAAAGCCAGACAGAAACACAGGAGGAAACACAGGATGATGATGATTGATGCAGGAACCTTGATGGACACACAGATGGCTGAAGTGAAGAGATAATCCATGAGTGCTGAGTGATCCGGAACAGAGAACGCCAACAGGAACAGGAAACAGGTGACCACACTGGAAGACATCAACAACGATCTGGCAACGGATAGAAGAACTGGTGAGTATAAGTAGCTGAGATGATGAGCTGCAGCAGGTGCTGCAAACGAGACATAGCCGAGACAAATCAGCGGTGATGGGCAGGTCACGCCCCCAAGCACCTACACACAACATGACAACACTGACACGAGACGAGGAGAAAGCAATGAATTAGTGAACCGTGACAGTACCCCTCCCCCTAGGAGCGCCTCCTGGCACTCCCAGGTTCGCTTACCTGTCGATTGTAATCATCGATGAGAGAGTGATCCAGTATGTCTCTCGCAGGCACCCAACTTCTCTCCTCCGGACCGTAACCCTCCCAGTCCACCAAGTACTGAAATCCGCGTCCCCTCCGTCTAGAGTCCAGAATACAGTTGACCGAAAATGTGGGTTCCCCGTCTACGAGTCGCGGCGGGGGGGGGGAACCGGGGCTGGCGGATTAATGGGGGAGTGAAACACGGGTTTAATTTTGGATACGTGAAAGACGGAATGAATCCTCCTGTACACCGGAGGGAGGTTGAGGCGGACTGCCACCGGACTAATGATCTTGGTGACAGTGAACGGGCCAATGAATTTGGGAGCCAGTTTATTAGAAACGGAGCGGAGAGGAATGTTCTTGGTAGAAAGCCACACTCTTTGACCAACGACGTAAACGGGAGGCTTAGACCGGTGGCGATCGGCTTTAGCCTTGGTGCGCGCCCTCACCTGGAGTAGAGTCTCACGGGCTCTAGTCCAAGTGCGGTGACACCTCTGGACAAAGGCGTGAGTGGAGGGGACCGCGACTTCGGATTCCGTACTGGGAAAAATGGGTGGCTGGTAACCTAAACTACATTCAAACGGAGATAGGCCCGTGGACGACACTGGTAATGCATTGTGGGTGTACTCCACCATTGACAGTTGTTGGCTCCAGGATGAAGGATTCTTGGAGACCAAACATCGCAACACCCTCTCCAAATCTTGGTTGGCTCTCTCGGTTTGGCCATTGCTCTGGGGATGAAACCCTGAGGACAGACTGACAGTCGCTCCCAGCAACTTACAGAATTCTCGCCAAAATTTGGACACAAACTGGGGTCCCCTGTCGGAAACCACGTCTATCGGGAGGCCATGTAAGCGAAAGACGTGGTTTACGACTGTCAACGCTGTCTCCTTGGCTGAGGGTAATTTGGGCAAGGGAATGAAATGGGCCGCCTTCGAGAATCGGTCCACCACGGTCAAAACGACCGTGTTGCCCTGGGAGGGCGGGAGGGCGGTAATAAAATCTAGCGCAATATGGGACCAGGGTCTCGAAGGGACAGGCAGCGGTTGAAGTAGCCCATCTGGGGGTCGATTGGAAGTCTTACCAGTGGCACAAACCGAGCAAGCCAAAACAAAACTGCGAATGTCGCGAGCCATAAGTGGCCACCAGAATCGTTGCTTGACCAAAAAATTAGTGCGATAGACTCCTGGATGACAAGCCACGTTGGAACAATGTCCCCACTGAATAACGCTGGACCGTAATCCCTCCGGCACGAATAACCGATTCAGTGGGCACCCGGACGGAGGCGTTACCCCTTCTAAGGCCGTTCTGACCTTCGATTCGATCTCCCATGTGAGTGTGGAGACAAAAAGGTTCTCGGGTAAAATGCACTCGGGAGTGGACGGGCATTCGGAGCGATCAAAAATACGCGATAAAGAGTCGGGTTTGATGTTCTTCGAACCCGGGCGGTACGAGAGGGAAAAATCAAAACGACCGAAAAAAAGTGCCCACCGAGCCTGCCTGGAGTTCAATCTTTTGGCAGTTCTGATATATTCCAGATTCTTGTGATCGGTCCAGACGATAAAAGGTACCCCTGACCCTTCTAACCAGTGACGCCATTCCTCCAACGCTAACTTGACTGCCAACAACTCCCTGTTACCAATGTCGTAATTACGTTTGGCAGGTGATAAGTGATGGGAAAAAAACGCGCAGGGATGCATCTTGTCGTCTGCGGAAGAACGTTGGGAAAGCACTGCGCCTACCCCCACCTCCGATGCGTCGACCTCCACCACAAACTTACGTGATGAATCAGGGGCTATGAGGATAGGGGCTGAAACAAAGCGGCCCTTCAGTTTGGTAAACACAGCCTCGGCTGTGTTAGACCACCTGAACGTAGTTCTGGGGGAGGTCAAGGCAGTCAGAGGCGTGGCTAGTTGGCTGAAATTGCGAATAAAACGCCGGTAGAAATTGGCGAACCCCAGAAACCTCTGTAGGGCCTTACGGGAATCTGGACTTGGCCAATCCACCACAGCCTTAACCTTTTCAGGATCCATGCGCACTCCCTCAGACGAGACAATGTACCCTAGAAAAGGAACGGACTGTGCATGAAAAGCGCATTTCTCCGCCTTGACAAAAAGCCCATTCTCTAACAACCTCTGAAGCACTCGGCGGACGTGCTGCACATGTTCCTGGAGAGAAGAAGAAAAAATCAATATGTCATCCAGGTAGACATATATGAATTGATCGACCATATCTCACAGCACATCATTGACGAGTGCTTGGAAGACCGCCGGGGAGTTGGAAAGCCCGAAAGGCATGACCAAATATTCAAAGTGCCCCCTGGGGGTGTTAAAGGCAGTCTTCCACTCATCCCCCTTCCTTATGCGAACCAAATGATAGGCATTACGTAAATCCAGTTTTGTGAAAATAGACGCTCCCTGCAACCTCTCGAAGGCTGAAGACATCAACGGCAAAGGATAAGTATTCTTTACCGTGATGTTATTCAACCCCCGGTAGTCAATACAAGGACGCAGAGACCCGTCCTTCTTCCCCACAAAAAAGAATCCCGCCCCCGCTGGAGAAGAGGAAGGGCGGATGAACTTGGATGCTAGAGAATCAGAAATATATTTCTCCATAGCCTCCCTCTCTGGTACAGAAAGCGAATATAACTTGCCTTTCGGCGGAGACGTACCTGGCAGTAAATCTATAGCACAGTCGTAAGGACGATGCGGAGGAAGAGAAGCTGCTCGAGACTTACTGAACACTTCCCTCAGGTCCTGGTACTCTGCGGGCACGTTAGACAAATCCACTGCCTCCTCCTGAAAAACAGAAACAGACGGACAGGCAGACATAAGACAGGACTCATAACAATTAGTGCTCCAAGCTATAATGGATCTCTGCTGCCAGTCTATTCTCGGATTGTGAAGGATGAGCCAGGGGTGACCGAGGACAACAGGTGCGAGGGGGGAGTCCATGATCAAAAATGAGATGGTTTCGGTGTGATTGCCTGACGTGATGAGGGTGACGGGTCCAGAGGTAAACGAAATGGTGGTTAATGCATGGCCGTTGAGGGCGTGAACGGAAATCTTGTGAGTGAGTGGTTTGATGGGGATCTGGAGTTCAAGTGCAAAAGTATGGTCCAAGAAATTACCCTCCGCCCCAGAGTCCAGTAGTGCCCGACAGTCCCGTGAATGTGTCGTCCATCTCAGTTTCACCGGAAGGAGGGTCGATGAAGGTGATGAGGTCATCTCGGCGGAGATTCCACCCGATAGTAGCCCGCCTCCTCCACAGTGTAGGCAAAGGCTCTGGGATCTCCGCCTTTCCCTCTCCTCCCGGGAAAGCCGAGCCCGCCCTACCTGCATGGGTTCGTGATCGTAGGTGGGGCTGACCACATCCCCGTCGCTGAACCGCGGACTCGCCGCTCTTCCAGGGGCTCGGCTGGCAGGGGCGCGTTGCTCCACTCTATTGAGCCGTGCGTCAACCCTAAGTGCCAGCTCAACGAGCCCATTGAGTGTAGTGGGGAGGTCCAGGACGTAGATCTCCTTTTGGATGCGGTCAGCCAGCCCATGCAGGAACACGTCCCACTGTGCCTCCTCGTTCCAGCGACACTCTGCCGCCAGGGTCCGGAACTCGATGGAATAATCCGAAACTGATCTCTCACCCTGACGGAGATCGGCGAGCATCCTGGCCACCTCCCTCCCAGCGACGGCACGATCGAATACTCGCTTCATTTCTTCAGATAGTGCCTGGAACGAGGCGCAGCATGGATCCTGGTTCTCCCACACCGCAGTCCCCCATAATGCCGCTCTTCCAGTCAGTAGCGTCAGTACAAATGCCACCTTACTCTGCTCTGCCCCGAATCTCCGTGGTTGCAGAGCAAAGTGCATGGAGCATCGAGTCAGAAAGGCTCTACAGTACCTGGGCTCCCCTGAATAGAGCTCGGGAACAGGTAGACGCGGCTCTGACTGGAAAAGGGTCTCAGGTGGGGTAGGAGGAGCCGGCGGCGTGGGTGGCACAGTGGGGGCTCGCAGATGTTGGAATTGCTGGGTGAGCTCGGACACCTGCGCCACTAGAGCCTGAATAGCACGGCCCGTGTTATTCAAACTCTCCTCCTGTGCATCCATCCTGTGGGTGCTCAGTCTAAAAAACTCCTCCCCGGAGTCGGATGACGCCCTCGCTGCTTCCATGCGAAGGCCAGATCGTTCTGTCACGACGTAGAAAGGATCAGGAAGCAGTAGCGAGGGAAACGAGAGCTTTATTAAAAGCCAGACAGAAACACAGGAGGAAACACAGGATGATGATGATTGACGCAGGAACCTTGATGGACACACAGATGGCTGAAGTGAAGAGATAATCCGTGAGTGCTGAGTGATCCGGAACAGAGAACGCCAACAGGAACAGGAAACAGGTGACCACACTGGAAGACATCAACAACGATCTGGCAACGGATAGAAGAACTGGTGAGTATAAGTAGCTGAGATGATGAGCTGCAGCAGGTGCTGCAAACGAGACACAGCCGAGACAAATCAGCGGTGATGGGCAGGTCACGCCCCCAAGCACCTACACACAACATGACAACACTGACACGAGACGAGGAGAAAGCAATGAATTAGTGAACCGTGACAACCATGAAGCTGATCATCAACTTTCTCTGTCAACTCAGGCTTGATCCTGAGTTAATGGAGCTCGTGCACATGAATGTGTGACATCAGTAATGAGCAGCCAATCACATGCCTTGAAACTGTGATTCACTTCTCATGAGAGTCGGTGCGATTCACTACCAAAGATTAAAAGATTGAACAATATGAAGAATTTAAACACATTTACACAGCAAGATGAAACAATCGATCCATGAAAGAGGAAAACTTATCTTACCATATAACTGCAAGTAAAATTTGTAAAGTTTATAATATTTATAGATATAACAACACTTAAAAATTGAAACTCATATGTAGTCATGTTTACAGCTATTGATTCTAAACCGTATTTATATTGCATATTATCTATATGTTTATATTAATTTAAAATAAAAGCTTAATAATTACTATTAAATTAAGCTGGCTTGTGTAATGGATTAAGGGTATAATAATTATATAAACAATAAAAAATAATCATCTCTAAAAATCCGATGATTTTATTTTTAAAAATGTTTTATTATGTAGTGTCCTTTAATTTGGAGTAAGAGAAACTGGAGGAGTCACTTTATTGCGTCAGAGATGTGTCACTTTGCTTGAAGCTGATTGGTCAAATTTCGGTTTGAGATCTCTAAACCAGAACATAACCTGCCCCGGAGCAGGTTAGCTGTGGAGCGCAAGTTACTATGGCGATGAACATTTCTAAAAGCCAAACCACTTTCATGGTACTTAAAACCCAGAGTTGGCGCAAACTAAACTGAAACCTGAAAATTTCTCAGATTTCATTAAAAAGATCTGCATAACAAAAGTCTTAAAGGTTTGGAATAACATGAAGGTGAGTGATGAAAATTTCTGTTTTAACTAAGACATTAGGTAAATCGGTTCCCTCAGGCGCACCAGTAGATTTCTGCCAGATCTCTGTTCTTCTGGTTCTTCTGCCCCTTCCACCATCCCAATCCTGGATTGAGCCACGGCAGAAGTTTCCACTTTGAATGCTTTAGCCTGGAGGTTTTTTCACCAGCATCTAAAGTGAGAAAGAAAACAATAACCCAAATGTAAATGTAAAAATAATAATAAAAAAAAAACAATGGTTGTCTAAAATGTAAAAGCATACACTTGAGTTTTCCCTACTGTTAGGGCATTTCTACCTCAGGGCACAAAAGAGTGGGAACTTACAGGATAAGAACAATTTTCTAGAATTTTCAGCACAGTTTTTTGTCACTTCCTATACAGGGCTCCAGACTGTTTTGTGACCGATTTTTCTGCCGGTGCGAGTAAATTTTGTGAGCACTAGCACGACCACCACATTTCCCCAGCTCATAAGCACTGCTATTTCTGTTATGAAATAAAAAACATCATATGAGAAACATCAAACAGCAAGCGAAACAAAAGCTAGTGAAATCGTGCTACTCGTTTGAGCTGTGCAGCGAGGACCGTTTATCAGCTCGGATCAGTGCAGAGCAAACAAACTTCTCAGAGCTCAGAACAGGTTTACTCAGGAAGCAGTGTTGATTTCGTGTTACTGTACAGTGCTCAGAGATCCAGTCAGAAGCACTTGAATTTGCTGCAGAATGAATAAGGTTGCCGTGAGCTCTAGTGAGAAGCATTCAAATTCTGCACAGAAATCTGTTATAAACAGTGCTGACATATAACCAGAAGTAACGCTAACTATAACCATGGTGTTTCATTACATTATGCATATCAGGGTTTGTACAAACTTTTGAGAGAGAAATTCAAGCACATTTAAGTATTTCACACAGCTATTTACAGCACTTTAAAACTCTAAAAAGCATACAATTAAATTGTTATTTTTAAAGGGATGACCAAAATATACTTTGTGGTAAACAAACATATTTGTAAAATAAAAAAAAGGGGGCATTAAATTACCACTATATCCAGTAGATGGCAGCAGAGGAACACTTATAGGCTTATTAGTCATTCATTTCTACTTTTTACTTTACATTTTGAAATTATAAAATCACTATTATAAAATTTTAAATCATCAAGAAAACAAATTTTGTAAACGTTTGCTCTTTTTTTGTGTATGAAGTAAGAAAAGTCACAAAATGCCTTGAAAAACAAACTTCTCTGACTGAATCACACAAAGCAAGAGAGCTATTTTTATAATCACTGAAGTTGTTGGTCAGTTCCATATAATACTACAGAAGAATAATGGTACATTTAATAAGCGTAGAATGTAAATTTTCTTTATAAAACTTACATTTTGCACATGTTACTGTTGTTAATAAAAGTATTTTAAAAGTATAAAAAATGTTGTGCTTCCTAACTCAAGCTCAGTGCTTTACTGTCACATGTGCATTACCAAGAAGTAAATGTGTAATATTACTAGTAACTACACTTATTAATGCAAAACTATAATAATTTTATAATTTAATGATCTTTATTTTTAATACCGCCCACACACCACCCCAAGCGCTACAAAATCTGCTTCTGGCACCACCATCTGTAGAACTTAGTGGCGCTGGTGTCACTGCTCTCAAAAGTTAGTCTGGAGCCCTGCTATATATGCATTGCAAATGTGGTAAAAAAGATAATAGCGTAGCTGAATATGAGTCAAATATTGCATATCTCTGTACAAATTAAAGTGTACTCATTCTTAATGAGTGATTATTAACTAATCAGTATGTCAGGGGTTCTCAACTCTGGCCCTCAAGGTCCACTGTCATACAGAAGTTGCGTCTCAATCAGCATCATAGTTCGCTAGGTTGTAAATTAATATATTGTGCACACAAATTCAGGCACTGGTAAGGACAGTGGCTCACTACACACTGGTGATTATTTTCGTCCTCATTGTACAACATCACTACTGACATTTATGCACAACAGAAAAACTATTATGCTATTTTCAGCACATTATGATAAATACTTTGTTACATGTGCAAGATTTCAGTCATAAATAAATATTTGCTAGATTAGACATTACCTGTCTAGTGATGTATGTTTATGCTGAAATATAATAAGTTTATAAAATCTTATAATATAATAAGTATATAAGTTTTAAAATCTATCACGTGTCATTTTGTAGCGAATTATCTCTTAAATTTTGAGCTTCAGAACTTCCTATAAGGGAACATAGTGAGCATCAATGCTTCCTGGTTTTCACAGCTTTTTTTAGGGAGCAAACTAAATTTTGTGATTGAGACAGCCCTTAAACACTGACTACTGAGCAAGGGATTCACACCCAGAGTTTAGGTCCACACATGATCACGCTCACCTGTTTGTGACTTTATATTTAGTAAAACTGAAGAACTTGATTAGTTTGTTCATGTGCACTGCACTAGGTTGGAGCAAAACTCTGCATGTAAGTGGACCTTGAGAGACAATGTTGAGATCTCCTAACATGACAATTCAGAGAGGCAGGATGACTTCTAGATTGATGACTTACAACACTGGTGTCCAGTCCTGGGCATGGAGGACCAACGTTCTGCAGAGTTTCTGGTGATACTTGATCAACTGCTCAGGTCTGCTTAATTGGGGTTGGAGCTAAACCAAATAATAAAAAAAGAGAAAGACAAAAAGTTAAAAATTATGATTCATAAATATGCACAACATCTGAAAATGCGCAAAGATGAGAAGAAAGCAATGTGTTTAATGAGAACTTTCAACCCACTGAAAAATAAGAAGCAATATTAAGTCACGGATGCATTTTTATTTATTCTTATTATTATTCTTCAAATAAATTATAATTACCTTTTGGTTTATTGATGATTTTCAGTCTCTGAAATAGAAACATTCTATCAATTATGGATGGCATCATACATCATATGTAACGATATTTAATAGGAGATCTAACACCATGTCTACACCGGATGGCGCAACAAAATACAATAGAACCTATAATTATATGATGATGTCTACACTGGATGCGGCGCGGTGCAACACAACAAATCCCTGACCGTAAACTGATGCCTCGTTTTATTTATGACGTACTGACACAAAGTTCAAATGATTTTCAATGGTCCCTTTGTTGCGTCCAGTGTAGACACGGTTTGAGAGTGTCTAGCTTGGGTATAGAGAATGGGAATCTACGTCATTGTGCATTGCATTCTGGGTATACAATACAAATCACCAGAGGAAAAGATGACTATTTACGTTAATATTTTTAAGAGCTTCTGGCATTTTATTAGAATAAATGAATGAATATTCGAATCCCTTGTGTTATTAAAGATTGTGGTCAGTTATTTATGTTTTTGAAATAAGTCTCTTTATGTTCACCAAGAAAACTGCATTTATTTGATCATAAATAAAAACAGTAATGTTGTGAAATATTATTATTATTTAAAATAATTTTTCTATGTGAATATATTGTAAAATGTCATTTATTCTTGTTTTCGCAAAGCGTGATTTCTGAAGGATCATGTGACACTGAAGACAGGCATAATGATGCTGAAAATACAGCTTTGATCACTTTTTAAAACATACTGAAATAGAAAATAGTTATAAAAAAATGGTAATTTCAGAATATTACTGTTTTACTGTATTTTAATCAAATAAATGCAGCAGTGGTGAGCATAAAAGACTTCTTTCAAATACATGACAAATCTGACCCTTAAACTGTAGGCAGTGTATGTTTGAGGTATTACTTACTAGTCATATGGTTCATAATGTCTAGAGATGTTCTTCGACAGGAGATACGCTCCAACTCTAGAGCACAGCCATCCGCATGGAAGAATCTAGGAACATAAACAATCTGTCACAGAGCCAACAATATTTATTATACAATGCCAGGTTTATTTAAACTATAGCAGAGGTGAAATGCAGAAAACAAAAATAATAATTTACAGAATATACAATTTAATAACAATGTACATTATAGGTTTACTTATTTAGTAATGCTCTTACAATGTTACTTATGTTTGGACATCAAATCCCTTTTAAAATAACTAACAAGCAAACACACACACAATTTTGCAAAAGAAAATTACAGATGCATGGTGATATAGGCAAAATATGTTGTGAAAGATGCATATAACGTTATTTAAGCTTTCTCAGATCACCTGTGTTTTCTATTTCTCTGTCAGCAGCTCCTTTCAGAAATGGTTTAAATCAGGAACTTCTGCTGTGTCGTAGAGGGTTTTTCCTGACACTTCTGAAATCACAGAACAAGTATCAATATGTGTTTAAAGATCAAAACCTGTTTTAAGTTTCAGCCCATTTTCACTGCACATTGCTAACGGACTTTTTCCGAAGACACTAAACCATTTCTATAAAGTAAATATTCAACGGAAGCGTGTCATTTACATGAAAAAAAGTGTCAGGAAAACTTGTATGTACTATTTGTGTAATTTTAGAGACAAAATTTACCTGAAATGAGTGAAAACAGCAGTGAGAGACCATTTCTGCCATGCCAAATATACAGTATATTTACATATAGTTTGCGAATATTAATAACAAATAATCTATGGGATGTGCAGGTTGTGCGGTGACACATAACTTGAAACTATTTCTACATCTATTTCTTCACTTCCTATATTAAAAGCAGTCGTCCATATTTGACTTGGTGAAAAGAAACACATTTTATCTTTAAGGAACGTTCAATCTTGTGTCTGAACTTTAATTAAACAGCATTATGGTAATCAGAGAGCATATAAAGAATGTACAAAGGTTACGTGCATAAGACGTTGCAGTTATGTTGTCAGTAAGTCATGAAGTTACCAATGTATTACGATTAGAGTACCTATCTGGGACGTACTTGGTTATCTTGTTACGTTAGGAGGACGTACTGACGACTTTGTGAGTTGGTAATGGGATGGTAATGAAATTACCTGCATACGACGTCGTGGTTACGTTGCCTATTGGTAAGTCATGAAATTACCAAAAATTACCAATACGTTACGTAACGGTTAGCTACGTCTTCTGTTAGCAGGGATATCTATAGAAAGCTTTAAATTACTACTTAACGAAATAAGTAAAAACGAAAACAAAAACTATTTAATATAATCGTTATCCGTGAAGATGCACTTCTAAAGGCGTGTCTAACGAGGAGATGGCGAATCCTTACTATTTCCCCCAGACACATTCATGGTAATTACTTTTGCTGGGGCTTTTTCTTTATTGTGTGTATTTGAAGCAGAACTCTTCAGTGCTGGCAGCTCGCTGCTGCTGCGGGACACTAAACACCGTCGAGCCGCTCTTGACAGTCACGGACTCATGTTATTTCCAACAGTGCGGCAATTTTTTCATCAATAATTGACGGATGTCTAAAATATAAAGATAAGGAGAAGCCTAAAACAGGCCCGAGGACCGGCCCGCGTCTGAACTATGACGCGAATATTGGCCCGAAGCGCATGCGTTTTTGAACATGTACCGAGTAAAATATTACTGAAAATTGAGTAGTAATGCCTTACACTACTGGGTTATATCAAAAAGTAATTTGTTACTGTAATACATTACTTTTGTAACGCGTTATTGTTGCTAATTCAGAAGACCGCGCACACACCCCGTGTCTCTGAATGCTTCTCATAGTCGCTCCGCTCTGCCCCACGCCGCGCGTCTCCCTCGTCTCACGGACAAGCAGTTTACACTTGCCGCACAGACGCAGCATCTTAATCCTCTTTTATACTCACGGTATTGCGCCCTGTTCTGCTTCACAAGTCTCTCACGAGCGCATCTGCCAATATGGACGAGACCTGACGCACACACGCAACCTGTGTCAACTCTCACCTGGCTCCGCGTTTAAAACGAATGTAAAGTAAGTCTAACTGCTTGCCAATTTCACTTGGATGATATGAAACATTCAGCACATTTCCCACTCGTTCTTAAAATCCCAAATACTTAAAAATGAATAAATCAGCCCGTGTAACATGTAATAATTTTAATAATTGACTAAAGAAATCCAGTTCTTTATTTATAAATAATAAACAAGTCTTTCCTGTGAAATAATTCTGTAAAAGTAGTAATACCATTATAATCTTCCCTGCAGGAAAAAAATAAAATAAATAAAAAACAGTAGAACCCCTCCCAAAACACAATAGAAAATGTAATGGATTTAAGGGGTATAATGGGAATTTTATTGGTTTTAATATAAACTAATGGTGTCTACTGGTATTTGGTGCATTCTATTGGTGGGACGTAATCTAGCAGATGGCAACCAATAGAACAAGAGTAATTCCTATTGGAATAATGCCCAAAACAAAAATAATTTTGTAATGGTTTTTATGGAAAGAATAAGAGTCAATATTGAGCTGAAGCTTGACTTTGCAATTTTATTTGCAATTTTAAATTTGCAATCGCAATATCTGTCAAACAAATCGCAATTAGATATTTTCCCCAAATCGCACAGCCCTACTGGGTATTTTGTGTTTCTTCCATTTTTGAATAATCAACTGTTGTCACCTTTTCACCAAGCTGCTTGGCGATGGTCTTGTAGCCCATTCAAGCCTTGTGTAGGTCTACAATCTTGTCCCAGACATTCTTGGGCAGCTCTTTGGTCTTGGCCATGGTGGAGAGTTTGGAATCTGATTGACTGATTGCTTCTGTGGACAGGTTGTCTTTTATACAGGTAACAAACTGAGATTAGGAGCACTCCCTTTAAGAGAGTGCTCATAATCTCAGCTCCTTACCTGTATAAAATAAACCTGGGAGCCATAAATCTTTCTGATTGACAGGGGATCAAATACTTATTTGACTAATTAAAATGCAAATCAGTTTATAATTGTTTTGAAATGCGTTTTTCTGGATTTTGTTCTGTCTCTCACTGTTCAAATAAACCTACCTTAAAATTTTCCCCCGCTGTAGTTGAAAACACATTCATTTGGATTGCTTTTGTAAATCCTTATGCATTTGACAAGCCACAAAAGACCTCTTCCTCTCTGCCTACTGACCTAATTCTTAAACATTAGCTACAGATTTAAACTCTACCGGTTGAAATTGTAAATTTTGGTTTGAAAGCAAAAAAAAAAAAGAAAAAGTTATTTTAATAGTGCTGATTCTAAACCCAAACCCACAAAGTTTGGCGTAATTATGCAGCTATCAGATCAGAAGCAAATCTGCTGCTCTTTGTATCCCTTTTCCATTGTGTCCTCTCAAATTTTTATGTAAATTGCACAAGCTTATTTTGCTATATTAAAACAGAAGATCAGAAAAAGCCCATACATACTGTATATCTGCCCATGTGTGTCCTGGAGTAACCAGGATTTTTCTGCTTTTCTATAAGCACCACCTACTTTCAGAGAGTGAATCTGCATTTCAGCATTCAGCCCGCCTGTTTTTTATGCATTGGTCTGAAAATCGCAATTGCATGTGAAAATCTGACCGAATTTTCAGGTTGGTCATTCATATATTTGTCAACATGCCTATAATAAACAAACACATGAGTATGCTTTCAGCAAACAGCAGAAGGATCTTGGAAGAAATGGTAAATGTATTACGCAAATTCTGCCTGAAAGTGAGGTGTGCTGGGTTGTCAGCCACAGTAGACTGCTTGAAGAGATGCTGTGTGTTATTGATAACCAGGCTTGTATTTTTAAACCCACCCTGAACAATAGCTGCTTGCCCTGCTGTGCCCCACTGCACAACAATATCTGCTCTCAGCACACATCACGCACAATCACACCACAACAAAAGCCTTTCTGCCTGTGTGTGTTGGCAGCTCTGTGCAGCTCTACACTGCCAAAGTGTTTTTATACCAACATTCTTAAACTTATATTCAGTTTATTAAAATCTGCTTAAACATTCTAAACTAAATGTACATACTGAAAAATTAGCAATTTGAGTGAAGACGGTAGTTTTCACATTTTCTAAAGAATATCTGAACGATGCTTTTTCTGCGCAAAACGTGCCACCAGAGGCTGTGGTGGGTGGTTATAGTTTCTCACGTCTGGTCCAAAGTATTAAAGCCTTAAAGGAAAAGAAGGACATTAACCATAGAAGAAAATTATATCATCCTTTACTTTCTTTTATCTCCCACGTAGTTTCTCAGAAAATGCAAAAAAATAAAAAACAAAAAACAAAAGCATTGGTCCCACTTTATATTAGGTGGCCTTAACTACTGTGTACTTACATTTAAATTAATCATGTGATACAATGCACTTATTGTGTACATACATGTTTTTACATTGTACTTATATTTTTTAAAATACCTATTTGTAATTACATCTGTAATTCATTTCTGTAATTACATTTCTAATTACTCTGTTGACCCATCCCTTACACCTTAACCCACCCTTAAACCTACCCATACCACCAAACCTGTCCTTAACCTTACCCGTATGCCACCTCAACAGCAGCAAAAGTGTTTTAAAATACAATATGACCACAATAAGTACATTGTACTTATTTTCTGATGTAAGTACATGTAGTTAAGGCCACCTAATATAAAGTGTGACCAAAGCATTTAATAAAAAGCATTTATATATAATCCTTATATAGACTGATATGGAGCTGGGCAGGATATGTCCTAGCATGTCTGAGGGCATTCATCAGCTGCACATATTCATTCTACTGGCAGGCCAGTCTGTGCAGCTAAATGGCATCGTTACAACGCACTTCCGTGATGTGTTGACAGGTCCATATGCTAATTTTAATGGATACTGAAAGGCTGCAATGTGTACCACGTCTCCCAACGCGGAGCCGAGTGTGAGCACACTAATGTAAGTGCAGCAAATTGAAATTAGCTCATTATAGACTGAATGTGCTGTTTCCAGTGGTTAAGATGAATTATTTTCCTCAAGGACTCCACTAGGAACACTAATTTGTGACTAGGATTAGGATTGTATTGTCCAAGTAGTCTCATTTTTAATGGTGGTCAGAATTTGTATCCCGCATTTAAATGTAAAAATGAGACTGAACAGAAATTAGACTGTACAAACGGAGAAAACTGAGTTAACTGACTCGCTAAATGTGAATATGATGTTGCTTCTGCGATTTGTAACAGTTTGCAAAGATTTTGCGTATATCTTAGTATATATGGTTATAGAAGAGACACACATGAGATTAATACAATCTTTTTCTCAAGAGAAACATAAGGAGCTGGAAACTTCAGTAAAGGTCTCCATTTGCTCTGATTTAATATCATTGCTGTTTAGCACAAACACTTTATATAATAATACTGTATATACATTTGTTTTTTGTTAGTATAGCTGGATAAAGTAATTTTACAAGCTTATCCACACAATGTATGTCCTCATATATGTTTGTCCAAGCGTGTGCGCATGCCTTTAGGGCTGACACCCGCATCTCAAACACGTTGTGACCAACCATCCTCCCTAGTGAGAAGAGCCTGTGGACAGGCTGGTAGGGTTTAAGTGACTGGGCCCAAACCCAGACTGTGTGCCGACTGCACTGGAGTGTAAATGCCAGGTGCTGCTGGTGGCATACAGGACTGAAGCCATGAGCGCATCTCAGAAACACTGGAACACTTCTTCAATGTTTTTATTTATTTACTTAATAAAGTTAACTTAAAAATTAATAAAGTAAGTTTATTTATTTACTTACTTTATTAATTAAGTTTTTATATATTTTTTATTTTATTTTAATTTTATTTAGACATAGGCATTTATGTAAAAATATACCCAATGTAAAAGTATGTTATGATTGATAAGTTTCCATTAATGTTGATATAGTTGATACAGCAAATGTTCTACAGTAAATGTTGCAAATCTTCTAAAAACTGCAGTATGGAACATTTGGTTAAAAATCAATTAAATGCATAAACAGTAAAATTCACGGATTGACAGCAGTGAGATTATAATAACAAAAATGGAAGAAGGTTTGGCTATGGACTAATTGCACAACTCCTTCCATTGTTCTACTTATTACAGCTCGGTAATTTCCATGCATTTGGTGGGTATCTCCACTCTCACACGTAGAGAAGACGTCATTCAAAGATTGCTGGTGTGACACCCTAAATCGCATTAATCCTTCAGTGATTTTAGGTTCAAGCTGATCTGTGGTTAAAGGTGTCCTGCAGACATCTGTGTGATGATGGTTGGCAAAATATAATTAAAGTTTTTACCAACCACTTCTGTCTAAGATCAGCTTGGCAGAATTAAAAATGTAACTTTTAATAGAACTTTTACTTTGAAGACAATGTACACAGTTCAGAATATTTCATTCTGTCTCTGAAAATATACTGACTGACAATAATTTTAAATGCAGTTTCAATAACTAGGCAACGACAGCACATTGTAATATTAAATATGTATATATATATATATATATATATATATATTAACATGCTGTCTAATAAATATATATAAAAACAGATAAGTGTGAAAAAGATAAAATGAAAAACGTCATGATCATAAATGAAGTACAGCACAGACTCACAATGATATATTCACTGTGAATATATGATATTGAAAATAGCTTTATCCATCCAAAAACAAAACAAAGCAAAAAAACCTAGATTATATAATTTATAAATAAAAAATAAAAATGCAGTGCAGGAATTCAAATGAAATATTCTGAAATGCTTAATTTACATGAACCATATACAAGATCTATTTGGTCAGTTGGAATCGATGATCACTGTAGCACTGTATCAAATTGTATCACGTTACTAGAAACAGTTTTTTATAAACAACTCAGCCAGAGAAAGAGAGGGTTCAAAAAACGGGAGAGGAATTCAAGATTATCTTTGCGTCTCTCTTCTTGGCTCAGGTGCCAGACACAGAGTGACGGGTCTTTCAGATGAATGACAGGTGTCCTTTGAAATGCCGGTGAGGCGGCGTCTGTTCCAACTGTTGAAATGCATATTTGCCACTCTTATCGTAACGGCACGGATGGCTCTGATAGGTGCTGTTAACATTGCAAATGGCTCTGGAATTATTCATTGTCAGCTGGGCTGGGGTGAAGTTAGATTATTCTCCTCATACAATAGCGGGTCGTTTAATGATTTCTCTCCATCTTGGCAGCGGCGGCGTGCCGACTTCAGGTGTTAGCGTGAACGTGGGTGACATGGGTCTGGCCAAGTGTTAGAGCAAGATCATAACGTCTGAGCCCCATTTTAATTTCTAATACATTAATCTTTCCAGCGCAGATCCTCCATGAATATTCTGTGGACTCTTATTTGTCGGGGAGTCTGTCTCTTTCATCCATTCAGGTGCTTTCATTCTCTGTGAAAGCCAGTTAAATAGGCCCGATCAGTCAATGACAACGGCGGCACAATAGCTCCCACTAACACGCTTCTTTTTTCCTTTCAAGCTGCTGATAGACAACTGTGACACTTGGTCTCTTGGGATCTTTGAGAGCAGAGTCAGCTCTCTGGGTCCTTGAGAGACTTCCTTTATTTTATCACATCCATAAAGGATTGTCACAGGTGAATGTATCTGCAGTTCTGAGACCGCCAGTCCTTCTGACCCACCCTGGCACTACCCTCAACACGTTCTGCACCTCCACATTGTATTGCTAATGGATTAAGATGGCTGAGCTAGTGTTGAGAACAAGCGTGGCCCATGGATCGAATTTTTTTATGCACCTTTTGTTCTCAGGCAGTAATTAGCATTGTATTGAGTTCATTAGAGTGATGGTCTGTAATGTTTTTAATGAGTGGAGGTGGACAACCTACAGTGATTCCAGCTTTGTGCTGGGTGACCTTACAACGGTGTCCGATGCTCAGAACAGAAAGAGAGGGATGGACAAAGGAAATGTTAGCATTCATTCAGTCAAATTCTGCCGTAAGTCCCAAAGCTTTAAAAAAATCCAACTGGCAAAAAAGTTCTTCTAAAAAATGCAGAAAAGTTGCTTGAACAAAGATTTTTTTTAAGTAGTCTTTTTTAGTAGTCTTTTTTTCTTCTGTGTACTGAACAAGAACACTTTAAACATTTTTCCAACAAAAAGTTATATTGTCAGCTTATTTCATTATTTCATCAGCCCAAGTAAAAGTTTTGACATCCAGCATGTATGTCATGCTATTGTATCCAGCATGTATATCATGCATGTATGTCATGTCTATTATTAAAAATGTCAATTGCTTTACTGTACATTTTACTGGCTTAATTTATGCTACTGCTGTGGCCACTGTTAGTATCGCCATGCTAGTTAGACACGAAGAAAAAGCACAAAAAATGATCTTTGAAACATTGTTCCTTTCAAGGGTGAGGACTTGGGAAGGGCTTCAAGCTTTAGGAAGTCATATAGCTCAGAGATCACACTTTTGCTGAATTAATATTTGTTGATCATCACAGTGTTTGAGATTTGAGTGTTGAGGTATATGCACATCTCATTGCCACTGTTGTATTTAATTTATTTGTCTGTATGATATGTGAAGTGCTTAAGTGTTTAAAAGCATTAACATTTTAGTATGTCTTTGAAGTATTATGAATGTTGGCAATGATTTTACACCATGGTATAGGTCCATATCAAAGTATTATATTATTATTATTTGATATTGTACTGTGATGCCTTCTCTCTTCTCTTAAGTTGGTAAAGTCTATCCTCTGCATTTTGAGCATGTAAAGACATCACAGTTTTTAAATATAATGGGAGCAGCTGCCTCACATGTACCCTTAACGCAAGCTATATATGGTACTCTTTGCTGAGACCTGCCAACGTATTTAAATATTTTACATGGATCTTGATATGATGACATTCATAATTATGATATCTGATTTGGACCAGAGCAGTGCAGTGCTCTACAGAGGTAACACAGGGGAATAGAGTGATATTTTAATGTGCTTCAGACAGACTTCTCCCTGAAGGTACATCTAACACGACACCAGCTGTGGCTGAATTGGGATTTATACTTCCTGTTTTCGATTAATATGGAGATGAATACAGGTGTTCTATGTCGTAAAATTAGCTTATCTCACACAAATTGAAGTTATGACCCAGGAGAACAGGAAAAGAGGAATATTAGATGAAAAAAAGTCAAAACAGCAGGATTTAACAAGGGAATGATATAATTCCGTCATGACTGTCTTGTCCCAGAGTGCCGTTTGGCATGGGCTCCTGTTTGTGACTGTGGAGAGGAAGGTTGGCATGAGCCCCGCCACGCTAGTTGGACACGAAGAAAAAGCACAACAAATGAGCTTTGAAACATTGTCCCTTTCAAGGGTGAGGACTTGGGAAGGGCTTCAAGCTTTAGGAAGTCATCCAAAAACACCCGTGTCCCTAGAGGGCAGAGGGTTGAGGTGCTGGTGTGTGTGTTTTTGGTTTGTCTTTGTCTGTGTGCTGGAGCAATTGCACAAGGAAAGTGCACACATACACTATCATTTAAACATTTTGTGTCAGTAAGATTTTATAATAATTAGTTTTTGCTTTAAATCGGTTAAAATATAAATTGTTATATATTAATTGCACATTATTCCTATAATACATGAATTCTTCATAGAGTCCTGCATGGGGGAAAACACGTCTACAACCATTTTCAAATAAAATGATTAATAAGAAAGTTTATTATTAATAAGAATTTTTTTTTTGTGTGTGTGATTTCTTAAGGAACATGCAACTTATGAAGACTGAAGTAATGACTAATGAAGATGGAGCTTTGCTATCACAGAAAAAGCAAAGACAATCATCGTACCCTTCATCTGAAGGGTATTCCCATAGTGTCAACTGACCCTGTATCTCTTTCTCTACACAGGGAATGCCTCATAACCATGGTTTTCCGAGAAGGGAACAAGATGCTGCTCCCAAATGGGAATGCCTCTGCGTGATTCTGTCTGACACACGTGCAACGACTCCAATTCTAATTGGCGCTGAGTCATTTGTGACTCTATAGGATGTCCATAACGAAAACAGGTTAGCTTCACATTTTCTGAAGAAAGTCACTTACAGGCATGCAGGAAGTATGGCAAGGGGGCACACCATCTTGTTCCCGTCTTAGGGACCTGTGGTTAACCATGTAAAATGAGACATTCCCCTTTGAGGAGCTCACGATGCATACAAATGATGACACTATAGGGAACAAAATGACCACTGGGCCATACTGAGAACTGTCTGTCCTTATGTTCTTTTAACATTAATCTCAAGTTCCCTAACAAGTCACAGTAAATTTAGGCTCTCTTGATCTGCCGTCAGACCTGGTGGAGAATGGAAGGCCTGCAGAATCATAGACTGTGACGTATTAGATGGTGCTTCAGGTGTGTAGCCTGATCTAGGGTGAAGGATTACTTGGACCCTACCTGCAGTGGCAGAGCCAGGATGTTTTCATAGGGGTGGCCAGGGAGGGGCCAGCAACCAACCTGGGGTGGCACAGAAATCTTCATTATTTCAATATAAAAATGTGGTTGACTATAAAGTACTAGACAATTTTAGTGCCTAAAAAACAGTTGAATACAATGAATTTCTACTTAATATAATAATTCACAAATATCTCAATTACAATTAAGCAATACTGAGTGAATAGGACAATTTTTGTATTATTCCTCACCTCCAGGTATTTTAATAAAGGGGCTCACTATAGCTTTATTGCTCTGTCAGTTAGGTTCTGGTTCTCAAAAGCTCCAAAAACTTGTTCTCTAACATTACATACTCATGGATGAGACATGCAGTTAGTCATAAGAATGTGAAAAAGGACAGAAGACAACAGCACATAAATGCCAGAATGTAAAATGTGTTGTTTTATACATTTAAATGGTTTCATTTTTGTTTGTACTTTTAAAATTAATGAGAAAATAGCACATACTTTCTAGTATAAGTGCACTGTGCTCACATTTACTTGTGCATTAAATTAAAAATTAAAATACATACCAGCTTGCGCCTTATTGTGATCTGGAATTGCACAATAGCAATTTGTTGCCTTGTACCTACAGGTGCAATGACAATAAATAATCCAATCCAAACCAAAACAATAGCCTATATTTTAGTATGCATTTGAGAGACGTTCTGAAATATAATGCATACATGCATAGACAGTTTGCAGCTTTAATCACCTTTTCGGCAATTTCATCGTGTCAGCGACAGCAGAGACGCTCGGAGCCTGTGGCAGGGAATACAGACCATTACGGACTACAAGCCCCCACCACAGACCTGTGACAGCACCATCCCCCTGCTGAACGAGCTGAATGCCTTCTTTGCACGCTTTGAGGCACAAAACAGCACCACTGCACAGAAGACTCCACATCTCCCGGCGACCAGGTGATGACGCTGTCCCCGGACAGTGTGAGAAGATCCCTCAGCAGGATCAATGCACGCAAAGCTCCGGGTTCTGACAACATTCCTGGGCGTGTACTGACAGACTGTGCAGTGGAACTCACTGATCTCGTTAAATCAGGCTGTTGTCCCCACATGCTTCAAAGCTACCACCAGTCCCGAAGAAGTCATCTCCAATACCGTCCAATAGCACTCACTCCTATTCTCATGAAGTGCTTTGAACGGCTAGTCATGCACCACATCAAGTCTGCCCCCCCCCCCCCCCCCCCCCCGGACCCCTTCCAGTTTGCATATAGGTCCAACCGCTCGACCGATGATGCCATCTCCACTGCCCTCCACCCAGCCCTCACACATCTGGACAAAAAAGACTCCTATGGCAGGATGCTGTTCATAGACTTCAGTTCAGCATTCAACACAATCATCCCTCAACAGCTCACTCACAAACTGGTCCAGCGTGGGCTCAACACCTCTCTGTGCAACTGGCTGTTGGACTTCCTGACCGGGAGACCTCAGGCAGTATGGGTCGGCATTAACACATCCAGCACCATCACACTGAACACTGGGGCCCTCCAAGGATGTGTGCTGAGCCCCCTCCTCTTCACTCTGCTGACCCACGACTGCACACCATCACACAACTCCAACCTTTTCATTAAGTTTGCGGATGACACGACTGTGGTGGGTCTCATTAGCAACAGAGATGAGACAAACTACAGGAGCGAGGTGAGCCACCTGGCCGGGTGGTGCAGTGACAACAATCTCTCTCTGAATGTGGAGAAGACGAAGGAGATTGCTGTTGACTTCAGGAGAGTACACACTCAGCATGCCCCTCTGACTCTGACTGTGGAGAGAGTGAGCAGCACCAAGTTCCTGGGTGTGCACATCACAGAGCACCTCCCCTGGACTAACAACACTGTAGCACTGGCCAAGAAAGCACAGCAGCGTCTCTACTTCCTCCGCAAACTTAGAAGAGTCAGAGCCCCGGCCCCCATCATGTGCACCTTCTACAGAGGCACCATCGAGAGCATCCTAACTAGCTGCATCACTGTGTGGTATGGCGCTTGCAACGCATCCTGCCGCAAGTCACTTCAACGCATAGTGAGAGCAGCTGAGAAGATCGTTGGTGTCTCTCTCCCCTCCCTCCAGGACATTTACAGCACCCGTCTCACCTGCAAAGCCCTCCGCATTGCAGGTGATCCCACCCACCCGACACACAGCTTCTTCAGTCTGCTGCCATCAGGGAGGAGACTGCGGACTCTCCAGGCGAGGACCAGCAGACTGAAGGACAGCTTCATACATCAGGCTGTCAGGAAGCTGAACTCCCTCCCGTCCTTGCTGCCCCTCCCCTCTTTTACCCCATGCAACACTGAACTCTAATACTACAACCCCCCCCCCCCCAGCTCCCCACATCCCAAGGACCTTCCACCCCCCCCCCACCCACTTAAAGACTGTGACCAGCACCCTGTCACTTGTGCAGCATTGGACTGATCACTACCTCATCCAGCATTGACTGCAAACTACCTCTTCGGATAGTCTGATAAAAAGACTGTTCTCTTGTCACTTTAACAGACTGATAAGCTCTTCTTGCACTACACATATATCTGCACAGTTTTGTTTTATTTAACTGGTTTGCACTCTATCTATTCTGCCACGTGCCTTATGCCACTTTATTTATCTCTTTTTTATTTTTCTACAATGTCCTCAGACTGATAAGCTCCTCTTGCACTATATATATATACACTCTATACATATACACATATATCTGCACAGTTTTGTTTATTTAACTGGTTTGCACTCTATCTGCCATGTGCCTTATGCCACTTTATCTATCTCTTTCTTTATTTTTCTACAATGTCCTCATTTGTATATCTGTGTAGTTTTATGTGCATATGTTTAAACTGTATTTATCTGTATTTGATCGTCTACTGTCAGTGTCTTAAATGTTAACTGTATGCACCAAGGGTCTGAGAGTAACGCAATTTCAATTCTCTGTATGTATGTGCCGTACATGTGGAAGAATTGACAATAAAGCAGACTTGACTTGACTTGACTTGACTAACTGACGACAGAACTATGTCGTATGCTCATAGTTTCTTGTGTGCTTATTTATGATGACGCGATCAGAGTGTGCGCCGTGAGCACAGTGACGGCTGACAGGACAGGAAAGTTTGTTTAACTGACATATAGCCTAACAGCATCTCATTGTTCTACCGAAGCTCATTAGGCTGGTGTACCTTTTCCGCGCTCATTTGTCTCGCTCCTGGTGCTGAGGCAAAGCTGAAGCACGTGTCTGAAATGTCTCCCATTTGATTTGGATGCAAAAGAATACACCGGTTCCACGTCTTAATAAAGGCATTTCTTGTCAAGTAAAAGGGGAGAAAAACTACAGTTTTGAGAAGGGTGGCCAAAGGGGTGGCCAAGCTTAGATCAGTGGTGGCCACGGTCACCCCTGGCCACCCCTGGCTCCGCCCCTGCCTACTCGGATCAAATTCTAGACAGGACGGGAAGACTGACAGCACCTGAAGTCTACTACTCTCTTAAAAAAAAGTGATGGGTAGCAAGAATGCCATCTTAAAGGTGAGAAATTTCCCAGGAACAGAGTCTAGAGGTTCAAAAGGAACCAGAGACAGCCTCTCTAGAACCAAGGCCATGAACCCAAGCCGAGACTCTAGCATGAACCGCAAGCCTCATCCTCGGAGTGAAACAGTGGAACCAAGGATGGCTTCTCGATAGTGCGAGGGTATAGTGCAAGGCCAAAAGGAAGAACCCGATTGGTATGCTTTGCCCCTGAAAGAGAACCTCATGTACTTCCTGTGTTGAGGAAACCCTTATGAAACAAAATATATGTGAATATATCGGAAGATATAATGTGATATATGAAATAATATATTTTGATATATGTGACTCTAGTTCTTATATTTTTCAATATTCTGCGATATATGCATGAACCATGTATAGCCATATATTGATACATATGAAATATATATTTAGCAATAAAACAGAAACAATACAGTAGCCTACTACATAGCTTTATTGAAACACTCATTCCTTTTTCTTAACACATGGGTTTTCAAAATGAAATGTCTCAAAAATACATTCCCAATATACCTACAAAGGTCCCCAATTCTATACAGATTTAGGCAAATTAACGTCCACATTTAATCATTCAGCAGACACTTTTATCCAAAGCGACTTTGATTAATCGGTCCCTGGGGTCCAGCTGACCCCATTTGAATTTTCCTTTAATTTTTAAAAGTGTTCCTTTCATCTCAGGGGCATGACATTCTGTGACTTTTCCTAAATAATATATCTAAACACACAAACAAATCTGGACTGGATTTGGTTGTTCTAAAGGTGTGCAAAAAAAAAAAAACTGTTAAAGGTCCTTGGGGTCAGATTGACCCTACTTTGAAAATGAATGGGAAAATGTAAAAATGTATGTATTTATTTATTTATTTTTTTTTTTCATTTCATTTGTCAAAAAATAAATAAATAAATCCAGTATAAATCTGAAAATTTCTACATTTAAATAAAGGTCTGGCCCTAGACCATAAACACAAAGTGGAACGAACTTTCTATCTCACACACACATGTATGTGACTGCAACAGAGAGCATTTTTATAGAAATTGGCAAATAAAATCAACAAAACTGGCATAAATCTGAAAGAATTCCATACATAAATGAAGGATTAATACTAGAGCACAAAGGCAACATGGTTTACAACAAGCACGTTTACTCTCTCTCTGACATACACAAACACACACACACACACACAGGTGTGACATAGGTGTCCAGGGCATTTTTTAGATTTTGGCAAATAAAATGCACAGAACATGAATGCATAACAATGTGAAGGGGTAGACATAACACACACACACACACACAAACAGAGAGAGAGAGAGACATTTTTAAAAGATGCCATTCTTCTAGCAATGTAACAAGTACATCAGGTGTTTTGGGAAGGCTGACCTAATTAATGCAGGCTAACAATCCTTCAACGGATTTGGATTATAGAAATTCGATAGTGTATTGTGTGTAAACCAGGTTAAAGAGATGGGCCTTTAATCTAGATTTAAACTGACAGAGTGTGTCTGCTTCCCGAACAGTGTTAGGTAGATTGTTCCAGAGTTTGGGGGCTAAATAGGAAAACGATCTCCCGCTCGCTGTTGATTTTGATATTCTAGGTATTATCAAATGGCCAGAGTTTTGAGATTGCAGGACTATAATGCGATAAGAGCTCACTCAAATACTGAGGTGCTAAACAATTCAGGGCTTTATAGGTAATTAGCAAGATCTTAAAATGTATACAGTGTTTAATAAGGAGCCAGTGCAGTGTTGACAGAACCGGGCAAATGTGGTCATACTTCCTGGTTCTAGTAAGAACTCTTGCATTTTGAACCAGCTGGAGTTTGTTTATTAAACGTGCAGAGCAACCACCCAGTAAAGCATTACAATAATCTAGCCTCGAGGTCATGAATGCATGAATGAATGTTTCTGCATTTGACATTGAGAGCATAGGTCATAATTTAGATATATTTTTAAGATGGAAAAATGCAGTTTTACAAATGCTAGAAACATGTTTTTCGAAGGAAATATTGCTATCAAAAAGTACGCCTAGGTTCCTAACTGATGACGAAGAATTTACAGAGCAGCCATCAAGTATTAGACAGTGATCTAGGTTATTACATGCAAAAATGTTTGATCCAATAATCAACCCCTCTGTTTTTTCAGAATTTAGCAGGAGGAAATTGCTAGTTTTTGATATCAACTATACATTCCGTTAGTTTTGCAAATTGATAAGTTTCGTGAAGAAATATAGAGCTGAGTATCATCAGCACAACAGTGAAAACTAACACGTTTCCTAATGATATCTCCCAAGGGGAACATGTAAAGCGTGAAAAGTAAGGGGCCTAGTACTGAGCCTTGAGGTACTCCATACTGCACTTGTGATTGGTATGATACCTCTTAATTTACTGCCACAAATTGATGGTGGTCAGATAAGTATGATTTGAACCATGCCAGTGCACTTCCTCTAATGCCAACATCATTTTCTAGTGTAATTAAAAGAATGTTGTAGTCGATAGTGTCAAATGCGGCGCTAAGATCCAGTAGCACTAATTAGAGAGATACAACCACGATCAGATGATAAGAGCAGGTCGTTTGTAACTCTAATGAGAGCAGTCTCAGTACTACGATTTGGTCTAAAACCTGACTGGAAATCCTCAAATATTGCATTTTTTTCTCTACGAAGGAACCTAGTTGTGATGATTGTACCTTTTCTAATATCTTTGACAGAAAAGGGAGATTTGAGATCGGTCTGTAATTAATTAATTATTTGGGGTCAAGTTGTCTTTTTTTAATGAGAGGCTTAATAACAGCCATTTTGAAGGTTTTTGGGATATATCCTAATGACAATGATGAGTTAATAATATTCAGAAGAGGATCTATTACTTCTGGAAGCACCTCTTTGAGGAGGTGGGGTCTAACATACAGTTGTTGGTTTAGATGATTTAACAAGTTTATACAATTCTTCATTTCCAGTAGAAGTGAATGAGTGGAATTGTTCCTCAGGGGATCTATAATGCATCTATCTGATGCGATACTGTGGCTGACAGCTGCATTGTTACAATTTTATCTCTAATAGTTTCGATCTTGGAAGTAAAATAGTTCATAAAGTCATTACTACTGTGCTGCTGGGTAATGCACCTGCTGATGTTATATGTTTTGTTAATTTAGCCACTGTATTGAATAAATACTTGGGGTTGTGTTGGTTTTTCTAAAAGAGACGTAAAGTAAGCAGATCTAGCAGTTTGTAAGGCTTTGCTGTAGGAGAGAGTATTTTTCTGCCAAACAGTACGAAATACCTCTAATTTTGTTTTTCACCAGCTGCACTCCTTTTTCCGGGCTGCTCTCTTTAGTGCCCGAGTGTGCTCATTATAACGCGGTGTTAGACTCTTTTCCTTAATCTTCCATAAGCGTAAAGGAGCAGCCATATCTAAAGTGCTAGAAAAGAGAGAGTCCATAGTTTCTGTTACATCATCAAGTTGTTCTGAGCTATTGGATATGCTGAGGAACTGAGATAAATCAGGAAGATTATTTATAAAGCAGTTACCAAAACACCTGATGTAGTTGTTCAATTGTTAGAAGAATGGCATCTACGCTAATATTAGTCTGTTTCTTACTTATTCCGAGGTCACTGTAGCCACCCAGATCCAGACTGTATCCAGATCAGATGGTCACTGCAGCCACCCGGATCCAGTCTGTATCCAGATCAGATGGTGGATCAGCACCTAGAGATGACCTCTACAGCCATGGACGTCAGTGAAGACCAGGACAACTAGATGAGCCCCAGAGCCTGATCCCCAGTGAAGACCCTGTCTCCTAGACGGCCATCGGGACAAGAACACAGGAATCAGATGAGTCCTTTGCACAATCTGATTCTGCTTTAGCCTAGATTTAAACTGCTGATTTTGTCTGGCCAGAGGAGAATGACACTATTTCAACAAAATATTTCCCCATCTAAATACTGTAAAGCTGATATAAATCCACCCAGCTTTATATCAAGCAGATGTAAAGCTGTTTTGACACAATTTGCATTGTTAAAAGCGCTATACAAATAATATTGACTTGACTTGACTTACAGCTTTAGCTATATGGAATATACACGAAGCTAGATAATGATCTGAGATATCATCGCTCTGCTGCAAAATTTCAACACCACTGACATCAATTCCATGCGACAGTATTAAATCTAGAGTAAGATTTCGACAATGAGTAGGTCCTGACATGTGTTGTTTAACACCAATAGAGTTTAAACTAGCACATCTAGTATATGTTCAGTGATCATATCATTTACAAAAAGTGCTTTTGTAGAAAGGGATCTAATATTCAATATGCCAAGCTTTATCATTTGTTTATTTGTATTAAATCTAGTATTTATTTGTTGAACATTAATTAAGTTGTTACTCTTACTTTGGTTTGGACATTTCTGTATTTTTCTGTACATGAGTGGGGGATGAGGTTTTGGAAAGCCACTGATTTCTTTTTGAGAGGGCAATGGGTTATTGCACCTTCCACCTCACTGGAGTGAGAGCTGAGAAAGGGCAGAAGTCATCTCGGACTTCTCTGCAAGCTTTACTTCGTCCTCCCTGACTTGAGTTGCCTCACAGATGCAAGACCCAAGTCACAAGGGGAACAAGCCTGGCCGCTCTCAGCTCTCTCAGCTTGAACTGTTTTTGTGTTCTGTGGTGTACAGTTGGTGCTTCAAGCTACCAAACATTCAGTGCTCTGTCACTTCCATCATGTGACATATTTGAATGTGTATGGTGCTTACTGAGTCCCTCATGTTGAGTCATGCTGTATATTCTCCTGTTTGGGGCGAGGCTAAATTGGAGGGCTGTGTAAGACCACTGAGATTTTTCTGCATTTTCTCCTTACAACAAGTTCTGCTCCATGTTAGGCCCCTCATCCTCAATCAGCACATTCACCACATTCTACATTTTAAACTTTAGCTTTTATAGTTCATCCACGTTAGTGTCTTTTGGGAAGGTCTGCAGCAGACAGGGCACAGGACACTTCTATGCCCTTCACATGCCATTCTGCCATGCTGATTAGAGATGTAGAAGCTTTTTCTGATCTATGCACTGTTTGGGCCTATGGGCCTGAGTGGTCACTTGATTGACAAAAGCCCTTTTTACAGGCTTCAGCCACATAGCGTCTGGCACTTTTCTCAGTTCATATGACATTGTGTCTACCTCTGCCTAAAATATCTTGTTGGATTCTTCAAACCATAGAAAAAGGGTATACTGTCTGATCGTAAAATCAGAGACCTCAAAAATATATTTATAGTACTTCTAGTCGTGCTAATCTAGTACTTCTGTTGTGCTAACTAGTCCCCATTGGGATTGGTTAACAAGCATAGTTAAAAAAATATATGGCATGACATGTACTAATCTGAGTCTACTCTGGTGCTTACTCTACATCTTCACCTAGAGATGTGAAATCTTCCGGGTTGGAACCTAAATGGAGCACTATTATATGGTCTCTCTTCTAGGATTACAGAGACCATCCGAAATGCTAGGACCCCCTCTACTAGGTGTCTATATATTTTAAAGTGGCAGCTTTTTGTATCGTGGTGGAGATGGCACAGTTTGGATCCAGTCCAATGCCCTACTGTTTCAGTGTTAAAGTTGCTCGTGGAGCGTTTCTTTGCGGCCGAAGGTGTATGCAGCGGCAATTGCTGTTGAACATGTGGCAACTAATGGAGTTTTTTGGGAAAGAGCCTTTGGTGCTCCAGGAAATCAGCGTTCTACAGTGCTTCGTGTTCAAGGCTGTTGAAACTGATTCCTGCTCCTTTCCACTGAATTGCTACCAGCACAACCAGTGGAAGAAGTAACCGCCACCGCTCTCTCCGACTGCTCACTCAACCACAGAGAAAGTGAATATCACTCATCCAAACCTCTTCGAGAGACCTTGGCACTGTTTTATTATTATCAATACATGGTTTTCTAATTTACATGAGATGTTATATAGCTGATGTCAGTTGATAAAAAATTATTCAATTATTTGTTTTAGGCCTAATTAGGCTCTTCACGTTATTAGTTTCAGTTAACTTTTTATAACTCTGCCACAGCAACACCCAAATTAATCACCTACATTTTATGCATCTTATGCACTTTAATCCTTTTTTATGGTAGTTGTTTAGTAGTTGTTGATTACTCTTGTCTGTCTTTTGTTAATAAAAAGTATTTTATTACACTTGTGTCTTCCTTGTGTTGATACAGTAAGAAGTTCTACAAGTTAGAAATCCCACCAATCTTTCTTATCTAGTGTATTCATAACCGCACCTTAAGTGACATGTAATCAAAAAGTCATAACGTCATCGGTGACATGAGTACCCATCACTAGTCAAGTGATGTCAAGTCAAGTCACAATTATTTATATAGTGGCTTTTACAATACAGATTGTGTCAAAGCAGCTTTAACACTATTTTGCCTCCCTGGGTTGGTGAAAGCAAAATCACTACATTAATATAAATATCTCTCATCATTCACTCATGTCTACATGTCTTCAAACCTTTATGATTTTATTTTTTTATTTTTTCCTGTGAAACACAAAATAAGTATTTTGATGAATGCTGGTAACCAAACAGTTTTGGTGACAATTGATTTTCATTGCATAAAAAAAAATGTTCCACTGAATAAAAAAGTAATTCAGGTTTGGAACGACATGACAGACAGAACTAGTTGTATTAGAAGAGTTAACAGGAGGAGAGACTGATAGTTATCAGACCCATAAGACCCCTGTTTTCATGAAAGCTGTATGCATGTTGCCCCTCTGAGCAAGAAAGTAATGCAATCTCCATTCATAAGAAACTCATCCAACTCCATTTAGCAAAGCGCTGGGTGGCTCTGGTTATAGACGGTAATGGAGAGGCAGAGGTATTAAGGCGAGATATTAATTCACTGTGTCAAGCTGTCCCAAACTAAAATTTATTATACTAAATACTATTAATTAGCAGCCCCTGTCGTTGATATAGAGAACTGCATTGTCAGTAAAAGTAAGAATTTGGAAGTGTATCTTTCAGAGCTTCTGTTTTGTGTTAATTCATTCAGTCTAGCATCAGAGAAATTTAAAGAGAATAGCAGTATGTTAGGTTTCTCAAGCCAAGAGAAATATACGTCACAGTTTTTAAACATTTTAAGGAAAGATGGACATGTGGCCATGAACGTATGTCACATCAAGCATTGTTTCAAACTTCTGAGTTATTGCAGACATAGCTAATACAAGAGAGATTGCAGACTGCTGGTTACTGGCAAATACCACTTAACCCAAATGACAAAGAAAAGACTGCTTTCTCCACTGGTACTGGGCTATATCAATTCCATATGATGCCAATGGGCATCTCCAATGCACCGCCCAGTTTCCAGCGCTTAATGGAAGTTGTGCTTCGGGGTCTGCACTGGAGCGTTTGTTTGATTTACTTAGATGATATTATCATCTACAGTGCCGATTTCCCGCAACACCTACAGCACTTGCGTGAAGTTTTCCAGCGATTTCGTACAGCTGGTCTAAAACTTAAACCATCCAAGTGTCATCTAGCACACTCCTCTGTTACTTTTCTAGGTCACCGTGTTTCCAGTGTTGAGCCAGACCCATCCAGAGGTGGGTAGGGTACCCAAATCTGTACTTAAGTAGAAGTAAAAGTACTTATAGAAATATTTACTCAAGTAAAAGTAATAGTCTGAATAGTTACTTGAGTAAGAGTAAAAAAGTATTGGATTAAAAAAAAACTACTCAAGTAGTTAGTTACTACTTTGTATAATATACTGTATATCTATAGTGTATTTTTATTTAGATATATAGATCAAATTTATGTAATGTATGTAACAGTGACATTCCGTCCATATAAACTGCGAATGCGCCGCATACCCAGGCCATCTGAGAGAATGATTTCACAGGTTAATTAATATAAACATGATTATAAGTTGATACCATATCATTTGAGATGTGACTTAAAGCTTAATAAAGTGTTGAGAATTAGTACGTACAATTATTTATGAAAAACAGCAGTAATTTTCTGTAAATCTACGTCAGTGACGGAAGCTTCCGGGTAAGCGGATTCTCCACAGCTTTCTCGCCTCTGCTCTGTTGCTATGACTCGTCAGGATTGTAGCGCGATTTTCATGCTTTCTCAAGCAAAGCAAATTTTGAAAGCCCACTAAAAACATATCTGGTCATAGACAATGTTGAAGATGTTATTGCCAACATGCCTAAGTAGTAAATAATAATAAAAAAAAGTTTATAAAAATGTATATAAAATTTGAAATAATAACAATTAAACAATACCTTTGTTTTCCGTATACTTGTGTCGCTTACAGTTAAAGTCTTTCTGTGATTTTATTGTTGTTTGCAATATTTACTTAGCAATATTTTTAAGATATTATTATTATTTTTTATTTATTTATTTTTTTTGGTATTGTGCATAGTCTATTATTGTCACCTGGGTGGGAGTTTTAACTATTCACTGGGAATAAAAAAAAAAATCATTCAGTTGATGCAGAGATGTACAGACCGGGGGAATCCCCCATCTCCCCACGCTCTGAATATTACGTATCATAACGTAACTACGTGTAAACGTTATTTGGCGGTTTTTACTTGGAAAATCAGCTGTTTTCTAGCATTCGAATAACTATGGATAAACCTGAAATGATAGAAGAAGGATTGGAGATGAATTTAATTTACAAATAGCCTAAGGTAGGAATGTGCATACTATTAAATCGACACCTGCCACAGTGTTTTCCTCTTTGAGTGTGTCCTAAAACCGATGAGGAGAGGGGGAGATGGGGAGGAGGGGTCTTAATCTTAGCACTCAGCACACCCGGTTAAAAAAGTCACCGCTCGCCACTGGTATGTAATACACACACAACTGCCGTTCAAAATATTTTTTATGTAATTTATTTCAGTGATGCAAATCAGAATTTTCATCTGCCTTTAGGCCAGTCTTCAGTGTCACATAATCCTTCAGAAATCATTCCAATATGTTGATTTATTATCAATGCTGTTTTAGCTTTCTATTCATCACAGAATCCTGAACAAAATGTCACAGGTTCCAACACTGGTAATAAATCAGTATATTAGAATGATATCTGAAGGATCAAATGACTCTGAAAACTGGAGTAACAGCTGATGAAAATTCTGATTTGCATCACTGAATTAAATTATAGGTTATTTCAAAGTATATTAATCAATGTTGGGGGTAACGCATTACAAGTAACGCGAGTTACGTAATAATATTACTTTTTTAAAGTAACTAGAAAAGTAACGCATTACTTTTTAATTTACAAGAAAATATCTGAGTTACTTATTCAAATTGAACCCTCTTCTCCTGCGTTCTACTTCACAGATGTGTGAGTGTCCTTCAGCCTGAGGTTTATTCATTACACTTTTTGGTGTGAAAGGGCTTTTACATTTGCTATGATTAGCACTTCTTGTATTAAAAACAATCAAGCCCTGCTCATATTTAAAAAGTAATGCAAAAGTAATGTAACGCATTACTTTCCATAAAATAGTAGCTAAGTAACGTAATTAGTTACTTTTTTAGGGAGTAACACAATATTGTAATGCATTACTTTTAAAAGTAACTTTCCCCAACACTGATATTAATTATATATAGGCCTATACTGTATAAAAAACCTGACTCGGAGAAGAGTGAAAACTCCTCACATGACCGCTACCGAACATCTGAACAGAACAAAACAAATACACATTAACGGATCTTCTTCTGTCTGTTCTGCAAAATGTAAACAAATGTAGCCTATATTTCTGCAAGCATAAATATTGTGAAAATATCAATATTAATTGTGTCTAGGCAAAGGCATTCCTCTTGGAACAGGTCGCGCAGCACTGCGCTCAATGCTCTTGATGTTCTTAAACTTTCTGTTACAACTCTGAGTGAGAACCGCTTCAGACGACTGAACAAATCATTCAAACTGATTCGCGAATCGATTTACTGGTTTGCCAACTGGTTTGATCAAGCTTTTGAATCGAATTGACTCAAAATAATGAATCATTCGCGAATGGGCATCGCTCATTGCCCAGAGAAATGTGGATGGCACGTTTGGAATTAGTTGAAGCATTTCTAACTTGTATTGCATTAAGATAAAGTAACAAGAGGAGCATTGCCCACAGTAACAAAGTAAAAGTACTGTTTTTTCACTAAAAATGCACTTGAGTAAGAGTAAACAGGGGCGTGTCTACGTGGTGGCCAGGGGTGGCACCGGCCCCCCTTGAAATTTGGCTGGCCACCCCAGGTGCCCCCCCTACCAGATGTCTGGCGATAGGCTTGTTTTTAGTTTCTAACTGCATCTGGAGTATCTTGGCATGTGTAGGCAGCTGCCTAGGGCCGCTTTCTTCTCTTCTTTATTAATTTTAGGCATTTTAGCGTGATCTAAATGACAAATGTCGAGAGCGCATAATGTTATGCGATCATGTAATGCGCGAGCACGAATCTCTCCACTCGCAAGCGGATTTCCTTCATTCGCACAAAACTGGACGTGTGCTTTTAAATCTACATTGTTATTTTATGAATTGGCTTGGGTCTCACTCAGATATTGCTCAAACGTTATCCTCGCATCACTGAAGACCAGAAAAGCTTTTTATTCTAATTCAAGTGAAGAGTAGGCTTTTCTCACTAAATGAAAGCAAGCGGAATATAGTTAGCCTTCTCTAGTTATTAATTTTATTAATACTTATTTTAGTTAAGTGCTTAAATTGTAAATATGCATTTATTAAATTATTTTATGTAGTACATTTGTATTTTGTTGTTTTTGTATATAGTTATAGAAGCATATCAACCAGGTTCCAGAAATAATCACTAAGGCTGCTTCTGAAATAAGTGGGGGTGCTCTCTTAATGCTCTCTTAAAACTTTGCAACGTGTGTGTGGGCAAAAAACGAAGTTCTACATTTTAAATGGATTGCTTAGAAAGCTCGCAAAGAGTGCTCATAACCAATAAAGCTATCACTCTTTGTTCATCACGATCTCACAAAGTTCTGTGAGGACCAATGAATTTAAAATGCTCTAGACACGCCCCTGAGAGTAAAAGTACCCATTTATAAATATACTCAAAGTATTAGTTACCCAAAAAATTTACTCAAGTAAATGTAACGAAGTAAATGTAACTCGTTACTACCCACCTCTGGACCCATCTAACATATATAAAGTTAAGACATGGCCAATCCCAACATCAGCCACACAGGTCAGGGCTTTTCTTGGTCTGGGTTCCTATTATCGTCGATTCATTAGACACTTTGCACGCACGGCTAAACCCTTGTATCATCTTACACACAAGGGAGTATCATTCTCTTGGTCAGCAGAAGCAAATTAAGCTTTTCCAAATCTTTCAGCTTCTTTCATCCTTTACACAGATGCGTCCCTTTATTCTGTGGGCTCTGTTCTTTCACAACAGGTGGAAGGAAAAGAGCATGTCATTGCATACGCCAGTCATGTGCTGTCTGCTTCAGAAAGAAAATGCTCTACTTTCGATCGAGAACTGTGATATGTCCACCATTTCGGTAGCAACTCAGACCACATCAATACCTTTGCAAGCAAAACCAGTGTCAGCACACAGCCAAACATTGCCAATGAACAAAAATGTTCTGCTGCCCACGCCTGTTCCAAGTCACACAACATTGAATCTCGTTGTAATCCAAAGTGATTGGGATGTGATGGAAAAACAAAGGTCAGATCCAGATTTAGTTGTTGTTTTCTCTTGGATAGAAACAGTGCGTAGACCACCCTTATGGAGGCTATGTGATGCTTCCCCATATCTCAGAAAACATCATTCACAATGGGGTGTTATGCAGACATTTATGCAACTCTTTTGCTGAAAATGCCTTGCAAGTGGTCGTTCCTGCATTGTTGATTCCTGAAATACTAAGTCATGTCCATGGACACCCATCAGTGGGTCATTATGGTCTGGCCAAAACGTTGGACAGAGATATGTGGTCCTTTTACTGGCCATATGTGTCCAGTATATATTGTTCCCAATGTACTGCTTGCCAGTCACGACGTTCTCCTGTGCACTGACTGCAGGCACCACTCATTCCTATCTCTCCTGACTGTCCATTCCAAATAGTGGCCGCAGACATAACAGAGTTGCCTATTTCAACCAAGAGTAACCGCTATGTACTAGTAATGATGGATCTGTACACCAAGTTTGTCAATCCCTATCCATTAAAAGAACAGACAGCTGTCTCAGTGTCATGTTGCATCTTTGACCCCTACATTCCTCAGCATGGTGTCCCTGAGGCCCTACACTCGGATCAGGGCGGACAATTTGAATCTGACCTGATAAAGCACCTTTGTAACTTGTTGTCAATCAAGAAGATCCGTACGTCCCCTTATCATGCTCAGTGTGATGGAGCTGCTGGGCACTTTTTGTTAACTGTTTGTTAAGTATTTTTAAACCTTTAATTTCTCCCTGTGTGTGTGTTTATGTGACAGAGAGAGAGAGAAATACGGTGTTAATGAATTCTCCATTGTGACTGTTTTCTATTGTCAGCCCTGCATTTCACGTTGGCCTAGACCTTAATAGCATAAAAGTCATAAAGGCATTAAAGTGCTTAAACCTGCATGGAGCTCTCTTCTAATGAGCCGGAGATCTGAATGAGGTGTGTTCAGTAAGCAAGGCAGCGCACAGCAGAAGGTAATTGAGCGGAGAATCGCAATTTTATATCTACAACAACGTGTGTCTGTGTGTTTGTTTGTGAGTATGTATTAGCATGCTTACTGTGTATCAGTGTTGTTAAACCTTTCATTTCTGTCTGTGTGTGCATGTGAAAGAGAGAGAGAGAGAAATACGGTGTTAATGAATTCTCCATTGTGGAAGTGTTCTGGTGTCAGACCTGCATTTCACATTAGGCTACACTTAAACAGCATAGAAATCATAAAGGCCTTAAAGAGCTTGAACCCCGGTAATCGCTGCTTGCAGCTATATATATATATATATATATATATATATATATATATATATATATATATATATATATATATATATATTTATTTATTTATTTATTTATTTATTTTTTCCTGACGTAAAACGGATCGTGCAGACCAAACCGTAAGGCCTAGAGACTTCAAACTTGGCCAAATGATAGAGCTCAATTTGGGGAGAACCTATCAAAGTCTCAGCGCAATCGGCCAATAGGGGGCGCTACAGGGATCAAAAATGCGTAAATGCTAATAGCTCATAAACTGCTTGTCGTAGACTCAAAAGTTTTACATTTTTGTAATCCTTGGGTCAAGGCAATTTCACGGCGGTCAATGTGATTTGAGGTCTAGGAGGCTCCGTTTTTCCACAAAGTTTTGTGATATCCGAAAACTACTTTTACGAACTAGTCCTAGGTTTTTCACCTGATCGGAACGAAAACACTGCAGAAACATTCTCTGGACAGTCAATACCAATAATTATAAAAAAAGTTGAAATTTCGACTCAGTTTCGCAATGGGTCCCCAAGACGTTCGAAAGTCGAGGGCCAATTTTACGAAAAACGCTATAACACGAGAAAGAAATGAGATTTCTTCACTAAACTCGGTACACCTATGTATGAGCTCAATCCTTGGTCAAATAAAAAAGATTGCGCAGCTCTGCCACTTGGTGGCGCTATAAGATTGAAAAAACTTAAAAACAGCTGTGACTATTGCAGCGTTAGTCCGATCGACTTGAAAATTGGTATGCAGTGTCTTTGTCTAATATGCCATAAGAGTGTATGAGGACATTGGCATATCTAAAAAAACATGGCCGCCATCGGCCAATGAAATTTGAGCACTTGTTAGACAAGGTTAACTGAGGTCGATTGGAACGATACTCGGTGGGCATTTTTGACACATGGCCCTAAAGGTCTGTAAGAATTTTAAAAGAAATTGGGCACTAGTTGGCGCTAACAAGTTTTTTGGCTCTGTAATCCCGTGGCGTTTTACATATCCACACAATATGCATATCATTTGATAGACCTCCTCATAATGAGCAACTTTGCCTCAAGAACTATTGCTGTCAATCAAATCGTTCATTAATTATTTAGAAATATGTTTAAAACCTACTTTTGCGAACTAGTCCCTGGTTTTTCGCTCAATCTCGATCGATCAAACCACGGCAGTAATAATCTCTGGACTCTCTAGATCAGTAATTATCGATGAATTGAGAATTTTATCCTTTATTTAGCTATAATTAGCTCATTTATGAAGGGGGCGTGGCCACATATAACCATAAGCCTATAAAACCTAGACAAAAACTTGAAACTTTACGAGAGTTGGTGAAAACATTTGTCAGATGACTCTTAACAAGCGTACAACGTTTCATGGAGATTGGACCATAGGTGGTGCTATAACAGTGAAAGAGGCCTCTAAAACACAGTATTTCTATAGTGAATGACATCAAATTGTAATAAAATGTTCATAATATTCACTTATAGACTATAACTTCATATCATACGATAGATCTCCTCATTTTGATCAATTTGGCCTCTGGGACCAAAGCTGTCAATCAAACTGTTCATTAAATATTTGAGATCATTAAAAAAAAGCTACTTGATCCTAGTGAACTAGACATGGTTTTTAAAATCAAAATCAATATAATCAGTGCAGCACTATTCTCTAGACTCTCTAGGTCAATAATTATCAAAATATGTTGAACATATGCATTTGGACAACTACCGGTTATTTTATAATATCTTCTTTACATAGTGTACCCAAAGGACTATGAATCCCAAAGGAAATCCTACAAATTCTCAAATCTGTGTAAAATGATGCATAATTTCATTCTAAACAAGCATGCAAAATTTGAAGAGAGATTGGGCAAAAAATAACACTATAATAATTATAAAAGTTAAAAACACAATGCTGTATGAAAAATTGCAATTTATAACCACTAGATGGCAGTGGAAGACCACTAATGGGCTCATTCAACTAACACAGTGGTTCTCAAACCTGTCCTGGGCTGTGTCCAAATTCAGGGTCTGCATCCTCCTTAGGATCCTTCCTACCCGGTTGAAGGAGGAGGGATCCTCCGACGTCCGCAAAAGCCGGAAGTCGGTGTTTGTGAATTTGGACAGCCTACCCTTCTTTCAGTTCCCTCCCTTACCCGTTGCTCATATCCTGTCGCCTAGCAACCGTGACAGCGCCAAGCAAGAAGCGGGAAAATGGACAAACAAAGAGTTATTCTCCTCATTTTAATTATTTTTGAAGAAATAAAGCAATTAAATAAATTAAATACTTTCTTTGCTCGTTGTTGGAGAGTTTTTTATATCAGACTACAAGACAGTCACATCCAGGTAAGCCATTATAGCCTATTTTTATTTGTTTTTAAGTATTCTACTAATTTCTCCTACAAATTCATTGAGCCGAAGCATAAACTTTAGCTTGTTTTGTCAGAGAAACTCCTCTCCCACTCCGCTACCGCTCGCTTCGTCCGGCATTACGCTCTGCCGAAAAGAATTATGGGATAGGTAGGACGGGAAAGGATCCACCACACCCATCCTTCCAATTCGGGGAAAAGGAGGACATATTTGTGGGCCGCATTTGAAGGATCCTACGAATTTGGACAGCCTTCGTCGCGGCGCTGTGACGTAACATCCTTCAAATGAGTACTCCGAAGGATGCAGACCCTGAATTTGGACACAGCCCTGGAGTACCCCCAGCCCTGCACATTTTGTATGTTTCCCTCGTCTATCACACCTGATTCAACTCAACAGCTCATTAGTGGAGACTGCAAGTCCTTAAGTGGGTGTATCAGATACAGATCACATACAAAATGTGCAGTGCTGGGGTACTTCATGGAGAGGTTTGAGAACTACTGAACTAACTTAAACAATACTGTTAATAGATTTGATGGATTCATGCTTAGATATTATAAAATCACTGTTATAACATTTGAAGTCACATTTAGTCAGAGTTTATCATTTTGTTCATACAGACATATCACACGGTTTCCACAGGGTTTTAAAAAGTCTTAAATTTAGTTGTATCAAATTTAAGGCCTTAAAAGTCTTAAATTGTAAAAGAAAGTCTTAAATATAATTTAAAGAGGTCTTAAATTTGGAGACGGAAAGTCCAGAATTGCTATATGGCTGAATATGACGATTAAACTTTTAGAAAAAAAATGGCTTAAATGTAAAAAATGCCCATTAAACTTATTGGAAAAGATTAATTTCTATCACTGATGTGAACTGACCACACAGAGTTTGAAGAATATCAAAACAATTCAGGAGTCAGCTGTCCATGTCCATCTTACCAGCACAATAACCCACTCAGCAAAATATTGTCTAATTATTGTTATTGATAAAATCCCAAGATATAATTTTTTTGTCAATTTCGCACACCCCTAATTCATGTTATTTAATTTATATAATAATTTATTTATAATAATTGTTAAAATCAATATAAGTAATACTTATCCATTTTCTTAAAGTTTATCATTTTATAAAACTTTTTCTTTTTGTGAAAACTTGTATCTGAATACTTTTGGCAGTCGTTTTACAGTTTATATGGTATTAAGTTAATTTGTGCAGGTCTTAAAAAAGATCTTAAAGTCTTAAATTTGATCTTAAAAATCCTGCAAAAACCCTGTAGCTATCAGTTTTTTACAATTATGCCAGATTATGATTACAGTAAAACCTGAAAATGACAAATAAACTCTAATAAAGAGAAGACTTTCAATAAGTATTGTCACTTATTTATTTCAAATATATATCTCTGCAACAAAATATGTGTGCATGTATGTCTGTGTATGTGTGTGTGTGTGTGTAAATATGCTTATAGAGTATTAATATACTAGTTAAATCATTTAATGTCTTTCTGTGTGTGTGTGTGTGTGTGTGTATGTATGTTGCGTGTCTTTAAGCCTATTGTCCATTTTGGATGTGTTTAACTGTCAGCCATAAATCCAGGTTGGCCAAGACCACCTTAAGTGCTTGAACCCCGGTAATTGCTGCTTGCAGCTATATTATTTATTATTGCATCTACGCAGTGGTGGAAATGGCAGAAATTCACTGGGGGTACTCTAGCTGGGAGGATGGGGGGGGGGGGGGGGGGGGGGTAACAGTGGTAATTTTAGATTACCTTTCGGATGCATTTAATAATAAAACCATTTATAATCTATGAAACATTTATTAACAACTTATGTCATATTTTCTCTAAACCTTCTTGTACATTAAGACAGTCATCTGCAATTCTGCCCAAATTAAAGATATGTTGTGTTTGAATTTGTACATCTTATTATTACATATTAAATATATAATAATTATTACATAATTATTATTAATGACCTTGTGTTTAACAAAAAAAATATATAAAAAAACATTGATTTCTGAAATGGAACTGGAACTAAGATGGCGGCGCGATCAGACGCAGCGGCTGCTCCGGGTCCCAAAGACGGTGCTTTTATGTTTTAAAATGTCTTCTGTTCGTCTCCAAATAGTGTCAGTTTACCGCTAACTCATAAGGAAATCATCCCAGAACTCATCTATGATCGCCAAAGCCTTTTGGATATCAGCAACGCATACGAACATCAACTCTCGCCGGCGGCTACTGAGATGCTACAAGGCCTTTGTTTACTGCTGAAGCCGGACCTCGAGACTGCGGCCTCGCCTACTGATGCTTCCCGCACAAGGCAGCGTCGCATGCGGTGTGAGAGAGGACGGAAGCGCGGTAAGCGCGGAGGTATACGAGCTAGGCTAAGAGCTAACCCCACAAGACTGGCTCTTCCAACACTCATGCCCTCAAACGTTCGCTCTCTGGAAAACAAACTGGACTTAATTCAACTCAGTCGGTCTACACAGCATGAGGCAAGGGATTGTTGTGTTTGTTTTCACTGAAACATGGCTAAACGACAACATCCCGGACTCCGCCATTCAGCTGCACGGGCTAACCAAATTCAGAGCGGATAGAGATTCATCACTATCTGGTAAGACCCGCGGAGGTAGCTTGTGTGTATATATCAACAAAGACTGGTGTAACAATGCTGTGGTATTATCAAAACACTGTTCATCGCTGGTGGAGTTTATGTTTGTGAAGTGTCGACCGTTCTATCTGCCGCGGGAGTTCACAGTCATTGTTATTGTTGCGGTCTACATCCCCCCATGTGCAAACGCTAAGGACGCGCTTCGTGAACTGTATAACGCCATCAGTGAACAACAAACAAAAAACCAGATGGCTTTTTCATCATAGCCGGTGACTTCAACCACGCAAACTTAAAGACAGTTTTTCCAAAGTTCTACCAACATGTGAACTTTGCAACAAGGGAAACAACACACTGGACTTTGTTTACACAACATTAAAGAACTCTTACAGGGCTGTACCCTGCCCCCACCTCGGGTACTCAGACCACATCACTTTTATGCTAATCCCAGCATATAGACCACTTCTCAAACTCGCCAAACCGGTTCAAAAGCAGATCAAAGTATGGCCAGACAATGCCACCTCAGCACTGCAGGACTGCTTCCAGGACACAGACTGGAACATGTTTAAAGAGGCAGCCACCTACAACAACCACACAGACCTGCATGACTACACTGAAACTGTGACTGCTTACATCAAAAAGCGCACTGATGATGTGACAGTCACCAAGACCATCACCACACGTGCAAACCAGAAGCCATGGATGACAGCAGAGGTTCGTGGGTTGCTAAAGACCAGAGAAGGTCTTTAGCAACCTTCTCTGGTCTTTAGAGAAGCATTCAGATCAGGAGATAAAGCAGCCCAGTCTGTCCTGTGGCATCAAAAATGCAAAATGGTCATATGCTCAAAAATCAACAACCAGTTCACAGACAGCAGAGACACATGGAGCCTGTGGCAAGCCATTCAGACCATCACTGACTGCAAGCCCCCAGCCACAGGCCTATGATGTGGACACATCCTTCCCCGATGCACTCAACCACTTTTATTCACGGTTTGAAATGCAGAATGACACACCTGCACAAAAACTGCCCACACCTGCCCACACCTATCTAGGATTAACCCACGCAAGGCTGCGGGTCCTGACAACATACCTGACCGTGTTCTGAGAGACTGTGCTGCACAGCTGACAGATGTCCTAACAGATATCTTCAACACCTCGCTGCGCCAGGCAGTCGTCCCCACATGTCTCAAATCTACAACAATCATACCGGTACCAAAGAAATCACCTGTGTCCTGTCTCAATGACTACCGTCCCATAGCACTGACTCCAATCATGATGAAGTGCTTTGAGAGGCTAGTCATGCACAACATCAAAACCAGCCTCCCCAACACACTCGACCCGCTCCAGTTTGCATACCGTCCAAACCGCTCTACGGACGATGCAATTTCCTCCACCCTCCACCTGGCTCTTACCCACCTAGAAAATAAAGACTCCTATGTTAGAATGCTGTTCATTGACTTCAGCTCGGCATTCAACACAATAATCCCACAACAGCTCATAAATAAACTAAACCTGCGGGGCCTTAACAATTCCCTGTGTAATTGGATCCTGGACTTTCTAACCGGAAGACCTCAGTCAGTCCGTGTCGGCCACAACACCTCAAGCTCTACCACACTGAGCACAGGGGCCCCACAAGTCTGTGTGCTCAGCCCGCTGCTCTTCACACTGCTGACCCATGACTGCACTGCCAAGTTCAGCTCCAACCACATCATCAAGTTTGCTGATGACACAACAGTGGTAGGTCTCATCAGCAACAACAATGAAACACACTACAGAGAGGAAGTGGCACAGCTGGCTGAATGGTGTGGCACCAACAATCTGTCCCTCAATGTAGAGAAGACAAAGGAGGTTGTGATGGACTTCAGAAGAAACTCCGTTGACCACCCCCCACTGACCATCGACAGCTTGACTGTGGAGAGAGTCAGCAGCACTAAATTCCTGGGGGTGCATATCACACCACCAACACCATGTCACTCTCCAAAAAGGCACAACAGCACCTACACTTTCTCCGCCGGCTGTAAATAGCAAGTCTCCCTCCACCCATCCTCACCACATTCTACAGAGGCACCATTGAGAGTGTGCTGACCAGCTGCATCACTGTCTGGTACGGGAACTGCAGTGCTGCTGACCGCAAGACCCTCCAGCGGACAGTGAACACAGCTGCAAAGATCATCGGTGCCCCTCTCCCCTCCATCCTGGACGTTTTCCTTACATAATGCTCCAGCAAAACCAAAAGCATCGTGAAGGACTTCACCCATCCCTCTCTTCCAGCTCCTACCATCAGGAAGACGGTAGCGGAGCATCAGAGCCCGCTCCGCCAGACTGCTCAACAGCTTTTTCCCCCAGGCTGTGAGAGCCCTGAACTCAAATCACCCCGCCCCCCTCTGAAACCCCATGCAAACCCCTACTTCCTGAAACATGGACCACCCCCCCTTTTCATCACAGTAGTTGTAAAAAACTTGTACGTTTATGGGGGCCATTAAAAGCATTGATATTACAACTTATATTAATTTCAGTCATTACTATCAAACAAATAAGTGAACTGAACAAACGAGAGAAAGTTATACCACTGCAAATTAAGTAACTCAAGTCTACCTTTAAAACCCATTAACATAAAAAAAAAAAAAACTCCTCATAAAACTTTTACAGACTGGGGTAAAAACCCCAGGCTGCTGCCCTCCCCTGTCTTAATCAGTAACAGTAACATGACAGCCAGTACCATTCTTTAGAACACCGCCATTAGCCCTATTATAAGAAAACAGAATAACTTTTATAATACGAGTGATAAAGTGGAGTTAAAAAAAAAAAAAAAAAGAGTATGTGTACTTTCCATAACGAGGAAACAAACAGAAATATTTGTATCATGTACATTGAAAACTGTACATTAGTGATACCAAGTTTCCTAGCTTACTTGAAGAACTGACAGTAGCCGATTGATACATGAAGATACAGATCAGTAAATCAGAAGTCGAGTCACTCAGCACCATCAAACCCCTATGTCACGTCCAGGAGTGGGAATGCAGTGAGTGCTGTAACAATTTATAAGCTCAAAAGGGAATTGTATATAAATAATTACATTTAATTATGATTAATTACAATTATTTATATTGGCTGACAGTAATAACTGTAGCAGAATCAAATTGCCATCAACTGATCTGTCCGTCCAGCGAACATTCAGTGCAAGTTCGTATCAACTCTAAGAAAGCATATTTCCTTGGCCACAGGAAATACTTTCCTATTAATGCATTAGAGCATGTAGCAAGGGTCAAAATCATAAAGAGACATTTAATTTGCAAGGCAGAACCAGAAACTCATGTAATTTGTGTGCACAACTTTTATTTACTAAACACTAATGCAAACTAGTCTAACAAACAAACAAACAAACAAACATGCATACAATCACTCATTCATGGGGAAAGGGCTAATGAGAGTTGAATGAAACCATCAGGAAAACCAGAGAATGCAGTTATGGAAAAAGTAATTTAACCACCTGAGTAAAACCATCAGTGCAGTTTATAACGGGGTCTATAACTTGTACTAATAACCTCTGTTTTGTTTAGTTAAATGTACAATACTTGCAATGCATTTGGTCGTGACGAGCGCCCGGAATGCAGTCTCAGATGAAAGTCTTAACCTGTTAACCTTCACCCCCATTTGGGGCCTCGCAGGTGAAAATAACCTACCTAAATTAAAATGGTAACAGTTTGTGACAAAGTGTGCTTACACAAACAAATTAGGTATCTTTGGAAAGAAGAGACTCCGGGCTTTACTGTCTATCATCCAGAGTTGATAATGCTCAAAAAGATAAAAAGTTATAGGCACTGACGTGCCTTGAAAAATATTTTTCCACACTGAATGTTTTTTTATTTCATATACAAATACATGAAATAAGTCCTGGAGCAATCCAGAAAAGTAATGGATCGAAAGCCATGTGTCTCATGAGTTCATATTTCAAATTTGAAGAAGATACCATGAAAAATGAGATTCTTGCAATATTTTTTCTGAAACTATTTATAGTCCCCCCACCCCCCTGTTTGAGGAAAAATAACCACCAAATGGATTGCAGAATTATACAAACTATTTTAGTCATTATACATATTCCTGCATAGTTTTTCAATTATAAAATAATAGACAGATTTATTTGAGGACTAAAAAAATACAAAAATAATTGAGTAATAAAAAAGAAAAAAAAAAAAGAAAATAAATGCTTTGTATATAGTATGTATACTGAAGTATTCTGATTGCCAGACGTGAAGTGATATTGCCAGACATGGTCATAGAGTCAGTAAACACACGCTGATGTGCTTCCATTCAGATGATAATCATACAGATGGGCCATATAATCAATAATAGCTGATCAATGAATCACAATGATAGCCGTCATAGAGTCGCTAATAAACACGCTGATGTGCGTCCATACATATTATAATCATGCAGACACGGCCACATTCCCCACACAATACACACACACACATATATAAAAAATGTAGAAGAAAAAAAAAACTTTTTTTATGGATAAAGCAGATCGCTAAGTTACGCCCCGCTCAGATGACAGTTGCGTCACAGAAGCGTCACTGCCGGCAGGAGGGAGCGCCAAATTCAAATAATCTATATTCCGCTTTTCTGAGACTTTTTTTTCCGTGGACGGTCTCATTATGTTTGTAAAACCGTATGCTGCAACACCGTGTTGTTTTTTTTTACCACCAAGACGCTGTTTTTGAGCGTAATTTATTCCATAACGGACGCGAACAATAACTCTCTGAAGAAATGAAACGTAAACAAAGGAATATTCATCCTTATTACAACGTTATTGTTTCGCTGGACTAAAAGTGCTCGCTGGGATGTTGTTCTGTGGACCCTTACCTCTCTAACTAAACTGGGATTTCAGCAGTGGACGCGTTTGTGGCTCGTTATTACAATGATAAAGGTACGTACGGCTTTTTTACTCTGCGTGTTTGGATGTGTACTGCTTACACAAATGTAGCAAATTTGTGCCACTCATTCCTCAGAATGATATATAGTTTGTCAAGATTAACTTTGTCCCGTTTCATTTATTCTATTAGAAAACAATGACACATGCAAACAAAGAGCGTTCAGTGCGACGTCGCTCTGGTGAACGGTAACAGGTTAATGGTTTCAAGGTTTTGGATTCCCGATCACATTCTTCCGGGTTGAAGAGTGATGAATTCCAAAGATGTTCTGAGGTAGAAATGTTCTTTCCAGGTAGAAAGTCGAAAAGAGCGAAGAAAGAGGTCTGCTGAGGTCCGAGGGTCCTTTGTTGAATGGAAAGTCAAGGCCGCAAGGCCTGTCACAAAACTTAGAGTGTTCAGAAGAGCTCACATCCTCATCTTCTCAGAATCTAACAGAACCGCAGACTACAGGGGCGTCACTTACGTGAGAGCTTTATCTGCTAAAGAGGTCACACCTCTGGGAGTCAAAGGGCCTATGGTGACTTGAACTTTTGGAGGGAAAGTTTATGACTCTTTGTCTCCATGCATGGTAATTTGCATATGAACCAGATTGGAAGTTGCTATATAAACATTAACCCTCTGGGGCCCGCTGAATCACCGGCAATACCAGTTCGTTTTTTTTAAGATCAGTGCAAAAGACACTAAAAATACTCTGTTGATTTTGGTCACACAAATAAGTGTTATACATCAATCGAAACTGTTAAGTGTCTATTTGTTTGTGTACACTCACAATTACAACAAAACTTTGTACTTTTGGGGAAAAAAAAAACAAACAGGGTGTCTTCTGTTCTCTGTCTTCTCCATCTCCGCGATCTGTTTATAGTAACGCGTCACTAAAATGAAGTGTAACTCAGCAAATACTCAACACAGAAACATGGGAGTAATCTCTATAGAAAGCCTGAAGTGTCTACTTTCAAATTAAGTAAATATAGAAAACAAACGTTCTGTGATAAAGTAATCCGTATGAAACCGACACGATGTTCAGTCTGTCCAGTCTAACTCATTATTTCTAATGCGATCCCGCACCCTCGTGTTCACATGTAAATAACCACGTGACCCGCGCGCGCCTGGAGACATCCAACATAAACAAAGCGTCATGAGACTGTTCATCGCAGCTACTGTTCGTTTCTGGAAGAAGACGCGCTGAGAAAATGCTGGATTTCCCTAAAAATAAGAGCAAGAGTTCATCCAGAAGAGATGAGTAAGTAATGCTTCTTTTTTTGCATTAGTTAGTGTGTTATTGTGACAAACTTGAACGCGTTTAGTTGGATTTTTCCCAAACTACAACATGATGAATGCTACGATTCTAAGAATGTTTAATGTTCACAACTAGATTTAATAGCGTGCTCAGATATAAAATATCCTTTTTTAATAGCACAAAGTACATCCTTTTGTAGTTCACAGCATACGTGAGTCTATTGCTGTAGAATCATAACAGCTACTATAAAATCATGCATACTAGGCTATAAGACTGCAAAATCATAGTTGTAATTCCATTCCAATTGTAATTATAATTCCATAATTGTAATTCCAGACTACAATGTTTGAATATGATGGGCAATTCATTGTATTTAAATTTCTTATGGCATGATGATGTTTTCATGCTCTATATAAAACAATAAAAGTAATATGAGAGTACATTGTGACATGATGAATGCTACGAGTCTAAGTATGTTTAGAACATGTTTATTATTAATAGCCTACTCTGTTCAAAAATAGATTATAGTCGGGGAAGAAGCTCAACATCGCACCATCACCCGCTTTCTCAGGACCGAAGCGTCTTGCTTCATTAAGAATCAAAGAATCGCCATATTGTCTTCAATGTCGGCTCGGCCCGCCGCGGCTGTTGGTTTTGTTTTCTTCTTAATTGGCGAGGATGATGGTGAAAGAGAAGTGAGTTTCCGACTGTGTGACATCTACAGACCAACAACAAACGAAAAAACTACCCCAAATGTAAAAAAAGAAGACCAACAACAGTAAAAGACGGTAATATACACGGAGCTCAGCTAATGTGCGACTTGGCTCATGAAAGCGTCATGTGAGCCCCTATTTATTTCGTTTAAGAACAAACAATAATTGCCTGCTGAAGACCCCTGGTTTGAACCCCTTAAATTTCAGTCACTGTTACCTTGGTCTTAAGTCATTTCCTGTTGGCCAGTCTGGGAGTTATAAACAGAACTATTTGTAAACTATTACAAAGTTTACAGAGGACTAATCTGCTTTCTAGTGTAGACAGACAAATTTAAATACATATTTCCCTTAAGTCTGCATATCCTCTTGCCATACCATTTTAAACTCGTGGAGCCCTCTCTTACTCCTCAACAAAAGCTGACTGGTTCTATGGTGAAGATAATTTTTCATCAGAAGTGTTTGTTTGTTCGACCTGATCGAGTCTTGCTAGAAGAGCCTATAAAGACAGTGAGTCTGTGCCATATTTTACTTTATTAAATTGAAAATTAGATTACAATGCTCAACTGTTGTAATGCATTTTTTATCCTTTTTGTATTAGTCTACAGCTTCAGATTCAGATGATGATCTCACTCATATAGGTAAGACATTTCTTTGATATCCTACTGTATATTAATACATTATTTGTATTTCATTAAGTATGTGATCGTTTTTCATTGATTTTTTAATAATTTTGTTTTGTGTTTAAATGCGTTTTTTAAATCTCTATGACAGGGATCTCCCACCATGCTCATGGAGAGCTACTGTCCTACAGACTTCAGTTCCAATCCCGCTCCAGCACACCTTCCTGTATTTATCAAGTAACTCTGAATGCTTTCATTAGCTGGTTCAGGTGTGTTTGACTGGGGTTGGTGCTGAAATCTACATGATGTTCTTCAGGATCAGATTTGGAGACACCTCTGCTCTACATTGTTTAAAAAATGTATTTCATTTCAGAGGATTAAAGAAGAGGTTTTACAGATGGGAAATGTGAATTACATTATTCTATGACACTATAAACTTTGTATTTATTTTTAGTGTACATATGAAGTCCTAATTGTTGGTGATTTTAATATCCTTGTTGATAATGAAACATATTTGTTGGGATCAGCATTTACAGGTATTCTAAACGCTATTGCTGTTAATCAACACATGTCAGGACCTTGTCGAAATCATTCTCTAGATTGAATACTGTCATATGGAATTGATGTCAGTGGCGTTTAAATTTTGCAGCAGAGCCATGATATCTCAGACCATTATCTAGTTTCGTGTATATTCCATATAGCTAAAGCTGTAAAGCCAACTCCTTGTTACAAATATGGTAGAACCATCACTTCTACCACAAAAGACTGCTTTATAAATAATCTTCCTGACTTATCTCAGTTCCTCAGCATATCCAATAACTCGGAACAACTTGATGATGTAACAGAAACTATTGACTTTCTCTTTTCTAGCACCTTAGATATGGTTGCTCCTTTTATGCTTAACCCTTTAGGCGCCAGGGTTTTTTGGAAAAAATGCTGGATTTTGACATCAAGATTTCAAAAGCTTGTGGCTTGAAAGGGCTTAAAGATAGAGATCTACTGTAAATTAAAAAAATGTTGGGCATGACCGAAAGTTTATGTGGGGTGTAAATATACTCATCTAATTTGCATATTATGACGTCATCAGGGGCGGCCCTCTTGAATTTCATAATATTTAGGAAATAGTAGATATTGAATTGATGTTTGATTTTTTTGTTTGTTTTTTTGTGTTTTTCTCCTCATTCCAAATGATCAGAAAAGAGGAAACCAACAATAAAACAGGAGAAAGTACTAAATTATTACTATATTACTATACTATATAGTAGTAAAACGCATGTGAACAGTAGCCTACTTTTTGATCAGTTCATCAGTAATATTCAGGAAATAATAGATATTGAATGGATGTTTGAACTTATTTGCATGTTGTTGTTGTTTTTTTGTCTTTTTATCCTCATTCCAAATGATCAGGAAAAGAGGAAATCAACAGTAAAACAGGAGAAAGTAGTAAATTATTACTATATTACTGTGCCATAGTAAAATACATGTGCCTATTTTTTGATCAGTTGACCAGCTATCTGTCCAATCAGGTATCTATGTGACAGTTTATAGTTCTTGAGAGTGTGGTAGCTCTCATTGCATGGCACAGCGCACAGACCGACCCCACACACCGCACCTGTACTGTCTGCCGGCGGCACTTTGAGCGCGCGCGATCAGAACAAACAGCGCAATCTGGCCGATCATCAGAGAGAAACAGCTCTCCTATGGACACTAAGACCACGTCCACCCCTGCCACCCCCATCCCCGTTGGGCAAAGTGTTGAAATGATCACTTGTTTGTGCTTTGTGAACGATCGCGCCTTGCGCGCGGCACCATTGCGCAGAAAAGGTGTACCGGGAGAAGCGCGATCATTAGACGGCCGATCGTCATTTCCAAAAGGCAAATATTCCCCTTCAGAGTCAGAATCGGCCAATAACATTTGCAACACATCCTCACAGTACAACTTTTTATTAGCCGTTTGGCGATTTTCTCTCACAAATCTCACAATTTACTCAGACGCTATGAACTGAATTGCTTCCGCATCAATGACACGATAGCTCACTTGCTCTGCTATTTCCTCGAACAATTTTGGTCTAGAATCGAAGTACTACATGTCTGCCATCTAGTGGAAGGGAATACAAATGAGCCATTACACCAGATTAGGAACTACAGCCCATTTCATGAAGTATGACGTCTTGTCGCAATTTTGCGACTTTGGCGCTTAGAGGGTTAAGGAAGATTAAGGAAAAGAGTCCAACACCGTGGTATAATGAGCACACTCGGGCCCTAAAGAGAGCAACCAGGAAAATGGAGTGCAGCTGGAAAAAAACAAAATTAGAGGTATTTTGTATTGCGTGGCGGGAAAATACTTTCTCCTACAGGACAGCCTTAAAAACTGCTAGATCTGCTTACTTTGCATCTCTTTTAGAAGAAAACAACAAGTATTTATTCAATACAGTGGCTAAATTAACAAAAAATATAACATCAGCAGGTGCTGACATTACTTAGCAGCACAGTAGTAATAACTTCATGAAGTACTTTACTTCCAAGATCGAAACTATTAGAGATAAAATTGAGGAAGTGCACTGTCATGGTTCAAATCGTACTTGTCTGATCGCCATCAATTCGTGGCAGTAAATGAAGAGGCATCATACCAATCACAAGTGCAGTATGGAGTACCTCAAAGCTCAGTACTTGGCCCCTTACTTTTCACGCTTTACATGTTACCCTTAGGAGATATCATTAGGAAACACAGTGTTAGCTTTCACGGTTATGCTGATGATACCCAGCTCTATATCTCTTCGCAACCCGATGATACCAACCAATTTGCAAAACTAACAGAATGTATAGTTCATATCAAAAACTGTATGACTAGCAATTTCTTACTGCTAAATTTTGAAAAAGGTGTTAATTATTGGACCAAAAACGTTTGCATGTATAATCTAGATCACTATCTAATACTTGATGTCTGCTCTGTAAATTCTTCGTCATCAGCTAGGAACCTAGGCGTACTTGATAGTAATCTTTGCTTAGAAAAACATGTTTCTAGCATTTGTAAAACTGCATTTTTCTATCTTAAAAATATATCTAAATTTCAACCTATGCTCTCAATGTCAAATGCAGAAATATGAATTCATGTGTTCATGACCTCAAGTTTAGATTTTTGTAATGCCTTATTGGGTGGTTGCTTTGCACGTTTAATAAACAAACTCCAGCTGGTTCAAAATGCAGCAGCTAGAGTTCTTACTAGAACCCGGAAGTATGGCCATATTACCCCGGTTCTGTCAACACTGCATTGGCTCCCTATTAAACATTGTATACATTTTAAGATCTTCCTAATTACCTGTAAGGCCTTGATTGGTCTGGCACCTCAGTATTTGAGTGAGCTATTATCACACTATAGTCCTGCACGTGCTTTTATGCTTCCTGGCCATTACGTCACCCGCCCATGATGTCTCGCCCATCCATTGGACGGATTACACTTGTATCAGAGCGCAGTCACGCTGGAGGCGTTCCCCTAGCGTTCTCGGCCGCAGCGTCTCATTCCCTCGAGTAACTGGGGTTACATACGTGGCAATAAAGTGCATTGCATTGCTAAGTACTGTTATGTAGCATCATTACATTGTATACAATCATTCTTTGTCAATTTGGGATATTCTAATCCTCTGTAACATAATTATCCCTCCTTAATACTTAAATATGAACAGCATCCAAAATGTTGCAAGCAGAGAGGAAGTGCTCTATGCCATGGTTTCCATCATTTGTTAAAGGGTTCATTTGATGCAGATCAGGGTCCACAGGAGTTGCAATGTGCACTCCCTCCTCCTTGATAATGCATTTTGTCCTGCACTCTGAATTCTTCCAATTGTGCTGGGTTGGAGACAAACTGTTCACAGAGCTAAGACTGTGATTGTTCCATTGATTAATGTATTCAGTTAAAGCCCTGCTTATTCTTGGAGGGAAGACAAAATGTAAAGCTCTCATGTGGGTGGGGTTGTTGATTTGTAAAAAGCCTCCATGAAATGAAACAAATCTCTGAAGTATGCTGATAGGACCCGGTTTACCTCTGCCCACAGCCTTTCTATTCTCTGGTTATGGACACTCGGTCCAACCAGAAAACTGCCACGGTTAAGTCCTCTGTGTTCAATCGTGAAATGTGGGATGTCTATATTTTCAGAGCCTGCATCACCTCTTACTCTACTTGGTTATCCCAACCTTTCCACAGCATCTCTGAAAAGTTCCAAGGCAGTAGAAGATCTGTTGTTGTCGCAACATCTCAAGTATGCGATGCATCTGCTGTAGCCGTCAACGCAACCATGAAAAACAAGGCCCCAGTTTGCAAGTTTGGTATTAGTGTCCACGTGCCTGTGCAAGACCAAATTGATCAGTTGTAGTAATACACAAATCTAAGCCACATTAATTAAATTATCAATGTACTGTACGTGAAGGTATACAAAATCGACAAGCAAATGGCAAATATATCTATTATATATCCATTAATTAGTAAATTGTCATGCACGCTTTTGTGGTGTATGATCAAAGAGCTTAATTCTTAGATTCACCACAGCTCGTTGGATGAGCTGACATGATATACTCTTCTTCTGATTGCTCTTCTTCCTCTTAACACCCTGCCTTCTGGATCAATAGTCCTTAGTCGCTCCCGTACTCTCCATCGTTGAACTCCCAGTCCTCTCCCTCTCAAACTTACCTTGAATGTATGTTTCCCCAGAATAAGGTATAGATGACAGGACATTGATTATATGATGATCAAGCTCCATATCAGAGAGAGGTATGAATCCCCCATACTCTTCCAGCCTTATTTCCCTTCTGCGATTAAATAAAGTCCTGATGCTAGTACATAGCATCTGAGATATAGTGGTCCAACTAAAACCAATATCACGTACATTTTCCAGGTGATTCCTTGAAATATTGTACCTAGTAAAGGGAAAAAATACTACACGAAAACATGCAATTATTTATTTACGTTGAAATACCAAAAAAAGAAACAGAAACTGACAAGAGCACAAAATTACTAGTTTAAAACAGGCCCGTTCAAACCAAAAACAATAACTATATTAGCGTCCACACCAACAGACGATCTAGTCTGTTTATTCTAAGTGCACGCTCCTCTGCGGCTTTAAATTCTCCGGCTAGTTATAGCAGGATTGATTCAGATTATAACAACTTATAACTATATATATTCGGATTTACTTCTATATATTCACAATTTACATTTATATATTCAGCTTTATAACCATATATTCAGATTTACTACTGTATATTCGCAATTTACATACTTATATTCAGAGTTATAACTATATATTCAGACATAATATATTCAGACTTATAACTATATATTCACAATTTACATTTATATATTCAGGCTTATAACTATTGTTACGATCTAAATTAGTCTAGGGAAGACCACAACAGAAATAAATGGTCGGTGGTGTGACACTGCGACGGCAGAGAAAACGCTGTCTCCAGCCCCAGATAAAGGCTACAATAACCCAAACAACCACGGTCATGTACAACAAAAAGATAAGTTTTTATTTAGATTTTATTTATAACAGGAGAAAATAGATAATACAAAACCAAAACAAAATGGCACCCACCTTCCTACTAAACCCAAAAACAAAAGACATAAATAAAAGCTTAATATTTACAAAGGGCACACCATCGAGCCACCACCAACTGCTGGTCTGAGGGTAGCTGTAGTTTAAATACTCTCTCTCCTCTCCAATCACCCAATCACAGCAGCTCTTAACTAACATCAGGTGGGGATACAGGTACTGCAGGAGAGAGAGAGAAAACAAGGCACAGAATTCACACAACAACAGAACCTTACAGCTCTGGACGTAACACCCCCTCCACCAAATATTATAACCACCCATTGGTTATAAGCACAAAAGTATAAAAAAATATAAAAAGTGTGACAGATGTCAAGATGGTATTCCTGTACAATTAAAGACCAACGCATTAAACGTTGATTAGTGTTAGACATACGATTTAGAAACACCAACGGATTGTGATCTGTATACACCAAAATTGGGGCATCACTTCCTCTCAGGTAGACTTCAAAATGTTGGAGGGCTAATAACAAAGCTAGAGCCTCCTTCTCGGGTACACTATAATTTTGCTGACACTTGAATTTCTTTGAGAAAAACAATACAGGATGGTCAATTCCAACTTTCTCTTGCATCAGGACCGCCCTGGCTCCTACAGCACTGGCATCAACCTGCAGTTTGAATTGCTGAGGGAAATTTGGTGCAGAAAAAAACAGGTGTTGTACAGAGGAGATCCTTTGCAGCGTTGAATGCTTCCATGCACTCTGGAGTCCACATAAACTTCCTGGAGGTGCTTAAAAGATCAGTAAGAGGAGAAACAATAGCAGCAAAATTCTTAAAAAAGCTTCTGTAATAGCCACTCATCCCTAAAAAAACGGCGCAACTCATGTTAGTTAGTGGGCAAGGGAAACCAAATTAAGAGAAGAAGCCTTGTTCAACCGATCAAAAATCACATACAACTGATTAAGATGTTCCTCCGAAGTATTAGAAAAGACTACAACGTCATCCATGTATACCTCGACATTGGTCACTCCCAACAATACCTGGTCCATTAATCGTTGAAAAGTAGCGGGAGCATTTCGCATGCCAAAAGCCATAACAGAGTATTGTAGCAAAGCATCTGGAGTGACGAAGGCAGAGATTTCAGAAGCATGTGAAGTTAACGGTACTTGCCAGTAACCGTTATGAAGATCTAATTTAGTAACATATTTAGCAGCACCGACCTTATCTACACAATCTTCCATTCTTGGAAGAGGAAAAGAACCAGTTTGGTCACAGAGTTAACTTTACGATAGTCAGTACAGAATCTAAATGTAGATTCAGACTTGGGCACTAGAATACATAGGGAGCTCCATGGACTTTGACTAGGGATTGCTAAACCATGTTCCAATAAGTAGGTTACCTCAGATTTCATGACTTCTCGTTTCTTTGGATTTACTCTGTATGGATGCTGTTTAATTGGCTTGCTATCTCCAACATCGATATCATGACTCAAAATGGTAGTCTGGGAAGGAACATCAGAGAACAGGTTAGGAAACTTAGTAATTAAATCGCTAACAGCTTCACTGTGTTCTTTTGTTAAATGTGACAGATGTAGATGAAGATCCCTCAAAATAACTGAGTTTTGCAAGCGAGCACTCAAGAATTGGACATCTTTCACTACCAGTCCATCCTCCTCAGGACATTCAGCAGGCAGAACAACTGCTGCAGACACAGGTTTAACAACAGAAGAATCAGCATTTGCATTTGGTGCGATGTATGAGTTTAGCATGTTTAAATGACACACTCGACTTTTACGTCGACAGTCTGGGGTGCTAATAACATAGTGTCACTGAGTTTTTCTTCAACAATATAAGGGCCAGCAAACTTAGCCTGCAGGATTGCTCCAGGCACAGGAAGAACTAACACAAGATCTCCAGGCTGAAACCCACGGATTACACTCTTGTGGTCAAATCATTTCTTCATCTTAGCTTGGAACTCTGCTAGATGAGTTTGAGCTATCGGACAAGCTTGGTGAAGACGTTCTTTAAGAGAACTCAATATTCAAGGACAGGCATAGATTTAGAACTCTGTGCGAGCAACTGTTCACTCAGTAAACGAAGCGGACCTCTCACCGTATGGCCAAAAATGAACTCTGCCGGACTGAATCCAGTTCACTCCTGGACACTTTCTCTGATTGCAAACATCATTAATGGTAAACCTTTCATCCAGTCTCTACCAGTTTCTGTGCAAAACTTTCGCAACATAGACTTGAGCGTCTGGTGAAATCTTTCTAAGGCACCTTGAGACTCTGGATGGTACGCACTAGCTAACTGATGTTGAATTCCCAATTCCTTCAGCTTTTGAGTAAACGCTTTAGATGTGAAATTGGAACCTTGGTCTGACTGAATCACCTTAGGCAGGCTGAAAACAGAGCAGAATCCAATAATCTCTTGCACCACTTTTCTTGCTTTGATCGTGCAAAGAGGAGTTGCTTCTGGGTAGCGAGTTGCAGTACACATAATGGTTAAGATGTACTGATGACCAGACTTTGATTTAGGTAGCAGACCTACACAATCTACAATCAGTCTTTTGAATGGTTCATGAATAACAGGTATCGATTTTAATGGAGCTACAGGTATAGTCTGATTCGGTTTTCCTACTAACTGGCAAATATGACAGGAGCGGACAAACGTAGAAACATCAGACTTCAGCCCAGACCAAAAGTAGTATTGCGTGATACGATGGAATGTTTTTGTAACTTCTAAATGTCCTGACGAAACATTCTCATGAGCTAACTGTAGTACGTGAGGTCGATAATCAACAGGCAGTACAATCTGGTGCACCTCTTGCCACTTTGCACTACAGTGCAGAGGTTTCCATTTGCGCATTAAAATTCCATCTTCCCAAAAGTACGCTATCCTAGCTTGGAATACCTGAGCGATATTCACAACAACATCTCTAAAAGTAGCCAAGAAAGGATCAGAATTTTGTGCAGCAGCCAACTCTGACCTTCCAACTTCGGAAGTGAGATTCATTAACACAGGGAATTCTGTCTCTTCCGGTACAACCTTGGGCTTAACATTTGTCACCTTCTCAGGTTGAGAAAACGGCACAGTATCAGAGAGATTAGTAACATCTTCAACTTTCTATGATTGGGCACGAGTTACAGCAGGGAATACAGAGGTGAACTGAGTATCAAGCTCATAAATCTCAGGCGTAGATGGTTCATGTACAACTATAGGTCGAGAAAAAACCTGACCACCTGCTAGATCATTACCTAGGATGAGATCAACCCCATCTACTGGTAACTGTGAACATACCCCCAATGTAGCGAAACCAGGTCCGATTTAAAAAATGTACGATGCAGGGGAACATTAACGCAGCCCACTCCAAACCCACGAACTACCACATCAGTGTCTGTATATGACTCAGCAGAGAAAGGAAGCATTTCTCTCAAAACAAACGCGAGGCACCCGTTTTGCGCCAAACAAAAAAGGCCTCTAATACTATAGCTTGTATAATAAATAATGTTACAACCGGCTCCAAATTGCAACATACACCAGCAAATAGCAAAGGGAAAGAGTTTATTTAACAAAAGCATAATTAAAGTATTCAAACAGTCAGTAGTCAGTGTTAATGTAAGTCAGTAATGAAGCGTGCATGGCAGTGGACTTTAAGTTCAAGGTCTGAACTGCATGCAAACTAAATAAACAACAAAACAAAAGAGCAAGCGGCAAGCCCAGTTAACTTGGTCACATCGTGCCCCTGTCCTCATCAGCGCTGCAGTCTTTATAGCTCTGCATAATGAGCCACAGGTGGGAAGACACACCCACAATAACCAGAATACCTGCAAACCAAAAACAAAACAAAAAAACACAGGCCCAGCACTCACTGGGACATAACACCCCTCCCCCCAAGATAAAAGTCATCCTGATTCATCTAACCCCTGTCCCATCTCTCCCACACTCCAGAAATCCGGATCCTAGAAGGAAAAGGAAGAAAAACGACACAAGAACACCACCAAACAAGAGACTCTCACTCACTCCCCATTCTCCCCATCACACAAAGCAATGAGCACGAGACAAAGAGTCTGCAAACACATTGTCATTGCCTTGAATATGCTTAATTTGCAGATTATAGGGTTGCAAAAACAAAACCCACCTCATGAATCGCTGAATGGAGCTCTGCTACGAATGCAGAAAAGTCAACGGATTGTGATCTGAATAAACAACAATTTGAGCCCCACCCCCCTACATACACATTTAAATATTGAAGAGCCCATATCAAGGCAAGTGCTTCTTTTTCAATAACCGAGTAACTTTCTAGATAAGAATTGAATTTGTGCAAAAAATAACTAACTGGGTGATCAACCCCATCCATCCCAGCTTGAAGGAGGACTGTGGTCTCCGCATCTGGCTCGCATCCACTTGAATCATGAAAGATTTATCAAACTGCCGCGCTGCTAAAATTGGAGCAGAAGAGAGCAAAAGCTTTACATTTTGAAAAGCTTGTTGGCAACCAGAGGACTAAACAAACATAACAGAGGCTTTCAACAAATTAGTCGAAGGTTAACAACAGATGAAAAATTTGGGCAAAACCCCCCGGTAATATCAGAATCAGAATCAGCAACAGAAAGACAGCAACAGGACAGGACACAGATAATAAAAGAGCATCGACCAGATGGTAACAGTTCAAAGAGGGAGTGTGCTGGATGTGAGGGGTCCAGAGTGATTTTACCAGCCCTTTTGCTTACTCTGGATAAGTACAGCTCTTGGAGAGTGGGGAGGGTTGTACCAATGATTCGCTCAGCAGTATGGACTACTCTCCGTAGTCTTCTGAGGTCAGATTTGGTAGCTGAGCTGAACCAGACAGTTACTGAAGTGCAGAGGATGGATTCAATGATGGCGGAGTAGAACTGTTTCAGCAGCTCCTGTGGCAGGTTGAACTTCCTCAGCTGGCGAAGAAAGTACAACCTCTGCTGGGCCTTTCTGACAATGGAGTCTATGTGAATATCCCACTTCAGGTCCTGAGAGATGGTGACCTAAAGTGGGATATTCACATAGACTTCATTGTCAGAAAGGCCCAGCAAAGGTTGTATCCCGCCATACCTAGAAAACGCATCAGTTCTTTTTTCATAGATGGAACAGGAAATCGCTCAAAAGGCACGTACTTTTTCTTGCAACGGATGCACGCTACCGTGTCCCACCTCCCTTCCCAAATAGACCACTGTTGCTTTCGCAAACTCACATTTGGGTAAACTGACAGTAAGATGAGCTTCAGCTAGATGAGAAAACAGAGCACGAACACGTTCCAGATGCTGTTCTCAAGTACCACTACAAACAATTACGTCATCTAAATAAACGGTGCAGCCCAAAAGTTCTGACACAACTCGGTTCATTAAACTCGGTTCATTAGCAAGATGCTTTTGCTAAGCCTTTGTCCAGTAAATATTGAACCTCAGCCTCTAACGCCTACTGTCTCACAATTGGCCCACGATAAAAACGTTGACAAATCGGTGACGCGTCACCCACATCTACATCATGTTCAATGGGATGGAGTATCACCAAACAAAGCTGGAAATCTGTCTATTACTTTTATTAATTCCCGCTGCTGAAAAGTAGACAAATGGCTCATTAGACTTTCTAAATTATGCAATGTCTCTGAATTTGTAAATCTAGCTTGTAAAACACAATCTGCAGGAGCTTCAACCTCCTCCTTTTCCACGAGGTGGGATCGCCTCCCCCCTCGGAAACTGTTAGTACAGCCGTAGTTTTAGAATCTGCCCTATCGCGAGAGAAATACGGCTTTAACAGGTTAACATGACACAACTGCTCAGACTTCTTTCGATTGGGTGTGGAAATAAGATAATTCAACTCCGATACACGCCGAGTAACTGTATAGGGTCTGGAGAATTTAGCCCGAAAGGGTGATGCAGGCAAAGGCAATAACACAAGGATTTCAGAATCACGATCAAATAATCTCTTCATTTTCCCCTGCTTTTTCTCCAAATTCTTTTGCGCAGCTTGACCCGCCAAAAACAATATCCTCCTAAACCCATTCAGATAATCCAACAGGCTTATCGGAGGCTCTTTTCCCTTCAGGTCAGTGTTAATTTTGGCAGGCATTTTTGATTTAGTCTTAGTCTTTATCTTGAGACGAAAAAGCTTAATAGCCTTAGTCACATTTTAGTCATTTGAGTCTTTCATAGTTTTAGTCTAGTTTTAGTCGACGAAAAGTCATTGCATTTTTGTCAACTTTTAGTCATTACTTTTAGTCAAACTGCAGTTACCAACATTTATTTTGATAGCTATTTTATATGTAGTATTCAAACAAAAACAGTCATCAATTATTCTCTCTTTAGACCAAATCAATTAAGCTTAGTTATGAGAAATTTGAATCATTTGAATTTGGAAAAACTGGTATTTTTCAGATACAGTAGGTTTACTTAACAAGTATACATTTATTTAACATCTTTTGTTGGTTAACATTTATGACACAGATAATTAGGAATGCTGTCCATTTAAGACGGAAGGTATGCATGTAATAGCCTACAGAAAATGTTTTATCTTTTTGTTTTTTTCATGGTTGGGCATACATTCAGTTTTCACCCACCTGTTTAAGCTCACTTAAACCATAATGGACTGTATTTCCATGAGATACTCTACATGAGAGACATTTGGACTGCTGTGTGTGTATTTGAGCACTGAGAACTGATCGCGCGCTGTATGAGAACTGAAGAAGTGGAGCGTGCGCGAGAGAGAGCACTTCTATCAGCGCGTTTCCGCCTAACGCACCTTCACTGACTTTAAGTTAATCGACAATGAATTGTGACTCCCGGGAAAAACGGGACGTCTGGTCACCCACTCCCTAACCCTTCGGGTGCTGAGGCCATTTCAGATCGCTAGTTTGCGTTTTGGTAGCCTATCCGTCCACTGCGGCTGCCATGCAAACGCACCTTATCCAATGACAGAGACTCACATTTTGAAAGACAAGACAGTTAACTTAGCCTATAGGATGTATTTTGAATGTCCTGTAGTCCTCAAATAACATTTTAGTCCCATCTCGTCTTGTTAACGAAGATGTGGCATAAATTTCGTCATAGTTTTTATCATCAGATATTAGTTTTAGCTCGTCAACGTCTCGTCTTAGTCACAGAAAAAAGGTTCGTTGACGAATATTTTGGCATTCATTTCACTGCTGGTTATACTCTGTATAATTGTGTATGTGACGAATAAAAATCTTGAATCTTGAACCCTTACTATGCATTTGTTTATTTTTGAGGAATGAAACATTCTTTTTTTCCAATACCCTTCTTCAAAACTATAACGGCAGACAGAATCAGGAACAGCTCTTGGAGGTACATTTGGCACTTTATCTGCTTTTAATAAATCAGGTTTCCAAAAATTCGGTCTCATTATAATCCTCATTATAATTCCTACCCCTATTCAACCGATAATCACCCACCCTATTTTTGTGCATTACCACAAAATCGTCAGCTAACACTGCAGCTTTCCTGGCAGTCCCAGGCTTGTTCTCATTAATATAGGTGGCGATATTTTCTGAAACAATACTTTTAAAATGCTCAGTGAGAATCAATTCTTGCAGGCCCTCAAATGTACGTACATTGGAAGTAGAACACCAGCGGTCAAAACGAGCAGTTAATTCACTGAGAACTTTAACATGGGTTTGTCGGTCATTTTATTTCCAAGTCCGAAAACGTAATCGATACGCCTCTGGGACCAATTCAAAAGCTTTAAGAACTGACGCTTTTACCTTCGTATAATCCTTACGATCTTCCCCTGAAAGCGTAGTATAGGCTTCTTGAGCTTTACCAAATAACACTGACTGCAGCATAATTGTCCGGTCAGTGCTAGGCCAACCTCATTTATCGGCCACACTCTCAAATAAAAAAAACAAACAAAAAACTTCAGGATCTTTAACGTTAAACTTTGGTATCAACTCCAAATTACTTACTAATTCCCCGGAACGATCATGCTCTCTACCACCGTCTGCTGACAATCTTCCATCAACCATAAGCTTCAATCGCTCTATTTGTAACTGATAATCCCTAGTTTGACGATCTAATTCCAATTTTTTATTTTTTCCTACCTGATTTCACATTGCTTTACTAAATCGTCAGCCCTAAGTTTTGCTAATTCGATTTCCTTCCCTTTGAGTTCTCTCTCGCGTTCCGTCGCCTGCATATACATTTCTTTTTCATGAGCCTGCCTTTGTCACACTTCGTAGGAGCAGGGAACGAGGAAGCACGGAACTTTCATCAAACATGGACTTTATTAATACAAACACTTAGGAAACGCTGGAGACATGGAATGACAATAGCAGAATGACAATCATGTCCAGCGCCTAGCACATACGAGGGGCCAGCACAGGAGAGCGCTCAGGAGGCACAGGCACGGCATTGCGCTTTCAGAGGGCTGGCACTGGAGGGCGCTCTAGAAGCATGGACTCTTGGGGGCGCTCTGGAAGCGCAGACTCTGGAGGAATGGGCCCTGGAGCAGTGGGCACTGGAGAAACTGGCCCTGGAGCGAAATTCAAGAGTGCCGCCCCCTGATGACATCATAATATACAAAGTAGATGAATATATTTACATCCCACATAAACGTTTGGTCATGCCCAACATTTTTCTAATTTACAGTAGATCTCTATCTTTAACCCCTTTCAAGTCACAAGCTTTTGAAACCTCGATGTCAAAATCCATCATTTTTCCAAAAATCTCGTTACGCTCCTGTTTCTATGTTGGATTCTCCTCTGTGTTTCCTAAATAAAGACGGTCTCAGTTTACTTGTGCCTCTTGCGTTCTCCCTGCTTCCACATAGTGTGACAGATATATACTAACACTATTTGATATATATTTTCCTATTTGATACTGTAAAGCTGCTTTGACACAATCTGTATTGTTAAAAGCACTATATAAATAAAAGTGACTTGACTTTACTTATTTCTAATTCGCTTTGGATAAAAGCGTCTGCTAAATGACTAAATGTAAAAAAAAAAAAAATAGTAGTTACTGATAAACAGCATTCGAAGTTGTTACCACAAACATATTGAGGGTTATCGCTTTCAGATGGATGTGATTGTAGTTTATTTTACCCATATGACGACAGAACACCTGCTACCTTCCCTGCAGAGTGAGACATCTTGTCTGTCTCTGTCCCACAGTGTCTGTCCACCGTCTGCTGTGCAGTGACATCTGTCAGAGTGTGTCAAACGGACAGGGAAATGACCAGTTCTGCTATCTCCGGCCGGACCGTGCAGACCCACGCTGATGCTAAATAGCTGATCATATCTGGGCCATGCTGACTGACATTACACCAGATCTAATGTTGCTGAAGGTGTGTGTGAGAGTGACACACAGATTAAGTACTCTGACAGGCCACACAATAAAGCCATCAGGTGGAGTGACACGTCAGATGGATGGAGAGAAGGATGAATTGTCACTCTGTGTCAGTCCAGATGCTGTCCTCATCCCTGATGTATCACACACACACACACACACACCCCAGCAGCAGCATGGGAACAACAGCCACAACATTTTTGTTTGATGATATTTCACTGATATGTCACTTTTGCTTTACACAGCTCCTAAATACAGTTTACTATGGTGAGATGTGGATTTGGCTTTTGAATATCTACACAACAGCTGATTATAGATACTTTCTGTGTACCAAGGAAAGCTTTGAAAAATGTATTTGGCAAGTACAATGTGACTTATAATAAACCATATCCCTAACTGAACAGCTCATCGTGAATTACAAACAAAGCATTGTAAAAATATATAATAATTTAAACATTGAAAGACTAATTAAATATGGTATGGTAAAACCCAGTTAATTCGTTAACAGGAAGTTTCTTTCTATTTTTTTTTCTAATCAGTTATGTGAATAGGGATGAATGTTTCATCTTATGTTGTTAAATTGTTTGCATTAGTGTTATGTTTGTTACCGTGATGGTGTTTTATTTTTAAGTGTATGACACCATGCACCGTCTATATACAGTGAGGGAAAACCTTATTTGATACCCTGCTGATGTTGTACGTTTGGCCATTGACAAAGACATGATCAGTCTATAATTTAAATGGTAGGTTTATTTGAACAGTGAGAGACAGAATAACAACAAAAAAATCCAGAGTCAATGAGTCAAATAAGTATTTGACCCCTTCGTAAAACATGAATTAGTACTTGGTGGCAAAACCCTTGGCAATCACAGAGGTCAGACGTTTCTTGTAGTTGGCCACCAGGTTTGCACACATCTCAGGAGAGATTTTGTCCCACTCCTCTTTGCAGTCATTGAGGTTTTCTAGGCTGATGTTTGGCAACTCGAACCTTCAGTTCCCTCCACAGATTTTCTATGGGATTGAGGTCTGGAGACTGGCTAGGCCACTCCAGGACCTTAATGTGCTTCTTCTTGAGCCACTGCTTTGTTGCCTTGGCCAGGTGTAGTCATTGTCATGCTGGAATACCCATCCACGACCCATTTTCAATGCCCTGGCCCTGATGGTACATGGCCCCGTCCACCGTCCCTTCGATTGGTGCAGTTGTCCTGTCTCCTTAGCAGAAAAACACCCCCAAAGCATAATGTTTCCACCTCCATGTTTGACGGTGGGGATAGTGTTTTTGGGGTCATAGGCAGCATTCCTCCTCCTCCAAACAAGGCGAGTGGAGTTGATGCCAAAGAGCTCGATTTTGGTCTCATCTGACCACAACACTTTCACCCAGTTCTCCTCTGAATCATTCAGATGTTCATTGGCGAACTTCAGACAGGCTTGTACATGTGCTTTCTTGAGCAGGGGGACCTTGCGGGCACTGCAGGATTTCAGTCCTTCATGGCGTAGCGTGTTACCAATTGTTTGTTTGGTGACTATGGTCCCAGCTGCCTTGAGATCATTGACAAGATCCTCCAGTGTAGTTCTGGGCTGATTCCTCACCGTTGTCATGATCATTGAAAATCCACGAGGTGAGATCTTGCATGGAGCCCCACACCAAGGGAGACTGACAGTTATTTTGTGTTTCTTCCATTTGCGAATATTCGTACCAACTGTAGTCACCTTCTCACCAAGCTGCTTGGCGATGGTCTTGTAGCCCATTCCAGCCTTGTGAAGGTTTACAATCTTGTCCCTGACATCCTTGGACAGCTCTTTGGTCTAGGCCATGGTGGAGAGTTTGGAATCTGATTGATTGATTGCTTCTGTGGACAGGTGTCTTTCATACAGGTAGCAAACTGAGATTAGGAGCACTCCCTTAAGAGCGTGCTCCTAATCTCAGCTCCTTACTTGTATAAAAGACACCTGGAAGCCATAAATCTTGCTGATTGATAGGTGATCAAATACTTATTTGTTATTCCGAGAGCATGCGTGGGTCATCGATCGGCAAACAATATCCAAAGGGCTTGATAATAGGGGTAATCCAAGAACACAAACGCAATAATCAAAACATAGGTAAACAGGCTTGGCAAGACTAAAATTAAGAAACTAAGAAAGGCTCCGTAAAGTAGCTATCAGCAAAGACTGTGATAAACGCTAGACAATACTCTGCGATCTATGCAAGGAAGTCCATAGTTTATATAGGGTGTGTGATTGTGTGATAGTTCTCAGGTGTGAGCAAGTGATTAGTGAAATGGCTGCTGGGAAATGTAGTCATGAAACAGTCTGTGCTATGTGAGAGTCAATGTGAAGGAGGTGTGACCTGATTCATGACACGTACAAAATCAGCAGGGGATCAAATAATTTGTTACCTCACTGTATTAGTATTTACCCCAGATTGTGAAAAAGCTACTTTGATTTATCACATAGCTTTCTCTTAAACACCTGTGTCCGTATATTAGCAAACACATTTTGGTTATTTGGTATATCAACACTATTTGAGTTAATGAAATATACTATAGATAATTCTGTGAAACTTAAAATGTTGCTAACATAATAATGATAATACTAATACTAATAAATACTAACACTAATACTAATATTACTTCCAATACTAATAAAAAAAATTGTGTAAACCATTCATAAAACCAGTCTCATGTACATTTTCTGTTGTTCAATACAACTGTTTATATAAGACTGGTTTGAAAAAAATAGTTTTGCTTCTCCTTTACGTCTATCAAATTAAGTGCATGAACAAACTGAATTAAATTTAGCATGTACTGATATAAAAAGACAACCTTTAAACACATTACTAATTATGCTTTTTAAGTATGTACACATAACTATTTTTGTAAAGATGGGATTCTCCATATTCATAATGTTATTAAATAAATGTGTATTATTGGCCTGACTTCTCAGAGGAGAATTGTATCGCTTAGCAGTTGCTTTTATTAGCTCAGGTGCTAATAAAAATTGATATTACAGATAATATTCCTTAAATGTTTGAGTTCATATTAAAATTTGCTATATTGGCAAATTTGAGCTCAATTTGGGACATTGCTGAGATCTCTTTATGAACTCTAGAGAACACACATTACACAATACACACAGACTACTCTGGCCTTTTCCTACATCATTTAAATTTAATTCAATTAAAAATAATATTAATAATAATTCTTGCTACCTTAAAAACAAAGGTTACTATTACAGTCTCTAACGATTTTGCTGTTTGGTGTTACAGAATAATCTTTCTAAGTTTCACAAAGAACTGTGCAGCATGCTGCCAAAAGATGGCAATGTTGCTGTGCTGAATTCCATTATTAACCTCTTTCTTTCTCTGTCCATTTTTCTTTCTTTCTGTCTTTTTCAGGTTGAACCTCAGATTGACAGAGAACTGTGGACATTGTGGTTCTTCGTCTAGAAATCCAACGTTTTGGTTTTGACTTTTCAACTTGTGCAAAATCCTCTCATAGAAGCAGGCCTCTTAATTTATCTCATAATTCTAAATAAATCTCTCTCTCTCTCTCGCTATGTGATTTGTGTGAGATGTAATGTAGCGTTTGTTTTAAGATTTTTAATGAAGTGTGTTGAAAGTAAAAAAGTCTCTATCCCCCCTGGATCAAAATTCAGGAATCATACATTATGAAAACGTAACAAAAGTATAATTTCTTAGGCAATTGCACCCAAATGTAAAAGACAACAAATAATACAATGTATAGTAAGTTGTCTTACTCATCAAAGTACAGTATTCTTCTCTTCTCTTCTCTTCTCTTCTCTTCTCTTCTCTTCTCTTCTCTTCTCTTCTCTTCTCTTCTCTTCTCTTCTCTTCGTCTCACCTCCTGTGTAATTACATAGCATGAGGGTGCATTGCCATGCGTTTTAGAGCAGCCAAATGGACCCACAGCAGGCTAGCAATTCAGCCACTATTACCCCAAAATGTGTGTCTCTTAATGGCTTATGAAGCAGCATCCTGCAGGGGAAGGGTTAACAGAGCCGTGTCCATCCCAGAGAAATTGCCACTCTCCACTAAATTACATCCTTCTGAGAATCTTTCAGAGGTAAGCGAGAGAAGAAAAAAAAGCCCAGAAAAGTGTGAGGATGTCACGTTTTCACAACTGTATTAATTGTCCAAAAAAATAAAATAAATAAAATACTCAACTTCTGATCTCAGATGTGTGAGTGAGAGTAAGTTTCGTAGCAAAAGAGAAAGAGAGAAAATGCATCTACTACAGCACATATGCTCTTAAAGTGTTCTATACCAACAGGTGTTCCTGTATAGTTCAGTTATTGTGTCATTGCTGAGGATATACTAAAAAAAAATGACATTGAAGAGCTGATAGTTTTGCTGTTTACATGTGTGTGTGTGTCGGTGGAATAATTGAGGATGGGTGGTTGAATTATTAGAAAAAATAATGCACACCTTCACGTTGTGGTCGTTACACCTCTGGGTGTACATTTTTTTTTCTAATAATTCAAGAGTCAATTATTCTGCTTATACTAAGGTTACCACACCTTAAGACATTGGTCTTGTCATTGGGGAAGTCGTGGCCTAATGGTTAGAGAATTGGACTCGTAATTGAAAGGTTGCGGGTTCGAGTCCCCGGCCGGCAGGGATTGTAGGTGGGGGGAGTGAATGTCCAGCGCTCTCTCTCCACCCTCAATACCACGACTGAGGTGCCCTTGAGCAAGGCACCGAACCCCCAACTGCTCCCCGGGCGCCGCAGCATAAATGGCTGCCCACTGCTCCGGGTGTGTGTTCACGGTGTGTGTGTGTGTGTGCATTTGTTCACTACTCACTGCTGTGTGTGTGCACTTGGATGGGTTAAACGCAGAGCACCAATTTCGAGTATGGGTCACCATACTTGACAATACGTCACGACAACTGGTCAGATCATTTATTTCAAATAATTTGACAGGCCCTTAAAACACTCTTGTGTGAAAGACTACTTTCTTTTCTTTACTTTCTTTCTCACATTACATCTCATCTCAAGCATCCGTTGCTAATTGCAAAATGACATTTTAGAGCTTGTAACTGAGGTTTGAGCCATTGATAATGGAGTTATTAATGCGGTCTAATGCAATTATTAGAGCGCAAGAGAGAGAGATATTGAACAAAGCTTTATTATAACATTAAATCCAAAATTTACAACAACATCATTGCTGTTATTATTTTCTCAACAACAATTGAAATTAATTTTAAAATTAAAAAACAAAACTCCATCATCAATAACACATAAAACCTCATCAATACCCCAAATTCCTAAAAAAAACTCAACATTTTTGATTAGTTTATAATATGAAAATTCAATTTTTATCCTTCCTTTTACCATACACTTCAACATTATTTCTGCATCTATTGAACGAAGCTCTAATTCTTTGTTTTGCCTTGTTTTCCACATTGTAAGCTTTGCTGTACTAATTAAATAATTTAACAAACACACTTTTCCTCTATCTACCACTTTGTATTTGAATCCCCCAATAAAAACCTTATTGGAAAACTCCACACCAAAATCCCGAAACAAAGCATTAAGCAACCTAAAAAGACTTCCAAGTCTCGAACATCTTAAAAACAAGTATTCTACAGTTTCTTCAATCCTACAAAACCTTCATGTACTGGTAAATACAAGACTGCAGCTCGAGTCCAGTGTTCATCACTCCAGAAAAAGTCTACAGTTGTCCTCTGTATATTGCAAATCAGTTAATTTAGCGGTTCCAAAACAATAACTTTAGGCAATAAAACGTAGAAGCTGCCAGATTATTTGCCACTAAAACTCTCCCTCTGTAGCATAATTGTGGCAATAGCCATTTCCATTTAGACAATAAAGCTGTCATCTTCTCCAGCACTCCCTCCCAATTCTTCTTTTTAAAACTTTCTTTTCCTAAAAAAACACCTAATACTTTTATACCCTCCTTCCCCATGTCAAACCTCCAGGAAGTATTGGCGGTCCTGTGTCTCTCCACCGGCCAATGATTAATCCCTCACTTTTCTCCCAATTAACTTTAGCTGAGGAAGCCATCTCATATTACCCAATGCTTGCTTTCAAAGCCATCACATAATTTTGTCCAGAAATACAGAGTTATATCATCGCAGACATATACACTTTAAAAGTTTCCTTTACACCTGCAACTAAAAAACCACCAAGATTTCTCCTTAACTTACATAACAAATGTTCAATTGCCAAGTCTATATATATGTCCAGAAAGAGGACAACCCTGTCTAATATCTCTTGTGACTGCTACTGGGGCATTTATTCCACCACCAACCTTAATCAGCACTGAAACATCAAAATCACCGAATCCAAAAGTCTTTAACACCTCAAAAAGATAGTCATGAAAAAGTGAGGCGAATCGCCGACAAATGTTGCTTTCACACCGAGCGCGAAACGAATGTTCGCCTTCTGCTAATTCATGCCTGCACACTAGGGGGTGCCGACCAGCGATTAATTTTTTCCTCAGATATGTGTCTAATATGTGGATTTAACATCTAAATTAAGATAAACAAAGTTTGGTTCTACACCATAAACACAAACTATCTATAATGCGTACAAGAATAGGCTACATCCTAAAATATAATGAGAAGTACAATTAGCATCAAGCTACATTTGAAAATTTATTTAATTATTAATGTATTTGCTTATGCACTTTAAACCATCATCGAGTGCTTGTAATAACTTCTGATTGTGATTTATAGTTGATTTTGATTCCATAATAAGCAGACACATGCACTCTTTGTATGTTTAATAAAGCTACACTACTAATATTTGTCATAAACATCCTTTATTGCTATACAAAATACCATGAGCTGCATAAAAAACACACACAGAAAATATATTGTCATTATCATGTCTATTTGCTTTCACATTTCATGTGTAGAAAAAATATTTCACTCGATTTTTATTTTTTTTATTTTTTATGGAATATGGAAGCTCTAGAGTGTAAACGCGCTCTGACTCATAACACTCGCGCACGTGGAAGAAAATGGACTGTGCTCTTCCTATCACATGATTCAGTGGAGAATTATTAGAAATTTTATTCTGTATGAAGAACATGTGAGAATAAATCTGTTCCAACGTCTCAAATACCAATGATAACAAGAACTCAGCATCCACTCTCTTATCCGGGATACTCTTCTTCGTTGTTTGTTTACAGTGCTTTTCGAAACAGCGCCACCATTCTCAAACTTTTGTACAACAGCAGTTGCTCTGGTCACGTTATCCTAGCTCAAATCTTATTGGACGGCCCGTGTTTCACTTTGCGAAACTGAAAAGATTTGTCGGACTTTTTGCATTTTCAGTGCGCGAATGTTCGCAGTCTATGTGGAAGCATCCATAGAAAGCTGTTGTTTTATTCCAGCGCGTCACCGCGTCCGAAATTCATTTCACTTTTTCACACTCAGTGTGGAACGGCCTTAAGTATGAAGGTATTTTAACGCCATAAAGATTTGCATGCGCAGGGTAAGATTTGTGAAAGTGTACATAAGACTGTAAGCGTAAATTAAATTTGCATGCGCAAGAGACGCTTTGTAAAGGTGTAAATCGCGTTTCAAGCGCAAGAAAAAATGATTTGCAGCATTTTACTGTTCTTGTAAGTGTAATTCATGTATTGTGAAACTGCAGCTTCATGCTAGCGCAAAATAAATATGATCTGCATTCTTATGACTTCAATTTTTCCGCGCTTACACTTTTGGCAATGAGGACAACAGAAGCAATCAATTGTAGTATAACAACAACTAAAAACAGATCCAAAACTAAAAGCTAAAACTTTATAAATACTACCTATACGCATTTTAAAAATAAAGAAATTACATAAAAAATGACAAATGCATAAATCAAAATTTCAAAACTTAACATTTAAATGAAAAACAAAAAATTAAGCTAAAAACAATTCAACACACCTGCTTGTAGCTTTCTAGTGATCTTGAAGACCTTGATTAGCTGGTTCAGGTGTGTTTGATTAGGGTTGGAGCTAAACTCTGCAGGACAGTGGCCCTCCAGGGCCGACGTTGCCCATCCCTGATCTAGAGAAAAAAAGTATTAAGAGTTCAACGGCGGGTCCTTGGGCTGTGACAAGGCTACTAGAGCCTACAGGGAGCTTGGGTAAGGTTTCTGGGGTCGTGACTGGACTAGTGGGGCAAAAAAAGATTCATAGCTGGAAATGGGACAAACATCGATGCTTAAATCGGGACCGAGAGATTCAAAATCAGACTCAACAACAGCATTGAGACAGACAGACAACTCAAGTTTATATTCCTTGACGCAAACAGGCAGGACAGTCAGTTCAAAACCAGATACATTGGCTGAGACTAAACAAATGGTCAGTTCAAAATCAGCCACCATGGCTGATTCAGCATAGGATGAGAGTTCAGAGATTGTCTCCTAGGCCGGTTCAGAATAGGACAAAAGTTGAAAAGTGGCCTCTGTAGCCATGACAGGACAGGATGAGAATTCACAGGCGGCCTCCTTAGCCGTGACAGGACGGGACGAGGATTCGCAGGCGGCCTCCATAGCCGTGACAAGACAGGACGAGGATTCGTAGATGGCCTCCATAGCCATGACAGGACAGGACAAGAGTTCAGGGACAGCCCCTCTGGCTGCGACAGGACAGACAAAGAATTGGTGAATGGATAGCTCTGAAGGTTCTGCATCGGGTGCCATCGCCTGGCGCAGTTCTGAAGTGGTGTACGCAGTCCAAACGCAACAAAGTGATCCCCATCATGGGAAGCGTTTTGGACTCTTGGGGGCGCTCTGGAAGATCAGCGGAGACGTGAAGAGACTCCGCGGCCGCCATTATCGACACGGACACGATGTCGCGTTCCTCTTCCTCGACACCCATGGTGAATGAGGAACCAACTGACAACAGATCATAGTCCAAAAACTGACTGAGTGACGAACGCGGACCCTCGAGTCTAAGTTTAGACTTGAGAGATGGGTTTATGCCATCGCAGAAAATCTCTATCAAAATAATGTCTGGTAATTCTGAATAGTGAGCGATGGCTAAAAATGATCTAATATGGTTTTCCAGTGATCGTGGACCCTGTTTAAGGGCAAATAATATTCTTGTTGTGTCCATACCTGGCCAATGTCTGTTTGAAAAGCTGCTGAATCCTTGTGTGGCCGAGTATTCTGTAATGGGACCAATGAGACGTGAGACGTGCAGATCCATTTGCAAGTTTTATTTCCAGACGTGGTCAAAAATACAGGCAGGGTCAAAACATCAGTAGACAGGTACATCACAGACAAGGTGAAGAGCAATCCTAGGGCAAGCGTGGGTCTTTGATCGGCAAACAATATCCAGAGGGCTTGAGAAATCCAAAATCCAAACGAGATACAAACAGAGTCCGAACGGCGAGACGGGTTAATTCAAGATACACAGGCAGGAATAAGGAAGGGTTAATTCAAGATACACAGGCAGGAATAAGGAAACAGGAAACAAGGCAACACGGAATGACAAGACTGGACACTAGACTCAGTAAAGCAGCTATCACTAGGTGAGTGATAAACGCAGAACAGTACATGAGACTAAACAGAAACACAGAATGGCTCTGTAAGGCAGCTAACACTAGGGGAGGGCTACACGCAGAACAATACTCGGCGATCTGTGAAAGGAAGTCCATGGTTCATGTAGGGTGTGTGATTGTGTGATAATTCTCAGGTGTGAGCGTGTGATTGAGACAGCTGTGTGTATTTAGTGCAATGAATGATGGGAAATGCAGTCTAGGGTAATATGTAACAGTCTGTGTGGTGTGAGAGTCAATATAATGGAAGAGCGACCTCTGATGGCAAGTGGACGGAAGACTACGAACCGGATTTGTGACACTTATATTCCTATATTCCTCCTTCTCCACACATCTATTAAATCATATTTCCCCATTATATTGGACAGTGATTCACCAGAGTGACAATGTGGTTCTTCCCCATTTCTATCAATTAAAAAAAATAATAGTACAATTCCAGTCCCCTCCTAACACTAACCAAATATTATCATACAATTTTTGAAGCACTTTATGTAATTGATCAAAAACTCTTATTCTTTCTAACCCATTATTTGGAGCATACACATTCACTAACACAAATACATGTCCTCCATACTCTATTTTTTATTATAATACACTTTCCTTTTCAATATCTTCAATATATATAATACTGACATTCAAGCCTTTTTTTAAATAATATAGCTACTTCCAGCACTATTGTTTGTCCTATAATTTAATACCAGATTTCCTTCCCACCATCTATTCCACTCAATTTCATTTTCATCATTGCTATGAGTTTGCTGTAAAAACACATTAACCCAGTTTATATTGAAAAACTCTTATACTACTGCCAATTTACCCCTATCTCTTCCTCCATTTATATTTAAAGAACCCACTTGTAAGTTCTCTATAAAGAGGTTAAAATAAAGAGTGGACAGAGAAAGAAGGAAAAAAAAAAAAAAAAACGCATCAAGAGCGCCACCCAGTGCATTTTAACCATTACTTTTTGAAGGGAAACGGTCCTTTATTTTTTCTCAGCTTCGTAACCAATTTCTTCAAACTAAAGCTCTTCTATTTGCTCAATACATCATAACTCACTGTGCCCTGCAGTACTTTCACTGAAACAATAAACGTTTCCACATCTGGGAAGAAATCTTTCACCTCTACCGCTTTACCAAAAGTTGTATCCAGAAAATCACTGATCTCATCCAACGAATACATCTCCACCATATTTTGAGACCCGATCTCAGAGATATCTGAAAGCACATCATCGTCCCTTATTCCTTCCTCTCCAACCACCTCAATACAACTCATCATATTCATCTCCACATTTACTACTTCATTCATCTGAACAATCTCACTATCCTTGCATGTTTCTAATCCAAGACTTTCCCCTATTTCTACAGTCTCGTCAGGAATGTTTTTTTCTTGTCCTACACTACTACACGATGCAACATTTCCATCACTATCTTTTCTTTCTTTATGAGTCGTTTGCTCTCCATTAGATTCACTTCTGATCTCTGAATCAACAGCAGTACTCACATTAGGAGTCGTTTGCTCTCCATTAGATTCATTAGCCACTAAGTCAACAGTGGAATTCGGTGTAACACTAACCCCACTACTGCCAGCCTTATGTGGACATGTAGACCATTTATGTCCCACATTTCCCCATTCAAAGCACTTTAAACTGCCTGTACAAGCATAAACCATATATGTCTTCCCTTCATACGAAAATCTGAATGATACATCCAAATCAGGTTGTTTCAGAAACGTTGCCACCTGTCTCCTAAACGACATTACATGTTTTAAAGCCGTATTTTTGCATTCTAATGGAATCTTTTTCAAAGGACTAGCAAACTTTCCAAAACATGAAAGTGCACATTTTATTTCATCATCAGGGATGAACGGTGGCATGTTTGAGATTATCACCTTTCGTGTTGGATTAGCTAACAGCGAAACAGCAACCAAATCTCCTTTTACCGGAATTCCGCTGCTTACTAGACGGTTAACCAGATTCTCGTCCTCTAAGAAAACCACCACAGCTTTATTCATTCTTGAGGCCGACGAGATGTTCTCATATCCAATTTGTTCTCCAATTGATAATAAAAACTTCCTGCACTGCCACACTTGATTCAACCTCACACCTGACGCCATGACAGAGTGATAATGGCTCTTCTCCACCCTCCGGCCGAGACGCCATCTCAACTTTGTCAACACTCCTCCTTTCGACGCTCCAAACACACTTTACTTTCCTAAATTCTTACCTTTAAATTATCCCAAAGTAAAAAAAAAAAAAAAAAAAGAATAACAGTAAAATAAAGCCACTTTCATTCGTCCTCTCCTCGTGAACTCTCACACGCACGCCAACACTCCCAACATGCACTCTGAAGAGAGAGAGAGAGAGTCTTCAACACACTTTATTAAATCGTTAAAGAGTCATTAAAACAAACAAATTTTCCAAAACTCAAAAAAGGGTGTGCAAAAGACCAAAGCTTATTGTAACATAACAGTAAAGTCAAGTCAAGTCACCTTTATTTATATAGTGCTTTTAACAATACAAATTGTGTCAAAGCAACTGCACAATATCAAAATAGGAAATAGTGACAATAATGTACAATGACAAGATTAAACACTCAATTTTCAGTGAAAGGCATTTCATTACTGAATTCAGTGACGTCATCGTCCAGCTCAGTTCAGTTTAAATAGTGTTAGTCTTAGAGTTCGTGCTTGACTAACTGGGGCCCAGGTCAAGAAGCAGACAGACTGGCTACCGACAGTCTGCTAGCCGCCTCACGTCACAGAAGTCAGTTAATTCTCAGCACATAGAGGCTCTTTCACCTAGATATCACACTATAGAGACTGTGTCTGTTCCCCGAACTAGAAAATACAGAAAACATCCAAACCAAAGTAAGAGTAACACTTTAATTGATGTTTAACACATAAAAAACAGATGTACCACAGATAAAAAAATGATAAAGCTTGGCTTATTGAATATTAGATCCCTTTCTACAAAATCACTTTTTGTAAATGATATGATCACTGACCATAAACTAGATGTGCTCTGCTTGACAGAAACCTGGATAAAACTAGATGACTACATTACTTTAAATGAGTCTACCCCCCAAGATTACAGTTACAAACATGAATCACGTCCAAAAGGTAAAGGGGGAGGTGTTGCCACAATTTATAGCAATTATTTCTCAGAGGTCAGGTTTCAAGTATAATTAGTTTGAAGTAATGGTGCTTCATATAACGTTATCCAAAGAAACAAGTGTTAATGATAAATCCCCTGCGATGTTTGTACTGGCCACCAGGGCACCATACAGACTTTATTAAATAATTTGCTGATTTTCTATCTGAGGTAGTGCTGGCTGCAGATAAAGTCCTAATTGCTGGTGATTTTAATATCCATGTTGATAATGAAAGAGATTCATTGGTATCAGTATTTATATACATTCTAAATTCCATTGGTGTTAAACAACACGTTTCAGGACCTACTCATTGTCGAAATCATAATCTAGATTTAATACTGTCATATGGAATTGATGTCAGTGGTGTTGAAATATTGCAGCAGAGGGATGATATCTCAGATCATTGTCTAGTTTTGTGTATATTCCATATAGATAAAGCTGTAAAGCAAACTCCTTGTTACAAATGTTAGAACCATCACTTCTACCACAAAAGACTACTTTATAAATAATATTCCTGATTTATCTAAATTCCTCAGCATATCCAATAGCTCAGAACAAGTTGATGATATAACAGAAACTATTGACTCTCACTTTTCTAGCACTTTAGATACGGTTGCTCCTTCACGCTTAAGGAAGATTAAGGAAAAGGGTCCAACACCGTGGTATAATGAGCATACTCGGGCCCTAAATAGAGCAGCCCAGAAAATGGAGCGCAGCTGGAGAAAAACTAAATTAGAGGTATTTCGTATTGCTTGGCGGGACAGTACCCTATCCTACAGAAAAGCATTGAAAACTGCTAGATCTGCTTACTTTAGGTCTCTTTTAGAAGAAAACAAACACAACCCCAAGTATTTATTTAATACAGTGGCTAAATTAACAAAACATATAACATCAGCAGGTGCAGACATTACCCAGCAGCACAGTAGTAATGACTTTATGAACTACTTTACTTCCAAGATCGACACTATTAGAGATAAAATTGTAACCATGCAGCTGTCAGCCACAGTATCGCATCAGATGTGCACTACAGTGCACTATAGATCCCCTGAGGAACAATTCCACTCATTCTCTTCTATTGGAAATGAAGAATTGTATAAACTTGTTAAATCATCTAAACCATCAACCTGTATTTTAGACCCTGTTCCATCTAAGCTCCTAAAAGAGGTGCTTCCAGAAGAAATAGATCCTCTTCTGAATATTATTAACTCCTCATTATCATTAGGATATATCCCAAAAACCTTCAAACTGGCAGTTATTAAGCCTCTCAGTAAAAAAACACAACTTGACCCCAAATAATTGATTAATTACAGACCAATCTCGAATTTCCCTTTTCTGTCAAAGATATTAGAAAAGGTAGTATCATCAAAACTATGTTCCTTCTTAGAGAAAAATTATATATGTGAGGATTTCCAGTCAGGTTTTAGACCATATCATAGTACTGAGACTGCTCTCATTAGAGTCACAAACGACCTGCTTTTATCATCTGATCGTTGGTTGTATCTCTCTATTAGTGCTACTGGATCTTAGTGCCACGTTTGACACTATTGACCACAATATTCTTTTAAATAGACTAGAAAATTGTGTTGGCATTAAAGGAACTGGCATGGTTCAAATCGTACTTATCTGACCGCCATCAATTTGTGGGGGTAAATGAAGAGGTATCATAACAATCACAAGTGCAGTATGGTGTACCTCAAGGCACCAGTACTTGGCCCATTACTTTTCACGCTTTACATGTTACCCTTGGGAGATATCATTAGGAAACATGGTGTTTGCTTTCTTTGATATGCAGATGATACCCAGCTCTATATATTTTTGCGACCTGATGAAACCTACCAATTTGCAAAAAAAACGGAATGTATAGTTGATATCAAAAACTGGATGACTAGCAATTTCTTACTGCTAAATTCTGAAAAAAACAGAGGTGTTAATTATTGGACCAAAAACTTTTGCATGTAATAACCTAGATCACTGTCTAATACTTGATGACTGCTCTGTAAATTCTTCGTCATCCGTTAGGAACCTAGGCGTACTTTTTGATAGCAATCTTTCCTTCGAAAAACATGCTTCTAGCATTTGTAAAACTGCATTTTTCCATCTTAAAAGTATATCTAAATTACGACCTATGCTCTCAATGTCAAATGCAGAAACATTAATTCATGCATTCATGACCTCGAGGCTAGATTATTGTAATGCTTTATTGGGTGGTTGCTCTGCACGTTTGATAAACAAACTCCAGCTGGTTCAAAAGGCAGCAGCTAGAGTTCTTACTAGAACCAGGAAATATGACCACATTATCCCGGTTCTGTCAACACTGCACTGGCTCCCTATTAAACTTTTGTATAAATTTTAAGATCTTGCTAATTACCTATAAAGCCCTGAATGTTTTCGCACCTCAGTATTTAAGCGAGCTCTTATCACATTATTGTCCTTCACGTCCACTGCGATCTCAAAACTCTGGCCATTTGATAATACCTAGAATATCAAAATCAACTGCGGGCGGGAGATCATTTTCCTATTTAGCGCCCAAACTCTGGAACAATCTACCTAACACTGTTCGGGAAGCAGACTGTCACGGCGTGAGTGATGAAGAACTCAGGTGCAGAGTTGAGAAGGTGCAAACTTTTATTTTGTCACCAAAACGCAAAATAACATAAACAATATATAAGCGGCTCAAGGAAGCAGAGATTCCAGAGCTGGCCGGCAGCGTCTGTGGACCACACAAGCTGCTGGATCTCCGTGCTACGAGTCCTGTAGCACAAGGGAATAGAGGGTCAGAGAAACGAGAAGTGAGATTCTCAAAAAACACATCACGAGTATGGACAAAATAATCTACTCGCAACGAGAAACGGAAAAACAGGGACATATATGGGAGTGGGGGAATGAGCGACAAGTGGGGGAGAGTCAGCTCGTGAGCCGTGCCCTCCCGCTGCACGATCAGCGCTGACTGCCCAGACCACGAGCTGCCGCACATGACAGGACAACACAGACAGCACGAGGAGCCGAGAAAGCACCCTGAACCGTGACAGTACCCCCCACCTCAGGGACACCTCCTGGCGTCCCCGGAGGACTCACCATGACGCTGATGAAACTGATCAATGAGAGCGCAGTCCAGAACGTCACGAGCCGGAATCCAACATCTCTCCTCTGGACCATAACCCTCCCAGTCTACCAGGTATTGGTAACCTCTACCCCTACGCCTCACATCGATGAGCCGCCGCACCGTATAGGCTGGTAACCCCTCAATGAGTCTAGGAGGTGGAGGGGCGGAGATCAGGGGCTGGAGGGGGGAGCGAAGGACGGGCTTAATCTTAGACACATGGAAAACCGGGTGGATCTTTTTAAACTGTGGGGTTAATTTGAGCCGCACCGTCACCGGACTGAGCACTTTAGAAATCATAAACGGTCCAACAAATTTGGGTCCCAGTTTACGTGAGGGAAGTCTGAAGTTGATGCCCTTAGAAGACAACCAGACCCTCTGACTACACACGTAAAGTGGGGGCTTGGTACGGTGACGGTCCGCTGACGCCTTGTTCCTCTCGCCAGTCCGAGTGAGGGCATCTCTGGCGATCCTCCAAGTACGGAGGCATCTCTGAATAAACGCGTGCGCGGAAGGAACAAAGGCATTGGATTCTTGAGAGGGGAATAATTGTGGCTGGTAGCCTAAACAGCACTGGAAGGGAGATAAACCCGTAGACGACACAGGGAGGAAGTTATGCGCATACTCGACCATGGTTAACCTGGAACTCCGAGATGACGGTTCGGCAGACGCCACACAGCGCAGCACACTCTCCAAGTCCTGGTTGGCACACTCAGCCTGACCATTAGTCTGCAGGTGATATCCGGAGGATAGGCTTGCAGTCGCCCCCAGCTGTCGACAGAACTCTGTCCAAAATTTAGACACAAACTGGGGACCCCCCGTCAGAAACCACGTCCACCGGGAGGCCATGAATACGGAACACGTGATCCAAGACAATAGTCGCCGTCTCCCTCGCTGAGGGTAATTTGGGGAGGGGAATAAAGTGGGCCGCCTTTGAGAACCTGTCCACCACAGTGAGGTCTACCGTCTTGCCATTAGAAGGGGGCAAGCCAGTAACAAAGTCCATCGCTATGTGTGACCAGGATCGCGAAGGGACCGACAGCGGCTGGAGTAGCCCTACTGGGGGTCGATTGGAGCCCTTACCCGTAGCGCAAATCGGACAGGCCGACATGAACCGTCGAGTATCCCGCGACGCGGACGGCCACCAAAAACGCTGCTTGATTAACCTATACATACAAGTCGCTCCAGGGTGGCACGCAAGACTAGAGGAGTGGCCCCACTGTAGGACGGCCGTTCGGACTGACTCGGGCACGAACAGCAGGCTCTCTGGGCATCCCGCGGGAACAGTGGCGTCGCGTAGCGCAGCGCGGACTTTGGACTCCACCCCCCAGGTGAACGTCGCCACAACCCGTTTCGGGATGCAGAATAGCCACAGGGGGGGAGGGACTAGCCTTAGCCTCAAAGATCCGCGACAGCGCGTCAGGTTTACCATTCTTAGATCCTGGGCGATACGAAATGGTAAACCTGAAACGTCCAAAAATCAATGCCCAGCGAGCCTGCCTGGAATTTATTCTCTTAGCGGTGCGGATATACTCCAGATTTTTATGGTCAGTCCAAACGATAAATGGAAACCCCGCACCCTCTAACCAGTGACGCCACTCCTCCAGTGCCAGCTTGACAGCTAGTAACTCCCTATTCCCGATGTCGTAGTTCCGTTCCGTGGGGGTTAAACAACGAGAAAAAAAGGCGCAGGGATGTATTTTCTCGTCTGAAGATGATCTCTGAGACAAAACTACCCCAACCCCCACCTCGGATGCATCCACCTCCACCATGAACTGCTGAGATGTGTCGGGGGTCGTTAAGATGGGAGCCGAAATAAACCGACTCTTCAAGCTCTCAAATGCAGTTTGGGCTTGCGACGACCAAAATAATCACTTCATAGCGGAGGTGAGATCCGTCAAAGGAAGGGCGACCTGACTAAAGTTCCGAATGAACCGCCTGTAAAAATTGGCAAACCCCAGAAAACGTTGGACCGCTCTACGGCTGTCTGGGGTGGGCCAATCAGCAACAGCTTTTACCTTGGCAAGATCCATTCGGATACCTTCAGGTGAGAGAATAAACCCCAGGAACGGAACCGACCGTGCGTGAAACTCACACTTCTCCACCTTGGCGAATAAACGATTCTCCAGCAGCCACTGGAGCACTCGCCTGACGTGCTGGACATGATCGCGCTCATTCTGGGAGAAGATCAGGATGTCGTCGATGTAAACAAAAACAAACCGATCGACCATGTCTCTGTGCACGTCGTTGACGAGTGCCTGGAAGACCGGTGGGGAGTTAGAAAGGCCAAACGGCATAACCAGGTATTCAAAATGCCCAGAATGGGTGTTAAAGGCGGTCTTCCATTCATCCCCCTCCCTAATCCGAACCAAGTGATAAGCACTGCGGAGGTCCAACTTCGTAAAGGTGGTTGCCCCCTGCAAGAGTTCGAAGGCCGACGACATAAACGGCAAAGGATAACAATTATTTACCGTGATGTCATTCAACCCGCGATAGTCTATACAGGGGCGCAGCGAACCATCCTTCTTCTCCACAAAGAAGAACCCCGCCCCAGCTGGAGAGGAAGAGGGACGGATAATGCCTGCTACCAGAGAATCGTGTATATATCTCTCCATAGCCTCCCTCTCTGGTACGGATAGAGAGTAAAGGCGCCCCTTAGGTGGGGAAGTGCCTGGCAACAGGTCAATCGCACAGTCGTACGGGCGGTGCAGAGGCAGAGATGAAGCTCGGGACTGCTCTCAAGTCATGGTAAGCCTCCGGTACATCCGCCAGGCTCACCGGCTCCTCCTGCAACACAGAACAAGACATGACCAGGGAAAATGCAGCACCCAAACATTGAGCTAAACAGATAGGGCTCCAAGCCAAAACAGAACTCCGAGCCCAATCGATATGGGGGTTATGTTTGACCAGTCAGGTGTGACCCAACACCACTGGAGCAGTGGGCGAGTAAATAAGGAGGAAACGGATCTCCTCCGCATGATTACCAGATAGTGTTAATGTGACAAACTTAGTGACATGTGTAATATTAGTCAGTAGTGTGCCACAAAGAGTTCTGGCAGAAATGGGTTCGGCCAGGGCAACAGCCGAAATCCCCAGGCGTGTGGCCAATCCAGAATCCATGAACTCGCCCTCCGCTCCAGAGTCGATTAAGGCAGAAATCTGGGAAACAGCTCCCCCGAACCGTAACAAAGCCTGAGACTCTAAACGACCACCAGATGGCAGTCGAGTGGCAGTCACGCTCACCCTATGCTCTCCCCTGCGTGATGAGCGTCGGCCCGCTACAGGGCACGCAGCTGCCACATGACCCGCCTCCCCGCAGTAGAGACACAGCTGATTGGCCAAGCGACGGTGTCGCTCCCCCACACTCAACCGTGCTCCTCTGACCTGCATAGGCTCCTCCCCCGGGAGGACGAGGCGTCGAGACTGCGTGTCACCAGCTGTTGTCGACTCAGCGCCCGTGATGTGCTCGTGGGGAAATCCCCCTCTTCGGTGCCGGGAACAGAGCGCGATCCGGTCGTCTACTCGAATGCCGAGGTCGATCAACCCATCCAAGCCAGCAGGCAGCTCAAGGGAATAAATCTTGTCCTTTACGTGCTCTGCCAAGCCGTGGAGGAAGTGATCCCAGGGTGCCTTCTCATTCCAGCCACAGGAGGCGGCAAGCGTACGGAATTCAATGGAGTAACCAGACACGGACTGCTCGCCTTGCTGAAGCAGTGACAAGGCGCGTGCGTGCCGCCTCAAATCCCCGAGCCGAGCGATCGAACACCTTGCGTAGCTCCTCCGAGAACGCCTCCAATGACTGACAGCAGGCATGCTTGCTATCCCACATGGCCGTGCCCCACACCTTCGCTTGACCCACCAAGAGCGTAATGATATATGCTACCCTGGAAAGCTCCGTGGGAAAACAGGATGGCTGGAGAGAGAAGACGAGTGAGCATTGGGACAAAAATGACCGGCATGAATTGGGCTCACCCGAGTACGGAGCGGGCGGATTAAGCCGCGGCTCCGCGTAGCGAGGAACTGCTCCCTCCGGGCCAGGAGCGGGTGCAACAGCCCGAGCAGCAGAAGAGCTGACTTGTAGCTGGTCCAGCCATTCCCCCAGCTGGCTAAGCTGGAGCGAAACCTCCGCATAGGCGTGACGAGATGCCTCCAGCTCTTCCTGCTGCCGACCGAGTAGAATGCCCTGCTGCGAGAGGGCTAGGTGCGACTCCGTCTCCTCTGCTGAATCCATAACCTGGTGAGTAGATTCTGTCACGGCGTGAGTGAGGAAGGACTCAGGTGCAGAGTTGAGAAGGTGCAAATTTTTATTTTGCCAAAAAACAAAATAACAAACAATATATAAGTGGCTCAAGGAAGCGGAGATTCCAGAGCTGGCCGGCAGCGTCTGCGGACCACACAAGCTGCTGGATCTCCGTGCTACAAGTCCTGTAGCACAAGGGAATAGAGGGTCAGAGAAACGAGAAGTGAGATTCTCAAAAAACACATAACACGAGTACGGACAAAATAATCTACTCACAACGAGAAACGGAAAAACAGGGACATATATGGGAGTGGGGGAATGAGCGACAGGTGCACGATCAGCGCTGATTGCCCAGACCATGAGCTGCCGCACATGACAGGACAACACAGACAGCACGAGGAGCCGAGAAGGCACCCTGAACCATGACACAGACACACTCTTGGCTTACACATAATACACTATCGCATTTCTATAATTCAAATCCGTTAAAGGATTGCTTGGCTGCATTAATTAGGTCAACCGGAACCGGGAACACTTCCCAAAACACCTGATGTACTTGTTTCTTTATTATTCCAAGGTCACCGTAAACCACCCAGATCCAGACTGTATCTAGATCAGATGGTGGATCAGCACCTAGAGATGACCTCTACAGCCAGGACACCTAGATGAGCACCATAGACTGATCCCCAGTGAAGACCCTGTCTCCAAGACGGCCATCGGGACAAGACCACAGGAACCAGATGAGTCCTTTGCACAATCTGATTCTGCTTTAGCCTAGATTTAAACTGCTCATTTTGTCTGGCCAGAGGAGAATGACACTATTTCGACACACTATTTCCCCGTCTAAATACTGTAAAGCTGATATAAAGCCACCCAGCTTCATATCAAGCCGATGTAAAGCTGCTTTGACACAATTTGCATTGTTAAAAGCGCTATACAAATAATATTGACTTGACTTGCTCCAGAGTTTGAGCGCTAAATAGAAAAAGGATCTGCCACCCGCAGTTGATTTTGATATTCTAGGTATTATCAAATGGCCGGAGTTTTGAGAACGTAATGGATGTGGAGGACTATAATGTGATAAGAGCTCGCTCAAGTACTGAGGAGCTAAACCATTCAGGGCTTTATAAGTAATTAACTAGATTTTAAAATCTATACAATGTTTAATAGGGAGCCAGTGCAGTGTTGATAGAACCGGGCTAATGTGGTCATACTTCCTGGTTCTAGTAAGAACTCTAGCTGCTGCATTTTGAACCATTTGTAGTTTGTTTATTAAGCGTGCAGAACGACGGCCCAATAAAGCATTACAATAATCTAACCTTGAGGTCATAAACTCATGCATTAACATTTCTGCATTTGACATTGAGAGCATAGGTCTCAGTTTAGATATATTTTTAAGATGAAAAAAAAGCAGTTTTACTAATGCTAGAAACGTGGCTGTCAAAGGAGAGATTGTTATCAAATAGCGCAGCTAGATTACTGACTGATGACGAAGAATTTACAGAGCAGCCATCAAGTGTTAGACAGTGTTCTAGGTTATTACTTTTGGGGGTTTTAGGTCCGATAATTAACACTTCTATTTTTTCAGAATTTAGCAGTAAGAAATTACTCGTCATTCACTTTTTTTATATCGACTATGCATTCCATAAGTTTCTCAATTTGGTGCGTTTCACCGGGCCACAAAGAAATATTGCTGCTCTCTTTAGGGAGCGAATGTGCTCATTATACCACGGTGTTGGACTCTTTTCCTTAATCTTCCTTAAGTGTAAAGGAGCAACCGTATCTAAAGTGCTAGAAAAGAGAGAGTCCATAGTTTCTGTTACATCATCAAGTTTTTCTGCGCTGTTGGATATGCTGAGGAATTGAGATAAATCAAGAAGATTACTTACAAAGCAGTCCTTTGTAGTATAAGTGATGGTTCTACCATATTTGTAAGAAGGAGTTGAATTTACAGCTTTAGCTATATGGAGTTTACACAAGACTAGATAATGATCTGATATATCATCGCTTTGCTGCAGAATTTCAACACCATTAACATTACTTCCATGTGACAGTATTAAATCTAGAGTTTGATTTCGACAATGAGTAGGTCCTGACATGTGTTGTCTAACCCCGATAGAGTTCAGAATGTCTATGAATGCTGATCCTAGTGCATATTTTTCATTGTCAATGTGGATATTAAAATCACCCACAATTAAGGCTTTATCTGCAGCCAGCACTAACTCTGACAGAAAATCACCAAATTCTTTAATAAAGTCTGTATGGTGCCCTGGTGGCCTTTATACAGTAGCCAGCACAAACATCACGGGGGATTTATCATTAATACTTTTTCTCTAGATAATGTTATATGAAGCACCATTACTTCAAAGGAGTTATAATTAAAGCCTGTTTTCTGTGAAATACTGAAAATATTGCTATAAATTGTAGCAACACCTCCCCCTTTGCCTTTTGGACGCGGCTCATTTTTATAACAGTAATCTTGGGAGATAGACTCGTTTAAAATAATGTATTCATCTGGTTTTAGCCAGGTTTCTGTCAAACAGAGCACATCTAGTTTATGATCAGTGATCATATCATTTACAAAAAGCGCTTTCGTAGAAAGGGACCTGATATTCAGTAAGCCAAGCTTTATCATTTGTTTCTCTGTGTTATATACATTTTTCATTTGTTGAACATCAATTAAGTTGTTACTCATAAATTGTTTTGGATGATTTTTGTATTTTCTAGTTCGGGGAACAGACACCGTCCCTATAGTGTGAAATCTAGGTGAAAGAGTCTCTATGTGCTGAGAATTAAGTCTCTCTGCTTCCTGACCTGGGCCCCAGTTAGTCAAGTACGAACTCTAAGACTATGTGCCATATTTCTAGAGAGAAGAGCGGCACCACCCCAGGAGGGATGAAGACCATTTATTTTCAACAGGTCAGGTCTGCCCCAAAAACTCGTCCAATTGTCTATAAAACCTATGTAAAGATCAACATTTCTTCTACATGTAACTCTCCTTTCAAGCAAGTGTGACCACAAAAAACTAATAGTCATAGACATATCACAAAAATAAATTTATTAATACAAATAAACCAATACATCAAAATAAATTCAAACAAAATACATCTTATAACACAAATTAATTTCCCCTCAAAAATGATATTAATAGCCAGCCAACCCTTCATAAACCCCAACACAATCCAAGTTTCTTCGGACAAAATAATCCAAAAAAAGAAACGAATTACATGAACACCCTCCAATTCTTACTACATGTAAAAGGCACCTCACTCAAAAAGACTCAACAATTAATTTCACTGCAAACATAACCCTCATGCAAATAAGTAATTCATGTGTTTTAAAGCATCAACAGGTATAACAGGTACAAAGGTTGGCTGGCAACATGAGGCTGGGAAGTGATATACAAACAAAAAACATAAATTTAAAAAAATTAAACACTCTGCTAGCCAGTCCAATTCACAACAGTCATCAAATCTTAATTGCGCTGGAGGCATACAGCGCGCGCATGCAAGAACCGGCTATCTCAGAACATGCAACAAACTGGAGGAACAGTGATCAAATAAACCTAATACAAAACACAAAACACAATTAACAATATATTCAAAGGAAAATGACTCCAATTCTTAATTTATTATTTTAATGGTATTAAAATAATAAACACAAAATGCTTACAAATACCATAAAAAAACCCCTCTGCAATTACCTGCAATTACCATCAATCCCGAACTACTTTCCAAAGGTTTTCCATATATAAAAGAAGAATGAACGTGACCATCAGCAAACAAATCCATGATGCTTACATCTACATTAAAAAACACAATACCCTACTTTAATAAAACAAAGCTTTGTTAGCAAAACAACCCATGTTCGTTTAGCCTACCTGCTTGCCCGGACCATGTGCACAATCAACCACAGAGGTACTACACGTACAGAGGACAGCACGATGTTTGTGTCTGCATTAAAAACAGAAGAACCTAATTTAATAAAAAGCCTTGTGAATGAGGCCAAACAATCGATATTCACATAGCCTACCTGCTCACCCAGACCATATCCGTGCACCAACGAAACAGGGAAGTGCTACAAGACATCGCGCTTCCACACAAAAAGATCGGTCCCCGTCTCCAGGCATCCTTTCAGGTGCCTGCTTAAAAGCTCAAACTACTTGACTGGCCACGCCCTTTACTACTAGCCACCTCTCCGGCTACATACAACTGTACAAATAGCTTCTTTAAAACACCATTTATACAAAAAACTTTCTAAATCATTAATTATTTTATAGAACTTAAAATCACTAACAACATCAGAATCAATCAGATTACTGCACAAATCAAACCGAATTGCATCACTCATTGGCAAACCCAAATGCAACAACAGAGTTAAATGCAATGCTATTTGGCCCTAAAGAGAGAGTACAGTATGGCAGAGTGTCACAGTGTCAGATAAGAAACTGAGAAGCACGTTGACCAGATACAGACTCAGCGGACACAAGCAGATGATAGTAGACACAGAAAAACATGGCTGCCACCGGAGAAGAGATTGTGTTCCCACTGTGATCTGAATCAGATGAAGACAGAACTGCACTTCCTAACAGAATGCTCTAAATACAAGGACATATGGACAGTGTTCTATGATAAAATACAGCAGATCCACCAGACATTTAAAACTCTTTCAAACCAGGAGAAACTGCCATATCTGTTAGGAGAACACAAGAACTGCTGTGTGTTTGCTGCTCAATATGTGTCTGCCTGTCACGATAGAAGAGAAAACACCTCAAGCTTTCATAAAGCCGCCTCAAGCTTTCATTCTGCGCTTGCATTATGTCCACGAGATGGAAGAAATAATGCAAAAGTGAAGTGAAGTGAAGTGAAAGTGACACAGCCAAGTATGGTGACCCAGCAGATTCTCTTCAGGGGCCAGAGAGTCAACATCTTTCCGGACTATCCGCCTGCTGTGGTAAAGGAGGATAAACCCGGAGTCAAATACGGACTCCAATACCCTGCTGGGCAGTCATGGCCTAATGGATAGAGAGTTGGACTTGTAACCTGAAGGTCGCGGGGGTTGAGTCTCAGGTCCAGCAGGGATTGTAGGTGGGGGAGTGAATAACCAACACTCTCTCCACCCTCAATCCCACGACTGAGGTGAGACCCTTGAGCTGCTCCGGGTGTATGTTCACTACTGTGTGTACACTTGGATGGGTTAAATGCAGAGCACAAATTCCGATTATGGGTCACCATACTTGGTCACACACCACTTCCCTTTTCCTTTCCCAAAACTGAGGGTCTCGCACAATAGCAAAGAGTTCTACCTCACCGATCCAGACAAAGCAGTTAAGTTCGCTGAAAGCAACTTTGAAATTCCAGGACCAGTTTAAATAATGTTGTCTGACTGAGTCAAGTAAGATCAGAATAATGTGACTGGCAAACTTTAATCAGCATTGACTCTTTACATGACTGTTTACATGACTCTTGTTGTGTTTTGTTATATTGAAACGGTCCCCTTGTACTCCTTATTACAGAGCTGTGCTGATAACGTTTTTGGAAGTTTAAGGCTTGATCCTTTTTTGAAGGTATTTGCTAGGTTTTATTTGATTGTTTCTTTTATATAATTTGTTATTATATTTTACTCGCTTGTTGTGTAATTCCGTATCGTCTCGTGAGTTCCAGTTAGCCGGTTAGATAACGGGATTAATGTTTAAGTTTTGGGGAATGTGGGATGGGAGCCTGTTTAAAATACTCCAAGGTAGTAAACAAGCAGTGAAGATGATTGGTCTGATTTTTAATCAAACAAAAAAAACAAAAACAGAAAAGGTCTCAAATTTATTTCATGGAATGTTAAAAGATTAAATCATCCATTTAAAGCAGTACGGCATATGGTCAATACTCAAATTTTGACAATGAGCAATATCTGAAGCATGTTCACCAACATAGCATTAGGCAATACAATTAAAGAAACTTTGCTTATCTTTGTGAAGACATTCAGAGATGAATAAAGGGGGAAATGGCCAGATGTTACGTGGATGCTTTAACCCTTCTTGAATATCTTGCTTCTTCCAGCGGGGAAGCAGATAATGTTGTTGGTGCAGTCGTATTAGCACAACTTTAGCGATGAATTGTAGGAAAAGTGTCTATATCAATTGTGAGGAGCCGTGCTCGCTAAGATCGCTTTCAGTCTATTGGCTTGACAAACAACGTGGCGAATTTGCTTTAAGTTCACAACTTGAATCTGGGGATACTCTGTGGGAATCCTGTTGAAAATCCTGATTGAACGTTTCCTATGGAGATGGAATTCACCGTCTATTAGTGGCCTAATGGTTAGAGAGTTGGACTCGTGATCCAAAGGTTGCGGGTTCGAGTCCCCGGCCGGCAGGGATTGTAGGTGGGGGGAGTGAATGTCCAGCGCTCTCTCCACCCTCAATACCACGACTGAGGTGCCCTTGAGCAAGGCACCGAACCCCCAACTGCTCCCCGGGCGCTGCAGCATAAAATGGCTGCCCACTGCTCCGGGTGTATGTTCACGGTGTGTGTGTGTTCACTGCTGTGTGTGTGCACGTTGGATGGGTTAAATGCAGAGCACGAATTCCGAGTATGGGTCACCATACTTGGCTGAATGTCACTTCACTTCACTTCACTATTAGTACCTGAGCGAAGCGATAGCTGCTGAATAATGACTGAAGGGACCTATTAAGGGAATTATGATTGGTGCCATGATCCTATAGGTAGAAGTGGATCAGCTGATGCGAGCTTGACTAACATCAGAATCAGAATCAGCTTTATTCGTCAAGTGTGCGCAAACACACAAGGAATTTGTTGTGGTTTTTAAGAAGCCCTTGGTACATACATGCATGCATACATACATACATATCTAACATGAGAACAGAAACATTTAAATAAGACTTAACAATAATAATAATGATGTGTAAGAATCTGGAACAGAAGATTTATTTACAGATTTGTGCCTCGTTTACTCTATATATATATATATATACAGCTGTTTAGAAAGATATGCATATATATTTACAAGGTACTAGGGAGAGAGTCAATAATTAGAGATGAGGAATGAATTACAGACATGAATTATAGAACACCTGTATAGAATTATAGAATTCCTGTGTTAGTTGTTTAGGCTAGAGATGGCATGAGGGAAAAAAACTGTTTTTATGCCTAGATGTTCTAGTGCACAGAGATCTGTAGCATCTACCTGAGGGGAGAAGCGCAAACAGGTCGTGTCCAGTTTGAAAAGGGTATGTGATGATGTTACCTACCTGTTTCTTCACTCTGGAGAAGTACAAGTCCTGAAGGCTGGGCAGGTGGACACCAATGATCCTTTCTGCTGACCTAACAGTCCGCTGCAGTCCTTTTATATCTAATTTGTTGGCTGACCCAAACCATACAGTTATGGAAGAGCATAGGACCGACTCGATAACAGCAGAGTAAAACTGACATGTGCGCCTGTGGCAGGTTGAACTTTTTCAGTTGACGAAGAAAGTACACTCTCTGCTGAGCCTTTTTCACGATGGAGTCTGTAAGGCTCCACCCATCTGGTCCAAGGAAGGTATCCAATGGTGGATGAAGGGCTCCTGCGTGTTCGGTCTTTCCAGTGTGCAAAGTTCTTCAATTTAAGTTAAACTCTAATCTGACTCCATTTTATTATTTAATCTGACTCCATTTTAGCTTGACCTCGTATTTAGCTTGAAATACAAATTGATTGCTTGTCCATTTCTAATTTATTATTCTGATATTTGATTATTCTAGTTAACTCTTGACTTTATATTTACTCGTTCATTCGGTTGCTCATGTCTTTAACAAGGATGCAACGTAATCTACTAGAGTCAATAATTACAGAGTAAGACAGAATAATGTCAAATGTAACAATTTATTATCAGTCAGGTAAATATTGTATGTATTATGTCAATTCCACAGCAATTCAAAGGGATCAAATCATATCAATACAAAATATAGAATTCTCAAAGATAAATCTATGAGTAAAGAATGCATACCTGACTTTATAGTAATACATAGTGTGAGCATTGAGACCCACACTACGGGCTTTCTGGTTACAGAATCGCCCTGATCCTTTTGCCAAATTTCCTTAAGTACTTCAGACCAGAATAAACATCCCCCAAACTGGAGACAGGACTAACAATTGTAATTTGCAATTTAATCAAGTCGAGTTAGCACCTTTTGGGACAGACGGTAATTTGCATGAAAACCACTAGGTGCTGATCCGCCCTCTACAGTATGCAAAATATCTCTGAACTCTTAGGATTTGTATTACCTTTTAGTTTACTTCTTATAAGAATGAGACCATTGTACCAGTCGCCCTGAGACAATTCAAATGATACCAAACATGACTGTAAATAACACTTGCATTAATGTAGAACTTTACATTCTACTATCGACCATTCTGAGTGAGCTGAGTGAGTGAAGGATGGGGGAAGGAAGGGGATGAAAAGGAACTAATGCATATGTGAGAGAGGCATTTTCTTGTATTCTCTCTCAGTGGGATGTGGAGACAGATGTCTGTATGTTAATGCACTGTGTGTGTGTTGTCCATCTCAGGAGTTCAAAGTGTCTGAGTTTCTGTAATTCTTACAAGTCGATGTGAGTATCCCACTTCAGGTCCTGGGAGATGGTGGCGCCCAGGAACCTGAATGACTCAGTCACAGTGCTGTTCATGATGGTGAGTGGGGGGAGAGCAGGGGGTTTCTCCTGAAGTTCACTATCATCTCTACAGTTTTGAGCGTGTTGAGCTCCAGGTTGTTGTGACTGCCCCAGACAGCTAGCTGATCAACCTCCTATCTGTAAGCAGACTCGTCACCGTCCTGGATGAGGCCGATGACTGTAGTGTCATCTGCAAACTTCAGAAGTTTGACAGAGGGGTCTTTACTTCTACTTTGGCTCTCAACGAAGGCGGACACATTTCTCTCCCTCTCCTCCCCCTTACCTTCCCCGCTTTGCTCTCTCGTCTCGTGTCTAACACTGGAGAGACTCTCTCTGCACTGCTCTCCAAACTGAAAAATCATGGATTTGATCAACTGGTCTCTCAACGCAATTGACACCATCTTCTCGACGAGAAGCTTGGGTTCGGGGGAACCTGACTGCCCTGCCTGAACGTTCGCAGCTGGCTACACGATGGACGCGTGAGAGGTGGCGGGTCGTGTGTCTGGCGGCTCTTTCCGTGGAGGACATTGAAGGTATCTACCTATTCGGAACCAAGATAACAGGTCTTCTGCTGATTGGATTAGGCTTTGCCCTGGGTTATCGCAGGAAACGGGAACAGCTGTCCAAAGCATCACAAGGCTGCCCGTCATGACTGAAGCAGTGGGCAGAGCGGTCAGCATTGAGACTGAGAATATTAACCGCAATATGGATACCATCACGGAGAAGCTCACAGCTTTGCAAAGGAAAATTGATGGATTTGGAGACCAGAATGGACAAAGAGAGTAGCCATAAAAATTGGAATGCGGCTACTCGCCTCAAGACCAAACAATCGCAATCTTATCTTCTTTCAGCTCCCCCACACCAGCACTGGCCTCGGCAGGCCGCTGTTGTGAAAAACAACCCTGGGAAGAGCACTGCAGTGAGACGCTCTTGCGTTCCTCCCCCCTTCCACAGACACCTGCTGATTGTTGACTCTGTCTGGGTCCTGATCAAGGCTGTCTCCATGGCAACTTGCTGTGTCGCTATCACAATCTGCGGACTGAGTCAACTTTGATTTGAATGCCAGCGTGGCGGCTCTCCAGGCCTACAAATACACGAACTACATACATACACACACACATACGCACATATATACAGATATGCATTCACCTCCCCACCCCCGATCCATCGCCTGCGCCGCTTTGTACCGCCAGTCTGACAAGCGAGTCTGTGACCAGCGCCGAGAATGGCTGCAGGACCGGATGGCTGCTTGCCGGATCTGGATTACCTCCCCTGTTGCAAAGTCGTGTGTCTATGCTGTATTGATTATGTGCTTTTGTTGCTGGGGTGTTTTTCCTGTTCTCACACTGTACTCCCAAAGGAGCATAGTCTGGGGGTTATTTTTTTCTCCCCCCCTTCCTCATGTTATGCTGTATTTCTTCCTAAATTCCCTGTCTTCCTGTCCTGTCTACCCCCTTGTCATATTGTATGTATGTTGTGTATGTATGGACAGGTTGATGGCTAATTTCGCTGGTACTTATGACTAGTGACAATAAAGGACTACTACTACTACTTTAGAGGTGCAGTCGTTTGTGTAGAATAATACCTATACATAATACATAATGCATAATCTCTTTAGTCTCTTAGTTATCAAGCAAAAGGCAACTGTGGCAAGAAATGAAAAGCACCATTTGATGAGGAGAGCTGTGTCTTGTATTGTCTGTAATACTGTCCTAAAAATGCCTGTATAGTGTTGGGTCTGAGTACACCTTGTCAAGTCTTAAAGCATTCGAGTTTAAGTGGGAGAACATTATTAATGTCTCTAAGTGGCCATGCAGCACTAGTGTTATAGCCGGCTCACAATTGCTACATGAATGAGCACCAGAAATGTAAAGGAGAAACAGAGCATCAAAGAGTAAAAGAAAGAAAGAGACTATGCTCAGATCTATAAGGGCACATTCTCACTCTCACTCATATGTTATAAGACTGATCAGTCAGAGACTTCTGTAGGACTAGGGAGAATCATGTCATTCTGTTGTGGTAAACTGTGGACACAGGCTTCAAATTCTGTACCTTTACTACAGATCCCTCTCTCCTTCCACTAGAGGACAGTAAACAGAACTTGACTGGATCACTTAAACTTTAACAAGACTAATCATTTGAACTGACTACACTCTTTCTTGTGTGAGATGCATGTATATCATGTTATACAGTACAATTAATCAGTTAGCAGCAATAACGCTGATTGGCTACCTGGCTAGAATGGTGATACATATGGACAAACTGTGGAAGTGAAACATTTTATAATAAAAATTGACTCCAGTGTGCTACTGTAACTTCCAATATTATTTAAGGATTCCCCTACCTCGGTTCTCAGACCAGGTAAACAGAGTTAAATGTGAATAAATAAATAAACATCATCACAACTGTCAGTGTATCCCAGTCACTATTGGTGAAAATGAATTGCTGTGTGAAAACCTTTTTTTAGATTGTGACGTACAGTATTTCTCATAGTCATCATTAACACAGATGCTTCATTTAAAGTGTGAGAAATAATCAATAAAAACAGGGGAAGATAATCACAAGAGCACAGCATCACACAGTTGTGCAATAACAGACAGGACCTTAAAATAATAAAATCATTTGTTTACACCATGGGTTATTTTTTCTTTCCTCATTCTTTTTTCCTTTTTTTTAAATTATTATTATTATTCTTTTCTTCTCTCCTTCTTTACGAGAGTGGCCCAAGCATGATTAATTGCAAGCTTACTGGTTTTTCAGCTTCAAGAGTAAATCAGCTGCTCTGAAATGCTAACTTGCTGAAATCTAAACTAATTTTAGGCCAAGATATTAAAATATAATCCATCTTCTTCTTCCACGGGGAGAGCTAATTAGAAAATGTGACTGGCATAAGGGAGAGGAGGAATAGGAACTCTGGGATTAGAGATATAAAGAGAAAAGCACAGCCTCACTGTAATACCGCTGTATTTCCATGAGCATAGCGTATAAATCACAAATATTAAACAACCTACACACAACTGCATGGGAATTTGAATAATGTGACTCTCAATAGGACTAGCCAACACAATGTTTAACATAGGCTCAAGTTATCAATATACACAGCAAAGCACTGAATAACAGAACAACTCTGAGATGGTCACAAGCAAATTGTCAGTGTCTAAAAAACTAGCTGTTTTCCTTAATATTTAAATAAATAAAATCTCTCTCTCTCTCTCTCTCTCTCTCTCTCAATTAAATTCAATTTAATTCAAATAAGCTTTATTGGCATGACAGTGTAACATATCACAATGTTGCCAACGCAATACGTATATTATACAAACATACAGAATAATAAAAAAGGGGAAAAATAAACACATATACATGTCCAATTTATCACAATCAGAAGAGAAAAAAACATGGCAAATTAAAAGAATACAAAGAGTAATTGTAAATGGTAGAGGGTTCAGCCTTTGTCCCTCATTTGATGGCAGGAGTACACATACTGCGCTGCCAGGTGGATGCACTTTTCCTTCTCTCCCAATATATACAAGAGTTTCTCTGTGTTCAGGTGACACTAGCGCTATTTGTTTGAAATAGGCATCTCTGATGTGTTTATATTTGCTGCACTCCGTAAGGAAGTGCAGCTCGTCCTCTATGAGTCCCTCTGTGCAGTGAGAACAGTCGGAGCTCTCTGGCTCTCCAGCTCTGCTTGTGTCGGCCCGTCTCCACACTCAGACTGTGCTCACTCAGACGATACTTCGTCAGAACCTTTTAGCTTAGTCAGAAGTCTTTAATACTGCTCAGGTATGGCACTAATTTATAATCAGATTTTATATTGTGTAAGTAAGTTCATTTCTTTACTTGAGTTGTAGCCAATCATAAATGTATTCTTCCTGTTTTTTTTTTTTTTGTTTTTTTTTCAGTTTCTTTAACCTTTGAGTGCTTACACCGAATTGTGGAATAGAGTTGATGTTTTTCCACTAAATAGTGCATGGGGTCACTCTCTAGGTGTTTTCTCTCTCTCTCTCTCTCTCTCTCTCTCTCTCTCTCTCTCTCTCTCTCTCTCAATTTTCAATTCAATTCATATTTCTTTATTGGCAAGACATACTTAGATACATATTGCCAAAGCATTGTACATAGCAGAATAAAAACAAAACAAAAATACATATGATATACATCCATAAATAAACAAAGCAAAATACATGTAAAATACATCCATCCATATATATATATATATATATATATATAAACATTAATGGTACTACTAATGCAGATGTGTTCACTCTTTACTACTTAGTTTGTGGAATTTATAAATATTTTGTGCTACCAAAGAGGAAGCAGGTCCTTCACCAAGTAATTTTCTTAACTTGTCGTTTTAATGGAGTGACTGGAACTCAGGAATAATCTGCTGTATTTGACTGTACAGTGTGTCTATTGTCACAGTGGAGGAGAAAGTGTTCCTCCGTCTCAACTGATCCAGATCTACATTCGTTACAGATTCGTTCTTCTTTAGGTAACCACGTCTTTTTATGTCGTCCTCTTTCTATGGCCAGCTGGTGGTCACTCAGTCTGTACTTCGTCAGTAAACGTCTCTGAGTTATATTCCTGACTGAGACCAGATAGTCAGCCAGACTGTACTCTCTGTTGAGTTTCAGATAACATTGCAGACGACTTTGGTCTTCGGTTTGTTCCTTCCAATTCTGTATGTATGTCTCCTTCTCTTCATTCATAATTTCTTTGATTCTTCCAGCTTTTTCAGGGTTGATGATATTGAGTGCTTTGTTAGTCAGATCTGACACCATTACACAAAGATGACTTTTTTGGACACTCATGTTTTGTGTTTTTAGTGTTTTAAAATAAAGAGAATCTTTAGAACTAGAGATTAAGTGGATCCAGAAATTTAAAAAGTGGTGAAGAAGTGGTGGCCTACTGGTTAGAGAATTGCAGGTGGGGGGAGTGAATGTACAGCGCTCTCTCCACCCTCAATACCACGACTGAGGTACCCTTGAGCAAGGTACTGAACCCCCAACTGCTCCCCGGGCACCGCAGGATAAATGGTGTGTGTTCACGGTGCGTGTGTGTGCGCGCACTTTGGATGGGTTAAATGCAGAGCACAAATTCCGAGTATGGGTCACCATACTTGGCCGTATGTCAAGTCACCTTCACTTTTTTTTCACTTTAAAACTTTTTTTAATTATTAGATTTAGGGGGAGATGGCCTAACTCCGCCCTGCAGGCGCTATTAGGTGTGTTTCTGTGCACATGAAGGATGCTTCTGCAGAACTCTACATGCAGAGCTTCTAAAGGGTGTTTGTGCCAATCTTTATGGCTGTAGTTACTGGTTGGGCCCCAGATCTCGCTTCCATACAGGGCAATAGGCAGTATGACACTATCGAAAATCTTTGTCGAGATTCTGATGGGGATGTCTATTTTGTTCGTATGGCGTGCAGTGCCCTGCGGCCTTTTATAAATAATGTTTTTATTGCCAAATTGAAATTTTCAGTGGGAGTTAAAAGCAGTCCAGATAATTATATTGTAAAGCATGTTGAAGTCTGTGTTGTTTAAAGTAAATAAATGTTTATGTTCTAGATTTTTTCTGAAATATCATAATCTTAGTTTTTTGGATGTTGACTTCTAAGTTCCAATCATGAGAGTATTTAGTTAAAATTTCAAGGTTGTTCTGGAGACCTTCTGGTGTTTTAGATAAAATTAGCAAGTCGTCAGCATACAGTAAATATTTTACTTCTGTGTCGAATAATTGTAGTCCTGGACTGTCTGTTTGGTCCAGTAGATCTGCCAATTCATTGCTAAATAAAGTCAGGCTGAGGCAGAAGCCCTGTCTCACTCCTCGCTGTTGAGAAAAATAGTCTGACCTTTGCTATCCAATTTTTTCTTCACACTTATTTTGGTTATACATGTTTTTAATTAAGTCAAATATTTTACCCCCTATGCCACTTTGAATGATTTTATAAAACAATCCATTATGCCAAATTGAGTCAAAAGCCTTCTTAAAATCTATAAAGCATGCAAATATTTTTCCCTCTTTCTTTAGGTGTACATGTTCATTTATTAATGTGTGTAGTGTAGTCGTATTGTTTGTCAATCTGTTTTTATTCAGTCATCGAATAACCTTACAATAATCATATGTTCCAGGATTAATTTTCTTATATGCACAAAAAAACTTATAAATCAAATATAAATATAAAATATAAATCAATAGAATATTATACCCCTATTAATTAGCCTGTTAACATACAATACAGTGACAATCCAAACAACTTTTAAATTACAATACATTGAATTAAGTAATAGAATTGCTCTTGAGGTAACAGAAGAAAGGATCCAAAATCTTGTGAAATTGTCCAATGTTGCCTTTTAAAAGATATCTGGTTTGTTCAAAGTGCAGTGTAGATATCAGTTCTTCAAGCCATAGTTTGGCAGCGGGAAGATTAACCTTTTTCCAGAACAGTAATAACAGTTTCTTGGCTGTTATCAAACAATACGTAAGGAATTTCTGTTGAGCACTGTTCAATGAACATGTATAATTAGAATGCCCTAATATAATGAGCACAGGGTCTGGATCCAAATTTACATTAAGAACATCTGAAAGCACTTTAAAAACCTCACACCAGAATCCCTGTATTTTATGACAGAAAATAAAACTATGATCCTCTGATTTGCATTTATCACTAATAGGAGAGACATTGGGGAAAATCCTATGTAATTTCTTTTTAGAGAAGTGTATTCTATGTAGAACCTAAAACTGAATGAGGCATAATCTAGTGTTGACCAATTGTTTATCAATATCCTCTAAGCCACTCTGCCAAATCTCCTCAGAGATTCCAACTCCAATCTCTCGCTCCCATGCCTCTCTGATCAACTTTGTAGAAGGGGAAATAGCTGTTAGTAACCTTCCATAAATGAAAGATAGCTGACATTTGTTTCCCTGAACTGAGACAATCATCAATGACTGAAGACGGGACCTCATCTAAGGAAACATTAAGTATACGCAAGTAATTCCTTATTTGTAAAAATCAGAAAAAAAATATTTTTTTGGGAGGTTATATTTCTGTTGTAATTGCATAAAGGAAGCTAAAGCCCCACCAAGATAAAGGTCCTTGACTGTGCATATACCCAGTTCCTTCCATTGGGTAAAGGTTGTATTCAACCTTGAGGGGGGGAATGATGGGTTATTTGCAACTGGAATTAAGAGAGAGAGTGATTTTATCTTAAAGTATTCTCTTATCGGTCTCCAAACGCGTAACTGACTCTTTATGAAAATACGATTAACTGCTGTCTTGTCTAATATCACTGGGGAGAGTAGCACTGCACTAAGATCATAAGGATGGTGTCACGAATCCTGGCCATGAACTTCCATTAACTCACCACCAGAGGTCACTCGCTCACCACATGAACTCTTGCACTACACTAACTGTTGCACACCACCTCAGACTACAATTCCCATCATGCCTCATACCTGGGACTGATTGCACTCCACACCTGCACCTCATTAACACACACACATATAAGCCATTCACACACAGCACCTCACTCCGAAGTCTTGATTGGCCCAGGCTGTCATTTCTGAGCGTTATTACCCGTGTTTTGTTTTGTACCTCTCGACCCTGGACTGTGTTACGTTGCTGATTATTCTCTGCCTGCCCTGACTTGGATTTGTTTATTGGACTTTTGATTCTCGCTGCCTGCCTCGACCTTCTGCCTGCTTTCTCGACTCTGCCTTGCCTCTATTGCTCAGTTTTCTGGTGATTTACCCTGCCTGTTTGACCAATCTTAATAAAACCTGCAAATGGATCCAACCCAGTCTGGTCTTTTGCAAGAGATGGCAGTAATCCCGCTCTATATGAAGCCAATCTGGGGCAACAGCCGACTGCTCCAACCAAAGTACAAAAACTTGTAAATGAGTAGCCCAGTAATAAAGGCGAAAATCTGGAAGGGCCAAACCCCCTCATGTTTGAGTTTACAAAGATTAACTTTTTTGATTCTGTGACTCTTATAATTCCATAGAAAGGGAAGAATAATTGAATCTAGGTGTTTAAAGAAGGACTTGGGTAATAGTATTGGAATATTACGAAACAAATATAATATTTGAGGAAGAAATATGATTTTTATCGCATTTATTCTGCCCATTAGGGAAATTGGGAGAGTCCTCTGATAGTGTTTTGTAACTTAGACATTAAGGGGTTGAAATTAGCTTTGAAGAGCAGAGAATATTTATAAGTAACCACAATCCCAAGTATACATATTTTTACATGGAAACTTTAAGTGGGGAAAAATATATTACGGATAAATCTTTCAAACCAATGGGCATGAGTTCACTTTAAAGCCAGAAAATTTCCCAAAGGTAGTGATGGTCTTGAGTATAACAGGAAGGCTCAACTGTGGTTGAGTAATATAAAGCAAAATATCGTCTGCATACAGCGATATTTTATTAATGGTATTTGAAGTACTGAAGTCATGTATGCAAGAGTTAGAACAAATGGTTTCTGCAAGGGGCTCTACAGTTAACACAAACAAAAGGGGTGAAAGGGGACAGCCCTGTCTGGTTCCTCTTTGAAGATAGAAAGAGTCCGAAATTGTTTTATTTGTTAAAACCCATGCTGATGGACTACTGTATAAAATTTTAATCCAGGTTATAAATTCATCTCCCATATCCAATTTCTCAAGGACAGCGAACAAGTAACACCACTCCACTCGGTCGAACGTCTTTTCGGCATCCAATGAGATCACAATCAAATTTTCAGAATCAGAATCAGAATGAGCTTTATTGGCCAAGTATGTTTACACATACAAGGAATTTGTTTTAGTGACAGAAGCTCCACGGTGCAACAGAGAGACAGCAACAGGACAGGACACAGATAATAAAGAATAATACAAATATCCAAATGGGCAATGTACATAACAGCAAAAACACAATATATAATATAGACAATTATGTGTGTACAGGTCTGATATGTGCAAATTTGAAATGAAAAAAAAAAAATACATTTAATATATAAAGTAAGCAAGTGTGGTGAATAAATAATAGAGTTGTGTGTTTCGCGTTTTATTGTCAAGTGTTCATGAGATGGATTGCCTGAGGGAAGACACTGTTTCTATGTCTGGTCGTTCTGGTTTTCAGAGCTCTGTAGCGTTGACCAGTAGGTAACAGTTCAAAGAGGAAGTGTGTTGGATGTGAGGTGTGCAGAGTGATTTTACCAGCCCTTTTGCTCACTCTGGATGAGTACAGTTCTTGGAGAGTGGGGAGGGATCACTATATATTACTGTAGTATATTGGATCACTATAGTGATCCAATACTGTATATTACTGTCTCTGGTGGGACATATAACATGCTGCTCTGGATTTTGGCAGTTCGCGGGAGAGATTTGCTTTATTAAAGTCCCCGAGAATGATTAAAACAGAGTCCGGGTGTTGTTGCTCACTCTCTGTGATCATATCAGCGAGTTTCTGTAAAGCTGAGCTCACGTGCGCTTGCGGAGGAATGTAGACACTCACGAGAATAAACGAGAAGAACTCCCGCGGTGAATAGAACGGCTTGCAGTTAATGAAGTGTGTTTCTAGATCTGAAAAGCACATCTTTAACACAGTTACATCTGTACACCACCTCTCATTGATGTAAAAGCACGTCCCGCCGCCGCACGATTTCCCCGTTGATTCCGCGTCCCAATCTGCTCTGATCAGCTGGTAATTAGGCAGATGTAGTACACTGTCCGGTATGTCGCCATTTAGCCAGGTTTCCATGAAACACAGAGCAGCAGAGTTAGAAAAATCCTTGTTTGTCTGGGAGAGCAGAAGGAGTTTGTCCGTTTTGTTGGGTAGAGACCGGAGATTCACCAGATGGATGCCAGGCAACGGCATTCGAAATCCACGCTGATGAAGCTTCCCGAGCGTGCCGGCTCGCTTCCCCCGTCTATGTGTCCTCCTGAAGCGTTTGACCAGAGCTACGGCTCCGCCAACTACAATGCCCAGCAAAACGTCCGAATAGTCACAATCCGGTAAAAGATTTTTTGGTGTGTTCTGCCGAATGTTCAGCAGGTCATCTCTGGTAAAACTGATCATATTTGAGTAACAAAAAACAGGAAAAACATACAAAAACAGTACAAACACTGAAGAGCAATGCACAGTAGCTGCCATCTGCAGAGCGATCTCGAACAGAGCATGAGGTTATTTAAATTATTTCTCAGGGTTATTTAAATTATATTAAATAGTCATCTAATATTATGCATAGTGCTTCTTCCTGGAGTGAATCCATTCGTATCTGTGTTAACCAGTTTATTAATTAATTTTCAGAGTCTATTAGCAAGGGTCTTGGATAATACTTTTTGATCAACATTGAGAAGGGAGATAGGCCTGTATGCCTTGATTTCTTCAGGATTTTTACCTTTTTTATGAATTACTGTGATAATAGCCTCGGAAAAAGTCAGTGGTAGTCCAGTTGTTAATGCTTGCTGAGAAGTTAAGCAAATATGGAGTCAGGATGTCTCTGAATTTTTTATATAGTTCGACTGGCAGCCCGTCAGGACCAGGAGTTTTCCCGCTCTTCAAAGTGTTTGTTGTGTTCTTTAATTTCTCTAAAGTAATATCTTTATTAAGAGATGTCCGATCTTCTGGAGATAGCGTGGCGAGATTACATTTACGTAAAAATGTATCCATTACTTGTGGGTCCAAATCAGTGTCTGAAGAGTATAACTTTGAGTAAAATTCCTTAAAACATTGGTTTATCTCTTTAGATGCAATACAGTGTGTCCCACCTTTGGTCTTTATTTTATGAATTGTCCTTTCACTATCTATTTTACGCAATTTTCTGGCTAGTGATTTATGGGGCTTCTCTCCAAATTCAAAGTATTTCTGTTTAATGAAATGAAAAGTTCTATTAATTTTAGTAGAGACTATATTATTGTATTCTTACCTTAACTGTAAGATTTTCTTATAAGTATCTTATACTTTGTGGTAAAAAAACAACACAGTGTTGTAGCATACAGTTTTACAAACAGAATGAGACCGTCCACGGAAAAAAAAAGTCTCAGATAAGCGGAATATAGTTTATTTGAATTTGGCGCTCTCTCCTGAGTGACGCACGCTGTGACGCAGCTGTCATCTGAGCGGGCGTAACTTAGCGATCTGCTTTTTCCATAATTTTTTTTTTTTTATATGTGTGTGTGTGTGTATTGTGTGGGGAATGTGGCCGTATCTGCATGATTATCATATGTATGGACGCACATCAGCGTGTTTATTACCGACTATGACCATGTCTGCCAATATCAGTTTATGTCTGGCAATCAGAATATATACTTCAGTATGCATACTATATACAAAGCATTTCTTTCTATTTTTTTTCCTTTTTTATTACTCAATTATTTTTGTATTTTTTAGTGCTCAAATAAATCACTTATATGTCTAAAATTCTGTCTATTATTTTATAATTGAAAAACTATGCAGGAATATGTATAATGACTAAAATAGTTTGTATAATTCTGCAATCCATTTGGAGGTTATTTTTCCACAAACAGGGGGGTGGGAGGACTATAAATATTTTCAGAAAAAATATTGCAGGAATCTAATTTTTCATGGTATCGTCTTCAAATTTGAAATATAAACACGTGACTTTCAACCCATTACTTTTCTGGATTGCTCCAGGACTTATTTAATGTATTTGTATATGAAATAAAAAAAACATTCAGTGTGGAAAAATATTTTTCAAGGCACGTCAGTGTCTATAACTTTTTAACTTTTTGAGCATTATCAACTCTGGATGATGGATAGTAAAGCCTAGAGTGTCTTCATTCCAAAGATACCTAATTTGTTTGTGTAGCACACTTTGTCAGGAACTGTTACCATTTTAATTTAGGTATGTTATTTTCACCTGTGAGGCCCCAAATGGGGGGTGATGGGTAACAGGGGCATGCTGCTATTTTTAGCTGTTTATAAAAGAGCACCCCTTCGCTACTTCTATTCTTCTGTAAGGGCATGCTTCCCTACTCTATGCATTTAAGAAGGTCTTTGCTTAAAGCTATCAGGATATTGGGATTGCTTGCTTGTTAAGGCTTATCTGGTGTCCAGTATCATATCGTTGCTAGACCTGCCGTTGCTTAGGCTATCGGGTGTTTCTGCAGTGCTGGTATCCGGGCAAACTTGTGACAGCAAGAAGCTAATGTTAAGCTATTGTTTAAGGCCATCTAATTATCTTGAGATATGCTTGCTGCTATAGGTCATCTGGTTATTGGTAATGCTATTTCTTTAGGTCTGACTACTGCAACATGCCGTGCTTAAGCAAGCTACACACTGTTGCATAAGCTTCGAGAGTATTGGTAAGGATAGTCTACTACACTAATGTGGGTTATCAGATAGAGGACATGTATGTCAGCGAAAGCTAATATCATGGGAGGCGACAACCTGTATAAACATGACTTGAATTATTGAGTTATATGCCGTGTTATGGATGCTAAGCTTAGGCTAGGCAGAATCTTCAATCTCTAAACCTATCATTGCTTCCTCTATGGCTTCAGTACGCAGTGTTTGCTAACAACTATCAACTGGGCTGAAATCTAGTGGATTCCGCATCTTAATTTCAGGTTGCATTAACAAGGGGCTTGCTGCTCTTCTTGGCTGCTTTTAAGAAGAGCACCCCTTCACTGCAACACATTTCCAGGTAAGGGGTAAGCTGCTCTTCTGCTATGAGCAGGTAGGAACCCCTTCACCGCCACTCTCCATCCGTAAGGCACTCAGTTAGATTGCGATCAGCATTTTGGTTGGGGGGTTCAGCATATGGTTGTTTTGGGGGGTATTCTGCTCTCCCTGCTCCTATCCATGCTAGGCTGCGTGCTAGGTAGTGTTTGCCCAGAACAGAATCATTCCCCCAACCTAAAATGTATGCTAATCGTAAGTTATATTGACGATAGTGGTCCTGACAGAACTTTGTTTTTAGTTGTGAGAAAACCAAACCAAAACAAAATAGAACGTCTCAGGTTACGTATGTAACAATGGTTCCCTGAAGGGAACGAGACGCTGCGTCGAAAACGCATATGGGAACGCCTTCAGCGTGACCAGGCTCTGAATATGATGTGTAATCAGTCAAACAAGGGCGAGGCGTCACGGGCGGGGTGACGTCACGACCAGGAAGCATATAAGCACGTGCGGCGGAGCCGGCTTCAGCTTCAAGTCATGAAGCAAGCGCTGGCAGGGATGCCGGAAGTGTGGCAACGCGACGCAGCGTCTCGTTCCCTTCAGGGAACCATGGTTACATACGTAACCTGAGACGTTCCCTTCCAGGAACTTCGAGCTGCGTCGAAAACGCATATGGGAACGAGATACCAACGCCGCCAGACTGACAAGTCCCTGCCTGGTGTCAGGACGAAAGGACAGAGGAGCCGGGAGTGGCTCGGATGTCGAGGTCATAGAACCTAACAAAAGTCAGGGGCGTGGACCACCCAGCTGCGTTGCAGATGTCCTGCATGGAACACCTGCCCAGAAGGCCTTGGAGGCCCCCACACCTCGGGTTGAGTGCGCTCTGACTCCCACCGGCGGGCCAAAGCCATGACACCCACAATCCACCTACTAAGCGGAGGGCTTCGTAACAGGAAGACCCCTCCTAGGCGGACCATAGCACACAGGCAGCTGGTCCGACTTTCTCCACAGGGAGGACCTGTGGATGTATGCGTCTAGTGCTCGCACTGGACACATACGGTTGTGCTTCTCCTGGTCTGGCTCCCCGAAGGGAGGAGGACAGAAGGCCTGCAGTACGACTGGCTGTGGAACGACCGATGGGACCTTCGGAACATACCCCACGCGGGGGTAGAGGAATACTTTCGCCGAACCGGGCGCAAAGTGAATAGAGGCCGTAGTCAGGGCCTGAAGGTCACTCACCCTCCTCAGAGAGGTGATAGCCAATAAGAAAACGGTCTTGATAGTGAGGAGTCTCTCAGTTATCTCCTGAATGGGCTCGAAAGGTGCATTGCACAGAGCCTCCAGAACCACAGCCAGATCCCACGTAGGGACGAGATCGTACTGGAGGCCTCAGCCGGTAAGGGCGTGGTATGACGAAATAGCTGCCACGTACACCTTAACAGTGTAATGGGTTATCCCTGCGGAGAAACGGGCCTGCAGGAACTCCAGTACTGCACCAACGGGGCAGTTGACTGGGTCGAGCTGGCAGTCCCCGCACCAAGAAGTGAAGAGCCTCCACTTCAAGGCGTACAGTTTCCTCGTAGAGGGAGCTCTGGATTGGAGGATGGTCTCGACAACCTCGGTTGACAGACCGGAAGCTATGAGCTGTGCCCCCTCAGGGCGTCACACCAACAGCTTCCATCACTCCGGGCGAGGGTGCACCTCGGTGCCCCCGGCCTGTGAGAGGAGGTCCCTCCTGACGGGCACTTCCCACGGAGTGCCGTCGAGGAGAGATATCAGGTCCGAGAACCATACTCGGCCCGGCCAGAACGGTGCTACTAACAGTAGACTGACCTCGTCCCGGCGCACTCTCGCCAGAACTCCAGGGAGCAGAGCGATCGGGGGGAAGGCGTACAGACGGAGCCTCGGCCACGTCTGTACCATAGCGTCTAGTCCCAGAGGAGCTGGAGGGGTCAGCGAGAACCAGAGAGGACATTGTGCTGACTCTTGAGTCGCAAAGAGGTCCACCTGGGCCTGGCCGAAAATACCCCAAATCTGCTTCACCACCTCGGGGTGAAGCCTTCATTCCCCGGGCCTCAGCCCCTGCCTCGACAGGATGTCTGCTCCCACATTGAGATGCTCAGGTATGTGCATAGCTCTCAGAGATAAGAGCTTGCCCTGGGACCACACAAGGATCTGGTGTGCCAGCTTGTACAAGGGGCGCGACCGCAGACCTCCTTGGTGGTTGATGTAAGAGACCACTGCCGTGCTGTCGGTGCGCACCAGCACGTGGTGATCTCTCAGGTCTGGGAGGAAGTGCTTGAGTGCACGGAACACCGCTAACATCTCTAGCCGATTGATATGCCACGTCAGGTGGCAACCTCTCCACAGACCGCGGGCAGGGTGGCCACTCATGACCGCACCCCAACCGGTGAGGGAAGCGTCCGTCGCTAGCGAGACGCGGCGACAAGGAGCTCCCAACACCGGGCCCTGGGACAAGAACCAAGGATTCCTCCACATGTCGAAGGCACGGACACAACGGCGTGACACTTTGACAGCGCGGAGTGAGTTTCCCCTCAGGGAGACCCCCTTGGTCTTGAGCCACCACTGTAGGGGTCTCATGTACAGCAGGCCAGAAGGTATCACGCTGGACGCAGCTGCCATGAGCCCCAGCAGTCTCTGAAACTGCTTGACAGTGAGTGACTGGCCTTCTCGCACTCTCCTGACTGTAGTAAGGATCGACTCGATCCGAGCAGGGGACAATCGTGCCTGCATCGGGGTCGAATCCCACACCACGCCTAGATAAGTGATTCTCAGAACCGGAGAAAGCACACTTTTCTTGGCGTTCAGTCTCAACCCCAGTTCTTTCATGTGGGCGAGAACGACATCTCGATGCCGAACCGCCAACCGCTCTGATTGAGCGAGGATCAACCAATCGTCGATATAATTGAGTATGCGGATGCCCTGAAGCCGCAACGGGGCCAGTGCCGCATCCACACACTTGGTGAAAGTGCGGGGTGAAAGTGCTAGGCCGAAGGGAAGAACCCGATATTGGTACGCTTTCCCCCCAAAGGCGAACCTCAGGAACTTCCTGTGAGAAGGAAGGATGGAAACATGGAAATATGCGTCTTTGAGCTCTATCGTGACAAACCAGTCCTCGGACCTGATTTGAGTCACAACCTGCTTGATAGTAAGCATCCTGAACTTCAGCTTTCTGACTGAGCGGTTCCGTAGACGCAGATCCAGTATGGGCCTCAGCCCTCCATCCTTCTTCGGAACAATGAAGTACCGGCTGTAGAAACCGGACTGGGTCTCGTGAGGAGGAACCAACTCGATGGCTTCCTTCCTCAGCAGAGTACCAACTTCCTGTTCCAAAACCAGAGCCTGCCCGGGGCGGACCGCAGTCATAACAACCCCGCAGAACGGCGGGGGTGGCCCGCCGAACTGAATACGATAGCCTCTCGCTACGGTCTGCAGGACCCAAGGAGACACATTCGGCAGCCGCTGCCAGGCTGTCAAATGCTCTACTAAGGGAATCAGTCTCTCGAGACTGACCTCTGGTGCAGCCAGACCGCTGTCTCGAAGCGGCGCACCAGAAGGAGGCACGTGGCCTGGCTGCTGGGGCGAGTTTCTCGGCTCCGCGCTGCCGGGCGGACAAACCTGAGAAATATACTCGCTGGGACCGGCTGTGCCCTGGAACAGCGGCAGGGTCAGCAGACAAGTCCCTGGAGGGCACCGAGGGGAGACGGTCACCGTGTGCCACGGTGTAAGCCGCTCCACCCCAGTAGGGGTCGTCCTCCGTAGTCCTGGGGCTCACCCGTCAGGACCTCTGAACAAACCAGACCCTGCAAGGCAGGACCCAAAGAGACACATTCGGCAGCTCGCTGCCCAATGATCTTAAGGGAATCAGTCTCTCGAGACTGACCTCTGGGTTCAGAGAAGCGGCCAGACCGCTGTCTCGATGCGGCGCACCGGAATGAGACGCGTAATCTGGCGGCTGAGGCGAGTTTCTCGGCTCCACGCTGCCGGACGGACAAACCTGAGAAATATACTCGCTGGGACCGGCTGTGCCCTGGAACAGCGGCAGGGTCAGCAGACAAGTCCCTGGAGGGCACCGAGGTGAAGTGGTCACCGAGTGCCGCGGTGCAAGCCACTCCACCCCAGTAGGGGTCGCCCTCCGCGGTCCTGGGGCTCGCCCGTCAGGACCTTTTGCGCGAGGAGCTGGTATGCAGAGGAGGCTGCGCCCGCCCAGCAGCCACCTGAGTTTATAGAGAGCGCATACCCTCTGCCCACCAAAAATGTTGTAAGCAGAGCAGGAGCCTTCAAAGGCGATGCCGTAGAGGGAGACAGATAGCTCGCAAGCGTCTGTTCAACCCGCGGCATCGCCGCATACCCGCGCTCTTTCAGTTCCCGCGGGAACGAATGGCCGGGACGAAAAGATTTCACCCGCGATCTCGACACCTCGGTGAGGAGATCGGGGAAAACGGAAGGCTCCTGTGTAGAAGTAGCTCTCTGGGGCGAGAGAGGCGGCGAAACCTCGTCAACGCTCGTCACATCAACCTCCTCGGAGGACGCAGCGTCAAGCCCTCGTCTCGGGGGAAGAGAAGAGACCGCTTCCGAACCGAGAGACGGGGCGCCAGATCAGGCGCGGGAGGATATAGGGACATGCCCGTCTGACTCTCGCCAGCCAGATCAGCCTTTTTCTCTTTTTTTTTTCTCTGCAAGCCCCGCGAGCGCAGCCGCCGCTCTGCCTTTTTTTCTCTCTGATTTAAAGGCAAGCGGGACCGGCTTTATTCATTTTATGCTTGTGCAAACACTGCAGCTTACAAAGCTCATAGTTATATCATATTGGGGTGACAGAGGCGGCGAAACCTCGTGAACGCTCGTCACATCAACCTCCTCAGAGGAAGAGAGACGAAGCATTGAGCCCTCGTCTCGGGGGAAGAGACAGCTTCCACACCGAGAGACGGGGCGCCAGATCTGGCGGATACGGGAGGAGATAAGGACATGCCCGTCTCACACTCGCCAGCCAGATCAGCCTGCGAGCCCCACGAGCGCACTGCCGCTCTGCCTCGGCAGCAGCGGGACCGGCACCGCGTGGGGAGCTCGCGAAGGCTCCCTTCTCGAAGAGAGCCCTCCGGGTGCGGAGACCGCTTCTGCGTGCTCCGCACCCAGGCAGACCACGCAAAAATCGTGTGTGTCCTCGCTCGTGATATAGCGAGGGCAAGGATGCACACACGACTCAAAACGTGGTCTGAAAGCTTCACCCCTGAGCTTGCCCTTGGCTTTGGCATGATACTGAATGCTTTCCACTTAAAACTAGGACAAACAACAGTAAATAAGACTGACACACACAGAGCGCTTCGCTGAATGACAAAAAGCTGAAGCCGGCTCCGCCGCACGTGCTTATATGCTTCCTGGTCGTGACGTCTCCCCGCCCGTGACGCCTCGCCCTTGTTTGACTGATTACACATCATATTCAGAGCCTGGTCACGCTGAAGGCGTTCCCATATGCGTTTTCGACGCAGCTCGAAGTTCCTGGAAGGGAACAGAGCAGAACAGAACAACTTTAAACAAATTTTGTTTTCACACTCCTGCGTGACTTTACTCCTGGAATTTGCATAAAGCCAGCCAATCAGATTAGAGCTTGCCAGACTGAAAAAGTGCTTCCTAGTTTTGCAAGTAATATGCATCAGATGATCAGTGAGTGAATAGTCTGTGGTCCGTTGATTGGCAATTTGAGGCTAAGACTACATTAATTCTCTTTGGCTGTATTTCCCCTTTCCACTGGAACTCTCTGAATTCCACTTACTGTTTTTTTTTTCTCCCTCCCATCATCTCTCTCTCTCTCTCCTTGTCTCATATGTGTGTTGGCCCCTGGGTCTGGGTGGAGGTGTGTCAGGTCTATGAGTAGCTTCAGCTTCATTAATCATCAGTACTGGGTTTAGCATCAAACCCCCGCCCCGTCTCCTCCTGCACAACCCCTCGGATTACCCTGCGCTGCTGCTGAAATGTCAGCCCAAATCTGAGTCTCCATGCAGATAATAATTTCAATAATATTTTTCCATTTGTGGCCTCCTTGCCTGGGGAATAACACTCCCTTCTCAGTCAGGTAGAGTAAGTCTGCCGTTGCTGGAAATGCTTGACTCTGAGCCAGATGGCTTAGCTGCTCTCACAGCATATGTTCAACAAGATCACTCACACACACACACACACACACACACACACAGTTGTATTAATTTGAGTGAGTGAGATGCATATAGGTTTACATTATCCTGCTTCCTTAATCTGTATGGGTCCATCAGTAGAGTGTATATTTGTGACAATGAAAATCGATCAAATTGGAAAAGGCTTTATATACTTTACATGGTACTTATTTCAAATGTCAAGCCTTGCAGCATTTCTCAAAGTGAACAAGTACAGACTGATATGAAACAAACATTCCCAGTTCATTGGGAGGATGTACATACATGTATTGAATTTCCCCCAGTAGATGTAATTTGATGATATTGAAGATTATTATATATATTTTTAATATCATGTAAACTCTGCAGGTAACACAAATCACAAATGAAAGCTTGTCAATATTTAAGTTGTTTATTAAATATATTTGAAGATAAATAGAGAAGAAACTCAACACATACACATTAAAAATATATACAAAATATATTACCCAAATTGATTTGATATGCTTAGCATGTCCAAGCAAAAACTGTTGCAAAATATAATTTCAATGCTGTTTTTCTAAATGCATTTAGACTTACGGCTAGGACACGTGGTAATGCCTTTTCATCATAATACCACATGATAATGGAAGCAAAATGCAGTGAGAATTTCAGAATGCATTCCGAGCCAAAGGTTCAGAAAAAGGGCAGCAAAATGATGATTTAAATATCTTTTATTTTTCTTAAATGCACTGACAATTACACTTAAGACGTTTCAATTGCATTTTCTTTAAATACTCCGCGGAAATGTAGTTTAAGTCAATGTGGATTTGGAAATGCATTCTGTTTACACTCCGATTGATACACGAGATCAAACAGACAGTACAATTCTACAGTTATTTACCTATTTACCACCTTACACCATGATGCCTACACTGGACGCAACAGTTGTAAACAGCATCACCGATTATAATGGGTTCAATAGCCTACTATATTTTGTCACGGTCAGGGGCGTGATCACATCGGAATGCATTTTCAAATCCACACTGACTTACAATAAATTATTGCAGGGTATTTGATGAAAATGCAATTGAAACATCTTAAGTGTAAGTCTCAAAAGATTTCAGAAAAATAAAAGACATTTAAATCACCATTTTGCTGCACCTTTGGCTCGGAATGCAGTCTGAAATTCTATCTGCATTTGGCTAAAATTATCACGCAGTATTATTATGATGAAAAAGCAATCCCAAGTGTCCTTGCAGTAAGTCTAAATACATTTAGAAAAACAGCATTGAAAGGATAACTTTGCAACAGTTTTTGCTTGGACATGCTAAACATATCTAATCAATTTGGGTAATACATTTTTATTTTTATTTTGCAACTAATAAAGCGTTCACATGTTTTTTAATTTGCATATTAAATCTAGTGAATTAAATGGCAAATGTAAATAATATAATTGAATTTTCATTTTGCACTAAACATTGCACATACAGTATGTATGAGAAAATGTAAATTTAAATATAGAAAAACATTGCCATTTTGCATATTACATTTGAAAAAGAATTATGCTACCTATATGCTTCCATACAAAACAACACAATCGATATCTTTCATTTTAACAAAGAAGCCTGTTCTTCAGAGAGTAAACCTTTGGAGAAAGTTTGCCACTGTCTAGTTCCAGTAGAAACTTCTGAAGGAAATCAAATGACTATCTGAGCTCCTTGGGGTAAATTAGGGCAAGCAGAAAAACACATGCCTTCGCAACACCTGCCAATCCTGACATCACCTCTGCCTTCCAGCACTATCCCAGTCTGTAAATGATCATCTGTTGAGCCACATTTGGTGATGATCTTCAGTGTGAGCTGTTCCAGTTCCTCCTTGTTCCCATGAGTATCCTTAAAAAAAAAGGTTTGGAGCGTAACTTGGTTTATTTCAGATGCTTACCTGATAATGCTTGATGAGATTCTCAGGATTTTCAGAGAGTTAGAGAATTAAGCATCGAATTACAACTTCTCTACTTTCCACAGGGCTTGTCTGAAAAGTAAAACAAAATGCAGCTTGTTATGGTGCATACACAAAAAATCACAACTATACAGTGATTTCTTAGAGCTGAAAGTAATAAGTAAATAAACAAAAACAAAAAAAATATGAATTGTTACCTCTGTTCTAAGTTCTTGCACCAAAACATTTTGCACATCTGGCTGTATGGAAAGATGGATGGAGAGAAAAACAACAATATTAGACAGCATAAACTAAGTGATAATGCTAGCATTTTTTTTTTTTATACTTTACTTTTGGAAGTCAAATCTGATACTTTCTCCCACTTTTAATATTGGCTCATAATTAAAATTAAATATAACAGAAACAACACAAAATGTTAAAATCAAACACTTTAAAACAGTGATTTTCAATCCTGGTCCTGGAGGTACCGCTCTGCACATTTTATATCAGAATCAGAATCAGAATCAGAATTGGCTTTATTGTTTACACATACAAGGAATTTGTTGTAGTGACAGAAGCTCCACAGTGCAACAGAAAGACAGCAACAGGACAGGACACAGGTAAAAAAAAAAAAAAAATAACAAGAAATAGCCAATAACCAATGTACAAAACGGCAAAAAAAAAAAAAATACACAATATATAATATAGACAACTATGTATGTACAGGTCAAGTATGTGCAAATTAGAAATGAGTGAGTGTGGTTAATGGATAATGTATTAGTTGTGTGTTCCACGTTTATTATTGAGTGTTCATGAGATGTATTGACTGAGGGAAGAAACTGTTCCTGCGTCTGGTCGTTCTGGTGCACAGAGCTCTGTAGCATCGACCAGACGGTAACAGTTCAAAGAGGTTGTGTGCTGGATGTGAAGGGTCCAGAGTGATTTTACCAGCCCTTTTGCTCACTCTGGATAAGTACAGTTCTTGGAGAGTGGGGAGGGTTGTACCAATGATTCGCTCAGCAGTCCGGACTACCCTCCGTAGTCTTCTGAGGTCAGATTTGGTAGCTGAGCTGAACCAGACAGTTATTGAGGTGCAGAGGATGGATTCAATGATGGTGGAGTAGAACTGTTTCAGTAAGTCCTGTGGCAGGTTGAACTTCCTCAGCTGGCGAAGAAAGTACAACCTCTGCTGGGCCTTCCTGACAATGGAGTCAATGTGAATGTCCCACTTCAGGTCCTGAGAGATGGTGGTGCCCAGGAATCTGAATGACTCCACTGCAGTCACAGTGCTGTTCATGATGGTGAGTGGGGGGAGAGCAGGGGGGTTTCTCCTGAAGTCCACAATCATCTCCACAGTTTTGAGCGTGTTAAGCTCCAGGTTGTTGAGACTGCACCAGACAGCCAGCTCCTTAACCACCTGTCTGTAAGCAGACTCGTCACCGTCCTGGATGAGGCCGATCAGTGTGGTGTCGTCTGCAAACTTCAGGAGCTTGACAGAGGGGTCTTTAGATGTGCAGTCGTTGGTGTAGAGGGAGAAGAGCAGTGGGGAGAGAACGCAGCCCTGAGGAGCTCCAGTGCTGATGGTTTGAGTGCTGGATGTGAATTTACCAAGCTTTACTAACTGCTGTCTGTCTGTCAGGAAGCTGTTGATCCACTGGCAGACGGAGGTGGGGACGGAGAGATGAGTTAGTTTATTTTGAAGGGTTTCCGTGATAATGGTGTTAAAAGCAGAGCTGAAGTCCACAAACAGGATCCTCACATAAGTCCCTGGTCTGTCCAGATGCTGCAGGATGAAGTGCAGTCCCATGTTGACTGCATCATCCACAGACCTGTTTGCTCTGTAGGCAAACTGCAGGGGGTCCAGTAAGGGTCCAGTGATGTCCTTCAGATAAGCCAAAACCAGTCTTTCAAATGATTTCATGGCTACAGACGTTAGGGCCACAGGTCTGTAGTCATTACGTCCAGTAATTTGGGGTTTCTTTGGGACGGGGATGATGGTGGAACATTTGAAGCATGAGGGGACTTCACACAGCTCCAGTGATCTATTGAAGATCTGTGTGAAGATGGGGGCCAGCTGATCAGCACAGATTTTTAGGCAGGCTGGTGACACACCATCTGGACCAGGTGCTTTCCTTCTTTTGTTCTTCCTGAAGACCTGGTACACATCTTCTTCACTGATTTGAATTGTAGGTGTGGGGGAGAGAGGGGTTGCTGGAGGTGTGAATGGTTGTGTGGAGGGGTGTTCTGGGCAGGTGTGGGGTGATCGTTCAAAACGACAAAAGAACTTGTTTAAGTCGTCTGCCAGGTGTTGATTCTCCAGAGTGCTGGGGGGTGGTGTTTTGTAGCTGGTGATGTCCTTCATTCCTAACCACACTGAAGCAGGATCACTGGAAGAGAATTTATTCCTGAGCTTGTCAGAATAATTCCTCTTTGCCACTCTGATTTCCTTTTCCAGTGTGTATTTGGCCTGTTTGTACAAAACTTTATCCCCCTTTCTGTGAGCATCTTCTTTGGCCTGATGGAGCTGTCTGAGTTTGGCAGTGAACCATGGTTTGTCATTGTTGTAGAATAGATGAGTTCTGGTAGGAATACACGTCCTCACAGAAACTGATATAAGATGTTACAGTCTCTGTGAGCTCGTTCAGATCATTTGCCGCAGCTTCAAAAACAGTCCAATCAGTCAGGTCGAAACAGGCTTGTAAATCCCGCTCTGTTTCGTTAGTCCATCTTTTAACAGATCTTAATACAGGCTTTGCAGACTTAAGTTTCTGCCTGTAGGATGGAATAAGATGAACCAAACAGTGATCAGAGAGTCCTAAAGCTGCTCGTGGAACCGAGTGATATGCGTCCTTTATTGTTGTATAACAGTGATCCAATATATTACTGTCTCTGGTGGGACATGTGATGTGCTGTCTGTATTTTGGCAGTTCACGGGAGAGATTTGCTTTATTAAAGTCCCCGAGAATGATTAAAACTGAGTCCGGGTGTTGTTGCTCACTCTCTGTGATCAGATCAGCGAGTTTCTGTAAAGCTGTGTTCACGTACGCTTGCAGAGGAATGTAGACACTCACGAGAATAAACGAGCAGAACTCCCGCTGCGAATAGAACGGCTTGCAGTTAATGAAGAGCGTTTCTAGATCTGAGCAGCATATCTTCTTTAACACAGTTACATCTGTACACCACCTCTCATTGATGTAAAAGCACGTCTCGCCACCGCGCGATTTCCCCGTTGATTCCGTGTCCCGATCTGCTCTGATCAGCTGGTAATTAGGCAGATGAATCGCGCTGTACGGTATGTCGACATTCAGCCAGGTTTCCGTGAAACACAGAGCAGCAGAGTTAGAAAAGTCCTTGTTTGTCCGGGAGAGCAGAAGGAGTTCGTCCGTTTTGTTGGGTAGAGAGCGGAGATTAGCCAGATGGATGCTAGGCAACGCGGTTCGAAATCCGCGCTGACGAAGTGTCACGAGCGCGCCGGCTCTCTTTCCCCATCTGCGCCTCCTGAAGCGTTTGACCAGAGCTACGGCTCCGCCAACTACAATGTCCAGCAAAACGTCCGAAAAATCAAAAACCGGTAGAAGATTTTGTGGTGTGTTCTGCCGAATGTTCAGCAGATCATCCCTGGTAAAACTAATCTTATTTGAAAAACAAAAAACAGGAAAAACAAACAAAAACAATACGAACACTGAAGAGCAACGCACAATAGCTGCCATCAGAGGCGCCATTTTTGAGTTAACCCAACCCATATCTACCTTATCATCAGTTATAGTCTAGATCAGTGCCAGAGCCAGAGGGAACGCAGGTTTAAATTTACTGTTGTGATTATAATTTCGAAGAATTTTGAACTAGACAGAGGAATCATCATTTAAGAATAATTTTGCTGAATCGAGATTGCCATTACTTAATGATCGTGCATATGGACATCCAGCCGATATATTTTAGAATATAATACAAACCAAACCTCAAAAGTAACGTGTGCCCAGGCCCGGGCCGCCCCTTAGAGAATATGAGAATTTTGTGACCGAACTTTGTTTTTTATTCAGTGGTTGGAATGGGCTTACACATACATACTCTACGTTTTCATAAGTATTCATAACACGTTTCTAATTACTTAAGCATTATAAGCCATTCACAAATTCTGTTTAAATGTTCCTTTTTTGACCACAAGTGCAATAAATGGGTAGGCCTATAGGTTAAAAAGACAACATAAAGGTTACCTCTTTTCAGCGTCTACATCACGTTGCGTTTATATATCTTCACCCACTAACACACACACATATACACACACACAAAACAAATGTTCATTTATGGTAAAACGCCAAAATCTAATATTATACTTAGTTTACAAAAAGTTCAACTTATATTTTTGTGTTACACGCACTATATATGTTAAGTAGACATTGAAAAGTTATGAATACTACATTGTTTGTGTTTAATATATTTACTTTTATAAGTAATGGTTGTTCAGACAACAAATGTTTTTTTTTTTCAGTGTTGTTTTTAATATTTTCACCCAGGTGCTGTGTATTCTGCACTCAAAAAAAAATGCTGGGTTATTTAACCCAAATGCTAGGTTCAGCTTGCTAGGCCGCTTTTATTGGGTTATTTTTAACACACACACACACACACACACACACACACACACACATTTTAACCCAGGTGCTGGGTAGATTTTTTCTGAAACTAAGCTGCGGGTTATTTTTTTAAAAATGCTGGGTTATTTTTTTCTACCCAATCGTTGTGTCTGTCTGAGGTTCGCAGTTCCCTCAGCAAACAGCAGCACATCCCCAGCTAAGATTTCTGCGACACACTGGCACAAGAATTAGCACTATTTTGGTGAAAAGGGATTAAAGAGAACAGTTGAATATACTTAAATAACACTTAAATTAAAATGCTACTTTTAATTGTAAAAAAATGTTTTCTATAATGCTTGTTAAATGAGTTGAAATATATACAGTATGATATTGTAAACTATGCTGTATTCCCTCAAATACATTCAATTTGTTTTATATCTTTCTCCATGGGTGTTCATAAATGTTCATCTTTTGATGTGGCTGTCCTTTGAGACTCTTTTTAAGCTTGATTGTACTGTTCTCAATGGGTTAATACTTCCAGAGCAATGTTCTTTATTTAAAGGGACTTCCTGTTGCATGTGTTATAGTCAGATTTTTTAATATGTTGAGTTAATTGTCATTAATATTCTGTTCACTTACGAAACAAAAATATTTGTGAATATATTGGAAGTTATAATGTGATATATGAAATAGTATATTTTGATATATGGGACTCTATCTAGTGCTCACATTTTTCAATATATGCATGAACCATGTATAGCCATATATTGATACATATAAAACATAGGTAACCATTTATTTTAGGGTCTCTTAAGTAGTTGCTTATCACCATGCATATTACTAGAATATTAGCCATTTATTAGTACTAATTAAGCACATAATGCCTTATTCTACACAACCTTATTCTGAATCCCCAATCCTACTCAATACCTAAACTTAACAACTACCTTACTAACTATTAAAGGGATATTCCACCCCAAAATGAAAATTTGTCATTAATCACTTACTCCCATGTCGCTCCGAACTCGTAAAAGCTTTGTTCGTCTTTGGAACAAAATTTAAAGGGATACTCCACCCCAAAAGAAAATTGTGTCATTATCACTTACCCCCATGTCGTTCCAAACTCGTAAAAGCTTCGTTCGTCTTCGGAACACAATTTAAGATATTTTGGATGAAAACCGGGAGGCTTGTGACTGTCCCATTGATTGCATAGTAAATTGCACTATCAAGGTCCATAACAGTATGAAAAGCATCGTCAGAATAGTCAATCTGCCATCAATCTAGTCAAATCAGTGGTTCAATCTGAATTTAACGAAGTGACGAGAACACTTTTTCTACACAAAGAAAACTTTTTTCTGCGATTTTATTCAACAATTAGTCTCCTCTGCGTCAGCGTAGAACCATTTTTTGAGAATATCCACTGGACGTAAGCAGTGTGTCAGCCGCGTGGATGTGCTGTTTTCATGCAATTCAACGCATAAACAAATGTAGAAGATGTATCCTTGAGGGTGTGGCTGACACAGAACAGCGTATGCTGCTGGCGTTCAGTGGATATTCCCCAAAATGGCGCTAAGCTGACACAGAGGAGACAAATTGTTGAATAAAATAGTTTTTTTTGTTTTCTTTGTGCAGAAAAAGTGTTCTCGTCGCTTCATTAAATTAATATTGAACCGTTGATGGCAGATGGACTATTCTGACGATGCTTTTTCATACTTTTATGGACCTTGACAGTGCAATTTACTATGCACTGTCAAGCCTCCCGATTTTCATCCAAAATATCTTAAATTGTGTTCCGAGGATGAACGAAGCGGGTTTGGAACGACACGGGGGTAAGTGATTAATGAGAAACTTTTATTTTGGGGTGGAATATCCCTTTAATAAGCAGCAAATTAGGAATTTATTGAGGGAAAAGTCGTAGTTACTAGTGAATAAGTGTTCCCTATTCTAAAGTGTTACCAAAATACATATTTAGCAATAAGACAAAAATAATACAGTACTACATAGCTTTATTCATAGCTACACTCATTCCTTTATATTAAGACATGGGTTTACATACAAAATGAAATGTCTCAGAAATACATTCCCTACAAAGGTCCCCAATTTTATACAGATTCAGGCAAATTAACATCCACATTTCATCATTCAGCAGACACTTTTATCCAAAGTGACTAAAATGAGGACAATAGCAATCAAACCAACAAAAGAGCAATAATATGTTGACCATATGCACCATATATGTTGACATATATTCCCCAATATATGGAAAGCGGCAATTCCTTATCTATTATTCAGTATATTTGGCACAAATCTGGTTTGTGGCCTTCCGTCTGACTGCCACAAGAGGTTGCCTCTCCATCATATTGACTCTCACAACACGGGTTGATGAGTGGAATCGGGTGTGTTAGATAAGGGAGACATACAAAAGATGCATGACAAGGGGGCCTCCAGGACAGGTTTGGGAAGCACTGGTCTAGTGTTTAGCACTCTCCTAGTATTAGCTACTTACCAAGCCTTTCCGTGTTTGTTTTTGTGTTCAGTCTCCTGTATTGTTCTGCGTTTATCACTCTCAGAGTGTTAGCTGCTTTACGGAGCCATTCCTAGTTTCCGTTTCTTATTTTAGTTTAAGTCTAGTCTTTTCGTGTTGCCTTGTCTGGTTCCTGATCTTCTGCCTTGTATCTTGGATTAACCCTTTGCCTTCCATTTGGATTCTGTTTGCCCCTGCCTGGACCATTGCTCGTGTACCTGGATTACCTCTCTTGTCAAGCCCTCTGGATATTGTTCGCCGATCGAAGACGACGCCCGTTTACTTGAGTACTCATCTGTCTTGCCCTCAATATACCTGTTTGCCGTTTGTTCGACCCTGCCTGTGTTTTTGACCATGTCTATTAATAAAAGCTTGCACATGGATCCGCACGCCTCACGTCTCGTTCGCCATGTTACAATATTGTAATAGATTACCACAATGTATTATTCTATATAATTACCAATATACAGAATTTTTTTAAAGATATTAACCTGTTACCGTTCACCAGAGCGACCTCGCACTGAACGCTCTTTGTTTGCATGTGTCATTGTTTTCTAATAGAATAAATGAAACGGGACAAAGTTAATCTTGACAAACTATATATCATTCTGAGGGTCTAAGCTTCAAGCATCGACGACAGATCGCTGTTTTTCGATGGAAAGCTTATAAGGAATGAGTGGCACAAATTTGCTACATTTGTGTAAGCAGTACACATGCAAACACGCAGAGTAAAAAAGCAGTACGTACCTTTATCATTGTAATAACGAGCCACAAACGCGTCCACTGCTGAAATCCCAGTTTAGTTAGAGAGGTAAGGGTCCACAGAACAACATCCCAGCGAGCACTTTTAGTCCAGCGAAACAATAACGTTGTAATAAGGATGAATATTCCTTTGTTTACGTTTCATTTCTTCAGAGAGTTATTGTTCGCGTCCGTTATGGAATAAATTACGCTCAAAAACAGCGTCTTGGTGGTAAAAAAACAACACTGTGTTGCAGCATACGGTTTTACAAACATAATGAGACCGTCTACGGAAAAAAAAGTCTCAGAAAAGCGGAATATAGATTATTTGAATTTGGCGCTCCCTCCAGCCGGCAGTGACGCAACTGTCATCTGAGCGGGGCGTAACTTAGCGATCTGCTTTATCCATAAAAAACTGTTTTTTTTTTTTCTTCTACATTTTTTATATGTGTGTGTGTGTATTGTGTGGGGAATGTGGCCGTGTCTGCATGATTATAATATGTATGGACGCACATCAGCGTGTTTATTAGCGACTCTATGACGGCTATCATTGTGATTCATTGACCAGCTATTATTGATTATATGGCCCATCTGTTTGATTATCATCTGAATGGACGGACATCAGCGTGTGTTTACTGACTCTATGACCATGTCTGGCAATATCACTTCACGTCTGGCAGTGATATTTATCATTGTAATAACGAATAACGAAGAATACTTCAGTATACATACTATATACAAAGCATTTTTTTTCTATTTTTTTTCCTTTTTTATTACTCAAATAATTATTTTTGTATTTTTTAGTGCTCAAATAAATCTGTCTATTATTTTATAATTGAAAAACTATGCAGGAACATGTATAATGATGACTAAAATAGCTTGTATAATTCTGCAATCCATTTGGTGGTTATTTTTCCTCAAACAGGGGGGTGGGGGGACTATAAATAGTTTCAGAAAAAAATATTGCAGGAATCTCATTTTTCATGGTATCTTCTTCAAATTTGAAATATGAACTCATGAGACACATGGCTTTCGATCCATTACTTTTCTGGATTGCTCCAGGACTTATTTCATGTATTTGTATATGAAATGAAAAAACATTCAGTGTGGAAAAATATTTTTCAAGGCACGTCAGTGCCTATAACTTTTTATCTTTTTGAGCATTATCAACTCTGGATGATAGATAGTAAAGCCCAGAGTCTCTTCTTTCCAAAGATACCTAATTTTCATATATAATAAAATATATTTTATTTCCAGGCGGGTTAGATTTATTCCAATTTAATGTCAACGCTATAATGTCAACGTTCAAAAAAATATGGATGACTAGGGTGTGATTGTTACTGTCATTTATAAGGGAAGTGCGAGAGTGAGCTCCCACACCACTTATTAAAAGCAAGATAGCGGAGCGCAGTATGGCAAACTTCCACATTTGCAGTATGGCGAACTTCCTGACTAGTATTATGCTTTTATATTAGCATTATACTCACCTTGTCACTAAACGTTGTTTACAAAAGGTATTTCAGTTTCGCCATGTATAGCATTTTCTTGATGTGTTGAATGAAGGTGCGTGTGGAGGAACAGAGTGCGGAAGTGTGGCTGGAGCGCACCATGTTTGTTTTGGTCTTATATGCTGTGTTCCTGTGCAACATCTAGTGATAACAAAATAAATAAAATAAAAAGCATATGTAGAACCTTCAAGATGTTTGACAAATGCATTGATCTCTATGTAGCGCATCAGCATCAGTGTTACCTCACCTTTTAAAGTAGTGTTCAAACTTCAAATAATCTGGCCACTTTGATTTGCTCCTGAATGAATCCTGAATGTGTTTTCGAATATAGTAGTTCAATGAATGTAGTTGAACTGACTCACATACTGATGCGCCCAAGCCTCTCTATGTAATTCATTCTAAAGGATGTGACACACTAACCCAACATCAAAATCAAGTCAAGTAATGAACCTATTGTTAGGATGGCCTGTTTTTTTTACTATGCAGAATACATATTTTCAACATTATTATTATTATTAATTTTAGTACACTTCGTATTACACCTTAAATGAAAAGGATTTTTTTAATGCATATTAATAAGCAAATCCCTGCAGTCATTCACTCAAATGGCTTGGATATACTGTACCAAGTATGTGCCGGAGGCTACTCACCGCTGGTATTCATAGTGATTTTATAGCTTAGTACTCTTACTTTGTGTTAACGAATTGACTCATTTGTTTTTATATTTATTTCTCAGTTTTTAAGAGTCTGATATTTATTTTCCTGTTGACAATGTAAAGCTGCTTTGACACAGTCAGTATTGTATAAAGCACTATTTAAATAAAGGTGACTTGACTTGACTTGACTTGAGACAAAATTGATACTTCAATGAAACATAACTAAAAACACCTTTAGTCTGCTGAACTATTTAAGAACAACCTTGAAGCTATAAAATGTTCCTTTGTGAATATGCAGGTGAAAGTTTAAACTTTGCCTAGACCAAACATGCTGTTTGACAAGCCAATTTACATATCAAGCAAATATAGCAGGTTTCATTATTTTGCTGTAGAAGTAGAAATCTCTCCTTGTATTCCTTCTCTTGTTCCTGTGAGTTATGGTGTTCTAGTGAAGGAGGGCAGTAGAAGCTCACTAAAATGTCAATAGAAATACTGAGTCGGAAGGGGAAGGTGCTGCTAATTAGCACCCATTTAGATTTTATGATAGTTCAGTGATAGCCCCACCTGACACAGACTGCTATAGTTACATATTGTTCTAGCCTGAGGGAACCATAGGAAAATCTGGATTTATTGGTTCTATCATACCAGCATATTTCACTTGCCATTATGGCGTGCCAGAGCTCAATGATGGTGGATTATTTATTGCAGATAAAATTGGTAGAGCTAGTTGGTGGCAGGATGGCCTGATGTCTGTATTCTTAATAATTAACATCTGCATTATATGTCAAGATCCATTCCGGTTCATCTGATGCAACATTGTTCTATATGCAAAGACAGCAGATGTTCTGAGGTAAGTTTAATTCTAGTATTCTATTCTTCACTGATGTAAAATGGTTTTTAAAACTGATATTTATCGCTCTAATTCAATGAACTGCAATGAACAGTCATTGCAAAATAAATAAACGCACACATTGATCTATATTAAGGTGCCAAGTTGCTTTTGGCAACTGCAAATTGCTTACATTTAAGAAACATTATTATTTGGTTTATAACTATCATAAAGTGAGTGTAATACTCAGCGTTGAGAAACTTACTGCTTTTAATAAAATTTTAAATACGTCCTTAAAAGCATAGTATAATTTTTGCTCCACAGCAGTTCTAAACAAATAATCGTATACCTTTTGACCCTTTTATGCTGTCAAAATTGAAAATGGACTTTAGTTTTTCCAAGGTCAAACAGATATGATGTAACCAGTATTTAAAAATGTTCATGTTTTTAGTTTTATTTTTCCTGTAGCTTTTATCAGATTTCTTGTTTCCCTTCTTGTCTTTACGTTATAAGGTCAAATTGACCCACAACTTGTGCAACAGCTTTGTCTATAAAAAAAAAAAAAACTTAATTTTTTTTTTTTTAAATGAAGGATGGGTCAAATTGACTCCAAGGAAAGGCTACAAAATTTGTTCTCCGTCTAAGACTGTAATGTGTGCTTCATATGTTTAATAACACAAGAAAGCCGTAGCATGTTTTCATGATGGTATTTCTCTGCATGTGTGCATGTGGTGGCTCATATTAGGTAGGTTAAACCTGTTCTGTAGTGCATTGTGTACCTCAGATGCAGGCATGATTTCTTCCTTAGTACCTCTCTTCGCCTTCTCCCTATCTGAAATAGACCGTTGCAGTGTTTATGCCTGTCGTGTATTAGTTGATGTTTATTTACTACATCCCTTAAACCCTTGGATGTTGGTATTTATCCTATTTACACATCAATATTACCTCTCCATGAGGGCCATAAGAGTGGCATTTAGGTGCTTGTATGTGCGGGTATTAAAATGTACTCTGTGGCGTGTGGGGAGTGCGTTAGGGAATAGACTGGGCCCTCGCCACCTATTACCCAGAATAAAAGTGTCAGCCGCCTTAATTACATCCCTCCCTGCCGCTGCCATTTTTTACAGTGTCCCCGCTGCAGTGTCTGCATGGAGAAACTCTCCATTACTGCTGCTTTAGCCGGACACAAGAGGGGTTGCTAGAACTTTAGCAGAAATTCTGATACTTGGTTCAAATTCAGTTAAATTATGTTTGCTGTATAATCTCTATTATGATTTTACTTTGAATACTGACAGCAATGAAAAAAAATAAAAAAATCTGTTGAAGTTCAGCATGCTGATGTTGCTTCAGTGATTTATATATATCTCTATTCTGCCATCCATGACTTTTAATATGAGTGTTCCCTCAGTATCCTGATACAGTCCGAACACTCTGTCACAAAATATCAGTGCTGACAGAAGATCTAAGCATTGAGGGTAACCCACCTTCACAGTGGCTTACCCTGTGAGTCTGCAGGGGTCACAGTCTAGCAGCCAATCTCTTCTGCAGGAAGTGGGGAGCATTGCAGATCAGCTGCTGTTTATTCTGTGCCATGGATCAGTGCTTGGAATATGTCTACATCCTCTCAGACAGTTTCACAGCGTGGATAAATGTGTGGGCGACAGACAGTGCTCATTCTTCACATGTTGCCAGGCCCCCAAGATCAACAGCCCAGAGAAACCACAAACTGTCTTCTGGGAAAAACAATGGGAGAGTCTGAGGGATTGGATGAGGATTTTTGAGAGAGCAGTTTTGCAGATTTTTGTCTTTCCTCATTAAAGCAGACAAGAATTACCAAGATGGCCGCAGAGTGAACATATGTGGTTCAAATTGGCGCCACTTTTGAGACCCTATTTCATCAGCGCACCCCAAACCCTCTTTAGGATAATGGATTTTCACAGAGATAAGGCCTAATGCGCTCAGGTGAATTGTCTGGATCCTCATTCATTTGTTTTAATGGTTTGATGGTGACAACCATGTTAGCCATAAACACTATTTATGACACGCATTACGCGCAATCCTCACATGTGGCTAAAATTCCTAAGCAAAGCTATGGACCTCTAATTAGAAGAATACGTTTCTAATTAGAGGGGTGAGGAGCCATCCGGTGCTGCCCCTGACAATCCAACAGTGCAATCAAACTCCACTTAACTCAACTCACACTTTAAATGGAAGCTGCTCCCTGCACCAAAGAAACCTCCTCTCTTCATGCCCAATTGATCAAATTACTCCAGTTAATGCTCTCTTTTTCACATTCTTTCTCTCTGTTTTTCTTTCTCATCCTGTATTACTTTGTCGCTCTTTTGTGTTGCAGCCTGACATTGTATTGCAGTTAATTAACACTCACAATTTTTAATTAAACTTGTAGACCAAGAAAACTTCCAAGTACTTTTTTTCTAAGCAAAATTCCTTATCACATCTATATTCCTATGACGTCTATATTCTTATTTCTTTGATCGGCTGCATTTTCCTCCTGCCAGAGGCCGTTAAAGCATCACTCGGCTCTAGAATGCAATCAGGCGCACCAGCTAGCCAATTATAGGGTGTAAATTTGGATTCTAGAGTGACCTTATCATGGTGATCCTAGCTGCGACCCCACTATAAAGGCTCAGCGTGTCCCGTACTTCCCCTCTATGTTACCTCCCGTTTTTCATTTGAGAGATCTTTATAAGGGTGGATATGAAAGGAAGCAGGTCGTGTGTGTGGTGTCTCTTCCTCTTTGGAGGTGCAGACAGGAGCAAGTCTTTGTTTGCTTTGATTCTGTTCGGACTACTCCAGCAGAGCAAGGGTCGGATATTGCACAATATCGTCCTTTGTTTGTAATCGTCCCTCAGATCTGGAAGACTATATGGTCATACCACTATGTCTTTCTCTCCCTTCCTGTCTTTCTATCGGTTTGTTTCTGACTGCAGAGAGTTAAACTCAAAAGCTTTGTATCATGGAAACGTGATGAGATTCTGGTTTTAGAGTCTACTGCAAAACCTCCATCTGTCATAGGTCATAGGATGTGTGTCCGATGTGATCTCTGTATATGTGAAGCATCATCACATTCATTTGATCATGGTCCTTGAATTTCCTTTATGTCTGTTTGAGATGGTAACTCAGGTTACAGTTAACATTTTCTTTGTAAATCGTTAAAAGTGTGAGAAAGCACAGTAAAATGTTGCACCATCTCGGGCTGTAATTGCGAATGGTTACTTTTCATGCTTTTCTTCCTTTTATAAGCTTTCCCTATACGTTTCACAGATCCTAAAATCAACATGATATTGATTTCAACAACCATTATACATTCTTAAAATCATGATGTTACAGAACTAGTGACAGTATATTGTACACATCAAGAGATAATGTACAGTCATACCACTTTTTTTATCTTAATTTTCTTATGATCATTAAGGTGTACAAAACAATCATGCTGACACTATGAACACTATATTACAGAACTATACTCTCAATATTATGGTCTTTATTTGACATTTTTATATTTTCATGCACAATGTGCAATGAACCAACACGCAAATATTTTTTCTTTTTTTTTGATGAGCAAAAAAAAAATAAAATAAAAAAACTGCTAGAAAGCATTGTATGTGGTTAATGTTGACTACTATAGGTCGCATCGCAGAAATCTTTTCACTCGCTTTTCACAACAATCTCATGATACTATTCATGAATTCAGAAAAAGCATGAATTTCTTATATTTGCCAGGATTCATGCTGACTTTTCACACAGACACATAAATGGGAAGTGTTAGTACTGAAGCATATCCAAAATGCTGAGGGGGATGTTTAACAAAATGCAAGCATTATCTATTATTAGCCTAAAACCTCAGACATAACCCAGACATAACCCAAACTTATACAGACAGAAAAGCTAGTTTAAGTCTTGGGACTTTTAATTTTTTTTATGTATATTATAATTATTTATCTTAAGCTTTGACAGCCCTCTCTTCACACAAACACACACACTGCTCAGTGTCTGAACGTGAAGCACACATCTTCTGACACTGCCTCCAGCCTCGCTGCCCCCGGCAACCTGCTGCTGAGCAACGCCGTGCCAGTTGCTGTACCTTAATTGGTCATTTGGGGAAAACTGAATACAGAGGTGGGACATTAATCAGGAAATTAACCCAGCAATAATCCAGCCTTCCCATAGGGCAGCCACCAGCTGTGGGTACAGCAGAGAAGACTATGGGATGCTGCAAGAGTCGCACTGGGAGTGGACAGCGGGTGTGTGGTGGGATCGAGTGAACATATCCTCTGTGTCCTGTGATAGGCTCTTTATGGTTGTGCTCCTACCAGAAATCACTGGGGGTATGTGGGGAGGATGGGGGGCTGGGGGTGCGTAATGGGGGGAACTGGCAACATAAATGTCAGTGTTCAAAGTGAGTGAAAATTAAATTTCTGAATATCTATTCAAACTAGGCTTAATTTAGGCTATACAATGAAATTGAATGAGCCGATTCTATCAAATTATTTTTTATTTTAGACCATGTTTTGTTAAAAGTTTTGTGAATTTGCTTCTGTGAATGTCCCGTTTAACATAAAAACACTTATTGAAAACCAACTCATTTATACAAACAGCCTCTTCAAATAGATCAGAAGTAGAGACCTCACGTCAGTTTATCTCTTTATATATATACAGTGGGTACGGAAAGTATTCAGACCCCCTTAAATTTTTCACTCTTTGTTATATTGCACCCATTTGCTAAAATCATTTAAATTCATTTGTTTCCTCATTAATGTACACACAGCACCCCATATTGACAGAAAAACACAGAATTGTTGACATTTTTGCAGATTTATTAAAAAAGAAAAACTGTAATATCACATGGTCCTAAGTATTCAGACCCTTTGCTCAGTATTTAGTAGAAGCACCCTTTTGATCTAATACAGCCATGAGTCTTTTTGGGAAAGTTGCAACAAGTTTTTCACACCTGGATTTGGGGATCCTCTGCCATTCCTCCTTGCAGATCCTCTCCAGTTCTGTTAGGTTGGATGGTAAACGTTGGTGGACAGCCATTTTTAGGTCTCTCCAGAGATGCTCAATTGGGTTTAAGTCAGGGCTCTGGCTGGGCCATTCAAGAACAGTCACGGAGTTGTTGTGAAGCCACTCCTTCGTTATTTTAGCTGTGTGCTTAGGGTCATTGTCTTTTTGGAAGGTAAACCTTCGGCACGGTCTGAGGTCCTGAGCACTCTGGAGAAGGTTTTCGTCCAGAATATCCCTGTACTTGGCCGCATTCATCTTTCCCTCGATTGCAACCAGTCGTCCTGTCCCTGCAGCTGAAAAACACCCCCACAACATGATGCTGCCACCACCATGCTTCACTGTTGGGACTGTATTGGACAGGTGATGAGCAGTGCCTGGGTTTCTCCACACATACCGCTTAGAATTAAGGCCAAAAAGTTCTATCTTGGTCTCATCAGACCAGAGACTCTTCAGGTGTTTTTTTAGCAAACTCCATGCGGGCTTTCATGTGTCTTGCACTGAGGAGAGGCTTCCGTCGGGCCACTCGGCCATAAAGCCCCGACTGGTGGAGGGCTGCAGTGATGGTTGACTTTCTACAACTTTCTCCCATCTCCCGACTGCATCTCTGGAGCTCAGCCACAGTGATCTTTGGGTTCTTCTTTACCTCTCTCACCAAGGCTCAGATAGCTCAGTTTGGCCGGGCGGCCAGCTCTAGGAAGGGTTCTGGTCGTCCCAAACGTCTTCCATTTAAGGATTATGGAGGCCACTGTACTCTTAGGAACCTTAAGTACAGCAGAATTTTTTTTGTAACCTTGGCCAGATCTGTGCCTTGCCACAATTCTGTCTCTGAGCTCTTCAGGCAGTTCCTTTGACCTCATGATTCTCATTTGCTCTGACATGCACTGTGAGCTGTAAGGTCTTATATAGACAGGTGTGTGGCTTTCCTAATCAAGTCCAGTCAGTATAATCAAACACAGCTGGACTCAAATGAAGGTGTAGAACCATCTCAAGGATGATCCGAAGAAATGGACAGCACCTGAGTGAAATATATGAGTGTCACAGCAAAGGGTCTGAATACTTAGGACCATGTGATATTTCAGTTGTTCTTTTTTAATAAATCTGCAAAAATGTCGACAATTCTGTGTTTTTCTGTCAGGGGTGCTGTGTGTACATTAATGAGGAAAAAATGAACAAATGATTTTAACAAATGGCTGCAATATAACAAAGAGTGAAAAATTTAAGGGGGTCTGAATACTTTCCGTACCCACTGTATATTGTGAGCTATTAAAATAAGATGATTAGCTGGAGACATAAAATGACATATATGTGTATTTGACCCTGCTCTCACAGATCAAAGCAAACATGAATACTTGTATGAAACTAATTATGAGCCAAAATATTCATAAATGCAGGTATTGTTTGGGTAAAAAAGTATGGCATACTCCATCTAAAAGCATTTTGCAAACTCTTTTATAATGATTATTCATGCTTTTTTTTTGTTTGTTTGTTTGTAGCACAAATTCAGTTATCCAACAGAATTAACAGAAGTTTCTAATTAAACTGTGGTCAAGGGCACACAATTCAAATTAAAATTTTAAAGTGTCTGAAGCCACTGTTAAGGTGTGTGGTGATGTCATATATGAGTGATTGCACATTTCTGCTGCATGTCAATAAATTCTGAACACCTCTCAACCATATACATCTCTATTTTCCCCTCTGCACTTTAGATAGACATAAAGTAATTGGCATGCAAGCAGTTGTACGTTTCACTTTCTAATTTTAAGGGTCAACAGCATTTTAATACCATTTTAAACACACGGCCAATGTTTTTCTTTTTTTTATGACGCATGTACAAGCGGCTTTTGATGGTCGAAGCAGTCAAGCATGGTTAAAGAGAGGAGAGACGGCAGCTGCTGCGAGTGCCTCTTAATTTCCTCTGCTGACCCTGCTTCACCTGGCTCAGCATAGAAATCATAATGCTATTCAACTGTGAAGAGAAATGATATAGTATATTTACCCTAACTATTTATGCAGGACTGCACTAACAGAGGGGCCTGCTCCTAATAAAATGAAGTGTTGTAACTTCTGCACAGGCAGGGCTATGGTAGAACCACCTGAGGGCTTTTTGGTCTTGCTGCATTCATCACTGACACTGGAGAATACTGTATTTCTAATATATATATATATATATATCATGCTTTTCATTTTTTTTTAATTGCTCATTTGTTTGTTTCATAAATGGAATGTATTCATTTTCAGATCCACTGGGATTCGAGGTTAATCTATGGGAATACCATTAAATTTAATTTTGACCTCTCAATTTGTAAAAATAAATAACTAAATATATAAATAAATAAATATTAATAATAGACTCATTTAAAGTAATGTATTCATTTAGTCACATTTACATTTAGTAATTTGGCAGACGCTTTTATCCAAAGCGACTTACAATTGGGGAATACAAAAAGCGAATAATCTTGAAGAGGCAATCAGACAGAGGAAGTGCTCGTAACACCAAGTTTCAGTCATTGTTCAAATAAGTACAAGCTAGTAAGCGGAGAGAAAGATAGAGGGAAAGGTTTTTTTTTTTGAGTTTAGGATGAAGTCAAGTAATGCCGAAAGAGATGCGTTTTCAGTTGTTGCTTGAAGATTGCCAGGGATCCAGCGTTCCGGATAGGGGTGGGAAGATTATTCCACCAGCCAGAAATGGTGAACGAGAATGTTCTGGAGAGTGATTTTGAGCCTCTCTGTGATGGTACCACAAGGCGTCGCTCACTAGCAGATCTCAAACTTCTGGAGGGGATGTAGGTTCGTATTAGTGAGTCGAAGTAGGAGGGTGCTGAGCCTGTGGTTGTTCTGTACGCAAGCATCAGTGCCTTGAACTGGATGCGAGCTGCCACTGGTAGCCAGTGCAGGGAGATGAAGAGAGGTGTAACATGCGCTCTTTTGGGCTCGTTGAAGATCAGTCGTGCCGCTGCATTCTGAATCATTTGTAGAAGTTTGATTGTGTTTGATGGCAGACCAGCAAGAAGAGCATTGCAGTAGTCCAGTCTAGAAACAACAAGGGCCTGGACAAGAAGTTGCGCAGCATGCTCTGTTAGAAAGGGCCTGATCTTTCTGATGTTGTGTAGTGCAAACCTGCACGATCGAGCAGTCTTTGCAATGTGCTCTTTGAAGGTCAGCTGGTCATCAAAGATTACATCAAGATTTCTGACCGAAGTTGATGGGGTAATCATTGATGAGCCTAACTGAATCGTGAAGTCATGCTGTAGAGTCGGAGTGGCAGGGAAGACCAGAAGTTCTGTCTTTGCCAGGTTGAGCTGTAGGTGATGTTCTTTCATCCACGCCGAGATGTCCGCCAGGCAGCCTGAGATCCGTGCAGCTACCGTTGGGTCATCTGGTTGAAAAGAGAGATAGAGCTGCGTGTCATCGGCATAGCAGTGATAGGAGAAGCCATGTGCATGTATGATGGGACCCAGCGATGTAGTGTATGTGGAGAAGAGGAGGGGTCCAAGAACCGATCCCTGAGGAACTCCAGTGACCAGTTGATGTGGTTTGGATACCTCCCCTCCCCAGGCCACCCTGAAGGATCTACCGGTGAGATAGGATTCAAACCAGCGAAGTGGAATCCCAGTGATGCCCAGTGATGAGAGTGTAGACAGGAGAATCTGATGATTGACAGTGTCAAAAGCAGCAGAAAGATCTAGCAGAATGAGGACTGACGATTTGGAATCAGCCTTTGCAGTTCGCAGGGCTTCAGTGACTGAGAGTAGCGCAGTCTCTGTTGAATGGCCACTCCTGAAACCTGACTGTTTAGCATCCATTTTGTTGTACTGTGAAAGAAACCGCAAGAGCTGGTTGAAGACAACTCGTTCGAGTGTTTTCCCTATGAATGGAAGGAGAGAGACAGGTCTGTAGTTATCTAAAAGAGAAACGTTTAATGTAGGTTTTTTGATCAGTGGGGTTACCTGAGCCTGCTTGAATGCTGTAGGGAAGATGCCTGTGAGGAGAGATGTGTTGATAATGTGTGTGAGTGCTGGTAAGAGTGTGGGAGAGATTGTTTGGAGAAGGTGTGAGGGGATCGGGTCGAGAGGACATGTTGTAGGATGGCTGGAGAGGAGAAGTTCGGATACTTCTGCCTCGGTTAGGGGACAGAAGGAGAAGATGGGAGTTCGAGCAGTGGGTGTGGTTGATTGGAGGTCCTGTGGAGTTGAGAACTGGTTACTGATTGTTCTAGTTTTGCCTGTGAAAAAAGAGGCAAAGTCATCAGCAGTTATCAAAGTGGTGGGAGGTGGAGAGAATGAAATGTTCTGAAGAGATTACGCATGTCTGGAGCGCTGGTGATCTTGTTGTGGAAATGTGAGGATTTGGCAGTGTGGACTTCAGTAGAGAAAGATGAAAGCAAAGACTGATACCTACTCAGGTCCGACGGATCGTTTGATTTGCGCCATTTTCTCTCTGCCGCTCTGAGTTTGGTCCGATTCTCACAAAGAACATCGGATAACCAGGGGTTAGAAGGAGCAGCCCGTGCTGGCCTAGAGGAGAGTGGACAGATGTCGTCTAGACAAGAGGTTAAGGTAGAGCATAGAGTGTCAGTGGCTGCATTTACATCCAGAGAAGAGAAATGGGTAGGCGAGGGAAGAGAGGAGGATACTACAGAGGAAAGAAGGGAGGGGGAAAGGGAGCGTAGGTTGCGTCTGAAAGTAACCGGTAAGGGAGATGGTGGCACCTGGGTAGCAAAATGTAAAGTAAATGTAATGAAGAAATGGTCAGAGATATGTAGTGGTTGTACCAGAATGTTATCTGTAGAACAATTGCGTGTGTAAATTAAGTCGAGTTGGTTACCTGATTTGTGCGTGCTAGTAGTGGTGAGGCGTTTGAGATCAAATGAAGCGAGGAGTGACTGGAAGTCTGTAGCATAAGGCCTGTCTAGGTGAATGTTGAAATCGCCAAAGACCAAGAGTGGAGTGCCATCCTCCATGAAAGAGGACAGCAGTCCGTCCAGCTCATCTAGGAAGGTTGGTGGTATTTGGCCCGGCGGTCGATAGATTACCACAATCTGGAGTCTTATAGGAGCTGTCACAGTAACGGCATGCGATTCAAATGAGTTGAGATTGCCTAGGGGAGAGTGGGTAGAGTATTTCCAATTTTTAGAAAGTATTCATCTGGTTTTAGCCATGTTTCTGTCAAACAGAGCAAATCTAGTTTATGATCATTGATCAAATCATTTACAAAAAGTGCTTTTGTAGAAAGGGACCTGATATTCAGTAAGCCAAGTTTTATCAATTGTTTCTCTGTATTGTAAACATTTTTTATTTGTTGAACATCAATTATATTGTTACTCTTAATTTGATTTGGACGTTTTCTGTATTTTCTAGTTCAGGGAACAGACTATAGTGTGATATTTAGGTGAAGGAGTCTCTATGTGTTGAGAATTAACTGACTTCTGTGACGTGAGGCGGCTAGCAGATGGTTGGTTTAGCCAGTCTGTCTGCTTCCTGGCCTGGGCCCCAGTTAGTCAAGTACGACCTCTAAGAATATGTGCCATATTTCTAGAGAGAAGAGCTGCACCACCCCAGGAGGGATTAACACCATCTCTTTTCAACAGGTCAGGTCTGCCCCAAAAACTTGTTCAATTGTCTATGAAACCTGTGTTATTCTGCGGGCACAACTTAGACATCCAGCTATGTATATCATCACCCTGGTAAGCAGGGAGGGGACCAGAGCATATTACAGTGTCTGACATCGTACTTGCAAGTTCACACACCTCTTTAACATTATTTTTAGTGACCTCCGACTGACAAAGTCGAACATCATTAGCGCCGACTTGAATAACAATCTTACTGAATTTACGTTTAGCATTAGCCAGCACTTTTGAATTTGCCAAGATGTCAGGTGCTCAGTAATGATTTACTTACCACTGTTGTTTGATGAACTTGTGAGTTCAAACGGAGCGAGAGAGAGATGAAACGGAGGGAGAAAAAAGAAAACAATAATAGGCATGAATAGAAGCGTAAATGACAAGCTAACCGGCTAACGAATGCTAACGCATGGCACACGCGTTGCACTCACGGTTTTAGATTAAAAGCGAGCGATCAAATTAGTCAGATTAGTTTGATAGATAATATCAGAAATATGGAGGGAATTAAGTTATATTTTATCACTTTATACAACAGAGAGTGATAGTAAAATTCAGCAGAAAAGCGAAGCTACACGGAGCTACAATCGCAAACCTCTCAGCAGAACGGCAGACAGGAGCAATCAAGCAGGAGTCAAAGAGAATTTCAGAGTTACAAATGACCTGCTCTTTTCATTGGATCATTGTGTCTATCAATTAGTGCTACTGGATCTTAGCAATGCATTTGACACTACATTTACATTTATGCATTTAGCAGACGCTTTTATGCTAATGATACTCAGCTCTTTATTTCTTCACGGCCCGATGGAACATGCCAATTAGAAAAACTAACAGAATGCATAGATGATATCAAAATCTGGATGACCTACTGCTAAATTCTAAAAAAAAAAAAAAAAAAAATTAAATTAAATTAATTAAAAATAATAATAATTATCAGACCAAAAACCTCTGCATGTAATAACCAAGAACACTGTCTAACACACACATTTCCATCTTAAAAATATATATCTAAATTATGACCTATGCTCTCAATGTCAAATGCAGAAACATTAATTCATGCTTTCATGACTTCAAGCTTAGATTATTGTTTTATTACAATTGCTTTTTTGGGTGGTTGCTCTGCGTGCTTAATAAACAAAGTCCAGCTTCAAAATGCAGTAGCTAGAATTCTTGCTAGAACCAGGAAGTATGACCATATTAGCCCCGGTTCTGTCAACACTGCACTGGCTCCCTATTACATAAACATTGCTTACATTTTAAAATCTTGCTAATTACTTATAAATCCCTGAATGGTTGAGCTCATCAGTACTTGAGCGAGCTCTTATCGTATTATAGTCCTTCACGTCCACTGTGATCTCAAAACTCTGGCCATTTGATAATACCTAGAATATCAAAATTAACTGCAGGTGGCAGATCCTTTTCCTATTTAGTGCCCAAACTCTGGAAGAGTACTTATCCAGATCCAGTACTTATCCAGATCCACCACCTAGAGATGACGTCCACAGCCCTGAATGTCAGCGGAGACCATGTCAGCTAGATGAGCCCTAGAGACAGATCCCCTGCAAAGACCTTGCCAGCCATCAGCACAAATCCTCAGCAAAGGCCACGAGAACCAGACGAGTCCTCTTGTGTTTCTTCCTGGAACCACACCCTGCGGATTTCGTCTATCCAGAGGAAAACTGGCCCCAAACTGAGTTTGATTCCTCTCAAAGTTTTTTTCTCCATCACTGATGGAGTTTTGGTTGCCACTGTCGCCTTAGTTGGAGAAACTTAATTTCTGGCAATATTGTCGGTTTGATTGCACAGACACAGTCTGTGGGGGCAGTCGTAGTCTAATGGATAGAGAGTCGGACTTGTAACCCGAAGGTCGCGGGTTTGAGTCTTAGGCAGGAATTGTCGGTGGGGGTAGTGAATAACCAGCACTCTCTCCACTTTCAATACCACGACTGAGGTAAGACCCTTGAGCAAGGCCCCCAACTGCTCCCCGGGCGCCGCAACATTGGCTGCCCACTGCTCCGGGTGTGTGTTCACTACTGTGTGTGTGCACTTGAATGGGTTAAATGCAGAGCACAAATTCCAAGTGTGGGTCACCATACTTGGCCACACATCACTTCACTTTCACACTATTTGTAGAGAACTTAACTGAGCTGGACAATGACATCACTGAATAAACGGTGACCTGGCCTTAACTGAGAAAAACTAAATCTTACTGTTTACTATTGTCCTCTTGCATTATCGACACAATATTTTCCTGTTTAACACTGTAAAGCTGCTTTGACACAATTTGTATTATATAAAGCACTATATAGGGACCTTGACTGAAAGTTGTTATGGAAGCAGACTCAGAGACAGATATTAACAATGAGTTTTATTTACCATAACTGAGCCGATCAGGAATATCAGGTGTAACGTAATAAAAGTAATATTAATATGTAATTTAAAGAAATAGTTTAATTTAGCTTAAAAGGTATTATTTGTGATTTTATAGGCATTTGAATAGAATGACTGTTACGGCGATTCACTGAACGAGCCGTATAACACCTTAGATGGCACCTTAGATGGTGCCGGTAAGGTCGGCTGCCGTCACGACTGCTCCAACTAAACCTTGTCTTCTTTTGCTATTTTTTCGTATTTTTTCGCAATTTTTTTCGTATTGTAAGCTATAAACACCGGTTTCTGGGTGGTGATGGCGCAGTGGATAAGACACATGCCGTTGGTGTGAGAGACCCGGGTTCAAATCCACTGTGAGACACCAATGTGTCCCTGAGCAAGACACTTAACCCCTAGTTGCTCCAGAGGCGTGCGACCTCTGACATATATAGCAATTGTAAGTCGCTTTGGATAAAAGCGTCAGCTAAATGAATAAATGTAAATGCTTCTTTTGTAAGATGGCCATCTTTACATACGACAGGGCCACTCTTATTTCTATTGGTGCACAATGCACCACCTTTCGCCGTCTTTGAACCCGGACCCATCTTGGCCGAGCAAGATCCTGAGGAGGAACAAAGGACGTGACCCGTACCGGCGTCCTCGAGGGAAACGAGCCGGCGTCAGGAACAGGCTGAGGGCACGCGCACACCGCGCTCCCTTACCAAGTGTCCTGCTCGCCAATGTCCAGTCGCTGGATAACCAGCTCGATGACCTCAGGGCAAGAGTCAAGTTCCAGAGGGACATTCGGGACTGCAACCTTCTCTGCTTCACTGAGACATGGCTGAACCCAGCGGTACCGGACCACGCCATCCAGCTGGCCGAGTTCTTCTCCGTTTACGCTGGACTCGGGGAAGACTAGGGGAGGTGGAGTATGTCTGATGGTGAACAAACACTGGTGCGACAGCGCAAGCATTGTTCCTCTCTCACGCTCCTGCACACCGAATCTTGAACTCCTGACCATCAAATGTCGCCCTTTTTATCTCCCTCTGGAATTTAGCTCGGTCATCGTCAGTGCCGTTTACATTCCACCTCAAGGGGACACGGACACTGCGATATGGGATTTACATGAGACACTACACCTTCACCAGACACAGCACCGGGACGCCGCACTCATTGTTTTGGGAGATTTCAACAGTGCCAACCTCAAGCGTGCACTGCCGAACTTCCATCAGCACATTGGCTGCCCCACAAGGGGCGAAAGGACATTAGATCACTGTTACACCCCATACAAGAACAGCTACAAGGCACAGTCACAACCATCGTTTGGGAAATCGGACCATGCCGCCATCTTCCTCATGCCTGTTTACAAACAGAGGCTGAAACAGGAAGCCCCGGTGCAGAGGAAGGTCCTACGCTGGACGGACCAATCGGTGGCCGCTCTGCAGGACGCGCTAGATGACGCAGACTGGGACGTCAGCTTGTTTACGGAAGCGGTTGTGGGATTTATAGAGAAACTAATGGATGATAAGGTGCAGAAAACCATCATCAGGGCGTTTCCCAACCAGAAGCCGTGGGTAGATAAAACCATCCGCGACGCCCTGAGATCCCGCTCCGCTGCCTACAACGCAGGGCTCATCACCGGGAACATGGATGACTACAAGGCTGCATCTTACAGCGCGCGCAGAGCGGTGAAGGAGGCGAAGCAGCGCTACGGGAGGAAACTAGAGTCGCAATTCCAACATGGCGGCGCTAGCAGTGCTAACTGCATGCACGCTGAGGAAGCCGGTGAGGACAACGTGTTCACCATCACGGAGCATGACGTGAGGAGGGCATTCAGGAGAGTGAACATCAGGAAGGCAGCAGGACCAGATGGCATCACAGGTCGGGTTCTGAAGGCCTGCGCTGACCAGCTAGCACCGGTGTTCACTGAGATCTTCAACCTCTCCCTGGAACAGTCCATAGTCCCCTCATGCTTTAAGCAGTCCACCATTGTTCCTGTCCCCAAGAAACCCCAGCCCACCTGCCTAAACGACTATCGCCCTGTAGCCCTCACATCAGTGGTGATGAAGTGCTTTGAGAGACTGGTCAGAGACTTCATCATTGCATCACTACCAGACACACTGGATCCACTACAGTTTGCATACAGGCATAACCGCTCCACGGAGGATGCCATCTCACACCTCCTCCACACCACAACAAGTCACCTGGACTGCAGAAAAGGGAATTATGTAAAAATGCTGTTTGTGGACTACAGTTCAGCATTTAACACCATAATTAATTCCCTCCACACTCACCTCCAAGTTGGAGGTCCTTGGTCTCAGCACATACTTGTGCCAATGGATCTCCAGCTTCCTGAAGGACAGACAGCAAGCCGTACGGATGGGTAAACACACCTCATCCTCCATCACCCTAAGTACTGGAGCCCCTCAAGGTTGTGTTCTGAGCCCCCTGCTGTACTCACTGTACACTTATGACTGTGTGGCCACTTCCAACTCCACCACCATCATCAAGTTTGCTGATGACACTGTTGTGTTGGGCCTGATCTCAGACAACGACGAGATGGCCTACATACAGGAGATTAAGAACCTGGAGAGTTGGTGCCAGGTGAATAGTCTACACCTGAACATCAGCAAAACTAAGGAGCTGATAGTGGACTTCAGTACGAAGCAGGAGCGGTCATACCAGCCGATCACGATCAACGGGACTCCAGTGGAGAGAGTGGACAGCTTCAGATACCTGGGTGTTCACATCACGCAGGACTTGACTTGGTCCTGTCATACCAGCACCCTGGTGAAGAAGGCCAGGCAGCGTCTGTATCATCTGAGACGCTTAAGGGACTTTAGACTTCCCTCTCGGGTGCTTAAGACTTTTTACACCTGCACCATCGAGAGCGTCCTGACGGGCAGCATCACTTCCTGGTTCGGGAACTGCACTATGCAGGACAGACGAGCCCTCCAGAGGGTGGTGCGTTCAGCGGAACGTACCATCCACACCGAGCTCCCTGACCTGCAGGAGATCTACAGCAAGCGGTGCCTGACCAGGGCCAGGAAGATAGTGAAGGACCTCAGCCATCCCAACAATGGACTCTTTTCTCTGCTGCATTCAGGGAGGCGCTTCCACTCCATGAAGGCGAACACAGAGAGAATGAGGAGGAGCTTCTTCCCGCAGGCCATTCGGAGTCTTAACCTCTCTCCACTCTAATCACATCACCCCACACTTCCACTTTGCACATTTTTCAATTACAATCTGCACTACTTTGTGTAAGGATAAATGAGTGGGATTTACATACCATTTGTCTTTTGTCTTTAGTATTCCTTTTACTCACTTATACACTTTACTGCACTGCACAGCACACGGACACTTTATCACTGACATACACTTTACTTTTTATAGAATCTATATAGAATAATATTCTATTTTTATTCTTTATTTTTTATTCATATTTCTATATATATGTTTACTGTACTTTTTCTATTTGTATTTCTGTAAACTTGAGGTTTTTCTTAATTTTGCTGGACAATTTGTTGGACAGTCGTACAATACATTTCACTACATTTCGTACTATGTATGTATATGTATGTGACAAATAAAATTTGAATTTGATTTGAATTTGGATAAGCTAAATTTATTTCAACAAATTAATTATTCAAACACAAATGCAATGATATGATCAGAAATTATTATATGAATTGTATTTCATTTGAAAAAGTAAATGTGAAATGAGCTGCAGCTTAATATGAACAACAAACTGCACATGTGAAAAAAACTGCAATTAAACATACTGTACCAGTCTAGGTCCCACTTAATGTCATTCCAAAGTCTATGGTTGTAACTATGGTAACAATAAAATGCTGAAAAAATGCTGAAAGAAATGTTCCCCTTAATGTCCAATATCACTGAAATTTCTGGGATTTTACACATGAAACAAAAACTAGTACATTACAAAACTAATAGATCTGTGGATTTTATATTTTGAGATTTCCATCTAAAACTTAACGTGAATATGAATGAGATGAGTGGTGCTGCTTATCACACATCAGTTTCTGAATGTCTGGCTCCAAAGAGGAGAGTTTCAGTCTCATACTAGGCTCCACATTTAGTCTGTTGCGCTGTTTTGTTTTCAAACCAACCAGTGTGGAAAACCCAACTTCACAGTTGTATGTAGTTGGGAAGGACATGAGCACTTTGAGGGCAGTTTCTGCAAGCTTTGGATGTTCAGGAAGGAGCTGAGCCCAGAAGTCTGTTAAGGGCTGTTGTTTGAATGACATTTTGAGACCTCCATCTGATGCAATGTCCACAAGACTATTGCCTTCTTGTATTGAGAGCTTGGTACATTGCTCAATGATGTCCCCAAACGGATTTCTGATCCACTCAAAGTCCACATCTAGCTCTGGAAAGTATTTTCCCAGCTGCATGTGAAGGCCTTGTAGATGTTCCTTCATGGCTGTGACGGTGTCGTCACCCAGGGTCTCTTCAGTTTCCAGAAGAAAGTCCGCTAGAGTGGGGAAACAGTCAAATTCACGGCGACCGATACGTGCGCACCAGAGCTTTAATTTGGTGCGGGCCCCTTTAATTTTGTCCTGCACAGTGAAGACTGTGACCGCTTTTCCTTGCAGTGCTAAGTTGAGCGTATTGAGCGTGCTGAAAATATCTGCAAGGCTAGTTTTGAAAGCCACATAAAGTCATGAAGTCGATCATACAGTTCATCAGCTTGGTGCAGAAATAATTTTACTTCATCGCGCAGTTCAAAGAGACGAGACAGGACCTTGCCACGGGATAACCAGCGCACTTCAGTGTGTAACAGAAGTTTTGTGTGCTCACTCCCCATTTCTTCACACAGGACTTTAAAAAAGATGCGAGTTGAGGGCCTTGCCTTTGATTGAGTTGACTATTTTAACTGCCTCGTCCAAAACAGTTTTAAGGCAACTTGGCATCTTTTTCACTGCGAGCTGTTCTCTGTGAATGCAGCAATGAGTTGGCACTGCGGATGGACCAACATTACGCACACGCGTTACCAGGCCCTTGTGTTTGGCTGTCATCGCAGTTGCACCATCAGTGCAAACTCCAACACAACATTTCCAGTCAATATTATTATGCACAATGAAGGCATTTAGTGCATCAAAGATCGCTTCTCCTGTGGTGTTCGTTGGAAGGGATTTACAGAAGAGAAAATCCTCGTGGACTGACCGTGCATGGATGTATCTCACAAAACACAGAAGATTTGCCTCGTTACCAATGTCCGTGGACTCGTCCAGCTGAAGAGAAAAGAAGGGACTCTGGTGTAATCGTGTGATCAGCTGCTCTTGGACATTTTCGGACATTGAAGTTATGCGTCGCTGGACAGTGTCATTGGACAGAGGTACTTTGTGCATGTCATCACTAGCTTTCTTCCCTAGCATTACGTTTGCCATAACTTCTGCAGCAGGCTTAACTAGAGTCTGTCCAATTGAATGGGGTTTTCCCGTTTTTGCAATGAGTAGAGACACTTTGTTTGATGCCTCAGTAGCCTTTGCATTTTCACCGGGCATAAAAAACTGTGAGGTGCTTTTACTCATGTGTTGCTCAAGCTCATCACGTTTTCTCTCAAAAAATGACACTGGTTTATCTGTACAATCTTTGTGCTTGGACTCAAAGTGACGCTTGAGTTTAGATGGTTTCATTGCTTCATTAGCCAATATTTCATAACACAAAACACAGTGAGGTCTAGGATCCTCAAGATCCCCAGTCCAGGAAAATCCAAACTTTATGTACTCATTGTGATATTTTCGCTTAACTTTCTCACATGGTTTTCCACGGTGCGCTAGCTCTGTGGTCTGCGGGAGTGTGGTGGCCAGTGGCCGTGACTCGGTATCTTCGGTACCGGCTTCAGTGGTGCTGTAGTTTTGTTGCTTTCAGTGGACGCTTGATCTTTTCTTTTGACTCCTCTTTGGTTTAGCCACCGATCCATTTTTACTTTATTAACCTTTTTTTTTTTTTTTCAGCTGAGCCCCCAGGGTGAGTTTTTTTCAGGCGACCGTTATTTTAGAATGTTTAGCCTTATTGTTTCCATGGCGACGCGTCATGCTTGTCATGTGACACACCGCAGTCACAGTAACGCTGTATGACACATGGATTGCTTTTATTTCGTTTTTCCTTTTTTAATCAAAATATTCACAAACATGCTCACTATATTATGAAATATCTGATATTGCGATTCTGAAATATGTGCAAGTAAATGTATTTGGTAGTTTAAACACTTTTATAATGACCGTGTTAGTTGATCTGTACGGGGTGATGGTCGCCGCCATATTAGTTCGCGCTGAATCCGAGCTTTGGGATCAACAACATGTAAATTCATCCTCTCCTCCCGAAACACGATAAAGTAATTCACCGGTAAACTGGGAGAAGAGCAGAGTAAACTTTAAAGTTATCTACACAATCTGTATATGATATCAATAGTTTAGTTATTTTTAAGAAACACCTTAGTGGTGCAGCTTGGACACATCCTCAGTAATGAACCCAGGGTCACAGGGTGTTTCGGGTCTTAGATCATCAGACACCCTCACCTGAGCGACCCAGCCGGGGATGATCAGACCCCGACTTGTGTCCAAGCAGCACACCAAGCCATACGTCGCCCCATTTGATCCACAGCCACCTAGAGGCTTTCTCCGCTGCCTCGCAGATGTTTCTGGTGGCTTTCCTTTCTTGAGCACCTCTGATTCCAAGCAGCCTGAGTGATCGGTGCAGGCTCTGTCCTGGAAATCCTCTGCAGCCAACCTCAATTGGCTCACAGCGGGCCCTCCACCCCTTCCGCCTGCAATCCTCCACCAGTTCCAGATACTTTGTCTTTTTCCGCTCAAAAGCTTCCTCAATCCTGTCTTCCCAGGGGACTGTAAGTTCCAGTAGCACCACTTGCTTTGTACTCTCTGATGTTAAGACCATATCTGGCCTGAGTGTTGTGCTGGTGATGTGGTCTGGAAACTTCAGTTGCCTCCCCAGGTCCACCTTCAGCTGCCAGTCACCTGCTGTGGATAGCAAACCAGCTGGGACCTTTGGCTGTGCCTGTGGCTTCTCCCCGGCCCTGACGAAAACAATATTTGGCCTTACTAGGGGCTGGTGCTTACTTTGCTGAATTCCGGCACAGATGGTATCAGCTACTGCCTTCAGCACCTGGTCATGGCGCCATCGGTACCTCCCCTCTCCCAGTGCTTTCGGGCAGCAGCTCAAGATGTGCTCCAGCGACCCTCTTGCAGGGCACAGATGACAGGATGGTGCTTCCGCTAGCCCCCAGCAATGCAGATTGGCTGGGCTCGGTAGGACATCATACACTGACTGGATCAGAAACTTGAGTCTTGTTGGCTCTGACCTCCAAAGTTCTGACCAGGTGATTTTCCGAGTCAGTGCATGTTCCCAATTGATCCAAGCTCCCTGCTGACGCATAGCCACCGTTTTACTGCGCCGCTCCTCTTCCACCTCTGCTCGGACCTCGCCCTGAATCATCTGCCGTCTGTCCCTCTCCTGCGCTCTGTCATAGCGCGGCGTTTTATGACAGCCGAGACCTGCTCGCCCAACCGCCACAGACCCTACTAGCACACCATGCCGCAACCTTGCCTCTGCCTTCTGGACTGCCTCCTGCGCCCTCCACTTCCTTCCAGTCCTGACCCCTATGCTTGCAGAGGAGACTCTGGTGTCGGCTGAGTCTCTGTACAGTAACACCTCCCTGGCTCTTGTTACTTTGAATTCCTCTGTGAGGCCTGAGAACGGGAGCTGGAGCTTGTTGGTGTGCCCATACAGGGCAATGCAGGCCCAGCCACCTGCGCAGGAACTGGCTGATGTTTCTCTCCAGGGTCTCCACCGTTGTTATTGGGACCTGGTACATCAACAGTGGCCACAAAAGCCTTGGCAGAATGCCATGCTGATATATCCAGGCTTTAAATTTCCCGGGGAGGCCTGCCCTGTCCACTGCTGCAAGCCAGGTTTTCAGCTCTGCGTGCATGGCCTGGATTGCTACTGTGTCTCTCAAAGTCGCGTCAAAGAGCTTCCCCAAGCTCTTCACCGGCTTCTCCGTCAATGATGGTATTTGGAGACCGTTCATATGGAAGCGGAATTTGTCCTCAACTCTCCCCTTCCTCAACACAAGGGACCGGCATTTAGCTGACTTGAATGTCATTCTCGCCCAAGATGTTAGCCTTTCCAGACCTTTAAGGAGCCAGCGGCACCCTGGCACTGATGTTGCTGTGACTGTTAGGTCATCCATAAAGGCTCTGATTGGCGGTTGGCGAGTGCCAGATCTGGAGAAAGGCCCTCTGCACTCCACTTCTGCCGCCTTGACAAGCATGGTCATCGCTAGGGCAACCAGCGTCACTGATATGGTGCAACCAGTGATGATGCCTTTTTCCAGGCGGTGCCATGCTGATGTTATAGATCCAGATGTAAATCTCATACTAAAACTACTGTAATAGTCCTGTATGAGATCTGTGATCTTCTGCGGAACATAGTGCATCGTCAAGGCTTTTGTCACCAGCTTATGGGGAATTGATCCGTAAGCATTTGCCAGGTCCAGCCAGATGACTGACAAATCTCCTCGGTTCTCTCTGGCTTCTCGGATCAGCTGGGTGACCACTCCAGTGTGTTCAATGCAGCCTGGGAAGCCTGGAACTCCTCCCTTCTGCACGCTAGTGTCAATGTAGGAATTCCGCAGTAGGAAATCGGTCATGCGATTGGCAAGGATCTTGAAGAAGATCTTGCCCTCTACGCTAAGCAGTGAGATGGTACGGAACTGCGAGATGTCACTTGCGTTTTCCTCCTTTGGTATCCACACACCTTCGGCATGCCTCCACTGCTTGGCTACCCTGCCTCTTCGCCATACTACCCTGATGATTCTCCACAGCCTCAGCAGAAGTCTTGGGCAGTGCTTATACACATTGTATGGCACGCCACTCGGCCCTGGTGCTGCACTAGTCCGTGCCGCCCTGACCGTGTTCTTGACCTCTGCCAGCGTTGGCTCTTTGGTGTTGAATTGATTGGATGGTAGTGGTGAAATTAGTTCTCTGCAGGGACCCAGGTCTTCCTCCATCTGCCGGTCGCTGTACGTTTCAGAGAGATGGCGGTTGATGTCGTCTTCTGGGCACATGAGGGTCCCACTCCGCTTCTGCCCAAGCAGCTTCTTCGTAAACCCAAAAGGGTTAGCTATGAAGGCAGTGCGCTTGCGGGCCCTCTCTCTACCCTTCCTCCTGTGCCACTCAGCACGACGTAGGGAGATGAGCTTTTTCCTGAGGATGTCCCGGAGCTCAGCCAAGGCGAGCTTTTCTTCCTCGCTCGCCTCCTTGAAACGCTGTTTCAGGGACTTCAAGTCTCTCCTGAATGCAGTAATCTTGTTCTCTCGCCTGTTGGGTCTAGCTATGGTCTTGGCCTTTAGCTGTTTGATACCAAACCGCTCAGCACCGATGCAGATGATGAAGGTGCACATCGTTTGGAGCTGCTGGTCCACACTCCCTTTCGATGATACTTCCAAGACACCATCTACATCTTCGTCGAACTGGCGCCACTCCGTCTCCTTGTGTGCCGCTGGCCACAAGACCCTGCGATGTTCGGATGGATTGTTGGGTGGAGCTCGCTGAGCTTGGAGGTTCTGAACACTGTGGGTTGACTCCGGGTCCTGCTCCTCCTCCGTCTCACCAGGGGCCATGCTTTGCACTGCCTCTGTGCGTTGTTCAGCTTGCTCCCTCCTCATACAGCCCATCTTCGTCTGATGGATCTTCAGACCTTTCAGGTTCTTGCAGCTTTTGCCACACATACAGGTTACTCTCGTTGTCGTTAATCCATTGCTCATGTTCTGCACCAGAACATGTGTGGGGTGCTCATCCTCCCCCCCTCTCGGGCACCCCTGGGGGTATCTTTCATTAGGGCTTTCTGTAGCTTAGTTGGGTGCTCCCTCACGGGAGCTGCAGCTTGGGGTGCTAACCCTCGCTGCCCTGGTTGCCGTCTCTCCGAGCTGTCCACTGTCTCTCCAGCCGTCACTACACTGTTCGTAGTCGTCATCCAGCCTTTCCTGGATGTCACTGGCTATGCCAGAAGAATAGTTAAAACTTGTTGTCAGATTATATTTGTAAGGATCATTATTGTTGCTTCCATAGACATCAGCGCTTTAAATGTATGGTTTTGCTAGTTCTTAAGTGTATTTAAATGTCTGAAACCTAAAATAAGCATTATATGGTTGAAAACACTGAATATTTGTGATAATATGACAAGCGCTCAGCGCGTCCGATCTGGCTCAGTGCCAGCCAACGAGCGAAAGCAGATTTGAATTCAGCAGTTGATGACGTGACGCACTGACAGTTCTAATCACACCTGTCTGATCGTACGTGCGAAAGGGTTAAAACAGAATGGCAAGAACTGTTATCACAGTTTCGCAAGTGCATTAAAAATCTACTTAAATAAGTGACGATTTTATGAACACTTGCCTAGTTTAGGTCATCTTTTCGCGGACCACTAGGGGGATCCACACTTTAAGAATTACTGATGTAGAGTATAAGAGGGATTCTTACATTTCCAGACAAAAAATAAATTTTCTTTTAAATGTGAACCATCACAAAAGGATCCGTAAGTACCTTTCGAGCTTTGTGCATTTCTGAATGCCTCATCCTTCTTAGCTAAAATCTGTGGCAACAACTGCAAAATGGGAACATATTGGAATGTGCTTTTTTCATCTAGTATGTACTCTACTGGTTCAACAATAGATAATTGCTCCTTCAGAAATCTCTCTCTTTTGAATGAGGTCTTGAAAGGTCCCCCGAGGGCTGCATTTAGTGGATTAAGGGAGGTAAGATTTTCCACCAAGTTCTACTGACTACTGACTCATCAACACTGCAACCATTACTTTTTAAAGTCATCTCAATAATCTGTTTGATAACTGGACTTGAAGCAGTTGATGTTATAAATTGTAATTCATCTATTATTTCATCAATGCACTTGTTAGAAATGTTGAAAACACTTTCTAATTTATGAAAAAGGTAACCCAACTTATTGTTGATTATTCTGACAAAATCTTGTTCTTCCTCGACAAAAGGTTCACATAAGTTACTTTCATCAACTGTCAATTCAGTATCTTCAGGTGTTTGACAAGTGTAATTTTGAAGGATGGATGGTTTGAAATGTTCAAGTGAGTGGGGAGTATGCTTCCTGCTTTTATGAGATGCAAAAGTTGAATATATATTTGTTCTGTACTCTAATTTTTGAAAATACAGGTCACTGTTTCATACTTTTTTAGATGACCTCGAATGTGCTCAAAGTATTGTTTTTCTGAATGGTTACTTACTGAATTACTGAAATAAGACACCTAAATGAGCGGGCCTGTGTAGAGTCCAATGATTATCTGTGATCTCTAGACAAATGAGAGTGCAGGGGACTCCAGGTCTTGAAGCAACAAGGACAATCTTTGTATGGCCAAGGAATTGAGTGGTTTTGTGTGCTGTGCCAGTGCTTTAGTTGGTAATTTTTTAGAAGTTCTGATCTTTTCAATGCAGCAAAGTTGCATTTCTTGCACAACCACCTCATCAGTTCATATTAAAATGCTTAAATCAAGAGAAAAATATGAACAATTCCCTCAAATTTGCTCAATTCCCTGTGTGTTATGCGTCGGGTGGTTGTGGCAAATAAGGCGGAATAAAACAAAAGGAGTATTCTTTATTCAACGGCATCAACTCACATAACACATTAACTAACTTAAGAACGGACAGAGGACTAAGGGAAAACTCAAGACTTATAAAGGGATCAGGCAAACAAGGAAACAAGATAATTAATCTAACACAGGTGGGGAAGATCATTAATTAACAAAACTAGGTCAGGAACTAAAACAGGAAGAACCAAATATGGGCAAAACCAAACTGAACAGAAACAGAACCGTAACAGATATCGCCCCCCTCCCGGAAGGTGCGTCCCGCACCGTAACAGTAACATCGGGGAGGGGGGGCGGGCGCCCTGGGGGCTAGAACAGGACCAGGACAAGGAGGAGACTCGGGAAGCCTCCAGGGCGGATCAGGAGACTCAGGGAGCCATGGCGGGACTGGAGACTTGGGAGGCCATGGCGGATCAGGAGACTCGGAAGGCCATGGCGGGACTGGAGACTCGGGAGGCCATGGCGGGTCAGGAGACTCAGGGAGCCATGGCGGGACTGGAGACTTGGAAGGCCATGGCGGATCAGGAGACTTGGAAGGCCATGGCGGGACTGGAGACTCGGGAGGCCATGGCAGGTCAGGAGACTCAGGGAGCCATGGCGGGACTGGAGACTTGGAAGGCCATGGCGGATCAGGAGACTTGGAAGACCATGGCGGATCAGGGAGCTTGGACGGTCCTGGCGGATCAGAGGGCTTGGACGGCCATGGCGGATCAGGGAGCTTGGACGGCCATGGCGGATCAGAGGGCTTGGATGGCCATGGCGGTATTATTCCTTTGGGAGCCCAAGGTGGATCAGGGAGCTCAGTGCCCTTGGAGCGGACACTTGGGGGCGCTCTTGCAGCGCGGACACTTGAGGGCGCACGGGAGGCGCGGAGCAGGACAGAACCAGCGGAGACGAAGGAAAGCTGGACAGGACCAGCGGAGACGCAGGGGGGCGCTCTTGCAGCGCGGATACTTGAGGGCGCTCTTGCAGCGCGGACATTTGGAGGCGCTCGGGAGGCGCGGAGCTGGACGGAACCAGCGGAAACGAAGGAGAGCTGGACGGGACCAGCGGAGACGCAGGAGGGCGCTCTTGCAGCATGGACTCTCGGAGGCGCTCTGACAGCGCAAATTCTCGGGGGTGCTCTGGTAGTGCGACAGGACCAGCGGAACATTCCTCGCCTTGCGCGGCGGTATCCACTTCGCCGTGGGCGGAACGTCCATTGCCCTTTTCGTCACAAATAAAGCCACACAAAATGTGTTTCAAACTCTGCTGATTAATATTTATCTTTAGACTTTCTTTCTATTGTCCTTATTCTTTTTTTTTTAATTCTACCACACACAGTTATCATGTTTAGAATTTTTTCATTCTGTCTATATTTCACTCACATTCTCTCTCGCTCTGTGTCCTCCTGTTTTTGTCCCCATCTGCTGTATGTCCTTCTCTCTCTGTTTCTCTCTCTAATGGTGAGGGTGTGTGCAGCTCTGACACAGTCACATCTGCCAGTTGTGTGAGTCGTTCCCTTACTGCACTGCTCGCTAATGAGATCCTCCCCATTTAATTAATACCATAAGAATTTTAATTCTGACTGAATCAATTTAATGTGATGTGATTTTGTCAGACCTATTCCCTGAGTAGGAAGTGTGTGTGTGTGTGTGTGAGAGAGAGAGAGGCCGATGCTTATTACATACATCATTTCACGGGGGCCTGCATTCCCTGCTGACTTAAACAAATTCTAATTAAGACTAATTAAAGCATCATTTATGAAAACGCTTGTGATAGTTATGCAAACATTCTGGGTGGGTATGCTTTGCATGATAATTAGCCCTTGGTTTAAATTAAGACTTGTTCCTTGACAATTATGGCTGTTGGAGTCACACTTCTCTGATAACAGGCTGTGTCCGCTCCCTACAACTGAATACAGGCTATGGACTTTAACTCAATCAAACACAATATATCAGTCAAGGGATGTATTAGGGGTTTATTCACATAGGTTCAGTAAAGAACTCTGCACACATCAGATCGCTATGTGCTTTACAGGCTGTGCGGAAGTATGCTTACTTCTGCATGTGTTTTGTGTAGACTGATGTATCGGCTGTTATCATATTATGTTTAGGGTTGTCATTTTAACAATTAATGAGTATATAAGTAGTTAATTTTATAAAATGAATTTAACAATTAATTATATATAAAAAATGTCAACTACAGGCAATGTGTCTCACCAGACACTACCTATCAGGAGCAAGCAGAACAATAAGAAAAGCCACACAAACAGGATGCATTCTTGTTCAAATACAGCTAAATGAAACATGACAGTATGGAACAGAATGCAGGGATCTTGATAAAAGTAGTTTTTTTTTTCAGCCTGACTTTACATCTTGTGAGACAATGTGAGAAAATGTTGTAAGACACTAAAATAACAAAACGTATAGTGAAGTGACATTCAGCCAAGTATGGTGACCCATACTCGGAATTCGTGCACTGCATTTAACCCATCCAACGTGCACACACACACAGCAGTGAACACACACACACCGTGAACATACACCCGGAGCAGTGGGCAGCCATTTTATGCTGCAGCGCCCGGGGAGCAGTTGGGGGTTCGGTGCCTTGCTCAAGGGCACCTCAGTCGTGGTATTGAGGGTGGAGAGAACGCTGGACATTCACTCCCCCCACCTACAATTCCTGCCGGCCGGAGACTCGAACCCGCAACCTTTGGACTACAAGTCCGACTCTCTAACCATTAGGCCACGATTTCCCAGTGCATGTTTACAAGTGCATGTTTACAAAGATTGACAAGTGAAAAATAGCAAAATAGATTGCTGCACATGGACATGGATACAGTATGCTTATTTTTAGTGATATGGATATAAAACAAACACTATGTTGCGTTCTGAAGCCGCTTTTTGTTGTTGTTTTCTTTTGACAGCTTTTCTCAGGAAATATTACTAAATGCAATTAATTGGGATTGATTTGATGAATGAATCAGAAAGTAATGTAATAACCAGAGATAACCTTCCCCATTTCACAAGGAAAAGTGGTAATTTATTTTTTAATTGTATAATTTATAATTTTGTTTTATTTATTAAACAAATCTCAGGAGTACTTGATTTTTACTGGTAAATGGCCTCTTTCTGGTCTCAAATATTTCTGTTTAATAAGCAACTGTTTTATGAAGTGATTTTAGAATAAAGTGATTTTATATTCTGACCCATATGTTAGAGTTTTGAAATAGATTTGAGCATTTTGCTCCCTTGAGCAGGGACGTAGCCATCATTTCAAAAGTGGGGGGACGGAATGTCTAGTGTTATACCTGTTTTTTTGTTGTTGTTTTTTTCAGTTAACCCTTGCCTAATTGACAGGTTTTATTTTTAATCATACCTTTTTGCTTAATATGCTTTATGATTATATATGCTTATAAAACAGAATGAAAGAAAGAGAGAAAAAATAAAAAGAAAGAAAGAAATACAATAGCTCGTCACTGGGACAGTACCATTAAAAGGACATCTTTGTACCTTATTTACCCCAAAAAGTTTCATAGTTGTACATTACGGTACATATTGGTACTCTATATGTGCACCTTTTTGAGTATAAGTTACAAAGATGTCCTTATAAGGGTACTATTGTTTACATATTTCAGATTGTATTTTGTGTGTGTTGTATGTACAGTACATGGCACACAGTAATGAATACTTGCACATTCACATACTTTATTCTGTTCTGTTGTATTATACATTAGTCTGATTACTCTATGTTAAAAGACATATCTTATCATAGACAATGCTGTAAATAATCTTTACCTCTGAAGCCTCACTGAAACTTTCTGCCTCATTCACTCTCAGCTGTGAATTCACTTCTGCCTGTCTACAGCAAATAAAGTAGTGTTTGAAACATGTACATACAGGGAATAGTGACATACAGAAGAAAATAACACATTAAATACACTGCTGGACAATAACCAATCATTTGTATCCTAAATTAATTTTTAACACTTTAGAATGATAAACACATATTCACTATTAACTATGACTTTTGCCTCAATAAACTCTTAATTTACTGCTTATTAATAGCTTGTAAGGTAGTCGTTGTAGTTGTTAAATTTAGGATTATGGGATGCAGAATATGGTCATGAAGAATACAGAATTAATATGTGTTAAGTACTAAAAAACAACCAATATGCAAGCTAATAATTACCTACTGTAGTTAAAAATGATAGCTGAGAAGTTGTTCATCATACTAATGTTATTTTGTTTTCTTCTATATTTGACTAATTATGTGTTTTCTATGATTGGTCCATATATAATCCTACAAACGCTTTTGTATTAATAGATTTTATACAATGTAAAAACAGCCAGGTGGTAAAAGACACTATCAGTTCTTCTAACCTGTGAAGTTTGTATTTCTTGCGTGTCGTCCTGATTCTGTCCTAACAAACCTAGGCTGACTGTTTCTTGTTCATTCTTGACAACACATAAAAACGTCAAATTAGTGCAATAATGACAGAGCAGCCCTAAATGAAGATCGGTCCTATATCAGATCAGTGCTTGCATACTTGATTGAAATACATCATGTAGAATTGGCAGAGTGTCACAATGCTGCAAACGCTGTAAAATCTCAGTTCAACATTATCTTTATTCTTATTTGAAGGGTTCTAATAACATACATACGTGTTAAAATAAAAGACGTTACAAAAGAGTTACTGAAAAATACACTGAAAATAAATAAGTGCATGTTTGTCCAGGCAGCTTTTTATTTCTCCATATAATGAACATCAAAACTTGCTATTTATTCAAAAAGAGCAATAGGCAGAGTCACTCAACATTGTGCAACACTATTCGGATCCCACGACAACTTACGCTGCTTGACTTCTTCGTAAAAGAGAAGTGAAGAGTTGAACTCATATGGCAAGCCATTTTAGCATTTAAACCTTCGTTCAGACTATCCATAAATATATTTACAGATAGCAAAAATTGTATTTTGACGAGTGATAATTATAATTTGACTAGTCAGAATGACAATTAGAGATATCTGCAAATATAATTGCACTAGTAAGAAATCGGATTTGAGATATCTGTAAACATATTTTGACTAGTCAAAACTCAATTTAAGATATCTGTAATGATGTTATAGATATCTTTAAAAGACGCGTCATATATCCGCAAATGTAATTAGAGATATCTCTAATTCCGTTTCGACTAGTTGCAATTATATTTGAAGATATCTGCATTGTATTTGCTAGTCCAATCTCCTGTTGCGTGACGTGAAACTACATTTCCTCAGCACCGCCCACAGTTCCGCCTCCCTAAATAACCGCTAACAACTTTAGCCTGCTTTTGTTTTCACGAAGAAAGGATATGAAGTACTTCAGGCATTATTAAGCCATGGCGGGAGCTGTTCTCGACAAAATAGCAAGAAAGTGTCAACAAATTGAAAGAGCTCAAAGTCAGGGAAATTGTGATGAGCGCGAACTTTGTGTGATATATGATTGCTTAAGAAATGCACAGAGAATTTCATATTTGCTACCTCCTGAGACGTATGAAGAATTAAACAGAAGTCTGGATGAAATTCGAACGATGCTGTCGACGCATTTGCAGAGTGAGGGAACTACAGCTTTTTCCGTCTCTCGAAGTAACTCAGGTGAATTTCTGGTTTTAAAAAGTTTGCTCTTTATCTGCAGTAATCGCATACACAAACGAGGAATCTCGGAAAGCTCGTCTTTGTCTTTTTTATGCGTTTATTTTCTGCTCTCTACTTTGATCATGACCATACCCATAGTAATACAACTGTAACTTTCTCCTCGGTCTGCAAAAAAGTAGTCTTACCAGTGTACATGCTATGTAACTATTCACTTAGAAAATGAATACAGTTGTAATACAAATTAAAATCTATGTACATAATACATATAGTTAAAAGTATGACTGTACAACAAATTGTATGCCTACATAATTTTTATGTAAATAAGGATTAAAATAACAATTCTTTGAATGGCTACTGAAAAACACTACTGATAAGGTTCCACACAAAGGTTAATCAGTCCATAAAAATGTATTTGTATGTGAGATTTCAGATTTCGTATCACACATAAGCATATACCATATTTAGGTTTAAAAATAACCAACAGACACTCAAACTGTTCAAAGTGTAATTTAATTTTTCAACTTTGCCTGGTCAAGTTCAATGACTCATAATAAAGAAATTGTATTTCTTCAACATTTGTAGGCCTACTAAAGAAAACAATGTTGAAAAAGTAGTTTAAATCTGCAATGCTGGGTAATGTACAAAGTGCTTGTTACAGAATCACCCTGTTATTAGACCATTACTTTGTTCCATCCCTTCCTTTCTTTCCTTTCTTATTTGCCACAATTTTTCTAATATTATACTGCTTGCCATTAGGAGCTGCATGCCAGTAAAACAAATATGTTGCTTTCAATTGCAGGTAGCCGAGGTAGACCAGCCATTCAAATAACACGTGACCAAATTGAATTTTTAATGAAGCAAGATCACACAGTCAAACGAATGGCAAGAATGTTAGGGTGCTCCTCCTCATTCTTGTACAAGAGGTCCAAGCTGCTTGGCGTATCAATCAGGAGCAGAATGTCAAGAGTGGACGATGGAGAACTTGAAAATGTAGTGAGACGACTACAATGCCAGTATCCAAATACTGGAAGTGAGGTAAGGCTTGTTTGATTTCATTTAAAGGTCTGTCCTATCAGTTCATAAACTAATTATTATTTAATTTTCTCCAATTCAATGCAAACATTTTAGATGATGCGAGCCTTACTGGTTGCAGAAGGATTAAAGGTTTCCCGCCAAAGGGTTTGTGAGATGTTGGTCCGTATCAATCCAGCGGCTGCTGCAAGGAGATGGAGCAGCACAGTGGCTAGAAGAGTTTATCATGTGCCCTATCCCAACAGTCTCTGGCACATTGATGGCAACATGCGCCTCATAAGGTTAGTTTAATGTAGTTTATGTTCTGCTGATGCAGCATAAAAATGGTGTGACAGTGCATTTCTCCGATACTAAAATATAGCCTAGTGTAGACCTGCATTATCAAATTCGGATTTATAGAATAAACAGCCAAACATGTTTAGAAACCTGAATAACCCAGCCATTTATGCTGGTTATGCATCTGATTTCAATTAAAAGTTATTTGTTTTTAAAGGTATTTGGTCTTAAATATGCTAAATAAATCTGCTACAGACTAGTCCATTACTGTCAACCTAAGCAGCCATTGTAAATCACAATACTACAATATCATTATAACAGTTCACCATATCGTCCTGGCCTAAAACCACTAAATGTTAAATCACTGACATTTTAGATCCAGTGACTTTTTTTTAAAGCTGGTTTGAAGGAGTCTGTACTGTGGAACTATATGAACGTTTGACTTTTAGAAAACTTGCATTTTCTATATGAATTATTAATACATTACATACAGTACATACAATTATTCTAAGTATAACACACTGTAGTTTATATTTCACTTCTATAGTCCCTAATATTCCAGTTGTCCTTATGTACACTTCCTAATTTCTTGATTATTAGACCCCGCTTTTTTCACCATTTATTCATGTTAAAATAAAAATTTGTCCAAACAGTACTTGATTATTTGTGCGCCCTGTTGTAAAGGTTAATTATTTAAAAATTTCATTTTAATGTGTCTATTGTGATGTCCTGCATAAAAGAAACCTGGGAACTGTGAAGAAGTGGGACCTGTAGCACTTCTTTGTTTGTTTCTTCACACTGTACTACCTATAATACTTAACTTACATTTGTATTATTTATTTTTTTTCTTTTAGATGGGGCTTTGTAATTCATGGTGCAATCGATGGACATTCACGACTAATCACATACCTAAACTGCAACACCGACAACTGTGCCAGTACTGTACTGTCTCAGTTTATTCAAGCAACATGCCTTTATGGTCTGCCCTCTAGGGTAAGGTCAGATCACGGTGGTGAAAACTTACAAGTGGCCTTGTTCATGAACCTTGTACAAGGACTTCAGCGCCGGAGTCACATCACTGGGGAATCAGTTCACAACCAAAGGATAGAACGTTTGTGGAGGGATGTATTTTTACATGTGCTACATTCATTCTACAGCATGTTCTACAGTCTTGAAGATTCTGAACTTCTTGATCCCAGCAATGACCTTCACAAAGTTTCACTCGGCATAGTTTTTCTTCCACAGATCCAAGCCAGACTACAGCACTTCAAAGAGGCATGGAATCACCATGCTTTGCGGACAGAAAACAATAAAACACCAACACAGATATGGACTGAGGGAATGCTGTCAAGGATGGGAAATGACAGCACAGCTCTCAACAATGTGTTTGGAGACGATCCCTACAGGCCAGAAAATTTAAATGAACTTCTGGCTCAACATGGCATTGAGTATTTGCCCACAGCTGAAACAGAAGACATCCCAGCTGTAACTGTTGAACAGCCTCAAATTAACCTCACTCCTCAGCAAATGGAAACTGTGTCCCATGCTATTGACCATATCACAGATTTAAAGACTAAGTTTCAGGTGTGTTGTGCAGAAATTGCCAATCTTTTGGCAAACTAGTGTTGCAGATTAGAGTGTGTTAATAATGTCATTCTTTTGTAATATTTTAATATGTAAACGATTTAACTACAACAATGCTCTGTTGAAGAATTAATAGATGCTTACAGTAGATGCTGACATTGAAAAAATAATTTTCTGTGAAAAGCTGGTGTACAAGTGAGAACCTGAACAAAGAGTTAAAAGTGAGCAATGTTACTGTGTTTTTTCCACAATAAACAGTAACATGCACAATGCAGAATAATGCATTTTATTTTGGAATAGATGCACATCTCAAACATATTTGACTTGAAAGTGGTTCTTAAATGGAACTTTAAATTAATAAAAGGTGTACTCAGTTGTAACTGTACCTAAAATTACTTTATATAAAGAGGTAATATTAAGGCTTAAAGCATGAGACTTCTGGAAGTCATAATGCATTGACAACATTTTTTCTTTGTTAACCTTTTCCTTTAAAAGTGGAAAAATGTACATTCTTTTTTTTTCCACTCCAAAAATTCAGAACATAGAAACTAATACACTTTGTACTATTTGAGGTTGAGTAAATGGTCACAGAATTTTCATATTTGGGCTAACTCCCCCTTTAACAATGACAACAAGATACAAACTCACAACAAGATACAAACTCAACACAATGCAACAAAACCCCATCCATTATGGATGCAGCTCTAGATTTCAGGCAACACCAAAATATGGGCTTTGCATGATTCCCTCCGTCATGTAGGTCTTGAACATTTCATATTCTTTGTGTATCGGCAGTCGTAATATAATGAGGCAAGTATTGGCCTCTGGAAAGATTTTTCCGTCTTGATGGAGGAACTCTATTTCTGGGCGGTGGGGGAAACCCAGGGGTGGCACTGTGGAGGCTCCAGTGGTAAATTCCATTATTCTCTCAAGAGTGACTGCATCACTCTCTCCCTCTGCAAAGTATATGTACAGAAAATCACAAACTTCAAAAGACTCTAACCTATTATAAAATGTGTGGTAAGTGCAGTTCTTTGACAGCGATATTTTGATCTAAACAGAGTTAGCCAGCCTGTCTAATTATGACTACATCTAACTGCATTGTTTCTATATTTTTTCTGATTACAAAAAAAAAAATTTGTTCTGCATAATGGCTAGATTCACCACAAATAAGATAATTTTTCATTGTGAACACTCCTTTTCTTCAAATCTAAGTCACTGTTTTTATTAATCACTTTTTGTTTTTAGAGGACCAACAACGTAAAACAAAGAAAAGCCAATTAAAAATAAAAGCTACATAAAGTAGCGTTGGCATTCCAGCTATTAATTTAACGGCATGTGTCCCATTCAAACAGTCTGAATATTAATATTTACTGTAATCGTAGTGATTCAGGACAAGACACAAACACAACTTGGAAAATGGATTTAGTAATTCACTCATTATACTGTATACATTTTGAAAAAAAATGACATGGATGTACCTTTAACATTACATAAAAAACATTTCATACCTTCAACATCGATCAACCAGTCCCTCCAGTGGCATACAGTCTGGTTTTCCTTTGCCCTTCTGTTGCTCCCTTGTGGGGAGAAGTTAACATGAAAAAGACTGCAGAGATCCTTTGCCTGAAGGGGCCTCTGCTCATTGATGAACATATCATAAAAAAGTGCAGGATATTTCTGCATCTCTTCCAGCAAACCGAGAGTTTGCAACCCTTCTGAAAACCTGTAAAACAAACATAGCACTCAATGTAAGTTTCAAGCAGATGATAGCTATGTTGTCAGAAAGGAAAGGCTTAAAAATTTACTTCACCCCAAATAAATTAAATTCTGTCATTAATTATTCTGGTCAACCCATAAGACCTTCATATATGTTCATATACAGGTCCTTTTAAAAAAATTAGCATATTGTGATAAAGTTCATTATTTTCTGTAATGTACTGATAAACATTAGACTTTCATATATTTTAGATTCATTACAACACAACTGAAGTAGTTCAAGCCTTTTATTGTTTTAATATTGATGATTTTGGCATACAGCTCATGAAAACCCAAAAAATCTCAAAAAATTTGCATATCATGAAAAGGTTCTCTAAACGAGCTATTAACCTAATCATCTGAATCAACTAATTAACTCTAAACACCTGCAAAATATTCCTGAGGCTTTTAAAAACTCCCAGCCTGGTTCATTACTCAAAACCGCAATCATGGGTAAGACTGCCGACCTGACTGCTGTCCAGAAGGCCATCATTGACACCCTCAAGCAAGAGGGTAAGACACAGAAAGAAATTTCTGAACGAATAGGCTGTTCCCAGAGTGCTGTATCAAGGTACCTCAGTGGGAAGTCTGTGGGAAGGAAAAAGTGTGGCAGAAAACGCAGCACAACGAGAAGAGGTGACCGGACCCTGAGGAAGATTGTGGAGAAGGACCGATTCCAGACCTTGGGGGACCTGCGGAAGCAGTGGACTGAGTCTGGAGTAGAAACATCCAGAGCCACCGTGTACAGGCGTGTGCAGGAAATGGGCTACAGGTGCCGCATTCCCCAGGTCAAGCCACTTTTGAACCAGAAACAGCGGCAGAAGCGCCTGACCTTGGCTACAGAGAAGCAGCACTGGACTGTTGCTCAGTGGTCCAAAGTACTTTTTTTGGATGAAAGCAAGTTTTGCATGTCATTCGGAAATCAAGGTGCCAGAGTCTGGAGGAAGACTGGGGAGAGGGAAATGCCAAAATGCCTGAAGTCCAGTGTCAAGTACCCACAGTCAGTGATGCTGGTGTTGGTCCACTGTGTTTTATCAAGGGCAGGGTCAATGCAGCTAGCTATCAGGAGATTTTGGAGCACTTCATGCTTCCATCTGCTGAAAAGCTTTATGGAGATGAAGATTTCATTTTTCAGCATGACCTGGCACCTGCTCACAGTGCCAAAACCACTGGTAAATGGTTTACTGACCATGGTATTACTGTGCTCAATTGGCCTGCCAACTCTCCTGACCTGAACCCCATAGAGAATCTGTGGGATATTGTGAAGAGAAAGTTCAGAGACGCAAGTCTCTGGGTAAAAGAGTATTTTTCTATACCAAAAATATACCAAAATATATGAAAGTCTAATGTTTATCAGTACATTACAGAAAATAATGAACTTTATCACAATATGCTAATTTTTTGAAAAGGACCTGTATGTTCTACCATGACAACTTTCAGAAGGTGTTAGCATGGTAGTATCTTTATTTGAGTTCTGGAGGTTAACTAAAGTCCTGGGATGTGAAAACCAATGAGGGTGAATAATTAACAACAGAATTTTAATTGTTGGGCACTTACTGGTCCAAGGCAGCTCTTAGCCTTCCATTCACAAAGAACTCTGCAGCTGACTGGACAAGAGAGTTCCTTTCTGTCAGGCTTGATACATATCTCAAGGCACCAATGATACTTAAGCTGTCTGCTGCTTCTGTAATGGCACAATTTGCCTCCAGAACATTTGTTGCTTCCTGTATCTAAAACAGTTGTGAAAAAAGAAATTTTACAATTGTGAGAGAAAAAAATCTAAAACCGGCATGATAAAGAGGTCATGTGATGCATTTTCTTGTTTTCCTTTTTCTTTAGTGTGTTAATTAGGTGTTCGTGCTTGTATAAGATTTGCAGTTACAAAGCAGTGTCCCACAAAAGGTAAGGTGACACATTTCAACCACATTTATACCAAAGAGCTCTGTTATCAGTGGAAAACGAAACCATCTGTATCAGCATAGAATGAAATTGTTACACAAAGAGAACCATTTGTACTGCTGGTGGAAAAGCAGCTCTAGATGTCTTGTGTTGTTTCACACTGGCGCCTGCTCAAGCAGAGCTGAGCATAATTTACCCATTAACTGTCTTATATGAAATTTGAAAGCTGTAGCTTGCGATTATGGTAAGGGGCATTCAATTTCTGACACACACTTGTGGTGTTCGGTCAATCACAGTGACCGAACAATCAATCACAGCCCCTACTTTGAGCTGGAAGGAGAAGCATTGTAGAAAATGCCACATTTGAGAGAGGCTGGGCATAGAATAGTATATGAAAAATAATTAATGCACAGTATATGAAAAATAATGTGTTTTTTAAACATTGAAGCATGTCGACACATATTTTACCAAATACACAAAATAATGATCTTTAATAATAGCATCATATAACACCTTTAAACAGTTCTCAAACATCTCCGTACCTTGATTAGTTGCTCCCTCAATGTATGATCTCCAATCTCATCCACTGAGGCAGGGGATGTTGGCACACCACAGAGCTGCTGAAAAAGCCTTTCAGAGAAGAAATGTGGTCCAACTCCTCCATGGACGACACACAAAGCAATCATCTTCCCCACTGATGCATACAACGTAGTCTCCAAAGCTAAAGCAAAACAGAAAAAAATATTGATGTCAGAAATTCCTACATAACCATTATGAATATTTTTAAGTTAATATTTTATCCCTCAGTCACCACTGGCTTAAATTTTGTTATTAGAATTCAGGTGATCTGATCATAATTGGACTGTTTAATGCAGGTGAAAACAGGGACTGTCATTCTTACATTCTACAGTCTTACATATCATTAATGTAACTGAGGAAAAATGACTTTTTTTAACAGATTCATCTTTTTGACCCTTTGTAAGTCTTATCTGTGTCAAAATTGTTTTGTCTTAGAATTGCATATGAACTAAAAACGGCAAGCTATATGATCAAAACTGTGTCCTATAAAGTCACAATTTCTAGATATAAACTCTATAAGTCAACTTTAAACTTTATTGCCCGGTTTCACAGACAGGATTTAGACTAAGCCAGGATTAGGCCATAGTTCAATTAGGACTTTTGAGTAATTTTTATAAACATGCCTTTTTAAAAACATTACTGGTGTGCATCTTGAGACAAAACAAAGGCAGTGATATATTTAAAGATCAATCAATGCAAGTTTCTTTCAGCTGAAACCGCTCAGACTTGCATTTTAGTCTGGAACTAGGCTTAAGCCTTGTCTGTGAAACCAGGGGTATAAGTCACAATTGCAAGTTTGTATCCCATAATTGAGGATAAATAGTTACCTTTTTTATTTTGTGGCAGCTTCCACATAAAACATCTTTGCATATGAAATACATATACATGCATACTGTATGTGTAACTCTCTTGAATACGTTTACAAATTTTTAGTATAACAGCGGTATAAATTAACAAAATGTGAGGTGTTGATTATAGCATTATATTTTGATCTACCCTCAACACTTGAAAGGTTACAGGGATGAGCACTCAGTGTTGATCAAGTGAATGCAGTGATCTCATCATTGCAACATGATTTCTGCTCTCTCACAAAATCCTTTTATCACAACTAACAGTGCAAACAAGATGTAAATACAGCATATAGTACAGTGTACCCCTGTCATTCATTGTAACAGACCCGTATACAATAAAAGTCTTTACTGGACTACCAAGTTAGATATTATTTCTGAAACTAGCAGAATGTTTTAATAGAACAATGTGAAACTTACAAAATTAAATTTTTCATGACCCCATAAAAAATCCAAACACAAGAGATCAAAAAGACTGTTCGACTATTTGACTCTTAAGGTGGAATCCAAAAAGCATCATCTGACCAGTAGTGGTGTGAGGAAAAAATAACTACTTTTTCAAGGACACTGAAGAGCTGAACAGCATTACAACATAACCTGACACAAAAGCTTTCTGCTTTAGCAGGAGTACTGACCTTGAGTGTCTAGAGCCAAACTCCTGTCTTTCTCATTGCCCTGAAAAACATTTGATTGATGGACGGCCCGCATCAACAACCGCAAGTATTCTCTAGTAGGGCCACCTTCATCTATTGCCCCTTCCCCATTTTCATCAGCATCAACAAACACTACATCTAGTTTTGCTTGTGGGTTGAATCGTCGCCGTTTGATAGCTTGCAGGCTGCAGTGTAATATGTTTTCTCTGAACACATTTATTTGGTTTGCTGTTGGGCAGATGTTTCCATCAATTTTGCTTTGCAGTTTTTTTAGAATGGTCTGTAGGTCAACCCTGCAAAAGACAAAGATTGGATGTTTTTAGTCAAATGCTGAGCATTTTGGTATATTTCAGAATATTGCTAGTTGCATAAAGCTCGCTCCCGCATGCAGGGACTTCCAGTCACAAAGCAACCTCATCCCATTATTTTTAAATGAAGAGTTGTTGGCTTTCTGTGTGTGTGTGTGTGTGTGTGTGTGTGTGTGTGTGTGTGTGTGTGTGTGTGTGTGTGTGTGTGTGTGTGTGTTTGTTTGTGTGTGTTTGTTAATTTGTGAATGCATAAAAATATTTTTTTAACTGTTAGTAAATAAGCATATATAGGAACATACTCATCTAGGACCACGGAGCTCCCTTGAGCTATTAGGGATAGATCTACAATGTCTGATGGCTGGGGAGATGGAGAACTAAGTGGCGTCTCCTCATCAATGTCTATGACAATTGGCTCTGCAGGTTGGTCTTCAAAATTAAAATTAATGAATGGAGTCTGAGCTGTGAACGAAGCCACAGAAGGCTGTACATAGGGCTGAGCAACTGAAGACTGGGCAGTGGGCAGAACAACTGCAGGCTGGGCAGAGGTCGGAGTGACTGGAGACTGGACTGGGGATAGAGCCACTGAAGACTGAACAAAGGACGAATCCACTGGAGGCTGGGCAACATTTACAGGGTCGCTGTGTTTTTCCTGAAATTAAAAGAACAAAGAACAATAATGACAAAACTGTGATTTAAAAAGTAGTGTCGAGCTCACACCCGGAGCAGTGGGCAGCTATTGCTGTGGCGCCCGGGGAGCAGTTGGGGGATTGGTGCCTTGCTCACCTCAGTCGTGGTATTGAGGGCGGAGAGAGCACTGGTTATTCATTCCCTCCACCTTCAATCCCTGCTGGACCTGGGACTCAAACCCGCAACCTTTCGATTACAAGCCTTGCTCCCTAACCATTAGGCCACAGCTGCCCCCAAGTTAGGCTATATTAGGTTATATTGCCACAACCCATTGGGTGTGGATGACAATTCGATTCAGAACTACAAACACGAGTACAAAATGTAAAAAAAAAAAACAATGTGAGACCAATGGAGAGGGGGTTTGAGTGACTAATAATAAAAATGTAAACTGAAAAAAAAAAAAAAAAGTTTATTTAATGTTATGTTTCATCTTAACTAACATTTAAAAAGATCCATTATGCCTTGAAATTTTAAATGCATCATTATGCATGAATAGACGAGTATAACTTCACATGTAAAACCCATAATTTGCAGATCAACCTGCTACTTATTTTCTCTCCAAATAGTAGGAAATCAATTGAAATGTGGAGGATATTAACTGTGAAAAGATGATTGACAGGTCAGTTTAAAGTACCGTTTAAAGACAGTTTTATGACTGGATAGAATGTCCCAAAGCTTGCCTACTCTTCAGTCACACACTCAAACTTATGTACATTTTCTTCAAAAAAAGAGTACATACTTTTAGGGCACGGTATAGGCAAACTGGGACAAAGGGATTGATTACCACCTGTTTGATTAATTAGTCTTGTTTGATTTCCTTTTTAAGTTGTACCCTTACCGTCACTTGTTGTCCAGCTTTTGCTGCCTGTCTGCCTGCATTTTTGGATCATTACATTAAACTGGATCAAAGAATAAGTTTGAGAATCAAAATTTAATTGAATAGAAAAATGTGTCAAAACCCAGCCCTGTTAATCACATCTGATCAATCCTTGAAACTCCAAATGAGTAAACAATGCTTTCCTAAAACTTAACAGGGACAATCAGACCAAAAATTATAATAATTTATCAACAAAAGGTAATGCATATGGCCATATGAAAATCATTATGAAAAAAAAAAAACTTGCTCAAGTATACTGCTGTAGTAACCTACCAGATTATCCAAGGGTGATGTCCAAAGGATATACAATGTAGAGAACGGTTTGATTCCATGATCTGAAATTGACCCAGTAGAAGTGCTCTCTATAGCATTTGAAGAAGTAGCTTCCTGGATTCTGAACATCTCACTGGCCATTTCATCTTGCCCAATAAAATCAAACAAAACCTAAAAAAAAGGCCCACGATGGCAAATATTATTAAAATAAAGAAATCCCAGAAATGAGGAAAAGAAACTAAATAAAACATCTATGAAAAAATCCTTAATCCTTCTTCACAATGAACTTCTTACTTGAATTGGATCAGCCATGATGAACTTCCTCTTAATTAAATCTCCATTTGGATATTTGACTTTCAGAAATTCTCCATCTAGAGGTTCAACATGAACGGCCATTCGCTGGCGTCTTTCCTCAATGGCCTAAAAAAAGATATATAAAAAAAAAAAAATGAAAATTCAATAAAATATTTAGTGGCAGCACTAACCTTTTTGCGCTTTTCTTCCAGAACCCCATAGCAGCGCCTCCTTCTGTCCAGCAATACCATAGATTTAATATACATTTTTGTGCACCCAAATTTTAACCATGGCAAGCAAACTGCAATAAGTCAAAAATGACCTTTTCTATATCTGCCAACAAAGAAGCATTATATTCTTCATCTTGCTGGGAACGTATAGCTCGCCACTCCTGAAGGAAATAAAGTACAACTGTGAGTCACAAATCATTAATAGTTACAACCTTTGACAACATCAAAAATAATTTCCCTCACATGCAGATTTACAGATTCTGTAATCTCAGCATTGAAGGAGGTTTCATCAAGTGCTGTAGTATTGGATGGTTGTTGTGAGTTCTGGGAAATGGCTGTGGATGGTGTCATTACCTAGGAGAAGACAAAAAAAAAAAAAAAAAAACGACAAAGACTCACTGCACAGTAAGGAATTTACTTGAACTGTCACCTAACATTAAATGTGCACTGTGCAGAAACATATTTTATATGTATAAACATAATTTATATTAAGGTTAAATTAAAGGCCAATTCAACTGAACATGTCTTAAAGAAATGACTCATTCATTTGAATATTTAGGCCCAGATTTACTAAACAGGACAAATTAGCACGAGAACACAATCCCATAAATGCATTGATGGGAGTATAAAGTTCTGGGGTAGATTTACATTAAATAACTTCACTCACATGCAGATTTACAGATTCTGTAGTCTCAGCATTGAGGGAGGTTTCATCAAGTGCTGTAGTATTGGATGGTTGTTGTGAGTTTTGGGGAATGGCTGTGGATGGTGTCATCACCTAGAAAAAGACAAAAAAAAAAAAAAAAAAGACAGAATTTGTTAGACTCACTGCACAGTAAGGAATTTACTTGAACTGTCATCTAACATTAAATGTGCACTGTGCAGAAACATATTTTATATGTATAAACATAATTTATATTAAGGTTAAATTAAAGACCAATTCAACTGAACATGTCTTAAAGAAATGACTCATTCATTTGAATATTTAGGCCCAGATTTACTAAACAGGACAAATTAGCATGAGAACACAATGCACTGATGGAATGTAAAGTTCTGGAAAATACTAGCACATTGACGAGCACAAGTTTTGTTATGCCAAAAGAGGGTTGTGTTAGAGCAAAATGTCAGTATATCTGGCCCTTGGACTTTGTTTAACGTGTAGTGAAGTCATACCTGTGAAACTTCAGCTCTTGGGACTATATAGAGCCTGCTCTTTCCAATTGCTTTTTTTTAGGTCTTTCACACTATTTGCATGCACTTTTTCTATCTTCCGTCCTTTTCCTGCTCTTGCCAAATGAAAACCTATTAAGTTTAAATTCACAGTTGGGTAGCATTGGCAGACAAAATTGTTTAATTCGGACAGAGTCCAATTTAATTGAATTTTTGATCGTTGGGTTCCTCTCCCTGTTGTTTCGTGTACTGGTCTACCTACAAAATTGAAAGTACACATAAGCAACATAAAATAAACAACAGCTCATCAACTAATCATATACTGTATGTAAGAGATCAGGTTTAATATAATACAGCTCACTACCAAGTTTGGTGAACAATAAGTAACATTTCCTGTTTTTAAAATGATTTTTTTCTGGTATTTAAAACACTTTAATGCCCACCAAGATTAAAAAGTGTCCCTCTGATAGCTGACTGCTTTTTAAACGCTCCTGTGAGTGTTTGCATAGGCACTCTGTGAAGACTGTCAAAGGTTTCAGTTTACAACGGGTCTTTGCTGCATTAACATTTGTAGGTAGTCACTGACATATCTGTTGCAAAAACACAACGTCCAAACAGATGTGTTTAATTTAATCAGTATCTACACCACCAGGAATGGCAAAAATGACTTTTTGTTCACTGCTTCTTCGTGTCTGCACACTCACAAATCCATTCATTATTACTAACGAAGTATAACAAGAAAACCATTGCTGTGTAGACAGCTCCATTGATGACGAGTTTTTGAAACAGTACTACTTTGCATACCTCGCATTGACCTGAAGTACTGAACAGCTTCAGTGAATATAATGCCAGCAATCTTTGCTCACTTTCTGTATTAAAGCTGTATTAATGTTTTTCATGCTACTAACTACAAAATAAAAAGTTTCTGCATTAATAAACTCATTTAAATGTGCAGGTGAATCCAAGAGACTATGATAACCATAGCAATGGATGGAACAAAAAAATCGGATAGGGTATGTCAAATGATCTGTGCAAGTTTTAGAGTGTAAAAGCTAAATTATAGAAAAAAATACAAGTTAAATAAAGTATAAAATAGTTGTAAATACTTGTTTTTATTATCTGCCCTGACAGTAATTTCCTTTTATGAATAAACAGGATAAGCTAATCTTAAAAATGGTTTTGAAATATTTGAATTGGTAATTCCAAAATATAACGCTGTCATACATCTGAAATCCTTATATATCAAGTATATATTTACCTAATCCCATGTTTGCAAACCGCTCAAGCTCTGTTGTAGATGGTAAAATTGCAATATCTGGGCCTGAGAGCAGGAAAAGGTGTGTCTGCCAGACAGAATTTTCTTGCCTTCCCGGTGGTCCTGGCACACACATAGAAATACACAGTTAAATAATATCTTAAACACTGGTAAATCACTGTTAATTTTGCAAATGGTTACATAGCACAACCCAGCTTACTGTTAAGTCGTTGGACCTGACGCCGGAAAAGGCGTCTAGTTGAAGTAAGGAGATTGTTATTATCGTTAGCTGAGAGCTGTTGTCTGGCTCTTGAGATGCTGTTAAAAACTGTCAAAGATCGCTGGCTGCATCTCCTGATCTGATGACATGGTAGGCTGAGAGAAAACAGTTTTCCCCAAACGTATCAAGGTCAGGAATTTAATATTGCCTAAAATATCCAGATTTTGTTTTTCCGTTTTCATACATGCTTAATGTAATGAAGCAAGTCTGCACAGACCGATCAGCATATGACATTAACGTAAGCAACAGAAAAACAAAACCTGAATATTAGACGTAGAAATCCTGGCCACGACACGTCCGAGGAAAAAAACGGCACGTAGGGTCACTCTACAGAACAGAATATTGTACATTGCAATGTGGAATTCACCAGCCCATACCTTGGTAGCAGCAATGCCACATTTTCACAATTAAGGATAAAAGAAAATTATACATTACCATCGAACATGAAGATGGAGCCAAACAAAATAGCTATTTTATTTATAAGAGAATTGGTCTATAAAAGACTCGTTTACGTTCCTGTAAGTTACGTGCTCTGAAGACATTTCCACTCACATTTAATGACTACATGAAGCACAGCAAATCCGACCATACGTAAACAGCAATATGTAAAAATGTGGATAAACATTTAAAACCTAATAAATAGCCTATGGCCACACCATATAACTTATGCCTGATAGGCTATATCAATTTATTACACGGCTCTCTGGAATGCTTGATTCTGATTGGTCAGTTGAGACATTTGCAGGTTCGTTCTTTTCAAATAATAACCGCTCCAAAGTAATAATGCATAGCCGGTACTACTTGTATGTTTAAAATCCCTCCGCTCCAACAAAGATTACCGTTTGGCGCCATCTTGTGACAAACAGAATGTTAGTCACGTGGTACTATATCGTTTCGCGGAAGGATAAAAATTTTAATTTAAAACAAATATGCCAATAAAACGTGTAATAAGCGGGATAATGTACAGGCAGCCTGTAGTTATCGCGAAATAAGCCCCTTCAGTGTGATACAAGACCCTCCGCCTCGCGTCGGGTCCTGATCACACTGTCGGGGCTTATTTCGCGATAACTACCGGCTGCCTGTACATTATCCATTACTTGACATTGCAATTTATGAATTAAATCAACATTACGACAAAATGAAAAACATAAACATAAATTATTAGGGGGCTAAATATAATATAAATTCCGGCGCTATCTCTGACAACTATATAGTAATAATATATATTACCTTACAAGCTGTTCATTTACAACGCAATGAACGCATTGTTGTAAATGATTTGCAAATAATGCAGTTACAATTACAGTGTTAACCTACAGGAATTATTTAATTACCTGAAAACCAGGTCAGGCCGTTCTGAGATTTTGGCGCGCTCGTCGAAGACCATATGGTTAAGGCGGGGCTTAGCAAAGGGGTGGTTTGTGTACACAATTAAGATATCTATTAAATAATTATGACTAGTCAGAATGTTAATTCTAGATATCTACATTCAGATTCTTCCTAGTCACAAAGCTGAATGCGGATATCTCCAAAGAAAGATCCTCCTAGTCGAAAATCTGATTGAGATATCCATAATTAAATTGCAGATATCTTTAAATAAGTTTTGACTAGGAAGAATTCCAATTCAAGATATCTCTAATCAAGTTTTGCCTAGTCAAAAATCCAATTCAAGATATCTACAACTGTAATTCGACTAGTAGTAAATTATTTACAGATATCTACAAATGTATTTGTGGATATCTTTAAAAATGACGAATGAAAGATATCTCCAATTGGATTATGACTAGTAAAAAACCCAGTTAAAGATATCTTGAATTATAATTTGCACTAGTGGCAACTCAGTTAGAGATATCTCTAATTTAATTGTCACTAGTAAAATTGTAATTAGAGATATCTCTAATTACAATTCTGCCTAGTGAAAAATCATTTATAGATATGTTTAATTACAATTTCTACTAGTCAAAACTCATTTGTAGATATCTGAAAATATTTTCCAATGGAAGTTAATGGAAGAATATGACTAGTCATAAAAGCAATATAGATATCTCTAATGTATATTACGACTAGTCAAATTAACATTGTAGATATCTTCAATGCATATTATGACTAGTCACAATCACATTGTAGATATCTTGATTGCAATTACGACGAGTCAAAATTGCAGAATAGATATCTGGAATTGGAATTATGACTAATCAAAACTGAATTATGACTAGTATGGCAAAGAGTATTTAATGCTAAAACGGCTTGCCATAGAACTCATCTCGACCTCTAATGAATGATGGATACAGCGCGGGACCGCGGGCGCGAGCCTGGGCGTGTAGTGACGTGACAAACTGAGTGACAGATTGCCATGGAAACGTAAACGTCATGTATAAATTATCTTGTCTCTTTGAATTTTAAATCATTCTGCATTTATATACATTGCTCCATTAAAACCTCAATATGTCGAGAACACAACTGTCCAATGAAAAAGTGCGGGGCACGAATTTACTTTTTATAAAAAGTGGGGGGGACACGTCCCCCACGTAATCTACGCCCCTGCCCTTGAGCCATTTTAAAAAGTGGTCATGAATAGATTTGCTTTGTAACATATTTAATGGTTAGCATCTTAGATCTAAATCAAGTAGTAATACTGTGCTAGTGTTTATTTTGCTTGTACCAAGGTACTTTTGTACTTTTTTTTCCCCTCCTCAGTCTTTCTTCTTTTTCTCTGTCTTTATCGGTGTGGCACAGTCCACCTCTGAAATAAGACTCTCATCTGTAGAGTACTGTTCAGCTTTGCTTAAAACAAAGAGTGCATGAAATCACTATAACAAATATAAACGTCAGCCGCTTCTTACAATAACAAGCCCTGACTAAGCACTTACCTACAGCCATCACACGTAGAAATAAACTCTGTTATGTTTGATTTGTCAGGCGGTATGACTTCAAAAGCAGTCTCATTAATCAGCATCCAGTGGCCTGTTCTATGTGTTTGTAAACGTGTAGCCTTCTTTATGGCTTAAGTCAGCCGTGCAAATAATTTGGAGACATGAATTTAAATAAGTTTGTTTAAAAGGCTAGTTTTATTTAACACAACAGACAAAAGACTTTCAGTGAAATCTACCAGTCAAGAAACTATCCATGCAAAAGTTATGTTCTTGCAGTCAGATTATTATGGAAAACCGCTCTCCAAGTACATTTCCTCCAGGGACATTTACTGGTAATATTGGTGACTTAAGTGTGGATTCTCTCTGCTCAGGTGTTGAGACTTGAGACGTTTGTTTATGTGTTTGTACAACACTCATTACCTCTCTGTTGTTTGTTTAGGGGCCCCATGCTCTTCGATTTTTGGCCTGCTTCAGCTATATTGCTTTCCCTGAATGGAAGACAGCTGGTTCAATATTTAAAATAGAGAGCGAGAGGGAGAGAAAGAGATAGAGAGAGACAAACCCGAGGAAAGTCCTCACACAGCCCGGTTAACATGTTGAAGCGGGTGCGCGGAGCACGCAGATGGCACGCCGTTCCCAGATTTCATTTAAGCTAACCTAATCCTCTGCCTGCTCCCTACAGAAAGGCTGGGAATTAACCGCCATATGTCAACTAGATTTGTCAGATTATTCATTACAATTAATTGCTGCTCTCACTTAAGGCCTCTAAGGCTGTGAATCGCTTCGAATTCTACTGCAAACACAAAAATTATGAGTAAAAGACTTTAGCCCTGTCATTCAAATTTCAGTCTGACCTTTAGCAGAGATCAGATCTTCGTGAGTTAGCATGTGGGTGAGGCTCTCTAATTGGTGTTCGTTCCCTTTCCCTCCATGCTTTTTTACCCCCTTGTTTGGCTCAGTTTGCTGGTAGTCTGTCCGTCTTCTTGACAGTGGAGATGGGAGAGCTATCTTACAGTGGAAATGACTGCTTGTCTCTTAATTTAATCTTTACAAGTAGTGTTGAGGAGTAACTAACAGTAGTAACGCTACTACCTTAACCGCTTTTTTCGGTGAGGCAAATAAAGATTATTTATAAATTTTACACACATTTTATATTATGGTAATTCAGAGTGCTTCACATACAAAGAATTTTAAAATTATGTTTTGATAATTACAGCAGATGCTTAAGAAATAAAATTAACAATAAAAGGTAAACAAATAGATTTTTTAACAAAAAGTTGATTCAAAGTGTAGTTCAAAACAAATAATAAGAAAAGGGAAGAATAAATAATATGCAGTGCATAAGTAGGACGCAGTAGAATGCTCATTCAGTAAATGCACAGCTAAATAGATGTGTTTTTAATTTGGATTGAAATGTGACCATGGTTGGAGCACATCTGATCTGGTCTATTAGGTTTATATTCAATGAGCATATTTGCCATGTATAAAGGTCCTAGGACATTGGATGATTTATAAACGGGTTCTAGTAGGTACTTTAAAATCAGTTCTAAATGTAACTAAGACCTGAGGACTGTTGTGGCAGGCTAAACATCAACTTGAACATGGATAACTTTTAACTATAACAAGCCATTTTTTTATATATCTTAAAAACTTCAATGTAGCTTGCTACAGATTCAGTGTTGTTTAACTAATAAAAAGTTAGTGTTTCTTATCAAACACTGTCTCGGACAACCTAGAATGACCCAGTTTTTTTTTTTTTTTTTTTTTTTAAATTATACTTCTAAAAATGGAAATGAAAAAGAAAACCTGTGGCATGGGGACCGAGACATCAAGAGAAAATCAAGCACACTTCATATTTATGTTGCTGTATAAAACATGCAAAACATTCACCCTGAAGCCTTTGCAAGGACTGTATGAAGTACACTAATAGGCAGCACGATTAATGGTCTTATTCTGTAAAATAAGCCTAATGTTGTCATGATTAATGCTTTCTCCATGTGCTGCTCTCCTCATTGGCACCTATGCAAATACCAGCACCTCAAACTATGTGAACAGTTATGGCCTCAAACTAAACCACTTCTACAAACTCTGTTTTGTTTCTTTTATTCCTTCAAATATGAAATTTGTTAAGCCTGTAAAAAAACAAAACAAAAAAAAAATAAAACACTTGACTGATCATGTGATTAAAGTAATGATTATTTTCTTAAGAGCTTCTTCAAGCCAAAGTGTTGTTATCTCAACATGATTGACACAAATCCACATAATGCACTCATATTTAATGAGATATTTTGGTTCATTAGTGAGTTGAACATGGCAGAGAAGTGATTTCATGCTGGTTCTGATTGGACTACTTAATTATGCTGTCTCTGAGAGCGCTGGATCTGTGAGTGGGTGGTTCAGGAGTGTTAGTGAACACCTTTGGCTCAGCTAATGAGCAGGTGAGAGCTACAGAAGCTCTTGGCCACTGATGTCATGACATCGACTCATTTTCACATTGCTGATTGCTCAAACCTGTTGTGTTTCATCCTCTTGCTTCTGAAGCACAGTGCTGCTCTAATGTGGACTTTCTCTTGAGATGAATCCCACTGAAGATGGGGATTAAGAGCTTTCAAACTATGGTTAAGATATATTCAATTGCAGTTTATTTTTATTGTGGAAAACAAAATGAGTTAACACATCTATAATTCATGATTTAACAGACGATTTTATCTAAAGCACATTAGAAACAGTAGCAGCTTGTGAGGGTAAGCCCCTATCAAGAGCTGGTGTCAGACTTGTTTTTGGCCCTCACTTACTGTAAGGACACAGAGGTTATAAATAATTTCTCATATATATATATATATATATATATATATATATATAATTGATTTAGATAAATATATCTAATTAATTACATGATGTTTCGATTAATTAATCTAATTAATCACAATTAATCACAAAATTTATTTCACGGTGAAAATACCCACAACAGACTTTTTAAAGATATTTTTGTGTTAAATGAGAAAGTATCAAGTAGACATTGCAAATTGTAGCTTTAGAAATATTTTATTTTTAGGCTACAACGTTTTAGGCTACAACGGCCTAACATAAACTATGGAACATGAAAGAAGATAATTTGAGTAACATCTCAGTATTGTTTGTTCATACAATGAAAGTCATTGGTAACCAAAACAGCTTTGTTACCAACAGTCTTCAAAATACCTTATTTTATGTTCTACAAAAGAAAGGTTTGGAACAACATTAGGGTGAGTAAATGATGACAAAATTGTAATGTTTTGTGTGAACAATCCCTTTAATGTTATTATTATTATTAATTGTAAATATCATTCATTAGATACGTTCAAACTGCTGATTCATTCAGAATGAAGTAAACGGCTTTATGAATGGGTTTTTGAATCATGGGTTCACACGATTCGTTCAAAACGTGGCTTCATTCAGAAACTAATTACCGCTGTGTTGCTCGGTGACGCATACAAATTGTGTTATGGCTTTTTAAAGGTAATTATGTTATTTGCAAAATTGAGCAAAAAACTCAAAAAAATAAATAAATAAAAATGGTGCTATATAGCACTAAAAGTGGTTGTTGGCTCGTAATCATAGGGGAACCACTTTTGGTGCTATATATCACCATGTGGAAATTGCAATAAATCGCAAGTGGCAACTTCTCACTTTGAGCACACGAATGCGTGTGTCATTTATTTTTTAGGTACAACACAGAAGAGAAACATGATGCTCAACCGCGTCCCATGTCACCACGCAATTTAAAGGGACCGCGATCCCTGTAGTAATGAATAACACACTAAGAACAAAGTGCTGCGTTTATAATCAACAGTATATAGAACTACGCTTAATAACAAAGGTGAATTATGTATGTCACATTCACTACACACGTCCCCCCAGAATTCACCATATCAGAAGAGAAAAAAAAAAAAAACAGTCAACGGGGAGGTGGTCATATCAGTCGGCCACAACGGCTGCGCTGTTCCGGAGGTCGAGGAGACCCCACTGCAGGCGGAGTCCCGTCATTACACGTGTGTGGGGCATGGAGTGGAGATGGCTTGGGAGTAAGGGGGGCAAGGGGTGGGCGCAGAGCAGGAGGTCGTCCGCGTCGTGGGGGCTGAGCCAGGTCAATGGGCCTAGCCACGTCCAAACGGGATGCAGGCAGGACGCTCCTTTGTGCCCCCGTGTCGCACAGAAAACGGCGTCCGGAGATGCTGTCGCGGATGAAAAGCAGCCTGCAGCCACTTTGCATGGTAGAAACACAAACCCGAAGGCTGTTGGGGGCCAGAAGGCTGCTGCCGACGAGAAGTAGTTGCCGCAACGAGTGTGGAGTCGTCCCGCGTCGCCATAGCGACGTGCGCGGGAAAAAACGCGGCCGCACAATGTTCCTGACTCGCCAGGAAAAATTTATCAGCCTCTTCAGCCAGGCTCCGACAGTCAGTGATTGTGGTGTTGGCCAATGCAGCTCGCACTTGAGAAGGCAGCTGACGCAGGAAAAGCTGAATGAAAAGAAAATCTGGTCTGTGCTCGCCCAGAAGATCCAGCATACGGTCGATGAGCTCGGGCGGTTTGCTGTCACCCAGTCCGTGAAGTGAAAAAAGCCTGCTGGCTCTCTCAGCGTCCGACAGCTCAAACGTTTTTAACAGGTGGGCCTTGAGCGCTGTATACTTCTCAGTTGCCGGAGGATTTGTTAGAAGGCTCACCACTCTGGATGCCGTTGAATTTCCGAGAGCTGACACAACATAGTAGAATTTTGTTGTATCCGTGGTGATGTCACGCAATGCGAACTGCGCTTCAGTCTGGGCGAACCATGCCGATGCCGACGATTCCCAGAATTCGGGGAGTTTAAGGGTGACAGCGTTCGCGGTCATGGTCGTGTCGTGTCTCTGGGTACGTCCAGCAGATGTCGGGGTCACCAGTGTGGAAATTGCAATAAATCGCAAGTGGCAACTTCTCACTTTGAGCACACGAATGCGTGTGTCATTTATTTTTTAGGTACAACACAGAAGATAAACATGACGCTCAACCGCGTCCCACGTCACCACGCCATTTAAAGGGACCGCGATCCCTGTAGTAATGAATAACACACTAAGAACAAAGTGCTGCGTTTATAATCAACAATATGTAGAACTACGCTTAATAAGTAAGGTGAATTATGTGTGTCACATTCACTACAACCATATCTTTAAAGGTGCTAACCAGAAGAGGTGCCATATTGCATTGTATTTCTTCAACAAAAATGGTGCTAAATAGTACCAGCAGTGGTTCTTTGGCTCGTAAAGAACTTTTAAAGGGGCTTAACAGGTTCTTTGTCCGGCAGTGGTGCTATATAGCACCTTAATCACCTCAAAGAACCACTGAAGAACCATACAGGAGCTTTAACGTGAAAGAATATCGTTAATCTTGACAAACTATATATCATTCTGAAGGTCTAAGCCTCAAGCATCGACGACAGATCGTTGTTTTTCGATGGAAAGCTTATAAGGAATGTATTTGCTACATTTGTGTAAGCAGTACACATCAAAACAGGCAGAATAAAAAAGCCGTACGTACCTTTATCATTGTAATAACAAGCCACAAACGCGTCCACTGCTGAAATCCCAGTTTAGTTAGAGAGGTAAGGGTCCACAGAACAACATCCCAGCGAGCACTTTTAGTCCAACGAAACAATAACGTTGTAATAAGGATGAATATTCCTTTGTTTACGTTTCATTTCTTCAGAGAGTTATTGTTCGCGTCCGTTATGGAATAAATTACGCTCAAAAACAGCGTCTTGGTGGTAAAAAAACTACACTGTGTTGTAGCATACAGTTTTACAAACAGAATGAGACCGTCCACGGAAGAAAAAAAAAGTCTCAGAAATCGGAATATAGATTATTTGAATTTGGCGCTCCCTCTTGCCAGCTCTGACGCAGGCTATGACGCTGTCATCTGAGCGGGGCTTAACTTAGCGATCTGCTTTTTACATAAAAAAACTGTTTTTTTTTTTTCTTCTACTTTTTTATATATGTGTGTGTGTGTGTATTGTGTGGGGAATGTGAGCGTGTCTGCATGATTATAATATGTATGGACGGACATCAGCGTGTTTATTACCGACTCTGTGACGGCAATCATTGTGATTCAATGATCAGCTATTATTGATTATATGGCCCATCTGTTTGATTATCATTTGAATGGAAGCGCATCAGCGTGTGATTACTGACTGTATGACCATGTCTGCCAATATCACTTCATGTCTGGCAATCAGAATACTTCAGTATACATACTATAGGCCTATACAAAGCATTTTTTTTTTTTTTTTTTTTTTTTTTTTTTTATTACTCAAATAAGTATTTTTTAGTGCTCAAATAAATCTGTCTATTATTTTATAGTTGAAAAACTATGCAGGAACATGTATAATGACTAAAATAGCTTGTATAATTCTGCAATCCATTTGGTGGTTATTTTTCCTCAAACAGGGGGGTGGGGGGACTATAAATAGTTTCAGAAAAAATATTGCAGGAATCTAATTTTTCGTGGTATTTTCTTCAAATTTGAAATATGAACTTATGAGACATGTGGCTTTCGATCCATTACTTTTCTGGATTGCTCCAAGACTTATTTCATGTATTTGTATATGAAATAAATAAACATTCAGTGTGGAGAAATATTTTTCAAGACATGTCAGTGCCTATAACTTTTTATCTTTTTGAGCATTATCAACTCTGGATGATAGATAGTAAAGCCCAGAGTGTCTTCTTTCCAAAGATACCTAATTTGTTTGTGTAAGCACACTTTGTCACGAACTGTTACCATTTTAATTTAGGTAGGTTATTTTCACCTGCGAGGCCCCAAATGGGGGCGAAGGTTAACAGGTTAACAGGTTAAGCTCCTGTATAACGTTTTATTATAACTATGGACTACGTTGACAAGATGTAGAAGTCTTCACCATGAAGCTTACACTGGTGATGTACCAAAGATAAAACATATTTCACAGTAAATTATCTAATTTTCAGCAGTAAGAAAAAAAAAGAGTTTTAAAGCTTGTTGTTTTGTGGAACATCACAGTTATATATGATATGAGAACAGTAGGGCCTGAAGATAGGTAGTGCGTGTTATTTAATACAAATATAATTATATTTTCAGAAGGACATATATTTTTTTCTCAAATATAGTCAGTGGGGTAAAACGCCCCCAGGGGGCAATGGGCAATTACTGTAGTTATTCTGTTCTGAACATCAAATCCTTTGTTTTTTTCTATCAAAAGTATTCTAAATAGTTGGTTGACTAAAAATATTTGGACTTTATATTTTAAAATGACCTCAAGTTAGCATCAGGTAGCTAATTAGCTAGCCAGTTAGCATCAGCTAACATTTTTTTTTTTTTTTTTTTCAAATAGGCTATTATAATTCTGTAATTCATAATTATTGATTAGATTATTTTTTAACTTTAAGCTTAAACTGCCTGTACTCTGATTTCACTGTAAAGGTATAAAGCAAATTGCTTTGTCAGACTGGGGGGCGCCACCCATGGGCGCGTTTCTGACACTTTTCAGACTTGGTTTATAATTTATGTCATTGTCACTAAAACAATAATAACTTTTCTGAACACATTTAACTATAGTTTCACAGAAAAAAAAATTGTACAATCCTTAAGAGGGGCGTTTCCCCCCACTCTATTCATACTGTTTAAAATATAACACAATATCAACTTCTTATTTGGTGAACTGTTGTATAAAATCACATTTAAACCCGTGAGATTCGAACATAAGCAGCACCCATGTGATACTGCTCTCGCTTCTCCTGTGATATTGCTTATCGTATGATATAAATATGAGATAAAAAGACATACAGGGGCATTTATGCACCAATATCTAGAATTTTAGGGCATAACGGCATTAATGGAGTTGTTGCCTGATATTTGTCAGCAGTCAACTATATTAAATGTAAGATGACGTACAGGTCTGGGGGCAGGGCCAGTGCGTTAACTGCATAAAAAATAATGCGACTAAAATATTTGAATTGACAGCCCTAATATATATATATATATACACACACACACACACACACACACACATGCATGCATGCATGTATTTTAGGCAAATATTATGTTTATATATTAAATGTATTTATATATAATATAAATGATATGAATATAAATATATACATGTCAATATTTTCTAAATATATACTGCATGTGTGTGAATTTAAAGGGAGGGGAAGTGGTGTGTGGCCAAGTGTGGTGACCCATACTCAGAATTTGTGCTCTGCATTTAACCCATCCAAGTGTACACACAGTAGTGAACATACACCCGGAGCAGTGGGCAGCCAATGCTGCGGCGCCCGGGGAGCAGTTGGAGGTTTGATGCCTTGCTCAAGGGTCTCACCTCAGTCGTTGTATTGAGAGTCGAGAGAGTGTTGGTTATTCTCTCCCCCCACCTTTAATCCCTGCCGGACCTGAGACTCGAACCCACGACCTTCGGTTACTCTCTTTCAACTCTCTTACAACTCTCTTTCCGTTAGGCCAATTTAATTATAAGTACATAATAAATATACATCTCACACACACACACACACACACACACACACGTTGGTTTTTGTGGTTTATGGGGACTCTCCATAGGCGTAATGGTTTTTATACTGAACAAACTGTGTGTGCTATTGCCCTACACTAACCCTACACCTAAACTTAGCCCTCACAGGAGACTTTGTGCATTTTTAGATTTTCAAAAAAAACATAGTATGTTTTTTAAGCCTTTTGAATTATGGGGACATAGGCAGTGTCCTCATAAACCACCTTCATATTGTAATACCTCTGTCATACCCATGTCATTATACAAATTTGTATAAACCACATAAACACACACACACCAATGTAAACAAACTTTTATTTTAGATGCCATTAATAGCAATTAAGCGTTTGACAGCACTATTATTATTATTATTATTATTATTATTAATATGCATTTTATTTATTTATGCTTAATTATTATTTTACCACATGTATTTGAGTATGGATATAAGATTATTTATAATATGGCAGTAAAAAAAAAACTACTGCAGGCTTTCTCCAGTTCTTTTGTTTTTCAAAATTAAAATGGTTTACTTTCACGAGCCATCATGTATTTGCAAGCTTGAAGAGAGATCAAGATCATTTTAAAGCTTACAGGCTTTACTACGGCATCTGCCTGCAATGACTCCTGGGATTTCTAAAACTTTGATTCTCTCTATTCGTTGCAGTATCAATATCAAAAATACATCTGAGTACATTCATGCATCCATAAAAGCAATTCTAAATGTCTACTCGGACTCAAACCTGTTTATTCCATAATAGCACAATTAACATATATACATTTTGAATGTTCTTTTAATGTAATGTCTGTAGATGCTGTGCTCTAGTTTGATGTGGATGAGTTGCATGTGGGCTGTAGTGTTTGTAGGTCTCTATGCATCTCACATTGGTGACTGTAGATGGATGGAGTTAGTGTGGATATGGAGCCCAGCTCGTCTGTGTACAGTACAGCCCAGCGCTGCCTCCCCGTTCATTAGAATACAATATGGCTTCCACTAAAGGTCATCTTCTCAGAGTATAATCACACACAATCAAACACACAAACTTCATACATCACACAGACAGTAAACAGCCGCTGGCTTTATTTCCCACTGACAGAGAATGGCTTGCAGCCTATTTATAATTTTACCCTCTCACATCAATTAAAGAAAGCTGTGAGCACGTTAAAGTTTTCTCGGACGATGGGCGAAGCGCTTCATGAATTGTTTTGGCTGACTGATTGGAGAGGGAGAGCTGTTTATCAGATTTTAGATGGCCTGAATGGCTGTGAGAAAAATCTCTCGGTGAAGCTGTTGTAATGCTGATAAAAAGATAAAAAAGAGATCGACAGAACTGGAAATATAATTTAAATGTATGTGTGTATCTTTGCTAAATGCTTGTCTTTTCTTTTCATTTGGGAGATGTCCACCTCTAGCATCCGACAATGACTTGACATTCCGTCTCTTGTTGAAATGACAGGAGCCTGTCAAGAGGATAAATGTGTCAAAATGGAGGTGAGCTTGGAAGCTCTCATTCTCTCTGTCTGATTATCATAATGAGGAGAGCACATTTAGTAGTTCATGGCCCCATGTCATCTGATTAGAGCAATGATTAATGATATCCTTTTACCAAAACACCCCTCGCTCTCACACACACACACACACACACACACACACACACACACACACACACACACACACACACACACACTTAATGAGCATTTATGCAATAATGACTTTGTTCTGCAATGTTTTGATTTTTAATATTTGTTATCAAGATTTTTTCACACATCTGTTTATTAGAATTATAAGTGTAGGAAAATCTCCTATGCATATATATATATATATATATATATATATATATATATATATATATATATATATACATATACAAATACAACTCTCAGAGGGATTGGCATGATAATGTACATGACAATGTTAATGTATTTGGTCTTGGCGGAATAGATCTGCTATGCTGCTGCTGCTGCTGCGGCAGAGCACCGAGGCATGCTACTGCCAATACATCCACAACATGCTGCTGTGAGCATGTAGGAAATACTGCTGCTGCACATATAACACATATTAGGAATAACCCCCATATAGCATACATGAATCACTTCGTAGCAGATCTATACAGGTGGAGCTGGGGAAGGTGGATGGTTTCTGAAGTGCGCCGTGAACTGCTGCAGCAAACAAAACTCAGGTATTTGAATATTGAGCAGTCAAATAAAAAAACAATCAGCTGACTATGTAATAATGATGTCATTAGGTCAGATTGAGTTAGACCTATCGGACTGCGCCATCTAGAGTTTCATGCCAGAACTCTGTATTTCTGTCATGACAACTCTCGGAGGGATTGGCATGGTAATGTACATGACAATGTTAATGTATTTCGTCTTGGTGAACTAGATCTGCTATGCTGCTGCTGTGGCAGAGCAAGTACCGAGACTTGCTACTTCCAATACATCCACAACATGCTGCTCTGAGCATGTAGGAAATACTGCTGCTGCACATATAACGCAATTGAATAACTCCCTACAAATCAGGAGCCACGGAACACAATACAATACAAGCCAATTTGTTTTATTTTTTTAGCTGTCACAAGTTCAAATAATAAATCCAGGAAGCACGGATGCGAGCAATGACACTTTAATAGTCAGATAAAGAGGGAACACACACACAGAGGAACAGTCTCTCGGGCGGGCAGGTGACACAGGAACCAGACGGACAGCGTGCCGATGATGTGACGTGAATAATCCCGTGAAGGTGTAAATCCAGGTGAGACGAACCACGATGACAAGACAAGGACCAGGAATCAGGCAGCAGACGAAGATGCGGGACACACTCAGACGACATCAACCAACGATCTGACAAACAGGAGAGAATGCGGTGAGACTTTATAGGAGGATAGATTGGCAGCAGCTGGTGCGGGGAATGAGATCAGCTGGCGCGCTGATGAGTGGTGACGTCAGCTCACACATACACAACAACAATACACGAGGCATGAAGAGAGCAGTGAATTCATGAATCGTGACAGTACCCTCCCTCCTAGGAACGCCTCCTGGCGTTCCCAGACTCCCTTGCCTGTCGATTGTAATCATCGATAAGGGAGTGATCCAGAATGTCTCTAGCAGGTACCCAACTTCTCTCCTCCGGACCGTAACCTTCCCAGTCCACCAAGTACTGGAATCCGCGTCCCCTCCGCCTAGAGTCCAGAATACGATTGACCGAATAAGCAGGTTCCCCTTCTACGAGTCGCGGCGGTGGGGGAACCGGGGTTGGCGGATTAATGCGTGCATAAAACATGGGTTTAATTTTGGATACATGGAAAACGGGATGAATTCTCCTGTACACTGGAGGAAGATTGAGACGGACTGCCACCGGACTAATGATCTTGGTGACAGCGAACGGGCCAATGAATTTAGGAGCAAGTTTATTAGAGACGGAGCGGAGAGGAATGTCCTTGGTAGAAAGCCACACTTTGGAACCGACGACGTATGCGGGAGGTCTAGACCGGTGGCGATCGGCCTTGGCCTTGGTGCGCGCTCCCACGTGGAGTAGAGTCTTGCGGGCTCTAGTCCAAGTGCGATGACACCTCTGGACAAAAGCGTGAGCGGAGGGAACCGCGACTTCGGATTCCAGACTAGGAAAAATTGGTGGCTGGTAACCTATACTACATTCAAACGGAGATAGGCCCGTGGATGATACTGGTAATGAATTGTGGGCGTACTCCACCATTGACAGTTGTTGGCTCCATGAGGAAGGATTCTTGGAGACCAGACATCGCAACGTTCTCTCCAAATCCTGGTTGGCTCTCTCAGTTTGACCATTACTCTGGGGATGAAACCCTGAGGACAGACTAACAGTAGCACCCAGTAATTTACAAAACTCTTGCCAAAATTTGGACACAAATTGGGGTCCTCTGTCGGAGACCACGTCCGTCGGGAGGCCATGTAACCGAAAGACGTGGTCAACGACTGTTAACGCTGTCTCCTTGGCTGAGGGTAATTTGGGCAAGGGAATAAAGTGGGCCGCCTTCGAGAATCGGTCCACCACGGTCAAAACTACCGTGTTACCCTGAGAGGGTGGGAGGGCGGTGACAAAATCTAGAGCGATATGGGACCAGGGTCTCGAAGGTTGAAGGAGCCCGGCTGGGGGTCTATTGGAAGTCTTACCAGTGGCACAAACAGAGCAAGCTAAAACAAAACTGTGAACATCGCGAGCCATGAGTGGCCACCAAAATCGTTGCTTGACTAAAGATGTAGTGCGACTGACTCCTGGATGACAAGCCACATTGGAACAATGACCCCACTGAATGACCTCGGACCGTAATCCCTCTGGCACAAATAACCGGTTCGGTGGGCAACCGACCGGAGGCGTTACCCCTTGTAAGGCCGTCTTGACCTTCGATTCGACCTCCCATGTGAGTGTGGAGATGATAAGCGTCTCCGGAAAAATGCACTCGGGAGTAAACGGGCGATCGGAACGGTCAAAAATACGTGACAAGGAATCGGGTTTGATGTTCTTGGAACCCGGGCGGTACGAGAGAGTAAAGTCAAAACGTCCAAAAAAAAAGTGCCCACCGAGCCTGCCTGGAGTTCAATCTTTTAGCAGTTCTGATGTATTCAAGATTCTTATGATCGGTCCATACGATAAAAGGTACCCCCGACCCTTCTAACCAGTGACGCCATTCCTCCAATGCTAACTTGACTGCCAACAACTCTCGGTTACCAATGTCATAATTACTCTCGGCAGGGGACAAACGGTGAGACAAAAACGCGCAGGGATGCATCCTGTCGTCCGCGGGAGAACGCTGGGATAGCACTACACCTATCCCCACCTCTGACGCATCGACCTCCACCACGAACTGACGTGATGGATCAGGGGTGACTAAGATGGGGGCTGAAACAAAGCGGCCCTTCAGTATGGCAAACGCAGCCTCAGCTGCGTCTGACCACCTGAACGTAGTTCTGGGGGAGGTCAAGGCAGTAAGGGGTGCGGCTAGTTGGCTGAAGTTGCGAATAAAACGCTGGTAGAAGTTGTCGAAGCCCATAAACCTCTGTAGGGCCTTACGGGAATCTGGACTTGGCCACTCCACCACAGCCTTAACTTTGTCAGGATCCATGCGCACTCCCTCGGACGACACAATGTACCCCAGGAAAGGGACAGACTGTGCATGAAACGCGCATTTCTCCGCCTTGACAAAAAGCCCATTCTCTAGCAACCTCTGAAGCACTCGCCGGACGTGCTGCACATGTTCCTGGAGAGATGAAGAAAAAATCAATATGTCATCCAGGTAAACATATGTGAACTGGTCTACCATATCTCGCAGCACGTCATTGACGAGTGCCTGGAAGACTGCTGGGGAGTTGGAAAGCCCGAAGGGCATGACCAAGTATTCAAAGTGCCCCCTAGGGGTGTTAAAAGCAGTCTTCCACTCATCCCCCTTCCTAATGCGGACCAAATGATAAGCATTACGTAAATCCAATTTCGTGAAAATAGACGCTCCCTGCAATCTCTCGAAGGCTGAAGACATTAATGGCAAAGGATAAGTATTCTTTACCGTGATGTTGTTCAGTCTCCGGTAATCAATACAAGGTCGCAGGGATCCGTCCTTCTTTCCCACAAAAAAGAACCCCGCCCCCGCTGGAGAAGAGGAGGGGCGGATGAACCCTGCTGCTAGAGAATCAGAAATATATTTCTCCATAGCCTCTCTCTCTGGAACAGAAAGTGAATATAACTTGCCCTTAGGCGGAGACGTACCTGGTAGTAACTCTATAGCACAGTCATAGGGACGATGTGGAGGGAGAGAAGCAGCACGAGACTTACTGAACACCTCCTTCAGGTCGTGATACTCCGTGGGCACGCTTGACCAATCCACTGCCCTCTCCTGAAAAACAGAAACAGGAACAGACGGACAAGCAGACACAAGACAGGACTCCTAACATTTGCTGCTCCACTCAGAGACTGATTCTTGCTGCCAATCTATCTTGGGATTGTGTTCGGTGAGCCAAGGGTGACCTAGAACAATGGGTGCGAGGGGGGGAGTCCAGGACGTAGAAAGACATGGTTTCCGTGTGATTGCCAGATACAATGAGTGTGACGGGTCCAGTGGTGAATGAAATGGTGGGAAGGGCTTGGCCATTGAGGGCGTGGACTGCGATGGTATGATTGAGGGGGAGAAGGGGAACTTGAGTCCTACGTGCAAAAGTGTAGTCCATGAAATTACCTTCAGCCCCAGAATCCAGCAGTGCGCGACAGTGGTGAGTGTGGGCTGACCATCGTAGTTTTACCGGGAGGAGTGTGGATGTTGATGAGGTCTTTTCAGCGGAAATCCCACCCGACAGTAGCCTCAAACTTACTGCCGGGCTGGCCCTTTTACCGGGCAGTTGTAGGCGAAATGTCCTGCCACGCCACAGTAAAGACAAAGGCCCTGGGATCTCCGACTCTCCTTCTCCTCCCGGGAAAGCCGAGCTCGCCCTACCTGCATGGGCTCGTGATCGTAGACGGGGCTGACCATGTCCCTGCCGCTGGCCCATAAATCCTGAGTGGTAGCATGAACTCTAGTGGATTCCGGCCGGCCTCCCACTCTGGAGATACGGGCATCCACCCGAATGGCCAGCTCGATCAGGCTATTGAGGGTGGTCGGCAGATCCAATGTGTAAATCTCCCGCTGGACGCGGTCAGCCAACCCATGCAGGAATATATCCCACTGCGCCTCCTCGTTCCACTGACACTCTGCCGCCAAGGTCCGGAACTCAATAGAGTAGTCGGCCACTGACCTTTCCTCCTGTCTGAGGTCGGATGAAATCCTCCAGTGTGGACGAGGAATTGCTCGCTGCTTCCATAGTTGGTCAGATCGTTCTGTCCGAAGTTCAAATAATAAATCCAGGAAGCACGGATGCGAGCAATGACACTTTAATAGTCAGATAAAGAGGGAACACACACACAGAGGAACAGTCTCTCGGGCGGGCAGGTGACACAGGAACCAGACGGACAGCGTGCCGATGATGTGACGTGAATAATCCCGCGAAGGTGTAAATCCAGGTGAGACGAACCATGATGACAAGACAAGGACCAGGAACCAGGCAGCAGACGAAGACGCGGGACACACTCAGACGACATCAACCAACGATCTGACAAACAGGAGAGAATGCGGTGAGACTTTATAGGAGGATAGATTGGCAGCAGCTGGTGCGGGGAATGAGATCAGCTGGCGCGCTGATGAGCGGTGACGTCAGCTCACACATACACAACAACAATACACAAGGCATGAAGAGAGCAGTGAATTCATGAATCGTGACATTAGCTTTATTGGCCAAGTATGTTTACACATACGAGGAATTTGTTTTAGTGACAGAAGCTCCACAGTGCAACAGAGAGACAGCAAAAGGACAGGACACAGATAATAAAGAATAATACAAATATCCAAATAGGCAATGTACAAAACAGCAAAAACACAATATATAATATAAACAATTATGTGTGTACAGGTCTGATGTGCAAATTTGAAATGAAAAAATGAAATAAATAAAAAAAGTAAGCAAGTGTGGTGAATAAATAATAGTTGCGTGTTCTGCGTTTAATTGTCAAGTGTTCATGAGATGGATTGCCTGAGGGAAGAAACTGTTCCTGTGTCTGCTCGTTCTGGTTATGCAATATATGCATATCACCGAATATAAGGATAAACTGCTGCACTATGTGTAATGTTCATTAACAAAATGGATATATGTTGCAATCCGATAGATAAGACCCCAGCATCCACCTGAGCAAATATCATAATTCACTCATTTGATATCTGCTGTTATTTTCTAACGGACAAAGTTAGACGATGCAGGCCATTTTACTCTCGCATGCAAATAAAGGTTGTCAGCGCTACAGTGCACAAAACTCCTGGGTGGAATGACTTGAATGAACTGAAATATAAGCAGAATTTAAACGTTCTTTCTCTATTTTCTGAATGACACAGCACAGCTAGAGCATGTCACAATGAGCACATTTCTCCGAACTGCACTACGCATAAAGCATTTCATTCAGGAGTACTACATAATCCATATATAGTGATCTTAAGCGATAACTCTTAATGCCCTTCTTCCGCAACACTGTCATTGATATGACTGCGATAAGCATGTGCTTTTGACGCTGCATGCAGCTGAAATCAACCACACACTCATCACGATGAAAACATTTACATTAGAAATAACGAATGTGAACATTGAGATTATGCCGATGTATATGGTGAACCCCAAATGAAATGCATATAAAAGAATGCTTATTTCATTTAACCTGTTTCATGTCCGTTACTATCAGCGTGTCCTCAGAGTGATTACATACTCTAAACTGCCTTTGCTCCAGCTGTATAAACACAGATGCTAAATGCTGCTGCTAAAATGCTTAATATTTTGCTGATGCATACAATGCAAACTGCTAACATGCCATTTTTGTATTCAATTAGGCAGACCACACAAATATACACAGCGAAACGGATTAAAAGAGCATTCTCTTATCTTAGATGTTGATTTCAGCTGTTCTGAAGTGTGTTGCGAAATGCTATAGCAAACAAAAGCCAGGTATTTGAAAATTGAGCAGTGAGCTCATTGGCTACTGATACAGGAGAAACCAGTCAGCTGTGCCATGTGATAATGATGCCATTAGGCCAGATTGAGATGTGTGTGTGCGTGTGTGTGTGGATTATATATATATATATATATATATATATATATATATATATATATATATATATATATATATATATATATTAGTGCCGGGACTTTAACGCGTTCATTTAGATTAATTAATTACACAAAAATAACGCGTAAAATTTTTTTAACGCATTTTAATCGCACTTATTTTTGCACCGCGGAACGTTTCTCACTGGATGAGTTTCGGCGGACCGATTATACTGGAGCACCAACTAGCGTTCTGTTTCTCAATTCCAAGAACGCAAAGAACGGACTTGCGTTCTCGTGGAGACCGGTCTTGCCAAGCTTCCTTGGAAGAACGAACTCGGAAGGACGCGAGAACACAGAACGCACACTTATGAGAATTGAGATGTACTGCATTCCTGCTTAACTGACCGCATAGTCTCAGCATAAGAAACGGCCAATGAACAATAAATATTACAAAATGTCATAACTTATTAAAACATTTCATACTATTATAGATATTACTTTCATATAATTGTATTGTTTTATTTTACAGCGTTATATGTTTTACTGTTAAGATTCATTTTAATATGCCAATAAAAATGCAGACTTTCTCCGGGTCTTATAACTTTATTAAAATTAACCAAAACAAAACGATAAATGTTTACTTTCAACTTGAAGAGCCGTATTTGCGAAAGCGACTTTAAAGCTTACAGGCTTCCGTACACCGGCCACCCACAGCGTTTTCTGGGATTTCTAACGGCTGGATTCTCTCAAGTCTGCACTCGATGCATCCTCAGTTTCAAGAACATATCCGGGCACTTTCTGTACTTGCGTTCTTGAGAATTGGAACTGAACTTCGACGGTTAATGATGACGTAGAACGAGAACACAAGGACGCAAGATCGCTGAAGAAGGCATATTGAGAAACAGCCAAAAAAAAATTTTTTTTTTCAATTTTATTGTAATTTTGTATCTTTTATTTTGTGTGTATGTGTTTGTTCACCCCCTGGCTACTGTAAAATTTTGAATTTAAATGATTCAATAAAAAAAAAAAAAAAAAAAAAAAAAGAAACAGCCAAAAACAAACCACAGTGAACATGGACAAAGAAGCTGATGAGACCGCTTTGGTTGGCCCTGTGGATGGGAAATTTAAAAATCCATATAAAAAAACTTACTTCTCACTGTTCTCAGGTCAAATATTTATATGCGATTAATTTCGATTAATTAATTACAAAGCCTCTAATTAATTAGATTAATTTTTTTAATCGAGTCCCGGCCCTAATATATATATATATATATATATATATATATATATATATATATATATATATATATATATATATATATATATATATATATATATATATATATATAGTCATGATAAATATGATCAAAGAGGGCTGTGAAAATTAATCTGCATTGTTAATCCTTTTGATAAAAAAAAATCACAAAAATCGAACCTTTCATTGAATAATAAGAATTTTAAATGGGGGAAAATATCATTATGATATAAATGTTTTTCTCTAATACACATTGGCCACAATTAACAGCACCCTTTTATTCAAAACCTTTTGAAACCTCCATTTGCCAGTTTAACAGCTCTGATGAGGTTAGAGAACACCTGACAAGAGATCAGAGACCATTCCTTCATCCAGAATCACTCTAGACCCTTTAGATTCCCAGCTCCATGTTGGTGATTCTACTCTTCAGTTCACCCCACTCATTTTCTACAGGGTTCAGGTCAGAGGACTGGAATGGCCATAGCAGAAGCTTGGTTTTGTGCTCAGTGACCCATTTTTGTGTTGTTTTTGAGGTTTGTGTTTGGTTTATTGTACGGTTGGAAGATCCAAACATGGCCCGTTGTAAGATCTCTAACAGTCAGTCACTTATTGATTTTTTATCTGTTGGTATTTCATAGAATCCATGATTCCATGTGTCTAATCAAGATGTCCAGGACCTCCAGCAGAAATATAGGCCCACAACATCAAAAATACAGCAGTATATTTAATTGTACACATGGGGTACTTTTTATCCCTGTGTTCACCAAACCCATCTTGAGTGTTTGCTGCTAAAAATCTAATTTTTTAGTTTCATCTGACCATAGAAGCCAATCCCATTTGAAGTTCCAGTCGTGTCTGATAACTGAATATGCTGGAGTTTGTTTTTGGATGAGCTTGAAACCCTCCCAAACAATATGTGGTGATGTAGGTGCTGTTTTAATTTTTTTAAAGGTTTTCTGACCCCGAGACTCAACTATTTTCTGCAATTCTCCGGCTGTGGTCCTTGGAGAGTCTTTAGCCACTCAAACTCTCCTTCTCACCGTGTATTAGGACGATATAGACACACGTCCTCTTCCAGGCAGTTTCGTAACATTTTCTGTTGATTGGAAATTCTTAATTATAGCCCTGATGGTGGAAATGGGAATTTTCACTGCTCTAGCTCTTTTCTTAAAGCTACTTCACTAATTTGTGAAGCTCAATTATCTTTTGCTGCACATCAGAAATATATTATTTGTTTTTTCTCATTATGATGGATGATTAAGGGAATTTGGGCTTTGATTTCCTTATTTATACTTCTGTGAAACAGGAAGCCATGGCTTGATAATTTCATGTTCATAATCAGGGTGATTATAAACATGAAACTCACTGAATAGACTTTATGCCTGTCCTTCTCAACCTCATTTTAATTCAAGCTCAATATGAATTGGGCCTCATAATTCAAGCCTAATATTTGGAGTCTACTCCGAGAAAGGTTCATTGTGATAAAAATCAGTTCTGTTAGAGAGGCACAATCTATACAGTTTATTTATGAATAACATCATGTCAAGATGCAAAGGTTTTTATATTTACAGCGAGTATGGTAACCTCTGAGCACTGATGGATACCTTTAACTGTCAGTGCTGTCTTCCTGTGTCTTGTAATTCCCCTCCTCTCGTGCCCATATTTGGTTTTCCTGTTCCCTTTTAGCTTCCTTGATTAGTTTCCAGCCGTGTGTTATTAATTATCTAGTTTACTCCTGTTTATAAGCCCTGTGTTGCCTGAGTCTGGTGTCAGCTGTTATACGTCATTCCTTGTGTTCTGTGTCTCCTGGGACTCCTATGTTCTAGCGATTGGATTAATAAATATTGTTATTTGAAGAGTTCCTTGCCTCCCCATTTCCTTGCTCCAGCGAAACAGCTGACCAGTGACCGTTACCTCTGCGCCATTTTACCCCCTTTATTTTTTCCCTGTTTTTTGAAAAAGTTTTTGGTGGTTCCTGATTTTTCTCTCGTGGCATGGACGTGGGCTAGGGCGCCTCCCGTTTCACTGCCCTAGCCCGTCAGGGGCTCCCCTTCTATGAGTACGCTGGGACGCGACGACGACGGCGTGGGATGATGCTATTCTGAATGATCTGATCTGGCTCGGGGCAAATTACCATCACTTCGTGGACCTCCCAGACACCACTGCACTAAATTGGAGAGAAGGGACCTTCCAGTGTCTAGGAAGTGTCCGGGCCCGAGCCAGAATCAGCCCGCAATCGTCCACGGCTCTCCCAAGACCGCCGCCATTCACAACCCATGCAAGGCAGCCACCTATGGCCAACGCAAGCCCGCGCCATCCGCGGCCAGCGCAAGTCAGCCGCCCGTGGCCAATGCAAGCCCGCCGTCGTCCGTGAGGAAATTAACGCCGCCATGCGCGGCTCTCCCAAGCCCGCCGGCAATGAGTATGGCAAGCCCGCCGGTCGCTGCTCACCCAAGTCAAGTCAAGTCAAGTCACCTTTATTTATATAGCGCTAATTGTGTCAAAGCAACTGCACAATATCAAAAAGGAAAACAGTGTGTCAATAATGTAAAATGAAAAGATAAAAAAAAAGATTTTCAGTTAAAGGCATTTCATTATTGAATTCAGTGATGTCATCATCCAGCTCAGTTCAGTTTAAATAGTGTCTTTGCAATCAGGTCGATGATATCGCTGGAAATGAAGTGACCCCAACTAAGCAAGCCAGAGGCGACAGTGGCAAGGAACCAAAACTCCATCGGTGACAGAATGGAGATAAAAACCTTGGGAGAAACCAGGCTCAGTCGGGGGGCCAGTTCTCCTCTGGCCAAACGAACCAGCAGTTCAATTCCAAATGCAGCAAAGTCAGATTGTAAGGGCTCAACTGGTTCCAGTGTTTTTTTCCAATGGCTGTCTAAGTGGCGGGGTCCTCACTGGGGATCTGTCTCTGGCACTCATCTCCGCTGACGTTCAGGGCTGTAGAGGTCATCTCTGCATTTTGGACCAACTGTAATTTGTTGATCAAGCAGGCAGAACAACCACCCAATAAAGCATTACAATAGTCTAACCTTGAGATCATAAACGCACAAATTAGTATTTCTGCATTTGACGTTGAGAGCATAGATCGCAATTTAGATATGTTTTTGAGATAGAAAAACTCAAACAGCACACCTAGGTTCCTAACTGATGAAGAAGAATTGACAGAGCAGCCGTCAAATGTTAGATAGTGTTCTAGGTTATTACATGTGGGGTTTTTAGGTCTGATAATTAACACCTCTGTTTTTTTTTGTTTCTTTTTGTTCCCTTTGTTTCTCAATTTGGTGTGATTCACTGGGCCGTGAAGAAATATAGAGCTGAGTATCATCAGCATAACAGTGAAAACTAACACCATGTCTCCTGATAATATCTCCCAAGGGTAACATGTAAAGCGTGAAAAGTAACGTCCCTAGTACTGAGCCTTGAAGTACTCCATACTGCACTTGTGATCGATATGATACCTCTTCATTCACTGCTACGAACTGATGGCGTTCAGATAAGTATGATTTGAACCATGCTAATGCACTTCCACTAATGCCAATAAAGTGTTCTAGTCTATTTAAAAGAATGTTGTGGTTGATATTGTCGAACGCAGCGCTAAGATCCAGTAGAACTAATAAAGAGATAGAACCACGGTCAGATGATAGAAGCAGGTCATTTGTAACTCTAATGAGAGCAGTCTCAGTACTATGATATGGTGTAAATCCTGACTGGAATTCCTCACAAATACTATTGTTCTCTAAGAAGGAATATAATTGCGAGGATACTACCTTTTCTAGTATCTTTGACAGAAAAGGGAGATTTGAGATCGGTCTGTTATTAACTAAATCTTTGGTTTTTTTTAATGAGAGGCTTAATAACAGCCAGTTTGAAGGTTTTGGGGACATATCCTAATGACAGTGATGAATTAATAATAGCCAAAAGAGGATCTATGACTTCTGAAAGCAGATCTTTTAGTAGTTTAGATGGAATAGGGTCTAACATACATGTTGTTGGTTTAGATGATTTAACAAATTTATACAATTCTTCCTCTCCTATAGTAGAGAATGAGTTAAATTGTTCCTCAGGGGTAATAGTGCTGATGCGATATTGTAGCTGACGGCTGCATGGTTACAATTTTATCTCTGATAGAATCGATCTTGGAAGTAAAGAGGAAGGTGAAGTCGTGGCCTAATGGTTAGAGAGTTGGACTCGTAATCGAAAGGTTGCGGGCTCGAGTCCCCGGCCGGCAGGGATTGTAGGTGGGGGGAGTGAATGTACAGCGCTCTCTCCACCCTCAATACCACGACTGAGGTGCCCTTGAGCAAGGCACCGAACCCCCAACTGCTCCCCGGGCGCTGCAGCATGGCTGCCCACTGCTCCGGGTGTGTGTTCACGGTGTGTGTGTGTGTGTGTGTGTGCATTTGTTCACTACTCACTGCTGTGTGTGTGCACTTGGATGGGTTAAACGTAGTTCATAAAGTCATTACTGCTGTGATTTTGGGAAATGCCTACACCGGTTGATGCTTTATTTTTTGTTAATTTAGTGACTGTATTGAATAAATGTTTGTTTTCTTCTAGAAGAGACGAAAAGTAATCAGATCTAGCAGTTTTTAATGCTTTTCTGTAGGATAGGGTATGTTCCCGTCAGGCTATATGAAATACCTCTAGTTTTGCTTTCCTCCATCTGCGCTCCATTTTCTGGGCTGCTCTCTTTAAGGTGCGAGTGTGCTCATTATACCACGGAGTCAGACTGTTTTCTTTGATCTTCCTGAAGCGTAAAGGAGCAACTGTATCTAAAGTGCTAGAAACGAGAAAGTCCATAGTTTCTGTTACATCATCAAGTTTTTCTGCACTGTTGGATATGCTGAGGAATTGAGATAAATCAGGAAGATTACTTACAAAGCAGTCTTTTGTGGTAGAGGTGATAGTTCTACCATACTTCTAACAAGGTGTAGAATTTACAGTTTTAGCTATATGGAGTTTACACAAGACTAGATAATGATCTGAGATATCATCGCTTTGCTGCAGAATTTCAACACCACTAACATCAATTCCATGTGACATTATTAAATCTAGAGTATGATTTCGACAATGAGTAGGTCCGGAAACGTGTTGTCTAACCCCAACAGAATGTCTATGAATGCTGATCCTAATGCATCTTTTTCATTATCGACATGGATATTAAAATCGCCCACAATTAAGACTTTATCTGCAGCCAGTACTAACTCAGATAGAAAATCAGCAAATTCTTTAATAAAGTCTGTATGGTGTCCTGGTGGCCTGTACACAGTAGCCAGTACAAACATCACAGGGGATTTATCACTAACACGTGTTTCTCTAGATAATGTTATACGCAGCACCATAACTTCAAACGAGTTATACTGAAAGCCTGCCCTCCGAGAAATACTGAGAATATTGCTATAAATTGTAGCAACACCTCCCCTTTTACCTTTCGGACGTGGCTCATTTTTATAGCAGTAATCTTGGGGAGTGGACTCATTTAAAGTAATGTATTCATCTGGTTTTAGCCATGTTTCTGTCAAACAGAGCAAATCTAGATTATTATCATTGATCAAATCATTTACAAAAAGTGCTTTTGTAGAAATGGACCTGATATTCAGTAAGCCAAGCTTTGTCAATTGTTTCTCTGTATTGTAAACATTTTTTTTATTTGTTGAACATCAATTAAATTGTTACTCTTAATTTGATTTGGACGTTTTCTGTATTTTCTAGTTCGGGGAACAGACACAGTCTCTATAGTGTGATATCTGGGTGAAGGAGTCTCTATGTGCTGAGAATTAACTGACTTCTATGACATATGGCGGCTAGCAGACGGTCGGTTTAGCCAGTCTGACTGGCGAAGTCGAACATCATTAGCGCCGACGTGGATAACAATCTTACTGAATTTACATTTAGCATTAGTCAGCACTTTTAAATTTGCCATGTCAGGTGCTCTGGCTCCCCGTAAACAATGTACTATGGTGGCTGGTGTCTTTATTTTCACCTTTCGTACAATAGAATCGCCAATAACCAGAGCACTTTCATCAGGTTTCTCAGTGGATGTGTCACTGAGTGGGGAGAACCAATTTGATGTTCTGATCAGAACGGAAGAGCGATGTTTTGACCCGCGACTAGGCCGCCTTACAGTCACCCAGCTGCCCTGCTGCACGGGCTCAACTGGAACCGAACAATGTACAGGACTCCCTGAGCTAGTCGCATCCAAAGCAGTATCTACAGCCCTCACATTCTTACTATCCTCAACTAAAGTTTGGATGCGTGTCTCTAATTCTGAAACCTTCTCTGTCAGCCTAACTGTTTCCCTGCATTTATCACATGTGAATCCCTCATCGCCGACAGAGAGAGATAAACTATACATGTGACATGAAGTGCAAACAACAATAGCAGGAGAAGAAGCCATTACTCACCGTGACTGATGAATGATACCAACTTAACTTACCACTTACCACTGTTGTTTGATGAACTTGTAAAAAACGGAGCGAGAGAGAAATGAAAACGGAGCGAGAAAAAAGAAAACAATAATAGGCACGAATAGAAATGCGAATGCAACCACGAGTAACAAGCTAACCAGCTGATGCTGATGGTTTTAAAAAGCGAACGATCAAATTAATTAGATTAGTTTGATAGATAATACCAGAAATATGGTGGGAATTAAGTTATATATTATCACTTTAAAATACAGAGAGTGAAAGTAATGTGGCGATGCAGAGAGCCAAACAGTACTGAGGAAGTTATAGGCTAGGTGGAACCTACCCCAAAAACACCGACTACGCCACCCTGGGAATTTCACCCAGAGAATGATTCTGTATTTCCTAATTACACTACTATTGATTCACTTAAGGACACACAGGTAAGTAAACAATTCAGCCAGAGACGAAGTTCAAATTTTAAAAGAGATACAAATTTTATTCAATAAATTTAAAACACAATTCAGAACACATTCATACTTGCTGAGGCCTACCGATGGAGGAGAAAGGAGTCACAAAGGCACGAAGAAATCCCAGGGCAGGCCACCACGTGAACACACAAACACTAAAAAAAACACAACAGTGAACACAGCAAAGAAAGAAAAATCGTAGTAGACGACACAGCACGCAGGAAGGGGATACCACCACCCGGACACCAATACCACCACCTTCGGCAAACAACTGAAACAGACACAAACACACGATCAAAGGGAATTCACTCAACAGAACAAGAAATCAATATAATATTTAAAAGGAAGAAAATGAATTGAAATAAACTTCAAATCACAAAATAACCAAACTGCCCGAACCAACAATGGCTCCAAGAGGCAGTAAACTAGAAAAATAAGATCAATCCTAAAGACATTTCTCACTAAACAAAGGAAAACAAAATAGACAAAAAGTACAATGAAACCTTGGCCAAGGGAAAACAAATTCAGTAATAAGACAAAATATAAATAAACTAATCCAGTTAATACATTTCTCACAAGATAAACTAGAATCACTAATAAAGAAACAAACTAGAAATGCAAATTAACAATGGAAAACAAAATAATAAAAAAATATAAACATTTAGCCCAAATTATAACTATAAAGAGCCAACCCCTTTTTAGCTGCATTCAACCAGTTTAAAATACTGGCCCACATCGGACTGGAGGCTCACACATTCGACCGTATGGCTGTGATTGCCCAGTGGCCGTGAAGGCAGAACGGGCGGGCAATAATCAAGTCAAATTGCTGATATAAATGTTCAAAACGTACACATTAACAGCTGTCCAAAGCGGGCATGCAGCGATCGAGTAGAGCTGGTAATACAATGTTCAAAATCTGCAGTAAAGAGACAGCAGTGCAGTCACTGCAGTGATCGATTAACGTTGAGTTGCTGGTACGTAGGTGCAAAACACACGAGGAAACAGCTGTCCCGGACCAGCAGACAGCGCGATCGAATAAAGTGCTGATACAATGTTCAAAATATACACGTTAGGCAAGCAACACTCCAGGACGGACGTACAGTAATCAAATAATGTTAAGATTGATGGAACAATGTTCAGAATGTACGTGAAACAAACAGCAATCCAGGCAAAACAGCAGCTAGTGAATAAATGCTCTGCAACTGACGTCAATCTCCAGATGAACCAGCCCAGTTCCTGTTATTTATAAAAAAATTTATTAACCCCAAATCAAACAAATGAATCCTACCTCATGTATCCTACATACCGATCAAGCAGCATTTTGTATCACCCAGGAGGAGGCAGCTCAAAGGGTACAAACAGTACAGGCAGCTTTCGATAACCTCCGCTTTTAAGTGCGTTGAACGACGGAGTAAAGGACTGGCCCGCCCACCGGAGATCTATAAGCGTTCAATGCATAGTAAACATAACGGCAGCCGATACCAATCAAATAAAGGCAACAAACAACAACGCCGCTACTTTACCTGTAGCACAGCAGAGCAGCGCACGGAATGAGTGACCCGGAAGTATGACCAACTTCCGTCACCAGCGAGCAAGAGGTCAGTCAGACGGACTACTACCTGTATTTATGGGGGGCGCCGGTGGCAGTGATTGGCCAAAAGAACGCAAGCTCGTTATGAGTTAACTCATACTGCTACAATCCACCCCACCTTTTGGATTGTCGCCCCGACGATAAATCAATAAAATTAAGAATACCATATACTAGCTCCAAGGCCGAAATAGCGCCACTACTGCGTTGGACACAGGGTCAGGAGGATCAGCAGCATTGTCCGCTGCCACTACCGGTCTTGGCAGGTGATAGACATTGGAATGCTGGCCCGCAGTTGACCGTGCTGTCCGACGCCTGGCCACTTCACTCCCTGCTGGAACAACCCGAGGCAAAGGGGATAAAGAGGGAGTAGGTCCTTCTGGTGCCCTGGTAGCAATAGGCACGAATGGGGCTTGCCCCGTAGGTGGCAAATAAGCTGGTAGGCGCTGCAACCGAGGAGTGGTTTGAGTAACCGATACTTGAGTGGGGGTTACCAAAGGAGCCTCATGCCTCAACACCAACAGATCATCCCCTGACAACTCGTCCTCTGACTGAGGCAGGTCAGCAAGAGGTGAACAAGGTGAGGCAACCTCACTTGAAGGATGAGCTTCAACCACTGCCTTCAACATTGCACGGTTAACCTGCCTGGCTTTGGTCGGTTCATCCACTGGTGCAATTGTGTACACAGACCCTCCCTCTCTGGGCACTTTGAGGACTCTGTACTGTACAGGACCGTAAAGGTCACGGAGCTTATGACGCCCCCGTGCAGTAAAGTCACGGAACCACACTAGCTGGCCCAATTTAAAGGGCAAAGCTCTCCCCCGGCGATCATGGCGGTTCTTACGACGCTCTGCAGCAACCCGCAACCTCTCTGTAGCGCCTTCAAAGGCCAACTGCAAGCGGGTCTGGTGCTCCTCAATCCACTCATGGATGTGTCCACCCACAGGATCCTGAACTCTACCTAACAGGAAGTCGACTGGTAGTCTAGGCTCCTGTCCAAACATTAAAAAGAACGGAGACTCACCAGTTGACTGATGGGGGGTGGTGTTATAAGAGAACAGGACCTGTGGCAAGCAGGAACTCCAGTCCCTCTTCCGAGACACTGGCAGAGTGCGCAACAAGTTATGGAGCGTCCTATTAAACCGTTCGCATTGGCCATTCCCAGCCGGATGGTATGGCGTGGTGCGCGACTTTTCAATGCCATAAAGGCGACACAGTTGTTGAATAAGGGAGCTCTCAAAGTTGCGGCCCTGATCAGAGTGGATACGGGCAGGAACACCAAACTTGGAGAACCACTCTACTACCAAAGCTTGGGCCACAGTGGGGGCCCGTTGGTCAGAGGTGGGAACAGCAAGTGTGTATTTGCTAAAAACATCCGTCATAACCAATACATTTTCTAAACCACTCTGGGTGGGTTCTAACACTGTATAGTCAATGGCTACAATCTCATTAGGCCGTGAGGCCAGCAGGTGCCCCATAAAACTAAACCTAGGACGTTGAGAGTCTTTGCCAACTTGGCACCTCTCACAGGCCTGACACCACTTGGACACGTCTGCGGTCATACCCGGCCAATAACAGCGCTGGCGTAGGAGCTCCAACGTCCTTTCGATGCCCTGATGGCCATGCTCCTGGTGGACCTTAGTAAGCACCTCTTCCTTTAGGGAAGCAGGCACCACCACCTGCAAGACTACTTCCGCACCGTCAGGGCGAAACACCTGGCGATACAGGACATCATTCCTCTCAACCAGCCTGTCCCACTGTTGAAGTAACGCCAATGCAGGCCGGGACGCCCTTTGACGCTCTTCAAAGTTGGGACGCTGCTCACGTCTCCAAAACACTAAGACCTCCTGAATAACTGGATCAGCCTGCTGGAGGGTACAGATATCAAAAGTGGTGAGATGAGGCAGGACCATAACAGCAGATTGAATAGCTTCAGGTCCCTGAAGAGCCTGCCGCAGAGGCTTGGGGAGTGATGTACCAGGAAGCATAGCTTCCATGTCGGCTGGGGCCGGAGGATACTGGCGGGAGAGAGCATCCGCATTCTTGTTATTTCTACCTGAGCGATACTTTACCTCGAAATCAAATGACGCAAGCTGGGCTGCCCAGCGTTGTTCAGTTGCACCAAGTTTAGCCGATGACAAATGGCTAAGCGGATTATTGTCAGTAAAGACCACACATTTATGGCCCAGCAGATACTCCCGAAATTTCTCCGTCATGGCCCACTTGAGTGCAACAAATTCCAATTTCATAGAGCTGTAGTTCACCCAGATGTGCCACCAGCTTGTGTAAAGGGGCCGCCAGCTTCGCAAAACCCTCCACAAAGCGGCGGTAATAACTGGCAAACCCAAGAAACGACCGCAGCTCTAAAACAGTAGCCGGAGCCTGCCAGTTGGATACCACCTCTACCTTGCTTGGATCCGTGCCAACCCCCTTACTGGAGATCACATGCCCCAGATAACGCACCTCTTTCTGGAAAAAGGCACATTTGGTGAGCTTTGCCTTTAGATTTTCCCGTTGAAGACGACCCAGCACTACTTCCAACCTCTCTAAGTGCTGCTGGATTGTGGAGGAGAAAACCACAATGTCGTCAAGGTAAAGCAACAAGGACTGATTTTGTTGGTCACCAAACAGCCGTTGCATCAATCTTTGAAAGGTGCCAGGGGCGTTACAAAGCCCAAAGGGCATGCGATTCCATTCGAAAAGCCCAAAGGGCGTGCAAAACGCAGTCTTGGGCCGATCTGCCTCAGTAACTGGGACCTGGTTATACCCACTGGCCAGGTCCAGGGTAGAAAACCAGCGAGCACCCGTGAGTGCATCCAAGGATTCCTCAATGCGAGGAAGAGGGAAAGCATCTTTCCGGGTTTTACAATTAAGCTGCCTATAGTCAACACACATTCTTAGGGCTCCATCCTTTTTCTTAACAAGGACAATAGGACTAGCATAAGGACTGCTACTCTCCCTGATCACCTGTGCCTCCAGAAGTTGGTGAATGTGCTCTTTAACCAGCTCGTAGTCAGATGGAGGAATCCGCCGATAGCGTTGCCTGACAGGAACATTATCTAAAAGAGGAATGTCATGGCTAATCAGGTTAGTACAGCCAAGGTCTCCATCATGAGTGGAAAAGACAGAGCTGTATCTCCCAAGGAGGGACTTTACCGAACCCTGTTCTTCAGCAGACAATGATGAAAGGTCCATGACAGCTATCTGATCCTGCACTGTAGGAGCAGCAATCTGAGAGGCCACTGTGGCCACACCTAAAGGTACCTCAGTAACTCCTGTAGGCAGACTAACAACGCAAACATTGTCCAATGTACCTACAACAGTGCGTGGATAAAGCAGCACATCAATAGTACCTACATTCACCACTGGGATATAAGCAGTACCCCTTACCACCCGAACCAAGGCAGGAGACGCAAGAAGTCCAGCTGGTAGGCCAGAGCTAAGAGGTTCAAACAACACAGTATTCTCAAAGTATTGCGCTGAGCATGTGGTAGTGACTATTTTCATCACACCCCCAGGAATCCGGCAAGCCTTCCTGCCTCGCACTCTTACCTTACCAGCTGCATCATCCAGGCCACGAGTGCTGGCCTGCTGGCACCCTTGCAACGCCTTCACAACCGGTTCTGGACTGTTGGCAACCATGGGTAAGTCAAACATGGCCAAGCCATGCCGACTAAACAGCTCTCTGTAGCATCTGCGAATCACGTTCATCCCCAAAATACCAGGGACCTGAGAAGACACACCACCAGGGGGATCCTTAACTACCAGCAACCCACACCGCTGCAATAATTTACCACAAAGCTTAATATCAAGCTCCAAGTAGCCAAGATAGGGAATGGCCAACCCATTGGCTGCCCTGAGCTGCAGCCAGTGACAAGACTGGAGCCTCTCTTGACCCCATGGCTCGAATTGCTGGAGAAAGAAACTCTCTGTGAGTGTAGAAACCATTGAACCGGTGTCTACCAGGCAAGGAACCTCAACCCCCCCCATACACACATCTAAATGTGGACAAGATGACATCAGTTTTGACGTGTCCGCCAAATGATTAACCGCCAATGAACCAATATCTGCCCCCCCCGAACCGTGGCTCTGCAATTCGGCGGGTGCTAGTTTTCCGACGCCGGAGCAGGACGAGACCGCCTGTTAAAAGGTAGAGGGGCAGGCGAAGGAAAATGTGCTCGAACAGGGACACGTTCTCCTTCACACTCCCTGGCAAAATGGCCAGGCTGCTGGCACCGCCTACATATTATGGGGCCATTATGAGATGAACGACCGCGCTGGCTAGAGCTCTGCATGCGGGCAATGCTTTGAGTAAGCTGGTTGAGCTGCCCTTGCTGCAGCTTTAGCATCTCTCGCATTTCACTCAGCTCAGATATTTGGGGTGAGTTAACAACCGACCGAGGATCACTCTGAACGCCACACTGGAAGCCAAGGGCTGAAGGGACAGAGTGACTCCGGCCCCTAGCGCCCCCTGGCAAACCCTCTCGCTCCCACCGAATCGCCTCTGCCCTCACCTCCAGCAAAGCAGCGGACGGCTGTCTACGCACAAACTGTTTCAACTCGCGACGGAGAGCGCCGTCAAGCACATGCTCAACAAATTGATCGCGTAGCAAAACTTCGGCATTTGGTATATCACTAGGAGCACGCTGCTTTACCGAAGCCATAAGGCTCATTAGCGCGAGGGAGAACTCTTGCAAGGTTTCCCCCTCCTGCTGCCGGCGGGAGAAAAACGCTTCCTGCAAGGCTACATAAGACTCACAACAACCGTAAAGCTCCTGTAAGACGGAAATTATCTTAGCTGGGTCCTCACGTTCGACACTGGGACGAAACTTTACTTCGTCGCGGGCTTCCCCTTCTAGGTGATCAAACAAAAAGAATGCCTGATCGGACGTTGACAAGTGGCGTGCCCTCATACAAGCTTGCACTTCCTCAATCCATTCTGTTAACCCTATGCCTGATCTTCCCCTAAACATAGGACATTTTCGGTCACGGGGCACAAAAACCAATCTGTAGGGGTTCTAGTCACTGGTAAAGCAGTAGGTAACACATTAGAGGGTGCGGAACTAGGTCCAGGCACGGCGGCAGCCTGTTCCAGGCGCAGCCTCTCATTATCTGCTCTTAACTGCTCAACTAAGTCCCTCAACTCCTGTAACTCTCCCTCCATACTTATCCTGCCCAATAAAGGGGAAACTCTCCCGTTAGGAGATAGGAAGGTGGAGAAAGAACACCAGCTGCTGTTTTGCCTGTAACACAGAACAAAGAAAGAAAATGTGAACACTCTTGGACAAATCAAAATACACCCAGGACCACAAAGGAGCAACAATAACCAAATGCAACAAAATTGAACACGTCTCGGCTTTAAATTGTAAACCCTGCCGACTACGCCAAGAATGTGGCGATGCAGAGAGCCAAACAGTACTGAGGAAGTTATAGGCTAGGTGCAACCTACCCCAAAAACACCGACTACGCCACCCTGGGAATTTCACCCAGAGAATGATTCTGTATTTCCTAATTACACTACTATTGATTCACTTAAGGACACACAGGTAAGTAAACAATTCAGCCAGAGACGAAGTTCAAATTTTAAAAGAGATACAAATTTTATTCAATAAATTTAAAACACAATTCAGAACACATTCATACTTGCTGAGGCCTACCGATGGAGGAGAAAGGAGTCACAAAGGCACGAAGAAATCCCAGGGCAGGCCACCACGTGAACACACAAACACTAAAAAAAACACAACAGTGAACACAGCAAAGAAAGAAAAATCGTAGTAGACGACACAGCACGCAGGAAGGGGATACCACCACCCGGACACCAATACCACCACCTTCGGCAAACAACTGAAACAGACACAAACACACGATCAAAGGGAATTCACTCAACAGAACAAGAAATCAATATAATATTTAAAAGGAAGAAAATGAATTGAAATAAACTTCAAATCACAAAATAACCAAACTGCCCGAACCAACAATGGCTCCAAGAGGCAGTAAACTAGAAAAATAAGATCAATCCTAAAGACATTTCTCACTAAACAAAGGAAAACAAAATAGACAAAAAGTACAATGAAACCTTGGCCAAGGGAAAACAAATTCAGTAATAAGACAAAATATAAATAAACTAATCCAGTTAATACATTTCTCACAAGATAAACTAGAATCACTAATAAAGAAACAAACTAGAAATGCAAATTAACAATGGAAAACAAAATAATAAAAAAATATAAACATTTAGCCCAAATTATAACTATAAAGAGCCAACCCCTTTTTAGCTGCATTCAACCAGTTTAAAATACTGGCCCACATCGGACTGGAGGCTCACACATTCGACCGTATGGCTGTGATTGCCCAGTGGCCGTGAAGGCAGAACGGGCGGGCAATAATCAAGTCAAATTGCTGATATAAATGTTCAAAACGTACACATTAACAGCTGTCCAAAGCGGGCATGCAGCGATCGAGTAGAGCTGGTAATACAATGTTCAAAATCTGCAGTAAAGAGACAGCAGTGCAGTCACTGCAGTGATCGATTAACGTTGAGTTGCTGGTACGTAGGTGCAAAACACACGAGGAAACAGCTGTCCCGGACCAGCAGACAGCGCGATCGAATAAAGTGCTGATACAATGTTCAAAATATACACGTTAGGCAAGCAACACTCCAGGACGGACGTACAGTAATCAAATAATGTTAAGATTGATGGAACAATGTTCAGAATGTACGTGAAACAAACAGCAATCCAGGCAAAACAGCAGCTAGTGAATAAATGCTCTGCAACTGACGTCAATCTCCAGATGAACCAGCCCAGTTCCTGTTATTTATAAAAAAATTTATTAACCCCAAATCAAACAAATGAATCCTACCTCATGTATCCTACATACCGATCAAGCAGCATTTTGTATCACCCAGGAGGAGGCAGCTCAAAGGGTACAAACAGTACAGGCAGCTTTCGATAACCTCCGCTTTTAAGTGCGTTGAACGACGGAGTAAAGGACTGGCCCGCCCACCGGAGATCTATAAGCGTTCAATGCATAGTAAACATAACGGCAGCCGATACCAATCAAATAAAGGCAACAAACAACAACGCCGCTACTTTACCTGTAGCACAGCAGAGCAGCGCACGGAATGAGTGACCCGGAAGTATGACCAACTTCCGTCACCAGCGAGCAAGAGGTCAGTCAGACGGACTACTACCTGTATTTATGGGGGGCGCCGGTGGCAGTGATTGGCCAAAAGAACGCAAGCTCGTTATGAGTTAACTCATACTGCTACAGTAAGGTAAAGATTCAATAATAAAAAAAAAAAGCGGAGTTACAAACACAAACCTCTCAGAAGCACAACAGACAGGGACAGACTGAAGCAATCGATCACCAAGTGAAATTCAGTGAAATTTTATTTCCGTGGCGTGATATAAAGCGAAGATATAAAGATATGAACATATAAAGCCAAGCCCAGTGCCAGTCCCTCGAAAGCGCTATGCCGTTGCTTCCAGAGCGCCCTCCAGTGCCAGCTCCTCGACAGTGCCCTCCAGTGCCAGTTCCTCGCAAGCGCCCTCCAGTGCCCACCTCTCCAGGGCCAGTTCCTCCAGTGCCTGCCTCTCCAGGGCCAGTTCCTCCAGTGCCTGCCTCTCCAGGGCCAGTCCCTCCAGTGTCCGCCTCTCTAGGGTCAGTCCCTCCAGTGCTCGCCTCTCTAGGGTCAGTCCCTCCAGTGCCCGCCTCTCCAGGGCCAGTCCCTCCAATGCCCGCCTCTCCAGGGCCAGTTCCTCCAGTGCCCGCCTCTCCAGGGCCAGATCCTCGAGAGTCCGCACTTCCAGAGCGCCCCCAAGAGTCCGTGCTTCCAGAGCGCCCCCAAGAATCCGTGCTTCCAGTGCACCCCCAAGAGTCCGCTCCTCCCGAACGCCCCCAAGTGCCCGCTTCTCCAAAACGCCACACCGATCAAGCCCCTACTTCCTCCCAGGGAATATTTTTTGGGGGGGATTGTAGGGCTCCTGCCATAGAGGCGGCCCATCATGGCCTCCCAAATAGAGGCCGTCTGTTATGTCTCCTGGTCCCTGGAGGCCTCCAGAGCGCCCACCTCCCCTCCCCGTTGGATGTTGTGAGGCGCAGGACGTTCCTTCCGGGAGGGGGGAGTAAATGTCAGTCCTGTCTTCCTGTGTCTTGTAATTCCCCTCCTCTCGTGCCCATATTTGGTTTTCTTTTTCCTTTTTAGTTTCCTTGATTAGTTTCCAGCCGTGTATTATTAATTATCCAGTTTACTCCTGTTTATAAGCACTGTGTTCCCTGAGTCTGGTGTCAGCTGTTATACATGTTCTAGCGATTGGATTAATAAATATTGTTATTTGAAGAGTTCCTTGCCTCCCCGTTTCCTTGCTCCAGCAAACGTGACAATAACACTGATGCTATACTGTGAATATAAAATGGCCTTATATAACATTTAATTTTAAGTCCTGAGCTGTTCTGTTGTTTATTGGCGGTTTGTGCATTGATAGCCAGCTGTGCTTTGACATAAAACACCGTAAACTATGTCACTAAGGTGTGTCAGTGCTGCAGTGTGTTAGGGTTTGTATTTATTGTAAACAGTATGCAAATTAAACCCTTTTAAAATATTTTGTCCTGCAATAGTCTCATTTGTTTTTATTTCAGTAGATCCCAGTTAATCAAACTACAACAAAAACAGATATTTGAGTGGAAATGTGGACTGTAGAAAAACAGTTTTGTGTGCAAACCAAAAAGCCTCTTGGTGACTCATCTAAAAATTCCTTCCTTTCGTTCTATGTCTTTCCAGACGCCTTGTGACACAAAGCCCTTAGTGTTCCCTGCATCACAGACACAATGTGGACTATGTGTTTAATTGTGAGTGGGGTGGTTGTAAACACAGCATTTAAAACCCTTCTTTGTGAATCAGAGGTGTGGATTTGCATCTGGAGGACCCAGTGATTCATCTGCTGCTTCTTTATCGTCTGTTTTGGGAGAGCCACATTCTTCTACTTCCTACGATGACACATTGTACTATTGTCCCATGGTACCTCTGGCAATGTGATTGGATGTTTTATGTGTGAGGGCGGGACTTGGTGACCTACATGTGAACTTGGGCACAGGAGGGAAAGAGCTGGAAGTTCTGACTGGTACAGTATACGAAAATCCATGTTGAGAGAAATACAAAGCATATGCCTTTGATTTTTTTTTCTTCTTTTATTGATTTTATTCTTCCAGATTAAAAATTAATAAGCTTTGCAAAGTAATACCATACTCTCCTCTATAAGTGACATAATTCCAGGTATCATTCATGTCCAAAGCACAAATGGTACAGAAGAGTTATGCATTTAGGAAATATTAAATAGACAATTCAGCTGTAAATTTCAAAGTTAAACTCTTATAGTTATTTAATCATAAGCATAAAAAATACATTTTGGTTAATCTAGCTGTTACAGTTATAAATGTTTTAATTGAATCTAAATAGTGTAAACCCTGGGGGAATTTCAGCATGGTTTTCATATACACACACTCGCATACATCAGGTATGAGACTATGTATTATGCTGTCAAAAAATTAAATGGAGAAATAATTCTAACGGGCACCTTCTGACCCTTCATATTTTCTGTCTATTACAAAGGTATAAAGTAATGCATAATTATAGGCCGATCTATTAAAATGCACAAATAATTTATGTTTATGCAAAATTATTTTGGACCACTTTATGGGAGAATTGCTAGCCATGCATAACTATAACTATTTACAGCTAAAAAAAAAAAAAAAAGTATGTGTCTTTGTGCGAAATTAATCACAGAAAAGGCTGATCTTGATGTCTGAAGACATTTTCAGTGCGCTGCTGTTTAGATGGTCATAAAGAGATGTTTACTTGTCGTGCATATTGACTACACTAAAAGCAAACAATGTTTTTGCTAATGATCATCTGTTCTTAGCGACTGCTTAGTGGGACTCTGGACCCCCCATGCTACTCAGGTGGGCATAATTACATTTCTTAAGGTCAACCTCTCACCAGGATGAATTAGTGAAATTACATAGTTGACCACTCTAGGGCGTAGATCCAAATGCAATTAACTTAGTTAATAGATCTCCAGTAACCTACAATGCCACAAAACGTGAATAGGGCCCATTCAACACAGGGGCCACACACAAAGACAGTTCGCTTGGAGACATTTTCAAACTCCCTTCTTTGATTGCTGATGTCACCAGCCAGCTTTTTCTGTGCAAATGTGAAAATATTCAAATACCAAGATGAGGCAGGGTGTTTAGGGCCTATATGCTAAGACAAACACTGGAGCCTGCAGCAAGAGCTCTTTTTATTTGTTTAAATGTGCAATAGGGAGAAAGCTATGAGATATTGATTAGCGTATACCCTGATCAATCCCACTAAATGATTGGCTGTAAGCCCTAGGATCTCCTGCAGGCTACAGGAGAGAGAGGCAGACAGTGAGATCTGGGATGGCCTCTACAGTCTAGAGAGCAATGCTAATGCACTCTAAACAGGGCCTTAGCTGAGTGGGGGCTTTCAATCAAGAGAGGCCAGCAGTTCAACTCCCTCTGAGCGTAATCCTGGCCAGTCGACCCCAGGGACCTGCCTCTTTTCTTCTACACAGCCAGTGGCACAGATATTATATACCTATATGTAGATACAGGGTGAGAATAAATTAATGTTCGTTCAATGTTCATGGGTCTCCAGCCAGGAAAATACATCAAAGAGGAAAATTCAAGTGTGTTTCAAGTGTGAATGCATGAACGAACGAATGAATGCATGAATGAACGAAATAATGAACGAATCAATGAATCAATGAAGGAAAGAATGAATGAATGAATGAATGAATGAATAAGGGTGGGATGCCCTCTTCCCCCATATTTAATTGTTAAGTGCTTCTGATCTGGGCAAAGAAATGGGTTGACACTGCTGACATTCCAACTGGAAATTAATTTTAGCTGTGGAAGTCTAAGGTTTCAAATTACTTCAAGGGTTTCTTGGCTGTATTTGGTTCTCTCTGTTTTGCTATTTGCTTACAGTTGCCTCTGTAAGCAAATAGATCTTGGCAAAACGGTCTTTTGATTCAAATATGAAGCAAGTGGTTGGGACTGTTATATTTCTTAAATGTGAGTTCAGTAGTGTTAAAATGTCCAGTGCTTTTTATATAATAACAATTTAATATCAACTACATTACATTTTGTTGACATATGAAGAGATATGAAGCTTGAAACAAGCTTTCTAACATCCATGTATTTGCATTTAGTTTATTGTAGTGAGACTTGTTAAAATACCTAATGACTGTGTAATTGAATAAATTATGGGCAGAAATGATGAGCCTACCTTTTTGTGGAAAAAAATATGAAAAAAGCTTTATTAGCATCATACATACTTAAAAATCTTAAATAAATAGATAAATATTAATAAAAATATCTAGAGCTAAATTGACATGAATCAATCTTTTATTTCAGGTAGGAGCATTTTGCAAAGGGTTTCCTGGTAGAGCTCTAATGTGAAGGTTTGACTTAGCAGTCACATACACACACTCATACACACATGAATTACAGAAGTGAACAGGTACAAGTGAGATTTGACACTGATCATTCATATGTCGTCCATTTTCTCAGACAGTGGGGTGTGACAGGGGAAACTGTCTCTCTAATCCAGTAGATGAGTCTGCTTTTTGTTTGCACCCAGCCTTGCAGAAAAAAAGCCACAGGGGATTGGAGCTCCTGTTCAGGTTGTGCATTATGACGGCTCATAAGCTTACTGCTGCCTCTGCAAAGATTGACACATCAAAATAGATTCATTCATTTGAAATGCAATGAATGGATTTTTTTTTCTTCCCTGCTTTACGTCTACAAGATATGATCACTGTAACTATCACAAAACTGTTCAGAGCTATCCAGGGATGTATTACAGTAATGCTTTACATGTATTCTTGATTCAATATTCTAAATACTAATATTACTTCTAATAATTATAATTTTATTGTATTCCAAAACATAATTTTCAGTCTGTTTTGATCATTATGTGTATAGGTGTATGCCTTATTTTTTTTATTTCTTTCGTTTCGATAAACGTATCTAATACACATATATTGTGCACCAATCTTTTAAGTCAAATACTTAATAATTAGTTACAGTTGGCTGCATTTTTAAAACCACATGAATCATGTATATAAAGCTGGGGACGTTTTGCCACTTTAGGTGACATTTTTACCTCGAGTCCCCATTCATTTCTAATCCTACAATCCCTGTATAATTCAGTATCAGTATATCTGGATCAACTCCGGACAGCTAATGACAGTATAATAGGATTCTATTAGCTTCTGTGGTGTTGATGCCTAATAGTGAGATTAATTGAATGAGTGTAATTTGAAGAGAGTTAAATCCCCAGTGGTTGCAATATAACCTGTAATGCATGTCTCTAAACAGTCGTGTCAACCACTAATATCCAGAGAATTTCCATCCTCTGGAAATTGTGCCTACACATTGATCAGATTTGCTTCAGAATGTTTTTTTTTTTTTCCTGCATTCTCGTTGGCAGAAGTGTGAGCAGCAAGGCTAGGCTATGCTTTGGCACACATACATACAGATAATTATTATTAACTTCCAGTTCATTTAGCTGCTCTAATGCTAATTTCAACTTTAGAAATTAAAATAAATAAGGTCATTATCATCTTCTAGAACATTTGCATATCTCACAGGTGTACTTATCCCCCGAGCGTTACAGACAGGAACCAAGTCAAATCAGTCAGCTCCAAACCAACAAAAAGGAGAGGTGCTCATTTAGCCCAAAATTTGCACCCAGCACAAAAATCATGCAAATGAAGCCCCAGCGCTCGATTGGAAGACACAGCATTTAGGTGACATTAATCAAAACTAAATATGCAGGCAAAGGTGAGGTAATCCCAGCCGTCCCCGGTACAGTCGCAGCTGCTGGCAGCCCTGTCGGTTCTCTTCTGCTGTTTTGTGATTTTGATTTCTTAATACTTGCCCTGTGTTTTAAGGCAGATTATTGAAATTCATCGTTCTCTTATGAAATTTTTTATGCAAAATATTGTCACTTGATATTTTTGTTTGAATGCTCATGAAGGTCTTTACAAATACAGGTCAGTGATTCATTGAAAGTGCATTGACAAAACATGGCAATCATCAATAATGAATTTGCAGTCAAATCAGAATTTATTACATTAAATATTTTGCACTTCACTGTAATAATGTTGCTGCAATTAGCTATAACAGCTTAAAATTGTAGATAACTTGAATTTAGAACACAACTAAACTAAATTTTACATCAAGCACAATCTCTTTGGTCGAAACACATTATTGCTCATTCTGATGCTGAATTTTAAAGTAGCAGCATAGCAAGATGTATATTTTGGTGTGAGGTGTCATTAATGTTGGTATGGTCATGTCAATTATGAGCAATAGTAAGTAGGAAGCAGTGATGCTTGCCTTAGCAAATACCTTTAACAGAAATAACAAACCACATTACCGCATGGCAGACAGAGGCACAGATAAAATGCTGACTCAGATTCTGAGCTTAAGATAAATGGGGGCCAGTTTCAGTGCTCTTGTTGATTAAACCTGACAAAATAAACTCCTCTAATACTCATAGACAGACAGAGTGACAGACTCCGTAACAGATGATGATCTAAGTCATCAGTCATCTTTTAACCCATTACTGTCTTTGAACGCCACCATTTAAACCGACAGAAATGTCTCCGGTCTATGTTACACGCTGCAGACTGGCTACTGTGCAGAACCTGTGACAGAAAGACTGATAAGAGAAGTCATGTAAGTGCAGCAAACATCCCCCCCTGTGAGCATTTAATGGACAGTGAACGTGAACATGCTGTTCATGGCAGGAGAGCCACATCGCCGCATACCTCAAAAACCCCTGAAAGACCAACGAAGGCAACCAGCAAACGCACCTCTTCACCACTCATGTGGCATCCACGGAAATCATAACAAAGAGCGTTTACGTAGGAAGAGCCTGCAAGGGGCTAGCGTCAGGGCAGCGGTGCAGAAAGGGCTTAGAGCCGATCAGACCTTCCCCTGGCAGCGCCACACATTGAAATGCAAATATCTAGGCAGGGTTTCCACCCTGCGCGCCGCTCACAAATTGAAAAGCAGTTTTTATCTATGCTAATGCAAGCATGGTAATTGAAGTTAATCAATCAATGCTAGCTTTCACTAAAACCTTGAACATGATTGAATAAAGTAATTATCATTCAGGGAAGAATGATGAAGTTGTAGACAGCATGAACCTTATTAAAGGAGGATTTTGAGTCACAATGGCTTAATTTGGTGGGCATCCTCTCTTTGCCTCTTTTCTTTGCCCAGCTCATTTTCTACATACTCTTGCTACATTTTGTTTGTTGTTGTTGAGATATCTCCTACTATCTCTCTTGTCCTAAACATGGTTACACTGAATCAAATTTTTTTCCCAAGGAGCAATAGTCTTTCTCTGTACGATTAAAATATCTCTGCTGTCTTAATGCTATGAAGAACAGACACGGGGTGGATTCAGTTAATGAGTTGTCATTCAGTCAAAGCCAGACAAAAAGATGACTGAAATTAATCCTCCCTTTATATAATGCCTTTGATAAGCTCAATTAAGATTCAACCTGCCAAATGTGCATTTCCACCTCCCCCTAAAGTGACACCTCCCATTCGAAGCTTCATGTAAAATCTCCCCCTTAAGGAAATGTGACATTCCCTTTAGCCGGACTCAGCCCGGGCCCCTCTAATTCACACTTGATGTTTCTGTTATTTCAGGGTAAAATGACACTCATACATGACTGCCGAAGTAGTGGATGAGAAAGAGATGTCCACGTCAACCGTCCTAGAGCTCGGCTTGGTTGCCTCCTCCCGGGGTGCACTCCTGTCAGTAGAGGCGGAGGTAATTTAGCCTTCTTCTTCGGTCGGGTCCTGGCTCTCTGCCTCTGGCTGGGCTAGTTAAAGACCTTCTCCGGTATGTCATCCAGTTTAATATTCACCCTACATAATTATGCAGGATTCACAGTGCTATCAAACTGCAATTCAAATTAGTTCAGGATTAAAGGCACAGCGCAGTGCTGCTTCCTTAATTGCATTGTACTGCACTGATCACATTCAAATAGCCATTACTCATTCCCTCTGTAGAGCAATAAGTCATAGGGATTAATGCTCGGGCAGGTGACAGGGCCAGACCATTAAAAGGCAGTTATGCAGAAAGCATGGCTGAGTTTTATTCACGTTAATGAAATCAGCGAAATGAAACTGTAATAGATTTATCAAAGCTCCAATGGATTTGCAGTAAATCAGTTTGATTCAGGCAATCAAACTGGACAATAGAGATAGTTTTCAGACGGCGTCGTCAGGCGGCACGAGGCGGCATGTGAGGAGAGCTGATATTCTTCTGCGCTCGGATTTGTGGCGCGCCGGCATGCCTATTCCCAGAGTGGGACGGCTAATTTCAGACAGCTGAACGTGCCAGTGCAGTGACTGATAAAACGTATGGCCTTCCAGTTCAATGGCATATTCCTCTACCCATGCTGTCACAAATCCTGTTTTTTCTTCCATTCTGTCTTTCCCTCCCTTCCCTCTTCTCAACTTTTCTCTGGTTATGTCTTATGAATGTAACCCTTGAGGAAGTGGTTAAAATGGATGTTCAGGATAATCCTACCTTTAAGTAATTTAAAAATCCTTTCACCAGTTATAGATCTGCGTGGTGTCAGAGAAGCTACTTTGAAACCAATCTATGCTTCAAAAAAAGGCAAAAAAAATCCCAGAAATTATGAAAAAAAACAAACAAACAAACACACACACACAGAAAACAATGTAAAAACACGTAACAGCAAAAAGGGCAAAAAATAACAGATAATAGTCCAAGCAGTGGAGTAAAATATATTACAAACAGCAGATTAGAGCAAACATATTAATGAGACAGAGGAAGGGGTATTACATAAACAAGATGTAACACAACAACATAGAATCATGCACAAAAACAGAATACAGATCATTACCTCAGAATGATAACATTCAGAAAACAGCTACATTTTGAGTCTTGTTTTAAATTCCGTTTAGAAACTGGGGAGAGAATTCCAGAGTTTAGGTGCGAGTATTCTAAATGATGTACTTGTGTAAGGACAGAAAGAAGGCCACATTCAGAAGACTGAAGGGATGGAGTCGGGGGAGATGCAGACTAGATAGTGGAGAGCCAAGTCATGTCAAGATTTAAATGTGAACAATATTATTTTGTATTCGATACGATAGGATACAGGTATCCAGTGGAGTTCATACAGAATAGGAGTAATGTGAGCAGCAATATATTGCAATCTCGCAATGGAGTTGGGGCAAGAGTGCTCTGGACAGGGTGTTATAAGGCCCAATCCCAATTCTAATTTATACATGAAAATATTCCCCAAAGAATTGGGATACCACTACTATACCGTCACACGTCATCATACGTCATCTAGCTCCTACAATAAACACACCTATACTGGTGTGCTGGTGTGCATTAGAGCCTTACCGTTCTATATGCGCTGCTTACTGACACACACACACACACACACACCGGAGATCGCGCAACTCACACACCCAGGAGCAAATAAACTTGTCAACGCTGCCCCACAACTTTTATTAATAACAGTTTAAATACTGAATCACTACATTATATTTCCCAGCAACGAGAGGATAAAATCGCTGTTTTTGAAGTAAATGCACTCATTGTAAAGAGAGACACACAGACACGCAAATTTAATATCTCTCTTTCTCTCAAATTGGCAATAGGTATTTGAGAAAAAGGTTTAGTGATTTATAATTATTTACTCAATTTCTATTGTGGTTATTGCCCTGATCAGACATGAAAATATGTTGTGGCACTATCGTGCAGTCTGTAATGATATGACATTAGAAAATTTTAGTGATTTTTTGTAAACATTTCTTTGAATAACATGATCGTAAATATGAACACACAAATGAATGTAACAAAACTAATGATTACTTTTCATTAAAATCTTTATTAATGCCAATAATGCTTACATTTATGTGTCTTTTTATTCACTCGGACAGCCATGTTGCCGCTGTAGCCAGTTTATGCTGAGATAATACATACCCCTTCATTTGAAGTGTGGTCCCGAAAAATCTTTGTTTGAAGTGCTATCTGGCCCTTCCCCTACCCCTACCCCTACCCCCCAACTAAAAGAGAATCGAGACACCCCCTATATCTGAACGTGCAAAACAGAGGGGTAGGGGAAAGGGGAAGGGCTAAGGGGTAGAAATGGGATTGGGCCTAAGAATACCTCTGTATTTTGTGACACTCTGTCGAGACATGACGCTTGAAATTAAGGTTCAACAGACAAGTAATTCTTGTTTCTCAGTTTGAGTGTCTTTAAGGTGCTTTTTTGTAAATTTCAAACAGGCTTTCAAGTGTCATGCACTGTGGAAAGACTTTTGTCCAGCCCACCGGTTCTTAACCTTTTATCAAGTGCGAGCCCCTTTCATGAACGACAAAGTTTTACAACCCCCTCCCCCCATTATATTAATATCATTTTAATATTAAAGGGCACCTATTATGCAAAATCCACTTTTACATGGTGTTTGGACATAAATGTGTGTTTGCAGTGTGTGAACACAACCACCCTGCAATGATAAAAATCCACCCACTCCTAATTTTTTAATCCCCTTTAAACCAAGTCAGTCTCACTAGGCCTGCCGTTTTGACTCTCACCGCAGTGTGATGTCACATTTCGGAGGGCCGGGCCACAGGATTTGATTGACAGCCCTGCGTTGCTGTAGTTTCCACCCTCAGTGGTTACGCTATCCTTCATTTTCTCCACGCTCGAGCAGCTGTAACGTCAACAATGTCTCACAAGCAATCTGAGCTGCTGAGGACGCTGTGTGCACCACACTTGTGAGATTAGTTCGCGGCTCAGTCCATTGATCCACGCTGATGACAGGTCAGCGCAGCACGAGCTCTGTAACATCGTGCTGTTTCGTCCCACTCATTTGCATACAATCCAAATCAGCTCGTTTTTAGACACACCGCAAAAATGACATTTTCCAGCTGTTATAATAAATTATCTGTGGTGTATTTTGGCCTGAAACTTCACAGACACATTCTGGGGACACCCAAGACCAATATTACATCTTGTAAAAAGGGGCAAAATAGGTGCCCTTTATTAAGATATTATATTTAATATTATATATTTTATGACGTAAAAACAACGTCAATGTTTCTACTCACTCAGTGGGAAAGTTGGGCTTGGATAGAGGATGCGAGTCGGTCCAGTCGTGGCTGAATAGGGCTGAGGAAAAGACGCAAACTATCTTCAACCATAAGTCTTGCTTGTTCTTTATGTACACCAGCGCTGAAAAAACAGTCTCACAGAGATAGGTCGATACAAATGGGAGAAGTTTTTTCAATGCCATGTCACTTAGTTGTCGGTATTCGCAGGCGCGCAGATGGCACTAGGGACGGGGGGACATGACACCCCCCCCCCAGATTCATAGTGACCCGATCCGTCCCCATCACTGTCTCTACGAAAGGCGACATCGGTAAACAGAGGATTAATCAGGATTTCCGCTATGTACATTAGCCTAAAGGCCAAAGTATTCTTCCCTTTCCACGTTCCGTTCCGTCTCGCGCACAGCCGTGTCCACGTAGCTTTAAAGTATACTCGCCGCGGATGAGCTCGACATTCACCTTGCGCATGCACTATTGTACGCTCACCGTCCGCGCAGTTTCAAAAAATTAGCTTTTAGTCTTCTCCAGGACTATACAGTAAAATGACTTGACAGTTAATACAGTAATAGTCAGGGTCACTCATGAGGGTCAAAGAATGAGCTAGCCTATAAAGGAAAACTTTTTATTAGTGTTGGAAAATGGGACACAGTGCAAGTGCTAGGACGCATTTTGTTGTTTGGGGTGATTTTGCTTTTAATTTTCTCCAAGACTATTCAGTAAAATTAATACATTAATAGTCAGGATAACGCTGAACAAATATTAATTGAAAGAATGAGCAAACCACAAATATATCAGTGGGGATTTCTTTAAGACTGCAAGGGAAGCTTGGCTTCCCCTATAAGGTCAAAAAATTAATGGTCAAATATATACTATTGTGTTAACATTTTATTGACTAAAAATGCACTTTTGTCACTTTAAAGAAAGTGGGGTCATAAAATTATAGATGAGATTGCACTTTATTTGTTTGTTTGCAAATGTGTATGTGTATTTAAAGTAAATAAAATATCAAAAACGGTTTACTTGTGATCTTTAAACCTGTACATCCTTCACTATTTTTCTGGTCAGACACAAGCTATTTAATGGGCATCTCTTAAACATATTTCTGTTACCATGCAGATGTCCCTGTCCATGGAGTTGGTTGGCAATGAAACTGATCAATTGTCACTATAGTGTCCATGGTGATATAGTTGTAGCCTCCTTCTGAAATGTTGGACACTGATGTGGAAGTGGCTTATCACTGACAGGCACAGAGGTATTTCAGCATGAGTGAGTCCCTGGTCAAAGTACAGTAAGAACTAGTTCCCTCATCCACGATGCTGACGTTTATATAATACACTTAGAAAGAGCTTATTTTTGTTTCTAGACCAAGGGAGAAAAAGCGTAAAATCACAAAATACTTTTATGTTAAGACCACAAAGTCATGATTGTGACACACTTTGATTTAAGGTTCCCATGACCTTTATTTTTATTAATTCATTCATTTTATTTTTAATACAATATGAAAAGCAGCCATGTGAAGTCCTTCAATTAACTGTCACTCACTGGAAATACATGACTCTGGCTACATTCCTGTAAAACTGCAAACATGTACCTATACACACATTTCACTGCAGTTTCCAGTTTAAATGGACACTAGCGGCAGTAAAACACCAACAACTTTTGTTGATTTTCATATAAATTACAGAAGCAGATTAATGAAGACTTTTTGCACAGTTTCTTGCACAGTATGACCTCACAATTTTTACTATAGATATCTAATAGATTTTCTGACGTTGTAAACATGCTCAGTATTGCACTTGGCACAACAAAAACAAAAAATCACACCAAGTCACTGGACATTTCTAAATGCATTAGAACATGTTCATCTTGAAGACGAGTTCGTTAAGAATCAGCTACATATAGCATGTTGGCTGACTCGATTTCCTTCTCATACATTCCCGTAGTGTCACAGTGTATTTCCCTGTTGAAGTCTAGCGTCCATTGACTTTCAGTGGGGCTGCTTTGAACAGTTTTTTTTTCAGTGCTTCGAAACTAGATGGTCATTGGATAAATGCTGCGATTATGTCCTGCCCAAGGACACTCAGCGTCTCTGGGGTGAATGGAGGAGTGGCCTGGCCTGGACTCCGGGCTTCTGCGTGATGATTGTAGGGTCTGTCGAAAGACTGCATCTCCTTTTGATTAACAGCGATTTTGTACCATAAAAAGTCGTTGACGCTGAAGCTATTCGAGCTCAGTCCCATAGCGGATTTTGCAAGTGTATTCGAAAGACAAACTGCTGCAACCTATTTCTTGGTATTTGCTTGGCGAAATTGCTAGCCAATTTTCATCACACATTTCACACAATTATACACCACATTCCTTGTTTCAATTTAACCTAATTCCCACATTTCCTCCATCGAGTTCCATTCATACGGTAAGCAAGGCTAGCGTCGTAGGGGTGAACTAGCCAGCTAGCAAACTGCACACGATGGCAGACAGTGCTAATATGGTCGACCTGATTTTGGCGAAGCCATTTGAAAGTCTTCCTTACGAGGAGAAACTTAGAATTAAACAGCAGGGCAGATCAACACCTGAGAATGATTTAGTGCAAAAGATAGGGAAAAGTAACAGGTCTTTTCAGCTCTCCTGGTATGACAAAGTTAATTGGCTGACTGGAAGTGCTGTGACAATGAAAATGTACTGCTAGTGATTCATGTTTAGTTGTCAAGTGTCTTAGCATTTTGGTAGGTTTAAGACTCTCCTTTGCTAACACTTCGTCACAAATCACACACTGTGGTCGGGAATCCCCCCGATCGCTGGTCTGAGTGAAGCCATATTCCAAGTACCTATCGTCATATTTTCTGCTTTTGGCCTTCTTTCCTTTTGATTCAGTCTCTGCTTTTTTTGTCAGCACCAATTAAAAACCTCTCCATGTTTAATCAGCAGTACAGCTAAGCCCATGTGAGTACTTCCAATTAGCAGTTAATTTGTTATATTATGTCACCGGCAGGTGGTGGAATTAGGCGAGCATTTTATAAACATTCAAAATAAAAGTCTTCCCGCGACCCCCCCCCCCCCCCCTTCTTTCTTTCTTTCTTTCTTTCTTTCTTTCTATTAAATGCCCTGCACTGAAAGGATATTGGGTTTTGGTGTGGCCTTAATGAGTCGTCTACTGTATGACATAAATTCAAATTAAAACCAATTAACCCCAATCAGTAGAACCTCATCTAAACCTGTTTTTATGGTTCAGTGCTGCCTAAATCATTGATTAGGCTCAGTGAGCTGCTTTAGTAAATGACCATCTGAATAGCAAAGAAACCTGTTACCACTAATAGAGAGGCCACGGTCATTATACCTCTCTTACTTTCTCTCTCTCTCTAATCTAATATCAACTTTTCTTATTAAGGTCTTACAAGCTTGTCTGCCTTCATTTTGACTTTGGCCCATTTGCTAGAGGAAAAATGTTAAATAGAAGTCCAAGCTCATTTGAAGCTAAAATCCTATTATTGAGTATTTTTCTTCCTGGACATGCATGAATGTATTCACTGTTTACATATCTTGTTAATAAAATGACTCAGGCCTTATACTTAAGTAATACCAAGAAATTATGTATCCAAATAGGATTACAAGTTCTGGCTGAAGAACTGTATTTATAAATCTTTGTTATGCTAAACCAGGCCCTAGAGGTTGCCCGTAAAATTGTTATAGTTTATAGAATATCATAAAAAAACATCTTCTAGAAATATTTAGTTGGGGCTGTTTATAAGCCCTGCTTGCCTAACAGGGTCCATATTTTGCAGAGAAGATGGAGTTAACAGAATATTTCAAGATGAGGTCTTGACAATTTCAAAACAATTGTAGACACATTTTTAAATGCAGCTAGGACAGGTTTGCAAAACACTGAAGAATGAATGAATGAATGAATGAAAAAAGTACCATACCAATAACGGTGATGTGAATGAAGAACCACATCTAGAACTCACCAGAGCCTACAAAACACAGATCTTTAACACATGGTTACTTTATTTATGTATTTATTTATTCATTCATTTTTGTTTCAGAAGATATTTGTATTATCTACATATGAGAAAAAAATGAAATTAAGGATACATAAAAGCCAGAGAGAGATTTAATCCATCTGTTTGATTCATGCTTTCATTTGAGAGCGGATCTCAGTGTAAGGGATATTAACGCAGTCTTTGATGACTCTATAAATGGGAACGGTCAACAACACAAACCACAGATCATAAATTAATACTCGTAAAAACACCAAGCACACGGACAGATTAGAAATTAAAAGGCTGCTGCCAACACAATATTTAATTTACACATTCTGCATAATAAAATTAAGACAATATCTCCACCAGCCAATCACTGGAGCCACCAGCAAAGGCTCCTAGAATATTTAAATGTGCTTACAGCTGATTTGCAACTCCTATGACTGTGAATTCAGTTAATAAATATTTCTCAAAAGCTACCGGTATTTCAAATAGATGAATTGTAGATGTAAATATAAAATTAAATTAGTTTCTAATTAAGACTTGCAGTGGGTTGGACTCTGACAAAGTGACATAAACTACCACGTGTGACAGTACTACAAATATGATGTCATAACCACAAAACAACAAAATGCAATATTGTACATTGACAATAGTAAAAAACATGGATTCATAGCTTTTTCATTTGCATTCAGAGAAACACATACACTTTACATTGACCAAAGTTGTTCTTTTTCAGAATCAGAAAGAGCTTTATTGCCAGGTATGCTTGCGCATAAAATAAATTTGTTTTAGTGTCACAAGCTTCCATACCAAGCTAATAGTATTTCAATCAAGTTAGATACTGGCTGGTCTCCAAAATGTTGATGATTTCAGGTTTTACTATCCTTGGGGGGACATTCCTCCCCATAATGTATGCCAAACCTTTATGTAAAGCTAATTTTAATTGCAAACCCAAATCCCAACCTAAAATATTTATTGTAAATGTATAAATGTTAACTGATTTTATTAGTTAATAGACCTAATTGTATTATTACAATCTTTTATTTTTCCCATTTCAGAACAAATTAATATTGCTATGCTCAGCACTTCACATGCTTCACATGCAAAGCAGTAAACCAGGTTGTCACTTTTATAAATTGTCAAACGCCTCAGATATTTTTACCTCTTTTTGTTGTTGTTTTTGTTGTTTCTCTGTTTATGAACTTGCTAAACTCCGTTACCTGTCATGTAAAATTCTTAGCAGAGTCTTCAAATTCTGACATCAAGGGTTTTTTGTTGTTGAGTGGATTTGCTCTTCTGGCCCCATTTGAGTGTCTTAAAGTGTGTGTACTCTCCTGACATATACACCCGTGTGACAGTGATAAATGCTTAACATGGGACACATTAATGCAAGAGACCCTGGTCAATGGCAGCCTTTCTTCACTGCGTCAACTTAGGGTGCTTTCACATCTGTAGTTCGGTTCATTTGGTCCGGACCAAAGGCAATAAATTATACATTGTAGCTATTTTTAGCCGTTTTGGTTCCTTTTCACACCACACTGTTTAATCTGGTCCGAACCAGCTGAAACGAACCAACATGCAGTCACGTGACAACATCCGCTTCACTTGTTGGCTAGATGTGTCTTTGAACGCATTCCCTAAACTGCTTTTCGATTGGTCAGAAAGAGCGTGCGGGAAAATTCCAACGGTGCTCCCGGTAGTAAACAAAGACAGGAGTAAAATTCAGCGGACAGCACACTGCTATTACATTACTATTACAAATTTCTATGAGGCTCCACACCTCCTCACAACCCCAAGTTTGTCCGCGACTTGCCATGCTAAACTGCAAACTGTCAACAAACACTTCCTCATCTCATAATGCACAGCGCAGCTGACTACGGCTGCTGGTTTAGTCCAAAAATGCGCAGTTCTTTTTGCAGTTGGGTCTGTTTGAGGTTGGATCGCGTTCTCACCGCTCCAGGGTTCGTTTGAAGCGTGCCGAGACCACCTCTTCAAGGAGGTCTCGGTACGCTTGTTTGGTCCGCTTTTGGTGCACACCCGAGTGCGATTCTGCATTCTCACCTGCCCAAACGAACCGCACCAAGAGGGAAAACGAACTCTAGTGAGATTCAACCGAACTAAATGAGGCAGGTGTGAAAACACCCTTAAACCAACAGGATCACTGTCTTGAATCTGGTCCATGCATTTCCGGTTAATCACCACCAGAGTTCACCCACTCACCGCATGGACTCTTGCACTTCACTACAATCCCCATCATTCATTGCACTGACGACACACACAGCTGTTTTCACTGATTACACAGCTGATCACACTAATCACTCAGGCTTTATAAACCATGGACTTCCTCTTACTTCCTCTTGCTAGATGCCGAGTATTGTATTGCATTTATCACTTTCATAGCGATATCTACTCTACACAGCCAAAGTCTTAGTCTTAGTCTTGCCTTACCTTGTGTGTTCTCTTGTGTTTTGACTCCTGCCCATGTTTTCTGGATTTATCCTTTGCCTTGCCATTCAGACTCTGTTTGCACCTCGATTGGATTATTGCTCTCGTACCTGGATTACCCCTTCTGTCAAGCCCTTTGGATATCGTATGCCGATCACCGACCACGCCTGTTTACTTGAGTACTCTTCTGTCTTGCCCTCTCTATACCTGTTTTCTGTTTGATCATCCCTGCCTGTTATTGACCATGCCTGTAAATAAAAGCTTGCACTTGGATCCGCATGTCTCACATCTTGTTCGCCCCGTTACAATCACACTGCAGGAAACGGTAATAGACCCAAAGGAGATGAGCCCCTACAATACAGCACCCCCCCAGCTACACCATGTCAATGAACGGATGGGAAGTACCCATCCATCCATTGAGAATGTATTTATTTTTGTTAAATAAATGAGTAAACAAAGTTTAATGCAGTTTTAATTGGAAAATTCAAATGTCCAACATTAATTTAAAGATTACTGCACAACAGAAAGAACAGCTGCTTGAAACGGACTTCTTATTAGCTGAATGTTTATTTTTGATGTATAGGCTTTTTCTTTTGCAGACAGAATACAGGTGTGTGATACTGCTGGCTAGACTTGTTGAACACTTTTCAGAGGTGTGGAAACCTAACGGTATTCTCTAAACTTGGCAATAATTTTACTAGATTCTCATTAGCTGACATGGGTGTGAAATATTTTTTTTTGTCATTTAAGAAAGACTTTGAAAATATATTTTCTATAAAACTTATGTTTACAACAGTCAGCTTCTACTATAAGCAAGCTTTAAGACTGTAGTTGATTTTTTTTTTTGCTTATTATGGTACATTTTTTGCAGCACATTCAAGGTGCACACAGTATTTATATCCATTTTCACACAGTTATCCTCCTCCTTAGTGTTGTTTTTGGCGGCCTGTTTTAATTTGAGTTTTAGTCTAGTCTTTGCGTGAAGCTGTCATTTTAGTTTTTATTCGTTTTAGTCACGTTCATACTCTTTTTAGTCTAGTCAAGTTGAAGTCAACTAAAAGTCTGAGCATTTTAGTCTTATTTTAGTCAGAATTATCCATGACTATTTTCGTCTAGTTTTAGTTGACAAAAACTGATGACATTTTAGTTTAGTTTTAGTCAATGAAAATTGCATTTTAGTCTCTTTTTTTTTAGCCTGCATTTTAGTCTCTTCTATTTAACCCAGTCGATATAGTATAAGTACCTAGTAGCAGTGGCATTTTAGGGTTTTAGTCAGGGCCTTCAGTAAGCAAGGTTAGTTGTGTATAGGTTTATAGTGTTTTTTTACTTCATTGTTGTATATCTGTATTTATGTAGCACCGTGGTCCTGCGAGGCACGATATTTAGTTCCACTGTATGTCCCCACATGTAGCGGAATGACAATAAAGCTCAACTTCAACTGTAAACATATTACACATCTGTTACAGTTAACGCAGCTATATGCATATAATGCACATATTATGCTGCACACAGGCTCTCAACAAACAATGACGGCTGATCAACTATTTTAATAGTAGGCTAGATTAGGGTGGGTTAAATGCAGAGTAAATTTCCCTACATGGTCAGTAAAAGTAATCCGCCAATACACGGGTCACTATGCACATTCATGTCACTCTAAAATGACGACGCGCCCAAAGCAGCAAAACTGTACAACCTCACACACCACACCATAGTATTATCAACACACCACCTACACCTCCATAACAATGTCAACAAGATCTGGTGTAGGCGCTGATGACTGCAGCTGTCATTTTCTTTTTGTTTACTTTCATGTTCGTACCTTAGAAATCCCTGATTAAAGGGGCTGTCTAACGCTGGGGGTAGCACTGGGCACGTAGCTGGAACCAGAGGGTGGGCTGTCATTGAAAGTCAAAATTTGATTGGCTGATGATTCTGTCACTAATGCTTGTAACAAATCAGATGTGACGTCTTTCAACAAAAGGGTAGCACTATCTGTAGTGCTGGCCTCTGACTTTTTTTATGTAGGATATTCCAGTTCAACCTCAACTAAACTAATCATAGGCAATTTAGTGGACATTACACAAATGAAAATGATACCTAAATAATCAATAAAAACATTTTTCACACAATTTTGAATTTTATAGGTCCAGCAGAGAAGGCCCTGCTTCCTGACGGCCCACCACTGCGCTAGTAGTATAGTCGAAACCAAAATTTTCTTTTAGCCAAAACCCATTTCAAACAAGGTTATCTTATTATATTATTGTTACCTTATAGACTTAAGAATACATCCATGCCAGATAAGGAAGACGCTCTGATTTGAATTTACAACATTTATTTTACCAACCAAACATGTTAACATATTTGTTGTCGTCTTCTAAATAATGCCGTGAGTGGGGCTTGAGGAAGTGACGTCGCCTGCATCTGCGCAGTGCAACCTGATGCAGCTCCAGTAGTGACACAGGAAACAGAAATACTGCAAAATAATAACACGACTAAACGAGACGAAATAACGTTATAACATTCCGTTTCATCTCATTTGTCAACGAAAATTAAGAGACATTTTAGCATATAGTTTTTATTTTGCAAAACACATTGTCTCATTTTTATTCGTCAACAATATTGCATTAATTAAATATATATCGTCATCGTCACATGACCAGCATTTACGTTGAGTCTCGTCTCGTTTTCGTCACGTGATAAAGGCTTGTTGCCAACGATATTTAGTCACAATTTTCGTTGACGAAAGCAACACTACTCCTATTATTTTAATTAATTCAACTTGAACTGCTTAATTCAGACTGTGCTCAGACTTGGTTTTGAGGAGGACTTCAGTCTTACTAAAGGTTATCTGTATTGGCCTTTTGCTTTTTATAACCGTAAATTACCATTAAAAGGGTCGTTCCATAGATTTGTTTCTTTTAATATGTTTGTTGAGCTTCACTTATAATGTTAAGGTCTTTTTTGCATCTCTATTGCAATAAAAAAAAAAAAAAAACTCTCTCAGAGTTGGACATACAGATCTGAGGAGGTGCCAGTGGTGTCAAGGGTCAAACTATACAAACCTCTTCCAAATGTCAAATGAGTCAGTTCATGAATATTTGCATACAGGGACAAGCTTACAACATTTCCCCATATCAAAAGATACTTTTTCTTTAGTGATTACATTTAAAATGTAGAAATATTGACAGTTAAAATCTGCACAACTTCATATTGTGTCAATGGTACAAATGTTTGTCTGTGTGTTTGTGATTGTGTGCGGTCCAGGTATTCTATGAAGAGTCCTCATATAGTAAAACACAAACACACACACACACACACACAAACATTTAAAAATGTTTGCTTCATGTCTGAGGGATACTGCCGTGTGTCTTAAACGTAATACTTATAATATTCTTACATTCAAGTATAAACAGTGTTGTTATTGGTAAACGTACCAAACTAGAGGACACTAGGTTAAATGGTGCATGGAATTGTGTTAGGTGTTTTTTATTTGCATGGGTTTATGTTAGTTCATTCTAAATTTCATCTCACTCTTGCCCATTGGTTTTGCTTATATATTCCTGAGTGTACCATCCAGTTTGCCCTGAACAGACTTTTTGTATCATAACTGCAAGAATAAAATGGTCTCTTCGCTCAAACTAATGCATTTTCAATCAGTTTTTGGCATTTTGATTTTTCCATCAAATGTTGAAATTAAATATAACATGTGAACCTTTCTGTGACTGGACAGAGCACATTAACATTTAATGAAGAATGCACTGCTCGGTTTCTGTTTGTTTTTGTTGCTAAGTTAGCCATTATGTTTCACCAACATTATAACAATGCATTGTTTCCCCCTATATAGTTTTAGTAGTGCAGTGTGAGGTTGATTCATAAACCAGGGTTAAAAGCTGTGGTAACCTCGTCTGTGAATTACACATGTGAAATGTTGCTATATATTTTTATAGTTAAAAGCATGGTTTAAAAGACAGTATCCTGGGGCAGTGTGCCCAATAAAATTGACTATGCCCTCTCCCATCCACCAGCTTCAATCTCACCCACCTCCATTCAATTATCACAGGCAGCAAACATTTTGGCAGGCTGTACTTTTTTGTGTTTCTCAGCCTGTAAGAAAATAGAAAAGAAAAGAAAAGAAAAGACAAGAAAAGAAAAGGTTTGTGTATATCTTTTATTTTTTGCATTAATTGTTAGACCCAAAGCAACCATGGTAGTGTGCAGAGACTTGTTACTTTAAGCTTTATAAGCATTTATTCTGGAAAGATAACACAAATATGAATCATTTTATATAACCTTTTAAATAAAAAAAAAAAACAGTCTAACCATTAAAACAATTAAACAGTGTGTGCATTGTGTTCTTATAATTATTACAAATGTGGAAGATGCAAGTTTATTATAATATTATATTTTAATAATTGTATAATGATTAAATTATAGTAACTGGTTAAACAGTCAGTTTTATAACTCACCCTGTGTTACAAGAGTCCATAGTCTACATTATTCTTATTATTCATAATTCCATTACATTTTCTGAAGACTCCCTAGTTCAGTTCATCTGCTGTATGATAGCAGTGAGGCCCTGGTATCTACTGTCCTTCATTTTATTTCTTTGTGAATGTTAAGAGGTCATGCAGTCATATATATATATATATATATATATATATATATATATATATATATATATATATATATATATATATATATATATATATAATTATTATTATTTTTTTTTTTTTTGCATACTGTAGTTTAAAACAGGCATTGTTGTAGCAGCAGTTTAAGCAAATATCTTCAAACCAGCTTAAGAAACATCTATTTTTTTTATTATTATTATAAAAAATTAAATGTAAAAATTGCATGATTATTCGTCCATAAATTTCAGAGTTTAATGATTTGTTTCTGTAACAGCTGGGAGCACCAAAGATATCAACAAGCAAAAATGACAGTTTCTTCCAAAAGAGATCACATAAAATATAATGTTATCTTATATAATATGTTTTATAATGTGTGTTTTCCCCTTTGCTTGCTCCAATTCAGCATTTTAGCTAAAATGTAAGACAGGGTATGAGGTTTGTCCAGTTGTGTACATTTTAACGATCATGCTGATATGTGAACATAGGATACTCCTAGATACAAAACTAAATCAACAAAAACAACATTGAGCATAAAATGAAGATCTGGGAATTTCATATTAAACATGTCTGATCAAATCTGATCTGTGATGCTCTGTCATATAAATTGAGAACCACCAGATGATCGACAGATTTTTGACCTTGTGACATTCCGGTAGTCCTACAGGAGATGATGTCATTCACACTGATGGAAAGCATTTTACTGCTTTTTGCTTGTGCATGGGTATTTGATTGACAGCAACACTGAATTGATTGTTTGAGAGTTTTCTCCACTGGTTTCAAAAGCCTTGATTGATTAACAAGAAAACTTCCAGTTGCACAAGTCCTTCAGGAATGGGACTCTGCTATGGCATTTATCGACAGAATATCAATAAGACATGTGGGGCTAGTTTTTCCTAGCTGCACCTAACACCGCTTAAAACACTGTGCAATTACTGGATTTAAATGTTAAGAATTGATCACAGTATTTTGTACTTCCCTTTTAATGTAGGGGAACTCTGCTGTGGATGTATCTTTGTCCTGTCATCTGGAAGATTTTGGTCACCTAAAACCCTTTGTTCTATAATCAGAAGGCAGATGTTTAGCTACTTGTACACCTGCCAGTGCAGCAGGTATGAGTGGGCTGTGGGTTGTGGCATGTTAATAAGAGTGTTATGTGAGATCGATTCTGTGTTTTAGAAGTCGAGTCACTCACTGAAGGCCAGTCAGGGGACAATATCAATGTAGGATGCTCATGCATGATGTGAAAGAAGCAAACAAAGAAAAAGTTATTTCAATTCAGCTCAGTTTTGTTTTTTTTTTGTGTTTTTTCCATCAAAGGTCAAGCATGGTCAAAATTACCAGCATATTGACCTTTTTAATCATTCTGGAAACATCCAGATCATGCGCTCTTGCTCTGGGATGTTATCCCAATGAAGGGGTTACAACTCTTGTTCTCTGCATGTCACATAGCATGCTTAAGTCTTATTCATGTGGCAGTGTAAAGTCTGTTTAAGTCAGAATTCTTGGTACAAATTTTCAGCACAGCAGTATTCTAAAACAAATCATGCTCCATGACACACACAAAAAAGTAAAACAAATAAATAAATTAATTAAAAAGTAAAAATTATTTCTATCTTAAATATCATTATGGTTCTTATGATCCTAACAAATTTATAGGTAAATTTAGGCCATGTCAATTTCAGTTAAATATTTTCAAATAATATAAACTGAAAACAATTTTAATGTAACAATACATGCATAAATAATTCCATGGCTCTGCAGTTTGATTACATAATTCGGTAACACTTTATTAATACTGTTCCATCATTAATAAACAACTACACAAAACACATGAGTAATGCAATATTATCACTCTAGTAACTACTAGTAGTAGCTAACAAGAAACTCTGATTAATGAATTAGTTAGTAATAGTTATTCGTCGACTGTGGTAGTTCACTATTAGCTAATCAGTAACTATTATTTTTTCATACCTCCCTAAGAACTACTGTATACAGGTTCATAATTAATATGAATAATACAATGTATAATTAATTCTAAAGTAAAGGTCATGGTAACCCACTAGTAATGACTGAAATCATTGTAAGCTTTTGAGAGTGTTGTAAAGCATTGGATAGTAATTATTCAGGTGTTACTACATCCTTCTAAAGGAATTACAATTTTTTTGGATCAGTATTCTAAAGTGAAGATCGTGATAACTCCCCAGTAATGACTGAAACCATTGTAAGCTTTTGAGAGTGTTGTAAAGCATTGGATAGTAATTATTCAGGTGTTACTACATCCTTCTAAAGGAATTACAAATTTTTTGGATCAGTATTCTAAAAGTGAAGAATCATGATAACTCCCTAGTAATTACGAAGTCATTGTAAACTTTTAAGGTTTTGGTTAGTAATTCATTTTGCTAGATTTGGTAACACACAAATCATTACTAGTGGGTTACCGTGATCTTCACTTTAGAATACTGATCCAAATAATTAGTAGTTTCTTCAGAAGGATGTAGTTACACTTGAGTCATTACTATCCAAAACCTTACATATTTCTCAAAAGCTTAAAATGACGTCAGTCAATATTAGGGAGTTATGATGCTTTTCATTTTAAAACACTGATCCAAGTAGTTAGTAGTTCCTGTAGAAGAATTTGATTATTTCTTTAGTCATTACTAGTGGGTTACCATGATCTTCATTTTAGAATTAATTATACATTATGCGTAATTCACATTAATTATGAACATGTATACAGTAGTTCTTAGTAGTTCTCCAGGTTATTGATTAGCTAATAGTGAACTACCAGTTTCAACTGAGCGCTATTACTTACTAAATCAATAATCATAGTTTCTTGTAAGGTAATAATAGTTACTACAATGTTAATAGTGCATTAGTGACTTGTTCCTGTGTAGTTATTCATTAACAAAGGATCAGTTTTCTAAAGTTTTACCCATAATTCAATGTACTACATTTTTTTTTTTAAAAAGACCTAGACACAAAAAGACCTACAAAGCAAATCAAACATTCCCCAAAAATTACAACTATTCACAGAACATAATTGTAATTATGTATTATTCTAATTAAGTATTCTAATATTTGAATGCTGATATTTCGGAATAAAGCAATACATTGTTATTAAAGGGGCCATCTGATGCTTTTTTAAATATCATTATTTTGTGTATTTGTGGTAACAGAATATGTTGACATACTTTAATGTTCAAATAACACACTATTTTTCAAATATTGTTCATTATTGTATGTTCTCTACGCCCCACCTCTCTCAAACGTGTCGTTTTCTACAAAGTCCTTCTAGGTGTCTTGGCTGTAGAGGTCATCTCTAGGTGCTGATCCACCATCTGATCTGGATACAGTCTGGATCTGGGTGGCTACAGTGACGTCAGAATAAGAAATAAACAGACTAATATTAGCGTAGATGCCATTCTTCTAACAATGTGTAAAGGATTAGCCCTCATTTTAATTTAGCTTTTTGGGGAATCTATTCTTAAGATTCGATATTGATATTTACATGATTAATCGGTATTAATCAAAACGTCCAACTTATACCTCGTTAAGGATACCTCATTAACGACTTGTCCAGCAAGCATTAAAATCAGTACGTTATCTTAACAATTCGGAATATTCTGTGGCCACAGTAATACAGAATTGATTAGGTAAATTTTGAACATAGGTAACGCGATCTTTGGCAAATAGTTTAAGACTTGAAAAGTACACAGCACCAGACAAAGATTTCTTAATAAAATCAAAGTTTATTTTACTGCTCTACACAACTACTAAGGTAAATAACACAAACAGAATACGTAAACACACAAACACACACATTGCAATGAATTGTTTTGAGATGAAGGGAGTTTAAGGTTCTAATGCTCGTTTTCAACCTGAGGGAGTCATACGCAAGGAACTTTACTATCTTTACACGTAAAGATGAATGCAACCAGTTTCCAGCAGCATTAGGAAGATTTGTTTGAGTCTACTCGCTTTAAGTTGAGTTCTGTTCCTTTCCTGTTTGAGGGAACCCCAGGCGCGGATTTGCTGCTGGAATCGCTGTTGCGTGATGTCACTGGGGTACCTTCGGTGGTTGGTTGGCTTCTTTCTAACATGATGACGCTCTTAGGAAGTTTGTTTCAGTTCTTACGGCTTCAGATGTTAGTTTCTTTAGAAGTTTGACTAAGTCTTGATAGCTGTTCAATTGCTCGGCCAGATGTTAATGGCTGTAAGTGCTTAGCAGCGCGATCAGAGCAGGAGCCGAAGTTTCACCAGGTCAGCGCGCGAACAAACAAAGAGAGCAGCACTAAGCTGGTGTCTGTCTTTTAACGGGCTGACTTCAGTCCGCCCATTTTGCTGTTTGATCCAATCACAGGTGTCTCTGTAGGGTGGCGCCCCACCCCGTATGGCTCAGATTTCCACGCATAAAATATCTGCCCAGTTATTTTATCGCATGAAGAAACTATTGAAAGCAGATTTCTATACGTGTTGTAATCATACATTATGATGATAAAAGACAATTTTCATCCACACAAGATTATTTCTGACGCAACTAGCTTTCGTTCGAAATCAAACAACAGTTATTTGGCATACACAAAGTACATACCTTAATTTTATATACTACCCGGTTAAGGCATAGATTCTAAATAATCACACCAAGCATGTGAAACTAAACAATAGTGATCGGTAAAAATTAGACATCAAAAGATTACAACAATACCATAGGTTCCAATAACACAGCTTAATTTCATGAAATACAACCTGAATATATATTGTAAATATATTGTACATATTGCTTCTGAGTATATTGCTTTACTAGCAGGAACAATTATACTTTGTTCTTTTTCCAATCCTTAAGCAAGATTTGAGTCCCTTTGTCTGTTAATAAGAAGAACAGGATTGTTCAAATGTGAGAGAGAGAAGAGTTGTCCGGGGGTCATGAGTGTCCCGTTGGAAATGTTTATGTGAGACTTCAACGTCCAGTCTCATCATAAAAACGTCTCTCCTGGTTTATACAATCATTGAATTTATGCGTTAATGGTCAGGAGGTATGGGAGGGTTGGTGCTGATAACGCCAAGGTCTTGTCCTTTTTCTGGTTGAATTATGCTTAAGTGATAAGAAGCAACCGTGAAGTCCTATTTTAAATACATTCCAGATTTTTCCACACATATGACCCTTTGTTTTAGGGGTCTCGTGAGACGTTAAGGAGAGCAGACCAGGATACTTGAGCACGGTGCTGGTCGTTAATTAACTTTATGGCCACAGAAAGTTTTCTCTTTTACGAAAGGAACCAAATCTTATAGGTGATGTTAAACTAAAAGTTAAGGGAAAGCTAATTGAAGATGACTGTGCCATTGCTACTATTTTTAATAATTTTTTTATTGATTCCGTTAAAGAATTAGGGGATACTTTTTCAAAAAGGGAAATAAATATTAGTCCAATTGAGGATGTACGTAAAAGTTTTAATCTAATCAAGACAAATGAAACGCAAGTTAATAAAGTTATTAGCTCATTGAAAAACTCAAAATGTAAAGATGCTTATCATTTGGATACTATGTTTGTTAAAACTCACAAAGATAGTTTAACCCCGGTCATCACTCATTTAATTAATTTGTCATTTGAAGGTAGTGTTTTTCCTACTGCATGGAAAAAAGCAATTGTTACTCCTATTTTTAAATCTGGAGACCATCATCAAGTTAGCAATTACAGACCCATAAGCATACTGCCAGTACTCTCAAAGGTTGCAGAGTAGATTGTTTTTGAACAGCTGACATCCCACCTTAATACCATTGAGGCTGGCTTACATTGTATGCAGTTTGGTTTCAGAGTAAATCATTCTACTGAAACAGCTACTTTACATTTAATAGAGCAAATAAAATCTAAAGTTGACAAAGGAGGATTTGTTGGGGCTATATTTTTAGATCTACGTAAAGCCTTTGATACTGTTAATCATACAGTTCTCCTTTCTAAATTTTCTACATTTCAATTTTCACCTGAAGATTTAGCATGGGTATCCTCATACTTAATAAATAGAGAACAATGCGTAAAAATTAAAGGGGTTAAGTCCTGTGATTTGCATTATACAATGGGTGTACCCCAAGGATCAGTACTAGGTCCTTTACTATTTAGTTTGTATATCAATGATCTTCCGCAACAGTGTGAAGGGATACAAGCACAAATGTACGCTGATGACACCGTTATTTTTGCACATGCGAAAACAGCAGAACTAGCAGCTGAAAAGTTAAAAGCTGCTACAGAAAAGATTACACAGTGGCTGGAACAGTCATGTCTTAGTTTAAATATCAGCAAAACAAAAGGAATTTTTTTCTCTAAAACAAACGTTAAATCTCCTGATGTTGCTATATATATTAATGGTGAAAAGATAGATATAGTAAATGAGTTAAATTATCTTGGTATAATATTGGACTCAAATCTCAGATTTAAAAAACATGTAAAGAAAATGGTGAGGAATATTAAATATAATATGGCAAACTTTAGACAAATTAGACCATGTATTTCTTTTGATGTAGCTAAGGCTTTTATGCATGCTACAATCTTCTCTTATATGTCTTAGTGTTTGACATGTTGGGATCAAGCTGGTGAAACTGTTATTAAACCCTTAAAATCTTTATATAAACAGACATTAAAAATTTTAGATAAAAAACCTAACCATTTTCATTCTTGTAGGATCATAGGGAAATATAATTTTTTTGACTTTGACAATTTTAGACTTTATTCAAGCATGTGCATGGTTCATAAAATCTTAAACGGTCTGGCTCCTTCTGTATTACGTGACTTTATTCATCTTCGCTGTGAAACCTCTGTAAGATCTACCAGACTATCCCTTATGAGTAATTGTTTGGTTCCCTTTCGTCGTTCCGCATTTGGGTTATCATCTTACGCTGTGAAAGCCACTAATCAGTGGAATGCTCTACCAGAGGACATAAAAGGGTGTAGAGCTTATGGTCCTTTTAAATTGAAGTTAAAATCATTTTTAAAATTGAACCAATCATGTAACCATTGAGATTTTTGTAGTTAAATTAATTGACTGATTCATTACTGTATGTTTTTTTTATGGCCCTGACAGTACGTGTGTATGTATGTATGTATTTATTTATTTATTGTATGTGAACATAGGTATTGTTTGTGTAATGTTGTTTTAGTGTTGACCTGCCTGGAGGACTACGGATGAAAAATAGCCTTTGGCTAAATCCGGTACAATACATGAAATGGAAATTTTATGTTAAAAATTGTGCATGGTCCCTTTATAAATAAAGAGAAAAAAAAAAAGATAGTGAAAGTAGTAACCTCCTCCGGTATGTTGCATTCCTGTGTATGTGTTCTTGTTTTCGACCTAGCTCTACAAATGTAACAAGTACATCAGGTGTTTTCGGAAGTGTTCCCGGTTCCGGTTAAAGAGATGGGTCTATAATCTAGATTTAAACTGACAGAGTGTGTCTGCTTCCCGAACAGTGTTAGGTAGATTGTTCCAGAGTTTGGGCGCTAAATAGGAAAACGATCTCCCGCCCGCAGTTGATTTTGATATTCTAGGTATTATCAAATGGCCAGAGTTTTGAGATTGCAGCAGACGTGAAGGACTATAAGAGCTCACTTAAATACTGAGGTGCCAAACCATTCAGGGCTTTATAGGTAATTACCAAGATCTTAAAATGTATACAATGTTTAATAGGGAGCCAGTGCAGTGTTGACAGAACCGGGCTAATGTGGTCATACTTCCTGGTTCTAGTAAGAACTCTAGCTGCTGCATTTTGAACCAGCTGGAGTTTGTTTATTAAACTTGCAGAGCAACCACCCAATACAGCATTTCAATAATCTAGCCTCGAGGTCATGAATGAATGAATGAATGAATGTTTCTGCATTTGACATTGAGAGCATAGGTTGAAATTTTTATATATTTTTAAGATGGAAAAAAGCAGTTTTACAAATGCTAGAAACATGTTTTTCGAAGGAAAGATTACTATCAAAAAGTACGCCTAGGTTCCTAACTGATGACAAAGAATTTACAGAGCAGCCATCAAGTACTAGACAGTGTTCTAGGCTATTACATGTAAAAGTTTTTGGTCCAATAATTAACACCTCTGTTTTTTTCAGAATTTAGCAGTAAGAAATTGCTAGTTCTCCGGTTTTGATATCAACTATACATTCATAACAGTGAAACATAACAGTGAAAGCTAACACCATGTTTCCTAATGATATCTCCCAAGGGTAACATGTAAAGCGTGAAAAGTAAGGGGCCAAGTACTGAGCCTTGAGGTACTCCATACTGCACTTGTGATTGGTATGATACCTCTTCATTTACCGCCACAAATTGATGCCGGTCAGATAAGTACGATTTGAACCATGCCAGTGCACTTTCTCTAATGCCAACATAATTTTCTAGTCTATTTAAAAGAATGTTGTGGTCGATAGTGTCAAACGCGGCGCTAAGATCCAGTAGCACTAATAGAGAGATACAACCACGATCAGATGATAAAAGCAGGTTGTTTGTAACTCTAATGAGAGCAGTCTCAGTACTATGATATGGTCTAAAACCTGACTGGAAATCCTCACATATATAATTTTTCTCTAAGAAGGAACATAGTTGTGATGGTACTACCTTTTCTAATATCTTAGACAAAAAAGGGAGACTTGAGATCAGTCTTTAATTAATCAATTATTTGGGGTCAAGCTGTGTTTTTTTATTGAGAGGCTTAATAACAGCCAGTTTGAAGGTTTTTGGGACATATCCTAATGACAATGATGAGTTAATATTCAGAAGAGGATCTATTACTTCTGGAAGCACCTCTTTTAGGAGCTTAGATGGAAAACGGTCTAAAATACAGGTTGTTGGTTTAGATGATTTAACAAGTTAATACAATTCTTCATTTCCAATAGAAGAGAATGAGTGGAATTGTGCCTCAGGGGATCTATAGTGCACTATTTGATGCAATACTGTAGCTGACAGCTGCATGGTTACAATTTTATATCTAATAGTTTCGATCTTGGAAGTAAAGTAGTTCATAAAGTCATTACTACTGTGCTGCTGGGTAATGTCTGCACTTGCTGATGTTATAGTTTTTGTTAATTTAGCCACTGTATTAAATAAATACTTGGAGTTGTCGGTAACACTTTATAATAACGTCCAGTTATAAGTAATTTATAAGTGATTAGTTAATGATTAACTAATCGTTTACAAAACATTTACAAAACATATAGTTATGTTTTGTAAATGATTAGTTCATCATTAGCTAATTACTTGTAAATGACTTTTAAATGAATTAACAAAACATACACATTGTTAGCATATCACTTATTAATTGCTTATGAATGTTTTGTAAATTATTAGTTAATCATTAACTAATCACTTATAAATGACTTATAACTGGACGTTATTATAAAGTGTTACCGAGTTGTCTTTGTTTTCTTCTAAAAGAGATGTAAAGTAAGCAGATCTAGCAGTTTTTAATGCTTTTCTGTAGGATAGGGTACTTTCCCGCCAAGCAATACGAAATACCTCTAATTTAGTTTTTCTCCAGCTGCACTCCATTTTCCGGGCTGCTCTCTTTAGGGCCCGAGTGTGCTCATTATACCACTGTGTTGGACTCTTTTCCTTAACCCTCTGGGCCCTGAGGGTGTTTTTGGGGGCTGGAGAACTTTCGGCATGCCCTGACATTTGTGCTTTTTTCAGTTGCTTATAAAAATATACATGGCTAAAGTCTAATAACACTGTAAACAGCACAAGGGCTACAATAATATGTTAGCAGCATTTATGTACATGATTGTGTTTTTGAGAAAACAACGTTTATGCGTGGTTTTTGAAAAACTACAATTTTGAAGTCACTGAAATAAGACCATAAAACACATACAGAACAATTGTTTACAAGACTTTTGAGAACCAGATTTTGTAGGCTAGAATATTTACTTCACAATTATGTGAAAATCATTCTGCTTACTCATTCACAGAAAACAATATATTGATTTAAATTTTTAAAGACATGTTTTGTGATTGAAAGCCAATATGTGAGAGAGTGGTAATAGCCTTGAAAATTAAGTGATTTTCACCTGAGAGACAAAGGGCCCTCCCCTAAAGCTGCTAATGGCCCATCAGTATGACTGTGACTGAGGCAGGTAAGAGAGTGTGAGGAGACTGAAAAAATGTGTTTTTTTTTATTATTTTTATTTTATTTACAACACAGTATAATCAAAACATACATAATGAAGGTCAAAGACACATTATTGTGCACACTGATCTAACCACAGAGATGTGAACAGACTTTGACTCGTTCCTGCAACAGATTCTGTTCAACAAGTGAAACAAACAAATCATACCTGATATTTACGTGTTATTTAAGTGTTTCTGCTACTTTCCATGGATTCAAGAAGAAACTGTTGAACTTCTGATGTTGGTACAGCGCTCTCAGAGTAAAACAGTTGGAAGAGACTGAAAGTCAGCAGGATTCATCATCTGTGGTGCAGGTGTCTGATTCAATAAAATACAAACAACCAAAAAAAGAGAAAAAAACATTTGTGAGCATATTTATATCAGGAGCATCTCTCTCTCTCTCTCTATATATATATATACATATGTATATAGGTTTTGTAGTCATAGACTCATTCATGCTTTGCCCATCATATTCAAAATGTTTTACTGGATTTCAAACATTTTAGTCAGGAATTATAGTTTGGGGAAAACCCAACTATGATTTTGTAGTCATATAGCCATCCTGAACATCATGTATGATTTTATAGTATAGAAGATATGATTCTGCAGTCATAGACTCACGCATGCTTTGTACTATAAAAGGATGTACTTCGTACTATAAAAAAATATATTTTAAATCTGAGAACTAATTGTTATCGTTTAGCACGCTATAAAAATATATTTGTGAACAGATTATTAATAATAAACATGGTCTAAACATTCTTAGATGCGTAGCATTCATTGTGTTGTAGTTTGAGAAAAACCCAACTAGTAATGTGTTCAAGTTTGTCACAATAACACGTTAACTAATGCAAAACATAAACGTTACTTACTCATCAGATCGATCTTCTCTACTTGATGAGCTCTTATTTTGAGGGAAATCCAGCCTTTACTCAGCGCGTCTTCTTCCAGAAACTAACTGTATAGCAGCGATGAACAGTCTCCGTGTTTATGTTGTGTGTCTCCACGCGCGCGCGGGTCACGTGGTTATTTACATGTGAACACGAGGGGGCGGGATCTCATTAGAAATAATGCGTTAGATGGGACAGACTGAACATCGTGTTGGTTTCATACGGATTACTTCATCACAGAATATTTGTTTTCGATATGACTTCATTACTTCATTTGAAAGAAGACACTTCAAGCTTTCTATAGAGATAACTCTCATGTTTCTGTGTTGAGTATTCGCCGAGTTACACTTCATTTTAGTGACGCATTTCTGAAAACAGATCGCAGAGACGGAGAAGACAGAGAGCGCACCCTGTTTGTTTTCTTTATTCTTCAAAAGCACAAAGTTTAGTTGTTATTTTGAGTGTATACAAATAAAAGTAGACCCCTTACAGATTCGAATGGTGTATTGCTCTTATCTGAACGATCAAAAATGGCAGAGTAATTCAAGCTCATTTCTGCCTTATCAGGAAAATCTGCCCAAAACGCGTATTCGCGTTTGTCGGGCTCAGAGGGTTAAACTTCCTTAAGCGTAAAGGAGCAACCATATCTAAAGTGCTAATACTTGATGGCTGCTCTGTAAATTCTTCGTCATCAGTTAGGAACCTAGGCGTACTTTTTGATAGTAATCTTTCCTTCGAAAAACATGTTTCTAGCATTTGCAAAACTGTGTTTTTCCATCTCAAAAACATATCTAAATTGCTACCTATGCTCTCAACGTCAAATGCAGAAATGCTAAATCATGCATTTATGACCTCAAAGTTAGACTATTGTATTGCTTTATTGGGTGGTTGTTCTGCACGCTTGATCAACAAACTACAGCTGATCCCAAATGCAGCAGCTAGAGTTCTTACTAGAACCAGGAAGTATGACCATATTAGCGCGGTACTGTCAACACTGCACTGGCTCCCTATCAAACATTCTATAGATTTTAAAATCTTGTTAACTATTTATAAAGCCCTGAATGGATTAGCTCCTCAGTACCTGAGCGAGCTCTTATCACATTATAGTCCTCCAACATCCGCTGCGTTCTCAAAACTCTGGCCATTTGATAATACCTAGAATATCAAAATCGACTGCGGGCGGTGTGGAAGATTTTTATTAGTCAAAAGATGAATTAATCAAGTATAATTAATGTGAATTTAGCTATTTATGTATCAAGGTATTTTTCCATTATAATCATATGCCTGTGTGTGTGTGTCGAAGGCCTGTAATGTGCAGACCCTCAAAATAGGTAACAGCTGTAAAAATGCAAGAGGGGCTGCTTTCCCCTACCATATAGGGAGCCCTTTCTAAATATATGTAAGAAAAACACAGCCTAAAAAGGTGAAACCATACATGAAATGTATTGAACACGCCTAGAAGAAAGACTATTTAAAGAGAACGCAGAATACATTCAGGAGAACTTTCCTGCAGGAGACTTCTCGGCTTTATTTTCTTGTTTTAATAAAGTCTATTTTCTGGCATTGAAACCCCAATATTTGAAAGAGATTATTCATAGAAAAGGCGGAAGCCACCACAAATTGGCATCACGAACAGGACTGGTTTGGAGCAGAGGGTGAAAATCCACGTTGGGCTGTTTGACGAACAACACGAATTGAGTGGCCACAAATAAAAGGTAGGCAGTTTATGCTTATATAATTGATTTGTGTTGTTTGCCATTTAGCCCAGCGTGGTAAGAACTCTTCTAAATTGCTCTTCCAAATTTAAAGAACAATAAGAAAAGAAAGGGGGTTTTGATTCTAGAAGAAATAAGTGCATGCACAGATCTGTTTTACTGTTAAGTGGGCCTTTGATGGATGGCAGTAAATTAAGGCAGATTGTGCAGGCAAAAAATCTGTGTTTACTGTCAAGAGGGCCTTTGATGGATGGCAGTAAACGTTGAGCAGATGTACATTGCATGCAATGGTCTGTGTTTATTGTTTAGTGGGCCTTGATGGAAAACAATAAACGTTAAGCAGATAAAGTATAGAAAAGAGATGCGCGCAAAGTCCTATGGATACCGCTTTGTTCGTAATAAGTTACGCAAAGGTCTGAACGGATAGGCAAAAATTCCTGCTGGGTTTTATGTTTTACTGTATTGAGGAAGTGAATCAGTAGAAGACAAAATTAACCAGGTTGCTCAAAGAGGAGTGTAGTGTAGTCTGTTTTAGTGTCTGAGTCTGAGTCTGAGTCTGAGTCTGAGTCTGAGTCTGCGTCTGCGTCTGCGTGAATGATTGTGGTTGAATGAAAAACAAATAAATTCCATATTGGGTGGGTAAAAGCTGTGCCCCCTGCTGGATCTCCCTTGAGAAGGACGCGGCTAGTGCCGCACCCGAGAGGGATGAATGACTGTATGAGCTCTATAAATAAGGAGACAAAGAATGAAAGAATAATCCCTGTGTGAATAAAGGGACTAGGAGTGAATGTGATTAGGAAAAAATTGTATCAATAAAGATAGAATTAAGATCTGTTATAAGCTTTTACTTTTTAGAAATCTGTGTGATAGTAAAGGAGAAGATTTCTGAGATCAAAGCAGCAGAAGTGAGATCAAGATATTAAATTAAAAAAAGTATGTTATAAATACTTTTAAGGGCGGACAAAATAATAAAAAAAAAACAGAAGAGAAGAATAATAAATAGAAAAATTATTTTTTGTAGATTTGAATATTGAGTGATTATAAAACAGAGTTGAAACTATAAACTCATAGTGTGCATGCATCAGACAGAATAAAAAACTAAGTTTAAAGATGCAAGTGACAAAATAAAGGTTAAAAAATAGGAGATCATTGGTTAAAATAGTTAAATTAAGTGGAAAAAAATGGAAGATAATTGGCTATAGAGAAATATATATAGAGTCTTAAATATTGGATTGTAAGATTATAGGAAAAAGTATGGGAGCCACTCCGGTGGAAATATTAGGATTAAAATATACACTGGGTAAAGAATTGAGATATAAGGTCTCAAACAAATGGCAGAAGAGAACTAAGAATATGATGATAAAATGGCCAAAAGAAGGGACATTTGATGTAGCACTGTGTGAGGAAATGGAAACTCTGATACAAAACTATAAAAATAAAAGAATTAGTAAAAAAGAGAAAAGAGAGAAGGAAAAAGAGTACGAAGTGATAGCCATGTTTAAAAAGGAAGGGAATGATGCATTCAAAAGTATAAAACAGGCAAGGAAAATACTAAAGTAGGCAGACAAAGAGATAAGGAAAAAGGAAATTATGTTTTCTAAACCACCTCCATATCTGCCCCTAGAAGGACAGTTACCAATGCTTAAGGGTTCGGTAGAAGTGTCGGGAGAAATGCAGATGGAAGGGCAAGTAGAGTTGGAAGAAAATAAGGAACCAGATGTAAAAACAAAGAGACGACAGGGCAAAGAAAGTGAAGAATGCTACCAGGCCTACGCACAGTAGAGTCTAACAAGAAAAGTCATGTTATCCTATTCGGAATCTGTGGCATTCCACAGCTAAAACCATTCAGTTCACAATCAGCTGAACTCTCAAGACAAAATAGGTTTTGGCCATAAGGGGGGTGTGAAAGAGTGTGAAACAGTATGAATGATGGTGTTGTGGAGTGAAAGAAGGTGTCTGACGAGACACTAAGGCAAATCAATTATTTTGCCAAAACAGTTATATACCCACAGGGCAAATAATGCCCAGTAAAATAATGACCATGAATTAATTTAAGTTTCCTGATCAGTACCTAGGTTATTGTTGTGGCAGAAAGAAAAACAGTGCCACACTTGCGCAGTGCATAACATGGGAAGGCAAATCAAGCAAGCTTGCTCTGTCCACCCCACATCTAACTTTCTTTTCACTTTCACTTTTCAGCATGTCATAATGGAGCTGAGTCCGTCTCAAAAGGGTCAAATTTTATCTTTCTGACTGTTAAATCACTAACAAAAACTGTGAAAGTTTCAATTTACAGCAGTTCTGTCAGGGCCAGGGAATGGTTTGCTCCACCACTGAGAACCAGTGAGTGTGCAGTAATGGTCTTGAGGGAGAATCTTGCATTGATCAGCAAAATGGTTGCTAAGTGATACCTGGGTTCACATCTCTCGCCTTAAAATACGACAACCAGCTTCAACAAGCCCACACAGCATGCAGTGAGGGATGAAGGGCGTGCTAGTAACGACCCTCCCTTGCCAACGAGGAAAAGACCATTGCAACGACTCGCAAAGAGTCACCCTGGTGAAGATGGAATGATTGATGGGAGATGGCTAATAATGATCAAAAAGCTTTAGAGCAGATGTGGGCACACAAATGGAAAAGAGGAAGTGGAAATAAAAGAAAACGACAAGCTGACAACTCAGGAGAAAGCGACAAGGAGAAACCTTTGTCATTTAACCGATTTTACCAGACCATATTGTTTAGCTGAATGTCTAGGGTTGTTGGGAAATGCTAAATGAAAAGATTACTTTCTTAGACCACTCTGGGGATCTTGGTGTCAGAATTCAGAGGTCAGCCAAAATATGAATATTGAAAAACAGAAAGTAGAGATTCCTAAATGGTATAGCATAGAATATAAACAAGAATATGAATGTTTCCATAAGCCCAAAGGAACAAAAGATGTGGGCAAGTTCAAAGGAAAATGTGCTGTTATTTGGTATATAGATAAGAAAAAATATTGGAAATCAGGATTTCCTTCTAGAGCTCCAGAACTATTAGCACTCGGCATACATAATGGACGTAAAATAATACCCATATTAAGAACATTAATTGTTAATGCTGCTGTTAAGCAAATGGAAGTGCTAAAAGTCCCAAATAATAGATAAAAGATTACAGAAAAGGACCTGGATGAATATTATGAAGGTGTCTGGGCTGAAGATCAACTATGTTATTTTTGTGATGTTACAATTTTATGTTATGATATTCAATTCCATTGTCTGTTATACATAACTGTGACAACCATAAGCAAGTGCTGAACCAATTACACGCTCACGCTTATAACATTATCAGACAAGGGGTTACGGAGACGGGATCTTTTACTCCTTCCTGGTCAAGTGTGGGAGAGAGGTTTGGTCCTGTTTCTCCGCCAGAATGCTGTTGCATAATCTAGTCATTGCTGGTAAAACTGTGTGACTTAATTTAGTCACTAGGTAGTGATAACTACTTTTACTTTACTTTACTTTAGTCATTTAGCAGACGCTTTTGTCCAAAGCGACTTACAAATAAGAAAAAGTAACTAAAACTAAAAAGTTACAACTCTATAAATACTATCTACCCACATATTTAAGAAAATAAAGAAATTAAATAAAATTAACACATGCATATAACAACAACATTTCAATAATAAACATATCAATGAAAAAATTAAATAAAAAGCTACTACTATCCTATTACATTTTTATGTTACAAAAATACTCATTATCAGATTGCAGTTACTTTTTTCATGGATTACATGAGTAGCCTACACACTATTCACACAATGGCAGCAAATTATTTATAATTTATTGATAATCCCTAAATCGCTTTTCTCTTTTTTTCATTTTCTCTTTCATTTCTAAAAAATGGTACCTAGACGCATCACGTGCCTTTCCTTTAGTATATGTATAGAAATATTTTGACCCCATTTTTTGAGTAAATTGTATGACTTACAATACAGTTTTCATCTGATGGACATTAAAATTGGCAGAAACATCCCTTAGATTTGTGTTAAGGTGGAGATTTAGTAAGTAAGTAAGTAAGTAAAGTAAAGTAATATAATTTGTAATGCAAGTCCATTTGTAAGAATGATCATCTGACCGTCTTATACTGAACACGTCTGTCCATACATGTGGGTATTCTAATGATTTATCATCAGACGTTTATCTAGGATGACTCATGTTTTTTTTCCTTCAGAGCTCCATGTGGCAACACATATGTGGAACATTCCTCAAAAAGAGAAGTATGCGCAATGCGTCTTTATATTTTGTGACAGGTGCAGATGGAGACTGATTCATCACTCATCTTGTATGTGACAGCATAAGTGACACCATGAACTGTAACAGGACTGGGAGATGGAACTGCACTCTGGGTAAAGACAGGTAAAGATGAGACTTAATAAGTCTCAGAGGGGGGAATGTGGAAGATTTTTATTAGTCAAAAGATGAATTAATCAAGTATAATTAATGTGCATTTAGCTATTTATGTATCAATGTATTTTTCCATTATAATCATATGCCTGTGTGTGTGTGTCGAAGGCCTGCATGACTGTAATATGCAGACCCTCAAAATAGGTAACAGCTGTAAAAATGCAAGAGGGGATGCTTTCCCCTACCATATAGGGAGCCCTTTCTAAATATATGTAAGGAAAACACAGCCTAAAAAGGTGAAACCATATATGAAATGTATTGAACACGCCTAGAAGAAAGACTATTAAAGAGAACGCAGAATACATTCGGGAGAACTTTCCTGCAGGAGGCTTCTCTGCTTTATTTTCTTGTTTTAATAAAGTCTATTTTCTGGCATCGAAACCCCAAGATTTGAGAGAGATTATTCATATAAAAGGTGGAAGCCACCACAGCGGCAGATCCTTTTCCTATTTAGAACCCAAACTCTGGAACAATCTACCTAATGCTGTTCGGGAGGCAGACACACTCTGTCAGTTTAAATCTAGATTAAAGACACATTTCTTTAACCTGGCTTACACATAACACACTAATACGCTTCTATTATTCAAATCCATTAAAGGATTGTTAAGCTGCATTAATTAGATCAACCGAAACCGGGAACACTCCCCATAGCACATGATGTACTCGTTACATCGTAAGAAGAATGGCATCTACGCTAATATTTGTCTGTTTCTTTCTTATTCTGTTTCTCAGTCCGTGTCCGGATCAGATGGTGGATCGGTGCCGGGAGATGATATCTCCCTGATCGTTGGCGGAGGCCGGGACACCTGGATGAGCCCCGGTGACATATCCCCAGTGAAGACCTCAACTTAAATACAATAAAACTAAAAATATAATAAAATACCTAGCTACATAATACTATTATTGTTAGAAATTGCAACAATATAAAATATAAATAAATACATTTATACATTTAAAATTTTAATGAAAACAATAAGCAAACAATAAATAAACAATTATCTCCTGGCCAGAGGAGAACTGGCCCCCCAACTGAGCCTGGTTTCTCCTAAGGTTTTTTTTTTCTCCATTCTGTCACAGAGGGAGTTTTGGTTCCTTGCCACTGTCGCCTCTGGCTTGCTCAGTTGGGGACACTTAATTTCTAGGGATTGTCATCAATTTGATTTTGCAGATACTATTTAAACTAAACTGATCTAGACAATGACATCTCTGAATTCAATAATGAAATGCCTTAACTGAAATTATTTTTATACATTACTGACACTCTATCCTCCAATTTGATTGTTAAGTGCTTTGACACAATCTGTATTGTTAAAAGCGCTATATAAATAAAGTTGACGTGACTTGACTTGACTTCTGAGCTACTGGATATGCTGAGGAATTGAGATAAATCAGGAAGATTATTTATAAAGTAGTCTTTTCTGGTAGAAGTGATGATTGTAACAATTTAAGATGCTCAAAAGGGAAATTTATATAAATAATTATAATCAATTATGATTAACTACAATTATTTATATCGGCTGACAGTAATTAAATTGCCATCATCTAATCTGTTCGTCCAGCGAACATTCAGTGTATATTCATATTAACTCTAAGAAAGGATATTTTCTTGGCCACAGAAAATACTTTCCTAAGTATTAATACATTAGAGCATGTAGTAAGGATCAAAAATCGTAAAGGGACATTAATTTGCAAGAAACTCGTGTAATTTGTGCACAATAGTTTTATTAACTAAACACTAACACAGACTAGTCTAACAAACAAACAAACAAACATACAATCACTCATACATGGGGAAAGGGCAAATGAGAGTTGATGGATGAAACCATCAGGAAAACCAGAGAGTGCAGTTATGGAAAGAGTCATTTAACCACCTGAGTAAAACCATTAGCACCGTTTATAACGGGTTCTATAACTTATACTAAACCTCTGTTTCGTTTAGTTAAATGTACGATACTTGCATGGCCTTGGTTGTCACGAGTATCTGGAATGCAGTCTCAGATGAAAGTCTTAATGGTTTCAAGGTTTTGGATTCCCGATCACGTTCTTCCGGGTTGAAGAGTGATGAATTCCAAAGATGTTCTGAGGTAGAAATGTTCTTCCCAGGTAGAAAGTGAAAAAGATCTAGGAAAGATATCTGCTGAGGTCCGAGGATCCTTTGTTGAATTGAAAGTCAAGGCCGCAAGGCCTGGCACAAAAAATTAGAGAATCCAGAAGAGTTCTAGCTCACATCCTCATCTTCTCAGAATCTAACATGACTGCAGACTGCAGGGGCGTCACTGAAGTGAGAGCTTTATCTGCTATAGAGGTCACACCTCTGGGGAGTCAAAGAGCCTATGGTGACTTTAACTTTTGGAGGGAAAGTTTACGACTCTTTGTCTCCATGCATGGTAATTTACATATGAACTGGATTGGAAGTTGATATACAAACTATTAAAGATTCTTAGAACACTTATATGTTGCATAGGTATCAACATATAATATACACTCTCAATTAGCTCATCCGAAGACGAATTGGTAGAGACCAAACAAAGTATAAGTGAGTTAGTGTTCTATCATTAGCATGCATAAAACAGGATACAATACACAATAACATATATAAGAACAGTAATAATAACCACAATGACCTAAAGATATGCGTGTTCATTCAAAGAAAGATTTTCCTTTGAATTAATTAGAGAAGAGTCCATTTTTATAGCATAATGTCTCTTTGTGCAGAGTGTTGTTCTGCCCGCATTTAGTAAGTAAGTAAGTAATTTTATTTGTCACATACATAATCATACAGAGTATAACCAGCAGTGAAATGTAGGTATTATAGAAAAGATACAGCTTGACATGAGGAGAGATAAAAAAAATAATTCACAGACTATATTCTTATGAGAGTACAGTGTGAGAACAGAAAAAACACCCCAGCAACAAAAAGCACATAGTAACAGGGGAAACACACGACTTGCAACGGGGGATGGGGGGGGTAATCCAGTTCCGACAAGCAGCCATCCGGTCCTGCAGCCATTTCCGGCGCCGGTCAGACCTGCCTATCAGAATGGCGATACGAAGCGGCGAAGGCGTTGGATGGGGGTTTGGGAGGTGAGTGCGTATCTGTATGTGTGTGTGTATGTATGTGTGGCCTGGGAAGTTGGCACGCTGGCATTCGAATCAAGTTGCCTCAGTCCGCAGATTGTGAAAGCGGCACAGCAGGTTGCCATGGAGACAGCCTTGATCAGGACCCCAACCGAGTCAACAACAGCAGGTGTCTGGAAGGGGGGAGGAACGCAAGAGAGTCTAACTGCAGTGATCTTCCTGGGGAAATTTTCCAGCTTCGACCTTGTCCGAGGTTGCGCTGGTTAGGAGAGCCAAAGAAGATAAGATTGTTTGGTCTTGGGGCGAGTAGCTGCATTCCAATTTCACAGCTACTCTCTTAGTCCATTTCTGGTCTCCAAATCATCAATTTTCCTTTAACCGTGAGCTTCTCCGTGATGGTATCCATATTGCGGTTAATAGTCTCAGACAGTGCTGACCGCTCTGCCCACTACTCCATGACGGGCAGCCTTGAGGCTTTGGACAGCGGTTCCATCTCCTGAATTCTAAAAATAACAGAGCAAAGCCTAATCCAATCAGCAGAAAACCCGTTATCGTGGTTCCAAATAGGTAGATGTCTTCAGTGTCCTCCACGGAAAGAGCTGCCAGACACACGACCTGTGTCCATCGTGTAGCCAGCTGCGAACGTTCCATCAGGGCAGTCAGGTTCCCCGATCCCAGGCTTCTCATCGAGAAGATGGTGTCAATTTCGTTGAGAGACCAGTTGATCAAATCCATATTTTTCAGTTTGGAGTGCAGTGCAGAAAGAGTCTCTCAAGTGAGACGACACGAGACGAAGAGGCAACCAGGGAAGGATAGGGAAGGGAGGGAGAGAAAAAAATGCGACCGCCTTCGCTGAGAGCCAAACGAGAAATTTCTTTGAGCAATAAAACTAGTGTTATCAGATCGGTTTCCATGGAACCGGGGGCCTGAAGTCATTGACAGACATACTAGCACCCAGTATCTGTATTGGGTAAGGGGTCTGTGACTATTTGTTAATCTAATAACTAATTGATTTGTTAAATCAAATGCAAAATTTTGTGTCTGATTGGTCCAAATGCTACATGGTTCTACCATATTTGTAACAAGGAGTTGGCTCTACAGCTTTAGTTATATGGAATATACACAAAACTAGATAATGATCTGAGATATCATCGATCTGTTGCAATATTTCAACGCCACTGACATCAATTCCATATGACAATATTAAATCTAGAGTATGATTTCGACAATAAGTAGGTCCTGAAACGTGTTGTTTAACACCAATGGAGTTTAGAATGTTTATAAATGACACTATGACACCCCCCCAGCTCCCCACATCCCCAGGACACCACCCCACCCACCCACTTAAAAACTGTGACCAGCACCTGTCACTTGTGTAGCATTGGACTGATCACTACCTCATCCAGCATTGACTGCAAACTACCTCTTCGGATGGTCTGATAAAAAGACTGTTCTCCTGTCACTTTAACAGACTGATAAGCTCTTCTTGCACTGCACTTATATCTGCACAGTTTTTGTTTAATTTAACTGGTTTGCACTCTATCTATTCTGCCTTGTGCCTTATGCCACTTTATTTATCTCTTTTTTTATTTTTCTACAAATGTCCTCAGACTGATAAGCTCCTCTTGCACTATATATATATACACTCTATACATATACACATATAACTGCACAGTTTTGTTTTATTTAACTGGTTTGCACTCTATCTGCCATGTGCCTTATGCCACTTTATCTCTTTCTTTATTTTTTTTTACAATGTCCTCATTTGTATATCTGTATAGTTGTATGTACATATGTTTAAACTGTAGTTATCTGTATTTGAACGTCTACTGTCAGTGTTTAATGTTAACTGTATGTACCAAGGGTCTGAGAGTAACGCAATTTCAATTCTCTGTATGTATGTGCCGTACATGTGGTAGAATTGACAATAAAGCAGACTTAACTAAATGCTGATCCCAACGAATCTCTTTCATTATCAACATGGATATTAAAATCACCAGCAAGTAGGACTTTATCTGCAGCCAGCACTACCTCAGATAGAAAATCAGCAAATTCTTTAATAAAGTCTTTATGGTGGCCTGTGGCCTGTATACAGTATCCAGTACAAACATTGCAGGGGATTTATCATTAACACTTGTTTCTTTGGATAACATTATATGAAGCACCATTACTTGGAAAGAATTATACTTGAAATCCTACCTCTGAGAAATACTGAAAATATTGCTATCAATTGTGGGAATTCACATACACTGTGATGTGACCCTGTCTCTCTCTCTCTCTCTCTCTCTCTCTCTCTCTCTCTCTCTCTCTCTCTTTCTCTCTCACTCACACACACACACACACAATGCGCAAAACTCCGCATTTGAGCAGTCAATAGCAAATACTTAAACTAATAACAAAACATACATACAGTCGCTGATTGAGAAGCACCAGATTGTCATAGCAAAGTCAGAATTACCTCCTCTCCAAGGTTCACGAAACGGTCATCCATAAAATGCGTTGCACAGATTTGAATATCTGAGTTGTACGGTTGTGTTGTAATGATTCCTAAATGCATCTATTTTCGGAAGGCCAAATAAAGTGCTTTTGCTTTCACATAGAAACACACAGCATCTCCTTGTCATGGCTGTATCAACCATTCTGCGGTTACTGAAACCATGCCTTCTTTCTTTGCTTGAACATTTGGGCGGCATTATGCAAATATTTCCACATCGTGACGTAGACATCTGGGGGCGTGGCAGAGTCTTAACTTTGATAAAGACTATCTCTTTGGCTTTGAGACTTTAGTCTTTGCAACTTCAGGGATCTTATCTAGGCACAATCAGCTTGTAACACTCCAAAGAGAAAGGAAAAATTGACCCCTTTAAAGGTCAGTTTCTAAAGATTTATGCCGGTGAAGGGAAAACGTCTCAGGTTACGTACGTAACCCTGGTTCCCTGAAGGGAACGAGACGCTGTGTTGATGACGCTACGGGAACGCCTTCAGCGCGATCGCGCTCTGAACTAGAGTGTAAACTGTCCAATGAAAGCGCGAGACGTCATGGGCGGGTGACGTCACCGACCGGGAAGCATAAAAGCACGTGTGGCGGAGCCGCGCCCGCTTCCAGGAATGAAGCAAGTGCCGCAGGGATGCAGGAAGTATGGCTTCGAGACGCAGCGTCTCGTTCCCTTCAGGGAACCAGGGTTACGTACGTAACCTGAGACGTTCCCTTCCAGGAACTCGAGCTGCGTCGATGACACTACGGGAATGAGATGCCCACGCCACCAGACTTCCAAGTCCCTGCCCTGTGTGCATCCCTCAGGAGCACTACAAGGGCGAAAGAACCGAAGAGCCTGGAGTGGCCTGCAAATCAAGTCCATAAAAGCGGACGAAAGTAAGGGGCATGGATCACCCATGGATCAGCATTGCAGATGTCCTGCACAGGAACACCTGCCAGAAAGGCCTTAGAGGCCGCCATACCCCGGGTGGAGTGAGCCTTCAGCCCCATAGGCGAGGGGAAACCGTAGGACTCATAAGCAAGAGAAATAGCATCCACAATCCACCTGCTAAGGGTCTGCTTAGAAGCAGGCAGACCCCGTTTAGGAGAACCGAAGCATACCAGCAATTGGTCCGTTTTTCTCCACAGGGCAGTTCTGTGGACGTATGTAACCAGGGGGTGCTTACCCACTGTCTGGCCCCGGAGAGGGGTGTGGTAGGCCGAAAAACCTTCAAGGTGGAGTGGGTTACCCCTGCGGAGAAATGGGCCTGCAGGAACTCCAGTACTGTACCAACCGGGCAGTAAACTGAGTCAAAGTGGCGGTCTCCGCACCAAGAAGTGAAAACCTTCCACTTCTAGGCATACAGTTTCCTCGTAGAGGGAGCTCTGGACTGGAGGATGGTCTAAGCAACCTCGTTTGAGAGACCGGAAGCTACGAGCTGTGCCCCCTCAGAGGCCACACCCACAGCTTCCACAACTCCGGGCGGGGGTGAAAGATAGTGCCCCCCACCTGTGAGAGGAGATCTCTCCTGACGGGAATCTCCCACGGGGAGCCGTCGAGGAGAGAAATCAGGTCCGAAAACCATACTCAGCCCGGCCAGAACGGTGCTACTAGCAGTAGGCTGACCTCGTCCTGGCGCACTCTTGCCAGAACTCCCAGGAGCAGAGCAATCGGGGGAAAAGCGTACAGACGAAGCCTCGGCCAGGTCTGTACCATAGCGTCCAGTCCCAGAGGAGCTGGAGGAACTAGAGAGAACCAGAGGGGACATTGCGCTGTATCCTGAGTCGCAAAAAGGTCCACCTGAGACTGGCCAAATACTGTCCATATCTGCTTCACCACCTCGGGGTGAAGCATCCATTCCCCGGGCCTCGGCCCTTGCCTCGACAGGATGTCTGCTCCCACATTGAGATACCCAGAGATATAGATGCTCTCAGCGAGCGAAATTTGCCCTGGGACCACACAAGGATCTGATGCGCCAGCTTGTATAAGGGGCGTGAACGCAGACCTCCCTGGTGGTTGATGTAAGAGACCACCACTGTGCTGTCGGTGCGCACCAACACATGGAGATCTCTCAGGTCTGGGAGAAAGTGCTTGAGCGCACGAAACACGGCCAACATTTCCAAACAGTTGATATGCCAAGTCAGATGGCGACCGCTCCACAGACGGCGGGCAGCGTGGCCACTCATGACCACTCCCCAACCGGTGAGGGATGCGTCCGTTGCTAGCATTATGCGGCGACAGGGAGCTCCCAACACCGGGTCCTGAGACAAGAACCAAGGTTGGCTCCACATGTCTAAGGCACGTAGGCAACGCCGCGTGACCTTGATCATGCGAAGCGGGTAGAACGGGGGGAACCCCTTGGTCTTGAGCCACCACTGTAGGGGTCTCATGTACAGCAGGCCAAAAGGTATCACACTGGACGCAGCTGCCATGAGCCCCAGCAGTCTCTGGAACTGCTTCACAGTGAGTGACTGGTCCTCTTTCACTCTCTTGACTGAGGTGAGGATCGACTCGATCCGAGCAGGAGACATACATGCCTGCATCGTGGTCGAATCCCACACCACGCCTATATAAGAGGTTCTCTGAACTGGAGAAAGCCCGCTTTTCTTGGCGTTCAGCCTCAACCCCAGCGCTTTCATGTGCGCGAGAACGATATCTCGATGCCGAACCGCCACTTGCTCCGATTGAGCTAGTATCAACCAATCGTCGATGTAATTGAGTATGCGGATGCCCTGCAGTCGCAAAGGAGCCAGAGCAGCATACACACACTTCGTGAAAGTGCGGGGTGAGAGTGCCAGGCCGAAAAGGAAGGACGCGATACTGGTAAGCTTTGCCCCCAAAAGCAAACCTCAGGAAATTCCTGTGAGTGGGAAGGATGGAGACGTGACAATATGCGTCTTTTAGATCTATCGTGACAAACCAGTCTTCGGACTTGATCTGAGACACGACCTGTTTGAATGTAAGCATCCTGAACTTCAGTCGCATGACTGAACGGTTCAACTGACGCAGATCTAAAATGGGACGCAGCCCTCCATCCTTCTTTGGAACCCGGACTCTCTTTCGTGAGGAGGGACCACCTCGATGGCCTCCTTCCTCAAGAGCGTGTCTACCTCCTGTTCCATAATCAGAGCCTGCTGGGGGCCCACGCACGTGGTAATCACCCTGTTGAAAGGCGGCGGCGGAGCGCCGAACTGAATATGATAGCCTTTCTCTACAGTACACAGGACCCATTGAGATACATCTGGCAGTAGTTTCCACGCTGCCAGATGGTCTACTAAGGGAACCAGTCTCTCGAGACTGGCCTCTGATGTATTTAGAGCTGCTGGCACCAGGAGCTCTAGAGACCCCCGCAGGTGTGGCGAGCTTCTCAGTTCTGCTACACTTAGGGGCGGAAGAGACTGAGAAAATTGCTCGCTGGAGCCAGCTGAGCCCTGAAGGGTTAGCAGACTGGTCTCCCGAGGGCACTGGGTGAAGACGGACACCCGCTCTGCCCCAGAGGGGTCTGCCCTCGAAAGCCCGGAGCCACGCTCGTCAGGGCTTCTTGGCCGAGGACCTCCTTGACTTAAGTACAGCCCGCAAATCCGGCTTAGCCTTAGCGGTCTCCGACCCAGAGTGTTTGCCACCACGACCCCGCCTCGGTGGGGCACGGGTAGCCACACTCCGCTTCTGCGCCTCCATGTATGAGGAGCTGGCACGCGACGAGGGCTGCTCCCGCCCAGCAGCCCTCCGAGCTAGAGACCGGAGAGGGAGAAACCGCTGGAACGCCGCTGCTTGTTTATGGGCCTCCTGGTAGCTGTCGACAACAGAACATACGGTGTCGCCGAACAGGCCAGAAGGCGCGAGCGGGGCGTCTTGTAAGTCAGACAGGGTCAACCATAAATGTCTCTCCGCCGCCACCAGTGCTGCCATAGACCTGCCGATGGCACGGGCGGTCTCTTTGGTGGCGCGGAGAGACAGATCAGTGGTTTTACGGAGCTCAGTGATATCTTCAGGCCTGAGCTCCTCTCCCTCATCTAGCTCTTTGAGCAGGTCAGCTTGGTACGCCTGCAGCACCGCCATAGTGTGCAGACACGCACCAGCCTGAACCGCAGCCCCGTACCCCTTGCCCACCAGCGCTGAAGTCGTACGCAGCGGCTTAGTAGGCAAGGACGGAGCCTTTAGAGACGACGCCACGCGAGGGGACAGATAGCTCGCGAGCGTCTGTTTGACTCGGGGCATCGCTCTGTAGCCATGCTCACTCAACCCCGCCACATTGCCATAACTACCAGAGGCGGGGATGAAGAGACATGCCGAGAGAGGATTATACCACGAGCTCGACACCTCGGTGTGGAGATCAGGAAAAAAAGGCAGGCTCCGAAGTGGAGGTGACGGCCTGATACGCAGAAATCGCTCATCTAATTTGCTTATCTGCGGTTGGACCGAGATCTCGGCGGGCCAACTGAGATTTAATTTGGCTGCCGCACGAGTTATCACCTCCACTAGCTCCTCATACTGGTGCGATTGAGGGTGCGAAACCTCATCGACGCTCTCCATCTCAACCTCCTCGGAGGAAGAGAGGAGAAGTGTCGAGCTGCGTCCCGGGGGGGAAGAAACCGCGGAGCGGCCGCTGGATCTGAAAGGCAGGGAAGGAGATAGGGACTGGCCCGTCTCGCTTCCCACTAATAGATCCATCTGCGAACCCCACGAGTGCAGTCGCCGCTCCGCCTCGGCGGAAGCGGGACCAGCACCGCGGGGAACGCCGACGAAGGCTCCCTCGCGAAAGAGAGCCTTCCGGGAGCGAAGTGCACGCAATGATAGAAGCTCGCAATGCGGGCAGTCGGCTCCCTCAAGAGCCGACTCAGCGTGACTCGCTCCCAAGCAGACCACACACAGATCGTGAGTATCCCCAGCAGTGATATAACGTCTGCAAGGGGTAACACACGGTCTGAAATGCGATCTGCTGTCGCCCAAGTGCTTTATTTTCTGAGCACTTTTAGCCATAATAACTTGGAGCTTATAATGTGTTCTTTGAGACAGACAACACTAAATAAGACTCACAACAGGCAAGGACAATACACACAGACAGAGAGGCGATTGCTGAATGACAAAGTGGGCGTGGCTCCACCCGCCCATGACGTCTCGCCCTTTCATTGGACAGTTTACACTCTAGTTCAGAGCGCGATCACACTGAAGGCGTTCCCATAGCGTCATCGACGCAGCTCGAGTTCCTGGAAGGGAATCATAGAACTAAACAGTCTAAACAGCCAAACAATAAGTCAAAAGTCTTTCATTGTAAAGTTCAATCATATCTTGAGTTATTCATTGTCACAAAGATATGTAATATAATTTGTCTAACTCTCGCATGTTTAAATCATTTTCCTCGCTCCTTTGTCCTCCGCCTCGTTCATCAACTCTAACAGCTGACGACATTGCTACATTCTTCATTAATAAAATTAAAACCATCAGTGCACAAATTTCCACACCACAATCTGTCAAGCACATCTTACCAGAAAACATACTCATTCACATCCTTCTCTTCGCTCTCTGAGGCAGAAGTCTCCAAACTCATCCTTTCTAATCATCCTACTACTTGTCCGCTTGATCCTATTTTATGTCATCTCCTTCAAGCCATTTCTCCTGCAGTCGTACCTGCACTCACTCACATCATTAACATATCCCTTCACACTGGTGTTTTTCCCTCAGCATTTAGACAGGCTCGTATAACCCCACTACTTAAGAAACCCACCCTTAACCCATCTCTTTTAGAGAACTACAAACCGGTTTCCCTTCTTCCTTTCATTGAAAAAAAAAAAAAAAACACTTGAACATGCTGTGTTAAACCAAGTCTCTGCCTTTCTCACACAGAACAACCTCCTGGACAGCAACCAGTCTGGTTTCAGAAGTGGACATTCGACCAAGACTGCCTTGCTCTCAGTTGTTGAAGACCAAAGACTGGCAAGAGAGGATTCCAAATCTTCAATACTTATCTTGCTGGGTCTGTCCGCTGCTATTGACACGGTTAACCACCAGATCCTCCTATCAACCCTATTGGCAAAGAGCATCTCAGGAACCGTGGTTTGTGTTATACCTCTCAGATAGGACCTTCAAGGTATCTTGGAGAGGTGAGGTGTCCAAGTCGCAACAACTAACTACTGGGGTGCCTCAGGGCTCAGTTCTTGGACCACTTCTCTTCTCTGTCTACATGGCATCACTAGCTTCTGTCATTCAGAAACATGGCTTTTCATATCACTGCTATGCTGATGACACTCAACTCTACCTCTCATTTCATCCTGATGATCCAACGATAGCTGCTCAAATTTCAGCTTGTCTAACAGACATTTCTTGCTGGATGAAGGACCATCACCTTCAACTCAACCTTGCCAAGACAGAACTGCTTGTGGTTTCATCAAACCCATCGTTTCCTCACAATTTCACCATCCAGTTAGGCACATCAACCATAACTCCTTCAAAAACAGCCAGAAACCTTGGAGATGTGATTGATGATCAGCTGACTTTCTCAGACCACATTGCTAAAACTGCCCGGTCCTGCAGATTTGCTTTATTCAACATCAAGAAGATCAGGCCCTTTCTTTCGGAACATGCTTCACAACTCCTTGATCAAGCTCTTGTTCTGTCCAGGCTGGACTATTGCAATGCTCTCTTGGCAAGTCTTCCAGCCCTCCTGGTGGAATGACCTGCCCAACTCAATCCGAGCAGCTGAGTCCTTAGCCATCTTCAAGAATTGGCTAAAATCCCATCTCTTCCATCTTTATTTGACCTTCTAACTATAGCACTCTCTATTCTAATTATTTTCTTTAAAAATTAATTAATAATTAAACAAAAAACTTGTCCCTTTTAGACTTGCACTCATTTACTGCTTGTTTTCTTAAAAGTAAATAAATAAATAACACTAGCTTTGCTAATCTTTTTGTATTCAATCTGTTTTCTTTTTATTTAGTATGCAATTAACCAAAGCAAAAAAGGCCTGTAACACTTGCTCTATTATTTTTCTATTCTATCTCTTTTCTTTTTATTTATTATATAATTTAAAATAACCTTGCTACATGTACTGCGTTAAGATAACTAAGACTTGTTATAGCACTTGCATATCATTGATTTTGATTGCTTCCATTGTCCTCATTTGTGAGTCGCTTTGGATAAAAGCTTTTGCTGAATGACTAAATGTAATGCAAATGTAAATACTGTATGTATATCTAGAATATATACAGAGTTCTGGCATGAAACTGTAGATGGCGCAGTCAGATGTGTCTAACTCAATCTGACCTAATGACATCATTATCACATGGCACAGCTGATTGGTTCTCTCCTGTATTGGTTGCCTATGAGCTCGCTGCTCAACATTCAAATATATGCTTGATGTAGCAGTTCGCATCGTGCTTCAGAAACCCTCCACCTTCCCTAGCTCCACTTGTATAGATCTGCTACGAAGTGATTCATGCATGCTATATGGGGGTTATTTCATGTATGTTATATTTGCAGCAGCAGTATTTCTTACATGCTCACAGCAGCATATTGTGGATGTATTGGCAGTAGCAAGTCTCAGAACTTGCTCTGCCGCAGCAGCAGCAGCGTAGCAGATCTATTCCACCAAGACCAAATATATTAACATTGTTATGTACATTACCATGCCAATCCATCTGAGAGTTGTCATGACAGAAATGTATTTAATGTGAATTTAATTTTCCAAAAATTGATTCGGTTATTTTTCTCTTTATCAACGTGAAGCAAGCAAACTGTATTGTTTAAATAAATAAATAAAAAAGTGCCATAGATATAAAGGTGATTTGACTTAATATGCTCAGTTTTACAAACAACCACAGTAGTTTTTCATCTAATATGAATAAAAGAAACAACTGCCAGTCTGAAAAAACTGATCAGTTCTTCTGTCAAATAGATTGGATCTGTGCTTAATGTAGAAAATAAACGGAAATGCAGATTGAGAATGTCCAGTCTACAATACAGTTAATCTAGGGAGACACTGGCTGTTCTTGACTCATGTGAAAAATGGACAGCCATGTGTTCAGAAAAAATGAAAATAAATAAAAAGAGAGAGAGAGAGCGAGGGAGACAAGTGGAGACAATGAAAATAGATGTCTTACAGGGAAAGAGATGACAAGTGTCTAGTGTGTCAGCAGCATTGTGAAACGTGTGGATGTGTAACTGCTTGAGGTGTCAGGATTGTTATATCCTCCTGTGAAGAGGGTCTGTCCACTTGAGCCACTCTCCCGTCCTGGGTATCATAGTGTATACAAGGTGTCAAACACCGTCTGTCCACAGGCAAGTACCTTGAAAGTCTTACTTTAGAAAGATATCATACTACTTTCTTTTTTTTTTTTTTTGGTCTGTCGGCCTGTGGCCAGCTGTCACTTTGTCAGCAGTCTGTGTCTGTGGACTACAGGACTTTAGTAAGGTCTCTCATAGATCATAGACATATGTTTTCTGTAAAGTTTCAGACTGGCGCTATTGCGTAATCCCAGTAAATAAATAAATAAGAACAAACCTGGCCAAGACATAATTCAAATAGATGCAAAATATATTTTGTAAACAGTGCAGTTTCTTGAAATACATTATTCTAAGTTAAACCACATTTTATTAAAAGCTTCAAATTCCACAATGTATTACAAAATATGTTCAAGAGGCAAAACAAAACATTAATAAACGTAAATACAACATAAATATATTTACATCGACAATATATAAAAATTAATTATATAAAAATATCAGTTAATAAAACTTATTGAAAAATAAGCTGGAATAAGGTGATGTGTTAGATATGCACAAACAACATTGCTCAATCTGTTATAATAACTTCAAAAGCTGTCTCTGTACAAGTGTGCACAGAAGGTGGCATCCAAATTTCCTTCTTTAACCCCAGTGAATAAAACAGAAATACAGTTGGGGGATACAGTATTTCACACATTATGTATGTACTGGCTGTGTAATAACAGCAACGATTTTGGGCACAATCAATCAAGTCATGATAGAAACATTTCCCAGTCCAAAAATAATTAGAGCCATAGCTTCAAATCAATAAGGTATATTCTGGAGAGATAGCCAGTGGTCATTTATTTCCACAGCTCTCACTGGACACAAAAACTCTTGTTTGTTAGAGAGACCACCATGAGAGACCTCAGCTGGAAAAAAATCTCTAAATGTAACGAACAGCAAAATGCACCTGTGAGCCCTAAAAAAAAAAAAAAAAAAAAAAACTCTAATCAAAAACAATACAATTTAATATTGGCCCTGTTTTTTTTTTTCTTTTTTCTTTTTGTTTTTCAGTCCTCTAATATCCCTGCTGAAAATTCTTAAGCAAACAGAAAACAGAAATATGTTTCTTGCTCTCAAATATCATGGCCTTCTTTTAGAAGGGTTTTGCTATATCACAAAAGTTAATAAAATCAATCTCAAATATAAATGTAAACAAAAATAGACTGACAAAAGTTTTGGGTCAGTGAGATTGATTGATTGATTGATTTTTATTTATATATATATATATATATATATATATATATATGATAATGTTTGTTTTGCAAATATGCATTATATTGATCAAAAGTACAAAAAGTATTTTACTTGAAAGAGTTACTTAAGCAATGATTCATGTGAAACTAAAAAGGATTTTGAATTTTCATCTTGGCAAATGCAGGAAATGTGTTAACATAGCTATTAAAATAAAGTAAAAAAGTGTATTTTAAAGTGTAACAACATTTTTCTATAACATTTCATAATATCTTACTGTTTGTGTATTTATGCAATTATAAATGAGGTAATTGTTACTGTTATGTCTAACAATGTTTTATATTATACATTATATTACAAAAATGTATACAATTTAAGCATACTAATTGTACTGTAATATCTGAGGACAGAAAATTACATTAAATTCAATCAAATAAAATGAAAGAAAACAAAACAAACAAACAAGGAACTGCTTTCCATGTAAATACATTCTACTAAAGAGTGTATTTATAAACTAAACTATGTAACTACAATATACTAAAATTTGTACTAAAGAGTGTATTTGTACTGAAGTTAATTGTTGTAATGGGTGGTTTTTTTTCTGTATGTTATCATTTCATTTAAGATAGCTGACACACAGTTTAATTTCTGTTTGTGTAAGTTTGCTGTAATATTGAAAGGAAATTATGAACTACAGAAACAGTATTCATGAGATAATCTACCCCTGAGGCGACACAATACAAGCTTAATCCTGCTCTCACAGAGATCCTGAGAGGCTTTCAGATGTGAGGCTGCATAATCTCAGATTTTTTTATTTATATATTTTTTTTTTGCCACAGAAGGAAAAAAAAAAAATAATTACACTGTAGAGGATAAACAGTATAATATTGGATACAATATAGCATATATAATTTATACAGCATTATGTTCAGTATAAGCAGCTCATTACACTGCCATGCAGGCTTCTGTTCTGTCAAAGGGTGTGTCTCAATTAGCTCCCTAGCTAGGTAGTCAGGGCACTGATCAGGAAGTCAGATTACAAGGGCTGTGTCACAAATTCAGCCTCTGTGGCTCCCTCCGCTCACCACCAGAGGGCACCGTCAACTGAGTACTAACTATCATTCGACTTCATTTCCCATATAACCCGTACCTGTGGCTGATTACACTCACAGGTGTTTCCCATTGACTCTGAACTATTTAAACTGTTCTCCCAGCTTCCTCATTGCGAAGTCTTGTCTTGCCATGCAAACATTTCTGAGCGTTTATGCCGTGTGTGATTCTGCCTTATCTACATTGTGTTTGAAGCCTGTGATTGAACTCTGCCTGTTTGACTTGCATTCTGTTTTAATAAAGCTGCACATGGATCCTAACGTGACTGATTCCTCGTTACAGAAGACTTCGCCAGATCTCAATCCAGCAGCATTCTACCACTTCACCACCGAGGTCTCTGCTCAAGCATCGGTCCTGGCCACACACCAGCTCAACCGATTGACCTCGATTACCGAAGAACTGGTAAAGGCTTTACAAACGCTTTGTCTCCAAGCACCCAACAATCCTGCTTCAACCCCCAATCCACCTCAGGCACATGCTATTCCCAACAGCTCCAGCCCTCGTCTCGCCTTTCCAGGGAAATTTGATGGATCTCCAGACAAATGTAAGGGCTTCTTACTTCAATGTTCTATGTTTGTCAATCAACAGCCCATGATGTACCCTGCAGACGAGAGCCGCATTGCATTCGTGTGTTCGCTTCTCCCGGGGAGAGCGCTGGATTGGGCTACTGCAGTATGGAGTGCGGATAGTGAAGAGTATGGAGTGCAGTATGGAGTGAGGAGGCTGAAAAAGAACTTTCAGCCAACGATCCGGCGTCGGTATGGACTGGTCTGAGGAACATCACCATGTACAAGACACCACCCCCACAGTCTGTGGAGAATCAACAACTGGCTGACGATCTCAATGTGTTTTACTGCAGATTTGAAAAGGCCAGACTGACACCCAACACCCGCTCTGATCTGCACTTCACACATTCACCTTCCCCCCCTGCAACCCCCCTTACTCCCTCTCCCACCATTCTACCTGCGTTTAAAGTCTGTGTAGAGGATGTGAACCGGGTCTTCAGAAAACAGAAATCTAGGAAAGCTTCAGGACCAGACGGTATTTCACCTGCCTGTCTAAAAGTCTGTGCTGACCAATTGGCCCCCATCTTTACACAAATCTTCAACAGATCTCTGGAGCTGTGTGAAGTTCCCTGCTGCTTCAAACGCTCCACCATCATTCCCGTCCCCAAAAAGCCCAAAATCACTGGACTTAATGACTACAGACCTGTCGCACTCACGTCTGTGGTCATGAAGTCACTTGAGAGACTGGTCCTGGCCTACCTGAAGGACATCACTAGACCCTTGCTGGATCCTCTTCAGTTTGCCTACAGAGCAAACAGGTCTGTGGATGACGCTGTCAATATGGGACTGCATTACATCCTGCAACACCTCGACAAACCTGGGAATTATGCAAGGATCTTATTTGTGGACTTCAGCTCGGCCTTCAATACCATCATACCTGACCTTCTCTCAGACAAACTGAGACAGCTCTCTGTGCCCTCCTCCATCTGTCAGTGGATCACCAGCTTCCTGACAGACAGGCAGCAGCTAGTGAGGCTGGGCAAACTCACATCCAGGACTCTCACCATCAGCACTGGCGCCCCTCAGGGTTGCGTTCTCTCCCCACTGCTCTTCTCTCTCTACACGAATGACTGCACATCAAAGGACCCCTCTGTCAAGCTCCTGAAGTTTGCGGACGACACTACAGTCATAGGCCTCATCAAGGACGGTGACGAGTCTGCTTACAGACAGGAGGTTGAGCAGCTGGCTGTCTGGTGCAGTCTTAACAACCTGGAGCTGAACACGCTCAAAACTGTGGAGATGATAGTGGACTTCAGGAGAAACCCCCCTGCTCTCCCCCCACTCACCATCATGAACAGCACTGTGACTTCAGTAGAGTCATTCAGATTCCTGGGCACCACCATCTCCCAGGACCTGAAGTGGGACAATCACATTGACTCTATTGCGAAAAAGGCCCAGCAGAGGCTGTATTTCCTCCGCCAGCTAAGGAAGTTCAACCTGCCTCAGGAGCTGCTGAAACAGTTCTACTCTGCAATCATCGAGTCTGTCCTATGTTCTTCTATAACTGTTTGGTTTGGTTCAGCTACCAAAACAGACATCAGAAGACTACAACGGACAGTTAGGACTGCTGAGAGAATTATCGGTGCCCCTCTGCCCAGCCTCCAAGAACTTTACACCTCCAGAGTGAGGAAAAGGGCTAAGAAAGTCACTCTGGACCCCTCACACCCAGCTCACTCTCTCTTTGTACTGTTGCCCTCTGGCCGGCGCTACAGATCACTGAGCACCAGAACAGCCAGACACAAGAACAGTTTTTTCCCCCAGGCCGTATCCCACCTGAACAACACATAACACACCCCGGTACTGTACATCTGTAAATAACCCATCAAACCTTCATCTGTACATAGGACACATACACATTCACAGTTCTGTCTATGGTCATGTCTCTTTTCTGTATATTTTTATTTTTATTACTATTGTTATCCTTAATTATTGTATATTCTCTTCATTAGTGTTCTTTATCACCTTAATTATATGTTGTCTGCACTATGTTTGTACTTTCTGTACTGGAAGCTCCTAACACCAAGACGAATTCCTTGTGTGTGCAAACACACTTGGCAATAAAGCTCATTCTGATTCTGATTCTGATAGACCAACCTTCCCTTCATTCAGAGCATTTATTCAACGCTTCAAGGAGGTGTTCCGAACACTCTGCTGGAGGAAAGGAAGTGGGTGAGCAACTGCTATCTCTCCAGCAAGGAAGGGGTTCGGTGGCGGATTATGCTCTTCATTCCACACTCTCGCAGCTCAGACGGGGTGGCCAGACGATCCTCTCAAGCTCCACTACCGTAAAGGCTTGTCTATGGAGTTGCAGTCCGAACTCGCCTGTCGCGACGAGGGAAAATCACTGGAACAATTCATTGAGCTGTCCATAAAGATCGACAATCCCCTTCGATCTCGTCGCGCCAACCGTCTGCCCACTTCTCCCATGACCCTTTCAGCAGCTAACTCAGATGTAGAATTCATGCAAATTGGCTTAACACGCATCAGCAAGGAGGAGAGAGAGAGAGACGCATTCGACAGAGCTTATGTTTGTACTGCGCATTACCGGGACCTCTACGTGCAGCCTGTCCCACTCGTCCATCTCGCAATCCGCTGCGGTGAGTTCAATTTCCAAATCTACTACCAGTTTAGAGATTGCAGTCACTCTGGAGGTCAATGGGAGGATCATTGAGACAGTAGCATTGATTGACTCAGGGGCTGCAGGAAACTTCATCGACGTATCATTTGCTAAGGATAATAATATTCCCCCTGTTCCCTATGTCTCTCACTTGGCAGTCTCAGCGCTAGATGACCGACCTTTGGGCTCCGGTTGCATAAAATTCACCACTGAAGATCTGCAGTTGAGCACCAGAGTCCTCCACACTGAAACCATCCGCCTGTTTGTCTTCCAATCACCACAAAATCCCATCATCCTCGGCCTTCCATGGCTGGAGCAACATAACTCCTCTATCTCATGGACTAAGAGACAAATCATTCAATGGTTAGACTTCTGTCTTCATAAATGTCTTCACAGCATGCCCGTCAAGAGGAGGTGCGAGACTTACTTAAAAGACTCACTTCCCAGTGTCTATCAGTATCTAGCCGAGGCCTTCAGCAAGGTGAAGGCATCACACTTACCTCCTCACCGATCCATCGATTGTGCCATAGATCCTCCCAGGATCGCAACCTCCCAAGGGCAGAGTCTTTCCGTTGTCACAACCCGAAGCAGAGGCTATGAAATCCTACATTCAGGAGGAGCTCGCCAAAGGTTTTATCCGTCCCGCCACGTCACCCGCAACAGCAGGATTCTTCTTCGTTAAGAAGAAAGATGGAGGTCTTTGTCCCTGTATCGACTACCGATCCCTCAATGACATCACAACCAAGTTCCGTTATCCTCTACCACTCGTCCCTGCTGTTCTCGAACAACTCAGACAAGCAAGATATTTCACCAAACTGGTCCTTCGTTGTACCTACAATCTCATTCACATTTGTGAAGGGGACGAATGGAAGATGGCATTCTCCACCAAGACGGGGCACTACGAATATCTTATGCCGTTCGGCCTGTCCAATAGTCCTTCAGTGTTTCAGGTTTTCATTAATGACGTTTTCAGAGACATGCTGAACCAATGGGTAATTGTTTACATTGATGACATCCTGATTTACTCCGAAACTTATGAGGAACATGTTAAACACGTCAGAGCAGCCCTGAAACGTCTCGTACAACACCAACTGTACGCCATGGCAGAGAAATGCGAGTTCCACCAAGAGACCATCTCCTTCCTCGGGTATGTGATCAGCTCTGGAGTGGTCGCCATGGACGAGAAGGTAAAGGCGGTAGTTCACTGGCCCCAGCCTACCACTCTCAAGGAGCTACAACGCTTCTTAGGATTTGCCAACTTCTATCGATGGTTCATCCGTAACTTTAGCACAATCGCTGCCCCCATGACGTCCATGATCAAAAAGGTAACCCAACGTCTCACCTGGTCTTCAGCGGCTATAGCAGCGTTCCGTTCACTAAGAGAAATTCACGACCGCTCCCATCCTGCACCATCCCGATCCCGAACGTGAATTCATAGAAGTAGATGCTTCCAGCACAGGCATTGGGGCAGTGCTTTCACAACGCCAGGGTGAACCTCACAAACTTTTCCCCTGTGCGTTCTTCTCCCGTAAATTGAACTCTACAGAACCGAATTATGACGTTGACAACCGCAAACTCCTTGCAATGAAGGCAGCATTCGAGGAGTGGCGTCACTGGCTGGAGGGGGCTAAGCATCCGTTCACTGTTTTCACTGATCACCGTAACCTAGAGTATCTGAAATCAGCCAAACGACTCAACCATCGACAAGCCAGATGGTCACTCTTCTTCACCAGATTCGATTTCAGAGTTACTAATCGTCCAGGCTCTCAAAATACCAAGGCAGATGCTCTCTCTCGACTTCATGAGTCTGACCTCCTATCCCCAGATCAAGAACCCGTCATTCCATCCACTATCATTCTCGCACCCGTGCAGTGGGACATAATAACCAAAATTGCCGAAGCCCAGGTCACGAGCCACGACCGGCTGAAACTCCACCCAACCTCACGTACATTCCACAGGCCCTAAGACGGAGTAATGCAACTGGTACACACTAACCCTAGTTCCGGCCATCCAGGTATAGCGGCTACAGTACAACTCCTCAACAATAAGTTCTGGTGACCCTCTCTACGAACTGACACCATCACGTTCATCCAGAACTTCACCATCTGCAATACCTCAATCTCTGCGTCAATTACCTGCCGGCCTCCTTCATCCATTACCCATCCCACAAAGACCATGATCACACATCGCCATTGACTTCGTGACTGACCTACAATCCTCTCAGGGCCACACTACCATTCTCACAGTAATTGATCGTTTCTCAAAAGCCTGCAGGCTGATACCACTTCCCAAACTCCCCACTGCCCTTGAAACTGCTGAAGTTCTCTGCAATAATGTACTTAGGTTCTATGACCTACCGGAGGATGTTGTCTCTGATCGGGGTCTGCAGTTCACCTCCCGAGTCTGGTCCGCCTTCTGCCAACTACTGAACATTAATGTCAGCCTCACCTCCGGATACCATCCTTAAGCCAACGGTCAAGTGGAAAGATTAAACCAAGAACTCACCCGCTTCCTTCGCTCATACTGCCAGAAAAATCAGTCCGACTGGAGTCGCTATCCGCTATGGGCCAAGTATGTTCAATTCACTCCGAAAGCCCATCTACAGGTCAATCAACATTAATTAATGTTGATTATTAATGACAAGATTAATGCATCCTAGGCTTCCAACCCCCATTGTTTCCGTGGTCTGGAGAACCCTCGGACTTACCTGCGGTTAACTCATGGTTAACTCGGTACTTCCGCCTAAGTCAACCGTGATCTTTTCAACGCCATTGCGTATTACGTGACGTCACGAACACGCATCACAGAACAGAGCAAGGCGAGCATTTGTGCTTATAAAACTTAAACTTTTTTATTTATTTTTGAAATGACATCGTTTCGCTAGATAAGACCCTTATTCATCGTCTGGTATCGTTTAAAGCCCTTTGAAGTTGCACTGAAACTGTCAGTTTGACCTTGAACCGTTTGGGTCCCATTGAAGTTCATTATATGCAGAAATGTTTTCATCAAAAACCTTAATTTCTTTTCGACTGAAGAAAGAAAGACATGGACATCTTGGATGACATGGGGGTGAGTAAATTATCAGCAAAAGTCTTTTTAAAAGTGAAGTAATCCTTTAGAGCCTGCCCTCTGAGAAATACTGAGAATATTGCTATAAATTGTAGCAACACCTCCCCCTTTACCTTTCGGACGTGGCTCATTTTTATAGCAGTAATCTTAGGGGGTGGACTCATTTAAAGTAATATATTTACTGGTTGTAGCCATGTTTCTGTCAAACAGAGCAAATCTAGATTATTATCATTGATCAAATCATTTACGAAAAGTGCTTTTGTAGAAAGGGACCTGATATTCAGTAAGCCAAGCTTCATCAATTGTTTCTCTGTATTGTAAACATTTTTTATTTGTTGAGCATCAGTTAAATTGTTACTCTTAATTTGGTTTGGACGTTTTCTGTATTTTCTAGTTCGGGGAACAGACACAGTCTCTATAGTGTGATATCTGGGTGAAGGAGTCTCTATGTGCTGAGAATTAACTGACTTCTGTGACGTAAGGCGGCTAGCAGACGGTCGGTTTAGCCAGGTTGTGTGCTTCCTGACCTGGGCCCCAGTTAGTCAAGTACGAACTCTAAGACTATGTGCCATATTTCTAGAGAGAAGCGCGGCACCACCCCAGGAGGGATGAACACCATCTCTTTTCAACAGGTCAGGTCTGCCTCAAAAACTCGTCCAATTGTCTATAAAGTCTATGTTATTCTGCGGGCACCACTTAGACATCCAGCCATTGAATGACGACAGTCTGCTATGAATCTCATCGCCACGGTAAGCAGGGAGCGGACCAGAGCATATTACAGTGTCTGACATCGTACTTGTAAGTTCACACACCTGTTCAACATTATTTTTAGTGATCTCCGACTGGCGAAGTCGAACATCAGTAGCGCTGACATGAATAACAAGCTTACTGAATTTATGTTTAGCATTAGCCAGCACTTTTAAATTTGCCAAGATGTCATGTGCTCTGGCTCCCGGTAAACAATGGATTATGGTGGCTGGTGTCTCCATTTTCACGTTCCGTACAATAGAATCACCAATAACCAGAGCACTTTCATCAGGTTTCTCAGTGGGTGCCTCACTGAGTGGGGAGAACCTGTTTGATGTTCTGATCGGACCGGAAGAGCGGTGTTTTGACCCGCAACTAGGCCGCCTTACAGTCACCCAGCTGCCCTGCTAGTCGCATCCAAAGCAGTATCTACAGCCCTCACATTCTTACTATCCTCAACTAAAGTTTGGATGCGTGTCTAATTCTGAAACCTTCTATGTCAGCCTAACTATTTCCCTGCATTTATTACATGTGAATCCCTCATTGCCGACAGAAAGAGATAAACTATACATGTGATATGAAGTGCAAACAACAATAGCAGGAGAAGAAGCCATTAGCCAGTGTCAGTGTCCCAATGTGCAGTGAGCCAGAGTTCTAACCAGTGCCTAAATTCATGTATAGGATGCACTGATATATGACCTAGGGAGCTAGGAAGCTGATTGTGACGCAACCACACTTACACGCTGATGAAATGACTGCATTTATTGGCATTTTAACATATTAGCTGTAATCTCATGAATGTAATTTAACAGTGGTCTTTTAAGTTTTATCACCTGTCACCGATTCACTATCTTACAAATAATGTGTGTGATGACTGAATTAACCAAGAGACCTTGCTAGATAGAAGCTAAACAGATTGTCTACCATTCATTGAAATTAGGTGTTCTAATGCAGGTCAGTCTTGTACTAAATGTTACTAACTTTAACAACAAATGTAATCAAAGAAGATAAATGTATGTTAATGAATGCCAATAACCAGTGGCACCTGCAAATGTACGGCTGTACGCACAAACAACAAAGTGCAAATGTATGTACAATGTATTGTAAGTAAGAAATACATTTGATAGTGTAGACAGCTCCATTGATAACAATGGGAGTTTTCTGAGAGTGCTTAACTTTGTGCTAGACTATAGTCAGTGATATTGTGATAATGTAAATATTACTTTCATTATAGAATGTATTCGCTGTTTGAATAACTGTGGAAATTAAACAAAATAATGACATTTTTAGCCTTACACCCTGGAGTTGGTTCACCCTCCGTCTACGCTGAATATCTGAAGTGGTTTCTGAGTCAAACAAACAAGTACACAGAGCACCAAACTGTGCTGGATGAAGTGGACAATCAACTACAAACAACTGAAACAAAAGACTACATTTTTAAAGTTAACTTTAAAAAAAGTCAGCTGTGAAAAAGAAGTGTGCTTAGTTGCAGTAAAAGTGTACTTTTTGTGTACTTCAATGATTAAAAGTATACTTTTTAAAAAGTGCACTTGCAGATAATATAATTTAAATTAAAGGCCACTTAATTGTACTTCAAGAGAGTACACTTTAATGACAATAGGTCTTAACATACTTGTGCACTTTTTAAAAATGCACTTTATAATGTCTAATTAAGTATTACTTAAAAATAAATTTTACATAATTATGATTTTGTGTTTTCAGGCGAGACACTGCAGGCGAATAGGGTAAAAAAACAACAACTAATAGTTATCACCTTACCTAGTTGATTGATTACATTGATAATTGCAGACATTTTTTGTATTACAAGCTTTCTAAAATGTTAGGTTTAAATTTACAGTGCAGTGTAGCCTAGTTTAATTAAAATCAAATGTATTTGAATGCAAATTAATTTAGTTTAGATCTGTTAAAAGGGGGGCAGGTGGGGGAAGTCGTGGCCTAATGGTTAGAGAGTCAGACTCATAACACAACGGTTGCGTGTTCGAGTCTCAGGTCCGGCAGGAATTGTAGGTGGGGGGAGTGAATGTACAGCGCTCTCTTCCACCTTCAATACCATCACTGAGGTGCCCTTGAGCAAGACATTATTTAATGAAATATGCGCTAACTTGCATACATTTCTAGAACAAAAATCTAAACACTGGATGAAGTTGGTTTCAAATTTCTTATTTCATTTTATTGATATATTAGAGTCAAAAGCTTTTACAGAGGGAATTTTGGGTATCTCATTTTATCACTCCATAATTCAGAAAATACTTAGAACAGACAGAAAACAAATTTTTGGGGGGAATAAAATGTTGTATATGAACAAATCCCTCTTTAAAAACCCTCAGGATATAGACAGGAATAAAGATGTAACGTTTGGTGTATGTAAGTGCTACTGAAGTGGAGATATATGGCTCAATGTAGGAGAGAAAACTAATTTTGAGAAAACGGCCTTTAAAATATGTATTGTAATTGAAATCTATTGACACAAATAGATAAAGTGCTATAAAAGAAATACTTAACAGTGTCTTTTGGATGTTTTCTTTCCACTAGTCTGAAAAAATACTTTATGAAAAACCAAAAAGCCCAAAAACACAAATTTGACAGGTGCATGAAAAAACTGTGTTTTTGCCTGCAGTGTCTTCCCTTAAATAAGTACACTAATTTTGATATATTTATCAGTATACTAAAGCACATGTAAAATAAGTTATTTTAATTTCAATTTATGTGCGTTCTCCAAAATTATATTTGTTAATGTATTTTAAATGTATTTAGTCTATAATACAGGTACATTTAAAAAAAAAAATGAATATCGTGAAAAAGTTAATTTTAATTTCATAAGTTCATAACTTATTTCAAAAAGTGAAACTTTCATATATTTTAGATTCATTACATGTAAAGTAAAACATTTAAAAAGTTATTTTTTTTATTTTATTTTGATGATTAGAGCTTACAGCTCATGAAAGTCAAAGATCAGTATCTCAAAATATTAGAATATTTACATATGAGTTTCAATTAATGACCATCCCTACAGTATATATTCCGGGTATCTATTGTTCCCTGAAACCACAATAATGGGGAAGACTGCTGACTTGGCAATGATCCAGAACACGAACATTGACGCCCTCCACAAAGAGGGTAAGTCCAGTGTGAAGTTTCGACAGTCAGTGATGATTTGGGCTGCCATGTCATCTGCCGGTGTTGGTCCACTGTGTTTTCTGAAGTCCACAGTCAATGCAGCCATCTACCATGAAATTTTAGAGCACTTTGTGCTTCCTTCTGCTGACAAGCTTTATGGAGATGCTGATTTCATTTTCCAGCAGGACTTGGCACCTGCCCACACTGCCAAAGTTACCAAAAGCTGGTAAAGTCAAGTCACCTTTATTTATATAGCGCTTTTAACAATGCAAATTGTGTCAAAGCAACTGCACAATATCAAAATAGGAAAATAGTGTGTCAATAATGTAAAATTACAAGATTAAACACTCAATTTTCAGTTAAAGGCATTTCATTATTGAATTCGGTGATGTCATCATCCAGCTCAGTTCAGTTTAAATAGTGTCTTTGCAATCAGCTCGACGATATCGCTGGAAATGAAGTGGTTCAATGGCCATGGTGTTACTGTGCTTGATTGGACAGCAAACTCGCCTGACCTGAACCCCATAGAGACTCTATGGGGTATTGTCAAGAGGAAGATGAGAGACACCAGACCCAATAATGCAGATGACCTGAAGGCCGCTATCAAAGGCCAGCTTTGCTGTGTCAGTCGTGGTAAATACAGGAACATTCTTCATGAAGATGTGCTAGAGAAGCTTGCAAGGCAAGATGAGGGGAAAAAATAAATTATAGGCACCTTTCTTCATTTTCATAGATTTTGGGATATTTATCTATATTTGGGTAATTGATAGTTATATTTTATTCCCTCTAAACTAGGAATAAAAAAAATGTTTGTAAAAATGTTATCTATTTTTAAAGCCCAGTGTCAGTGACGATGGTGTGATCAGGAAATCTGGTGTTTGTAGGAAACCTGAAGAAACATCTCCCAGCATTCTACTATGACGTTGTAATGCCTAGTAGAGCAGGACACACACACAAAATTATTTCAAGACAGCACATTCCTTAGCAGGAGTTAAGACTTCCACTCCCAGCATCTGTATTTGACTGGCTGGCCGATTTCCTGCCCTAAATCTCCTTATCTCAGGAGACCTCTAAAACCCAGGATAAATTTGAGGGAACATCTGAAATGGATTTAGAACAGAACCTTCAATGTTGTTTTTGACCAATTTACCATAAATAAAAGTCACATAATCAACAGTACAAAGCATGTGGCATATATGATATCTCCTGTTCGTTTAACGCAGTAATTCAATGATTGTATCAACCAAGAGAGACGTTTTTATGATGAGAGTGGGCGTTGAAGTCTCACAGATACATGCCCAACAGGATGCTCTCATGACCCCCGGATAGCTCCCACTTTCGTCCTCCCTGTATTCCAAAGGAATGTGGTTTTTATTTTCTTGTGCAAAGAACACATGAACTTTTACCGACTCTCTGCCAAAAGATATTCCTTTATTCCTATTTCTATTAAAACAATATACTCAATAGACAATACATACTAACGTTGTATCTCCTGTCTTTCATATGCTTGGTGTGATTATTTAGAAGGTAGCATGTTAATCGATGCATTAACCCATGTAGTATATACAATTAATGTATGTACTTTGTGTATGCCCAATTACCTGTTGTTTGATTTGATCGGCTCAAACAGAAAAAGGGGAAGACTGAAATCAGCCCAATAAAGACAGGCACCCAACTTTGGTGTGCTGTTGCTTGCTGCTTGCTCGTACGCTGTTTGAAAACCTTGGCATCGTCTCATTGAATCGCACCAAAGCGCTCTCAGCCATATACCATCTGGCGAGGATCCACACATGCCTTCAAAGTTCTGACCAAAGATACTTTAACACCTGAAGCCGAAAGGAACTCAAGGAAGAACTTCGAGCATCTTCATGTCACAGAGAAACCAACCAATTGCAAGAGGGCATCCCCAATGACATCACGTGACGATGACACATCAGCAGCCAATCAGTCGGAGGGTCCCTCGGAGACACCCGATCAGCTGTCAGACTCAACTTAAAGCCAGTAATCAATCAGTTCGCCACAATTCTCCTGGAAACTGGTTGAAGTAATTTAAGATCAAAGACAAGTTCTCTGCTTGAAACTCCCCCAGGAAGGTTCAGTAACTGGCAAAAGAGTACTAGTTTAAGCTTTCTTCAAGTTCATTGCCTGCAATGTTTGTGTGTACATATTCTGTTTTGTGTTATTTATCTTAGTAGTATGTAGAGTAGCAAATAAACTTTGACTTATAAATATATATTTTGTCTGGTGCTATGTGATTTTCAAATCTGAAACTATTTGCCAAAGATTGCGTAACTTATGCTAAAATTCTAAAAATGACCTAATGAATTCGGTATTACTGTGGCCATGGGAATAATCTGAATTGTTAAAACATACTGGTTTTAATGCTTTCTGGACAAGTCGTTAATGGGGTATCGTTAATAAGGTATAAGTTGGATGTTTTGATTAATATCCATTAATCATACGAATATGAAATCGATACAACTCGATTTCCAGAGCTAAAATGAAAACAATAGTTCTACAATTACTACAACATTGCCCTGATGATTGAGGTAATTCACCTCTTATCGCATGCAGATGTGGTCAAAAGTTTACATACACCTTGCAGAAAAAACTGCTTCATCAGAGCAGTAATTGCATTTTTTTTTTTTAGGATTCTACCCCTCTACCTGTCACGACACACTCTGGAGAAGGGAACAAGCAGGCGAGGAACTTCTTCCAAACTTAGGCTTTTATTAACAAAACTCAGGAATCGCTGGAGATACAAATTTACATTTTACATTTACATTTAGTCATTTGGCAGACGTTTTATCCAAAGCGACTTACAATTGGGGAATACAAAAAGCGATTCATCTTGAAGAGGCAGTCAGACAGAGGAAGTGCTCGTAACACCAAGTCTCAGTCATTGTTCAAATAAGTACAAACTAGTAGGTGGAGAGAAAGATAGAGGGAAAGTTTTTTTTTTTTTAAGTTTAGGATGAAGTCAAGTACTGCCGAAAGAGATGAGTTTTCAGTTGTTGCTTGAAGGTTGCCAGAGATCCGGCGGTCCGGATAGGGGTGGGAAGATTATTCCACCAGCCAGGAATGGTGAACGAGAATGTTCTGGAGAGTGATTTTGAGCCTCTCTGTGATGGTACCACAAGGCGTCGCTCACTAGCAGATCTCAAACTTCTGGAGGGGATGTAGGTTCGTAATAGTGAGTGGAAGTAGGAGGGTGCAGAGCCTGTGGTAGATCTGTGCGCAAGCATCAGTGACTTGAACTGGATGCGAGCTGCCACTGGTAGCCAGTGCAAGGAGATGAAGAGAGGTGTAACATGCGCTCTTTTGGGCTCGTACAAATGCACATGGAATGCCGATAAGACCGGACACAGAGGCAGGGAAACACAGGGCTTATGAAGGGGAGACTTAACTAGATAATTAATAACACAGGGCTGGGGACTAATAAACTAATCAACCAAACCGGGGACAGGAACAGGAACAAAACCAAATAAGGTTTGTTTGACAGAAACCTGGCTAAAACCATGATGACTACATTACTTTAAACGAGTCTACCCCCCAAGATTACTGTTACAAACATGAACCACGTCCAAAAGGTAAAGGGGGAGGTGTTGCTACAATTTATAGCAATATTTTTAATATTTCTCAGAGGTCGGGTTTTCAAGTATAATTCCTTTGAAGTAATGGTGCTTCATATAATGTTATCCAAAGAAACAAGTGTTAATGATAAATCCCCTGTGATGTTTGTACTGGCTACTTTATACAGGCCACCAGGGCACCATACAGACTTTATTAAAGAATTTGCTGATATTCTATCTTGGTGCTGGCTGCAGTTAAAGTCCTAATTGCTGGTGATTTTAATATCCATGTTGATAATGAAAAAGATTTGTTGGGATCAGGATTTATAGACAGCATTTACAGCCGTGTTTGACACTATCGACCACAACATTTTTTTAAATAGACTAGAAAATTACTGTATGTTGGCATTAGAGGAAGTGCACTGGCATGGTTCAAATCGTACGCATCTGACTGCCATCAATTTGTGTCAGTAAATTAAGATCTACAGTGGTGTGAAAAAGTGTTGGCCCTCTTCCTGATTTTTTAATTTTTTTGCACGTTTGTCACACTTTAATGTTTCAGATCATCAAACAAATGTAAATATTAATCAAAGATAACACACGTAAACACAACATGCAGTTTTTGAATGAAGTTTTTTTATTATGAAGGGAAAACAAAATCCAAACCCACATGGCCCTGTGTGAAAAAGTGCTTGCCCCCTAAACCTAATAACTGGTTGGGCCACCCTTAGCAGCAACAACTGCAATCAAGCGTTTGTGATAACTTGTAATGAGTCTGTTACAGCGCTGTGCAGGAATTTTGGCCCACTCATCTTGGCAGAATTGTTGTAATTCAGCCACATTGGAGGGTTTTCGAGCATGAACTGCATTTTTTAAGGTCATGCCACAGCATCTCAATAGGATTCAGGTTAGGACTTTGACTAGGCCACTCCAAAGTCTTCATTTAGTTTTTCTTCAGCCATTCAGAAGTGGATTTGTTGGTGTGTTTTGGATCACTGTCCTGCTGCAGAATCCAAGTTCGCTTCAGCTTGAGGTCACGAACAGATGGCCTGACATTGTCCTTCAGGATTTTTTGGTAGACAGCTGAATTCATGGTTCCATTTATCACAGCAAGTCTTCCAGGTCCTGAAGCAGCAAAACAGCCCCAGACCATCACACTACCACCACCATATTTTACTGTTGGTATGATGTTCTTTTTCTGAAATGCTGTGTTACTTTTACGCCAGATGTAATGGGACACACACCTTCCAAAAAGTTCAACTTTTGTCTCGTCAGTCCACTGAGTATTTTCCCAAAAGTCTTGGGGATCATCAAGATGTTTTCTGTCAAAACTGAGACGAGCCTTTGTTCTTTTTGCTCAGCAGAGGTTTTTGTCTTGGAACTCTGCCATGCAGGCCATTTTTGCCTCATCTCTTTCTTATGGTGGACTCATGAACAATGACCTTAACTGAGGCAAATGAGGCCTGCAGTTCTTTAGATGTTGTTGTGTTTTTTTTTTTTTGTGACCTCTATGATGAGTTGTCGCTGCGCTCTTGGGGTAATTTTGGTCGGCCGGCCACTCCTGGGAAGGTTCACCACTGTTCCATGTTTTCGCCATTTGTGGATAATGTGGTTCGCTGGAGTCCCAAAGCTTTAGAAATGGCTTTATAACCTTTTTCAGACTGATAGATGTCAATTACTTTCTTTCTTATTTGTTCCAGAATTTCTTTGAAAAATCAGGAAGGGGGCCAACACTTTTTCACACCACTGTATCATACCAATCACAAGTGCAGTATGGAGTACCTCAAGGCTCAGTACTTGGCCCCTTACTTTTCACGCTCTACATATTACCCTTGGGAGATATCATTAGGAAACATAGTGTTAGCCTTCACTATTATGTTGATGATACTCGGCTCTATATTTCTTCGCGATCCAATGAAACTTATAAACTATAGATTCCATTAGTTTTGCAAATTGGTATCAAAAACTGGATGACTAGCAAATTCTTACTGTTAAATTCTTAAAAAACAGAGGTGTTAATTATTGGACCAAAAATGTTTGCATGTAATAACCTAGATCACTGTCTAATACTTGATGGCTGCTCTGTAAATTCTTCGTCATCAGCTAGGAACCTAGGCGTACTTTTTCATAGCAATCTTTCCTTCGGAAAACATGTTTCTGGCATTTGCAAAACTGCATTTTTCCATCAAAAAATATATCTAAATTACGACCTATGCTCTCAATGTCAAATGCAGAAACATTAATTCATGAACGATTGTGATGGGGCCCCACAACAATCTTTTGAATGGAGTGGCAGTGACCTTCGCTGCTTACTATGTGTTCAACTTGCAGTATCCTAAAGAGGCCTCAAGCACTTTTGAATTTGTCCAAAGGTATGTTTAAACTGTTTACACACTAATCAAGAAAGTAGATCCATCATTGTCATATGGAACGTCCCATGAATCACTTTCTTTTTGTTCAGTATCGTTAGGCTCTATGATATACTCTATGCATTGATGTCAAAAGACAGGCTTCCATCCAATTCATTTGCATTTTTTAAGTGCATTCGTAAAAATTTGGCAAAAAAAAAAAACTATAATCGGAGAGCGTTTCCATCAGCTCTGTTATGCAAATTAGAAATAGACAGGAGAGGAGTTGTGAACAGCTGTGGGATCAAAACTTAAGGGGCAACTTAAAACACCTGATAGAATTGCAACAAATGAAAATTTATGTGAATACATCCGTTCAACAAAATATCTAGTCAATCCACATAAAAGTTTTTATTCACATTAGAATATTTTATGTGAATTTTAATTTTTTAAATGGTTAATGTTCATTAAAAAGCAGTTAAGTGTCTGTTCTACCTAGAGTTGGTATTCCCCTGCAGGACATTTATGTAAACACAGATGAGTCTGACAGACAGCAGTTTAGCATTACGACTTTCATTAATTAATTAATTATGTCAATTTTTTTTTTTAAGTATGGTTAAGGTATTTTACAGACACTTTTGTCCAAAGCGACACACAATATATTTAAGAAAAACAATGTAAAAGCCAATGTAATTCTAAATGTTGTTAATGTTAAATAAATACATCAAGGTCATTTATTTATATATGAAAACTTTTTGTTCCACTCTCTCTGTTTTCATAGCTTTTTGTGGAATCAACTCCAAGACGGAAAAAAGTGGAGAAGAGAAAAGGGCTCAACGCACCTGTCTGCACCCTCTTAAGAACACTGCTGCACTTTGAGTTGATGGGCTAGTATTGATGCTAGCTTCGAAATGACAGACAACGAACAAAAAAGGTAATTTGCAAGAGCATATTAAGAGCTCCCTTATCGGTTCTGCTTTCAGTACTGGAGAATAAAAGATACATTTTTAGATGTTTTTATTAGTAGGCTACATGAACGTTATCTTACACATTGTATCTCCCCAACAGATTAATTTCAAATAAGTTCAAATAAGCATGTTCGCTAATTCAGAAGACCGCACACACAGCCAGTGTCTCTGAATACTCACTCGGCTCTGCCCCACGCTGCGCGTCTCCCGCATCTCACGGATACGCAATATTGAGCTGAAACTTGACTTTTGCTTGAAATCGCAAATCAAATCGCAATCGCAATATTTGTCAAAAATATTGCAATTAGATATTTTCCCCAAATCGCACAGCCCTAGTGTGCACCATGACACAACTAGATCAAAGGCCTTCTTAAGATCGATAAAAATAGCCCATGTAAGGTCAGTATCTAATGCTGAATATACATCATTAGTCAGCTTTAGAAGAGCACTAGTTGTTGAATCATTTGGCCTAAATCCAGATTGAAACGGTGATAATATTTTCAAGATACTTTGATATCTGAATATGGATGAATTTTTCAAATACTTTGGCAATAAGACAAAATATTGATAATAATATCACCTCGTTTATGAATTGGAGTAATACGGGAGTACTTCCAAAAAGCTGGTAGCTCACTAGACTGTAAAGACATATTAAAGCAATCAGCCAGTGTGTACATGAGAATATGAAAGGTAATTTGATATATCTAGACTCAATTCCATCAGGTCCAGCACCACTATTAGAGCTAAAATGCATACATGTTGGTGTAACACTGGGATCCTCAAATCTGGCCCACGAAATCCACTTTCCTGCAGAGTTTAGCTCTAACCCTAATCAAACACACCTGAGCATGATCAGGGTTGGAGCTAAACTCTGCAGCACAATGACCCTCCAGAGCAAGATTTGAGGAACCTGGTGTATCATGTATGCTCTCATTTTGGTACCATTTTGTTGTTGGGATTGTTTGCCCTGTCATTTGACCTAGTTTCCCTGTATGTTAGATTAAGGCCCCGTCCACACGAAGACGCGTTTCGCTGTATACGCATAATTTTTTTACCGTATAGGCGTTTCGTCCACACGAATCCGGCGTTTTCGAAGAGTGAAACCGATCATTTTTGAAACCGGGTCCCAGGGTGGATAAATTTGAAAACGCCGTTTTCACGTTTTCGTGTGGACGGCGAATCCGTATATTTTCTGAAACGATGACGTCATCAGCCCACGTCTCGCCCCTAATCAGACACCGCTACGTCACATAATAGCGACAACAACAACAACGATGTCAGACTACGTGCCTGTGTTCGTGCTGCAGAACCCACTGAGCTCATTAACTTTATTAAAGCAAAATCTTCTGCTTTGTGTGTTAGTTTGTATTCAGCGCGCAAGGTTTACGCACATGGTCCAAGTCTTCTTCTCTGTTTTTTTGTGTATCTCTGTGGCAGAATTACAGCGCCACATATTGGTCTGGCGTGTGTACGCAGATATTTCCTGAGACGACTCCGTGTTTACGGAATTTGAGGCAAAAAAAAAGATTGGATAGGGAGAAATCTGGCTTCATGTGGACGTAGCCTCAGTCTCATTCAGTTCATCTGTTGCTCATTAATTAACTCGTTAGTTAGCTTTGTTTTCTCAGTTTAAATACCTTCAGTTTGGGTGGATTTTTTTGTCTGGTATTGCGTGCATGTTACTACATCTTGGTTTTGAACTTTTCTCTTCTTTGTGGATTAATTAAAGGCAGGGGCCCGTTCTTCGTACATCGCTTATTACATCCGAGATCAAATGAAACATCCAAGATGATATCATTGCGCTAATCATGACCTGGCTAATTTGGTTCTTTGAATGCACCTGTTGATGCACCTGTTGATAATTAGTATGGATTGAGTTATCTGAGATAGTTGCATGTTCATGGGTTGGTTTAAAAGGGGCTATGTATCCTTACACGAAACCTCAATCAGCAATGCAGCGATTGGCTGGTGGAAAAAGACGGTAACGTAATGATATGACATTATATAATTAAAAAAGACACCTGACGAAAAACTTGACAAATTTCTGGACTTTTATAAGGTAACAGCCAAACAAACAAACTACATAAATGTTATAATAGAGACATGAAATGTGCATTAATTTATTTGTAATTTTTTTTTTTTTTTAACATGATTTCCAATTATTTGTATTCATGATTTCTAGTATTTGTACAGACTTTACATTCTTTCTTCAATGTTGTAATTAGCAATTCATTTAATTTTATCTTTGAAACAGATGTTACGTGACAGCATTCATTAAAGTTTCTTAAGGGTCAAGATCAAGTTATCTGCATCTCCTGCACTCCATCAAGCCACTCCCATCATAGCTGTCACCACTCAGTTAATGCACGATTCAGATTAACTGTATAGCATATGTGCAAGACTCCAATACAATTATAAAGTAATTATCACTAATACATATTTCAATGAGTAAAACTGGCTGTCTCTATAGTATTATATACTACACAACATTATTTTCAAAATAATTTTAAAATTTTTATTTTAAATTATTGTTCCTGGACCAGTAGGATACTCTTGTAATAAAGTAGCGGTGGCTGGGGCAGATATTAAGTATCAATTCTGCTTAAAAAGATGCGATCTAATTCTGTTTACATGAATTAAGCCTGCTCCCGAGCAGGTTTAAGCTTACGGACTTGTTACTATGACAGCAAGTCCAGGATGAGCTTCGAAGAACCAAAAGATCCAAGATCAAGTGAAATTGGCAACAATCAAATCCAGCAAACTGAGTTAGCGACGTATGAAGAACAGGCCCCTGTTTGGACTCTCCTTTGTCTTCTTCATTGTGAAGAAAATGTGTGTGTTTGAGCAAGCTTGAACTACTATTGATTAGAAACACATTTGCTTTATATAGAAGATATACATACAGACATTCAAATATAGGCCTAGCTACAATATGTAGGTTCTTGTTAGAAATTACATGTTGTTTCTTTCTTTGTTTCTTTGAATAAGTGTCTGCTAGATGAATAACGAAAAATGAATAAAAACAGACAGAAAGTTCATATTTAGAATGTGCCCACCATAGCTGAATTGTACCACATTAACCATGTTGATCAACTGCAGTGCACAGGCTTTAAAAAGACTTGTGAAGTCAGGTTTTGATCAATCAGCATCCCTATAGTATCTAGGTATGACAACGTGCACCCCTGCACTGGGCTGATGGATGTTACAAATCCAGTCGTCATCCATTCTTCTCAGTGCGTCTGTAAAGGGACCAGTTGCATTTATAACACATTTGGCTTTGACATCAAACTCTTGGCCTATGAAAGAAAACAGCATCCATCACTGCAGCCCATTCATCTACTGCAGCTGACAAGCCGGATTATTAATTTATCAGCTAACAGCTCTACAGTAATGGACTGGCTCTCTGGCAACGGTGGGAGAGTCTGGAAAGGATTGTAATTAATAGGCAACAGACATACCTAATTTTCCCTCTCACATTGGTGTGTCAAAGAGCAGCCTGGGAGACGATGTGAGAAGGTGTATGTGTGTGTGTGTGTGTGTGTGGGAGTCTTTCTACAGCTGAATGGGATACATTTCCTAATGTGCTGTTTGATAGTGTCTCTGTTCATTAGCAGGATGCTATCAATGCCAGTGGAAAAGGAGACTGATGCGATGAGACCGTGTCACACGTACAAAACGTCTCATTTATACTGGCCACATGTGATTATGTTCTTCACTACACATCTACCTGATCGAGTATCTACACTGTGATTCTAGATGTGCTATTTAAAGACAGTTATTATTTACCAAGCTGAATGCATCTACAATGTTAAAATTCTAGTACAAACACACACATATATTATACATACAGTATCTCACAGGAGTGAGTACACCCCTCACATTTTTGTAAATATTTTATTCTATCTTTTCATGTGTGTTACAACCCTAAATGTCTACAACACTGAAGAAATTACACTTTGCTACAATGTAAAGTAGTGAGTGTACAGCTTGTATACCATTGTAAATTTGCTGTCCCCTCAAAATAACTCACACAGCCATTAATGTCTAAACCGCTGGCCACAAAAGTGAGTACAACCCTAAGTGAAAATGTTCAAATTGGGCCCAATTAGCCATTTTCTCTCCCCGGTGTCATGTGACTCGTTAGTGTTACAAGGTCTCAGGTGTGAATGGGGAGCAGGTGTGTTAAATTTGGTGTTATCGCTCTCACTTTCTCATACTGGTCACTGGAAGTTCAACATGGCACCTCATGGCAAAGAACTCTCTCTGAGGATCTGAAAAAAAGAATTGTTGCTCTACATAAAGGCTATAAGAAGATTGCCAAGACCCTGAAACTGAGCTGTAGCATGGTGGCCAAGACCATACAGCGATTTAACAGGACAGTTTCCACTCAGAAAAGGCCTCGTCATGGTCGACCAAAGAAGTTGAGTGCACGTGCTCAGCGTCATATCTGTCAGTGCTCAGACCATACACCGCACACTGCATCAAATTGGTCTGCATGGCTGTCGTCCGAGAAAGAAGCCTCTTCTAAAGATGATGCACAAGGAACAGTTTGCTGAAGACAAGCAGGCTAAGGACATGGATTACTGGAACTTTGTCCTGTGGTCTGATGAGATCAAGATAAACTTATTTGGTTCAGATGGTGTCGAGCGTGTGTGGCGGCAACCAGGTGAGGAGTACAAAGACAAGTGTGTCTTGCCTACAGTCAAGCATGGTGGTGGGAGTGTCATGGTCTGGGGCTGCATGAGTGCTGGGGAGCAACAGTTCATCGAGGGAACCATGAATGCCAACATGTACTGTGACATACTGAAGCAGAGACTGGGCTGCAGGGCAGTATTCCAACATGATAATGACCCCAAACACACCTCCAAGATGACCACTGCCTTGCTAAAGAAGCTGAGGGTTAAGGTGATGGACTGGCCAAGCATGTCTCAATTTGAGTCCTTGATAATTTTGACAGCTCTACTTTTGCAGCGTTTGAGGTAGATGTCCTGCAGAGAGGGGAGAGCAGACCCTGAGATGCGCTCAGCTAAGCGCACAACTCTCTGTAGTGCTTTGCATTCCTGATTGGAGCTGTTTCCATACCACACTGAGATGCACTGAGTCAATACACTTTCTATGGTCCCTGAATAGAAAGTTTTCAGGATTGCTGGTGAGACCCTGAATTTCCTCAGCTGTCGCAGATGGTACAGTCTTTGCCTGGCTTTCTTAACCTGTGTTTGGATGCGTTTAGTCCAAGTCAGTTTCTCTGAGATGTTTACACCGAGGTACTTGAAGCTACTCACCCTCTCCACAGGGGTCCCACTGATCATAAGAGGAGTGTAGGGCCGCTGCTGTCTCTTCCTAAAGTCCATGATCAGCTCTTTATTTTTCCTCACATTCAGAGAGAGACAGTTGTCCTGGCACCATGATGTGAGTCTCTCTACCTCATCCAAGTATGCGGTTTCATCATTGTTGGAAACGAGGCCCAGAACCACAGTATCATCAGTGAATTTGATAATAGATGTGGAGCTGTGAGAGGACACGCAGTCATGCGTGTAGAGAGAGTAGAGCAGGGGACTCAGGACACAGCCCTGTGGGGCTCCCATGTTCAGAGTGATGGAGTTTGAGGTGAACTGGCCAACTTTCACCACTTGAGGTCTGCCGGTGAGGAAGTCTTGAATCCTCTGTGAGAGTGAGGAGTTTAGGCCGAGGTCTGTGAGTTTAGAAGCTTGCTTGATGGGGCTATAGTATTGAAAGCTGAGCTATAGTCAATGAATAACAGCCTTGCATAATTCCCATTGTTGCTGTCCATGTGTGTGAGGGAAGAGTGGAGGACATGAGAGATGGCATCGTCAGTGGATCTATTTGGGCGATAGGCAAACTGAAGAGAGTCCAAGGTAACAGGGATGGAGGAGAAAATGTAGCTCTTTATAAGTCTCTCAAAAACCTTCATGACTATTGATGTGAGGGCAACTGGGCGACAGTCATTCAGGCAAGAGGGTTTATTGTTCTTTGGCACAGGGATACTGACAGCTAATCAATTACAGGGATAATTGACAGCTAATCAATTTTAGCTGTATTATTTGTGTCCCATTCAAAAACTGCTCTTGAGAAATGTTATGTATATTGTCCCCCCCTACTGTCAGATGAAATTTAATAAAAAAATAAATCATACAGAATTGTTGTTGTTGTTGTTGTTTTTTTTTTTTGCTTTATCTAAATATTTGTGTAAAGGTTTGTGTAAGAGGTAGGTTTAGGGGTAGGGAAAGGGGATAAAAAAAATAAAGATTGTACAGTATAAAAACTATCACAGAACCATTTATGGAATGTCCCCATAAAACATGAAAACCCGGCATGTGTGTATGACTACATGTGTGTGTTTCTTTTTATTTTTGGGGCAGTAAAATCAATTTTCACCTTCATTGCATGGAATGCAGAGGCTCAGATATTCGGCAAAGAATATGTAATTTTTTTCTTTTTTTTAGATAAACAGTTTCTATATTGTAACTTGAGTTGTAACCTGAATTGAAATAATCCAGAATTACCTTTCACAGAAATTGCTTTGATATACTAAGCACATGAAAAGATGAGGTTGATTCTTTATAGGTTGATTCTATATAATTTGTTACAATTTTAACATGAATGCACATTGATCTAGAAGGATGGCATCATGCCATACCTTTTATAAATTTACTCAAATTGTTATGTTGATAAAACATAAAATTTGAACTTGAAAATTGTTTATGCGCGAGTGCACTTGCTAAATGAAGGCTTATTATATAAAATGGATTAAAAAAAAAAAGTTTATTAATGAGCTGCAGTTTTCAACTGTCTATTATTAATGGACATATTTTCTAACATGAATGTTAAAAGGATTACATATCATTTTAAGAAATATACAAGTTGGTAAAGTGGGTACAGTTGAGACACCCTTTATAGGTTGCTATGTACTGTATACAGTAACAGTTCAATCATAGAAAATAACCAAATGTCCCCACAAGTATAGTAATACCAGTAAATTCACCTTATGGGAATAGTTGTGTAGGTCCCCATGATGAAACAAGCTTATAAATCATACAGAATGATTGAAAATGTAAAAATGCAGAAAGTTTTGAGTGATGTGTAGGTTTAGGGGTATGTATATTGTTGTTTTTACTGTTATGTTTACATTTGTACTCTTTGCCATATATTTTTGTAGTGTTAAATATTTGTTCCTGTTTTGTTTAACTGAATCTGAATTAAATAAAGCAAATAAATAAATCCAGCAGCCATGATAAACAGCAGTTGGCGGTTAAAGTTTTCTATGCACAATTTGATTTGACGAAAGTCGCAAGACCGATTACTATCTCTCTATCCAATCACATTAATGGATAAAAATAAAATAAAGATAAGCATGTAACGACCACAAACGGAGGAAAATAGCGGAGTAAAAGTAGGCTACCGATAAAACACTTAAAATGTAGGCTACTCAAGTAAAAGTAAAAGTACACAATTTTTAAACTACTCAAAAAAGTACAATTACTGATAAAAACTACTTAATTACTGTAACGTGAGTATTTGTAATTTGTTATTTCACACCCCTGGCAATGACTGATCTTAAAATATATCAGTGCAGTTGGTTTGTCTCAAGATGCACACCAGTAATGTTTTTTTATTTTCCTAAGCACATTTATAAAAAATACTTAAATTACCTAATTGAACTATGGCCTAATACTGGCTTAATCTAAGACGTGTCTGTGAAACCGGGCCATTGTATTTTACACAACAGAAAACAAAAAGGCCGCTGGATGAGGTGATTATTTACCTACACCCCATTGAAGGTATCAAAACTTGCAAATATCTTCTATTTTTTTTGTCAACAACAAATTTACAATGCATCTTGTAAATGACTCTGCATTTAAACATGATCATTGGCATTTAAAAAAAAAAGTATCAGTATTTTCAAATGTTTTTGATTTTGTTGTTGTTGTTTGTTTTAGTACTGTAGAAAGGCTAGGGACACCCCTTATCTAAAATTTTGCTTCGTTGGTCTATTATTGTGGTACCATCAATTTCAGGGTTATCTACCCTTAAACATTTCCAAGAAACCAAACTATAATTGGTCACTTAAAAGGTGAATATCTCTGAACAGTTAAAGTTCAAGTGCTGTACAAAAAGCCTCACAAAAAAATCGAAGTATAAACACTTAAAAAACTAAATACTAACATAAATCTGAAAAAAAAACACCACCAAGTTAAAAAGCCAAGGATAATAAATAAATTTTTCGATGGGAAGGTGCCAATCTAAGGTCGACACCACTATGTTTCAGTGTAGAGTGTGGGACTAAACAAAGTTTCTTGTCTCTTGATCTTTGATTCCTTGGGGATATAAGGATGCCACAGTTCATAGATAAATCAAAGCTTTGTTATAAAACACGCAGTTCCTGGACAGAATATGTTAAATTAGACTCCATGCCTTTAACCAAAAGGCTGGTTTTGACGTTTTCATGCTGATAACTGATTTGAGAGGCTTTTCAAACTAGCAGGTTAGTTATCAGACACAAATGTGTGCCAAGAAAATAGCATCCCTCTTTTCAAAGAACTCCCCAAAAGACCTGACTAACTAGGCTAACAAATTTATGTTCTAAAAATAAATTGCAGATATATTTTGCAAACATAAACACTGGGTGAAATACCTCAGCTTCAATTAAACTTAACTTAAACTTAAACTTTCAATTGAGACTTCATTTCAAAATAAAAATATCGCGTTCAAGATTTCTACCTGGAATCTTGCATGGACAGTTTACATTGAACTTGTTGCAAGACATTGAGGTATTGCCTTGTTAATAAAAGATATGTTCATATGATATGACTTTTGTCCTAACTAAGGCATCATAATGACCCGCCTTCGATATGCATTGAAAGAACTCCAGTGCTAGAAATCCAGGCAATATTAATCTTCTTTCACTTTCCTATTACATTTACCTACTCTGCAGATCCTCCCCTGGCCGCAGCAGGGGTCGGGAATGTTCATGAGGTGCAGTTCTTCAGTGTAATTGGTGATGGCAGCCTCGTACCTGGCAGCAGAGAGTGCGCTGCAGAGATTCATTCATGCATTCTTGTGTTGTCCTGCAGGGGGCAGGGAGCAGGGCAACTGAGTGACTCACCCCTCCACACACTGACTGGTGCTATGGAAGTGTGTCGGAAACGATCTGTCACATCTGGCCTTGTCACTTTCAATCACTTGTACACAGGCAAATGCACAAATGCTAGTGCAGAGTGCAGGGAAAGGGCCTGCTCATTTAAAGCCACAGCATGAGAAGGAAGGGACCCCAGAGACACAGCCACATTCCCACAGACAAAAATTTGTGACACGCATATACATCCATATAGGATGTATGGGGAGATTCGTATGCACACACGAACATGCACAAACACTTAAAACTTCTCCAAATGGAGGGAGGCATTTCAAGCTCCAGCTATATCCAAGCCAAAAAGAGCATTGGGTCTTGAGTAATAATTCATCACAGCATTCAGACATTATGGCTACGTTCACACTGTCAGTTTTTGGGATTGACAACCACATTTTCACATGTGTCTCAAAATGTCCCGTTCACACAGCAGCTTAAGTTGTGTTTAGAATATTGTCTGTATGAACGTGCAATGGGAGTCAAGTCAGTATTCCTCACCAGTAAGCAAAGTGACAGTGACCAATGTAAAATCAAAGATGGTGCCATCCATAAAACTGAAAGTCTTATCACTTTCTGGCACGACTAGAGTCCAATCAAACCGCGAGTTCGTTCGTCAAATCTTCATTAACTGACGGCAGCTTTTAAATTTGGGTGGAGAGCAGAGCATTTTAATCGCGCGGACACACGCAGAACACAAAACTGATGGAAACGGCTCCTGTGGAAAACTGACAGGATATAAACATTTCAGGTGACACAGCTCATTTCTCTGTTACTGTAAGTTCCGAAAATGTGAAATGATGTTTTATTAACAAGGTTCGGGAGGAGCGCGTCAGATACTTAGCCTAATTAACACAGGAGGTTCCCACTCCAGTTAATCAATGTCCGGCTATAAATACAGCTGACATACCTCTGTTCACTCGACGGATAATCAGCATTCGGTTTGCACCTTTTACCACGACATCGCAGACTCAACGCGTCCAGTCCAAACAACAAAACATATACTGAGGATTTTTTCGGATCTTCGGGCCAATCTGCCGGCCCCATGATCGGTCTTTTTCTGCCAGACACGGCCGCCGAGCTTCAGTGCTTTGCCGCGGCCGCTGCTCTCTGCTCGACGCCGAGGCTACCTCGCCTCCACTGGCGTCGCTTCCATCCTCTTATCATTCGGACGCAAATATCCGTGCCAACAATCCCTCCGATCGGAAAGTGATTCGTATTTAAGCCTGTGGCAAACGCTGATTAATTCTGACGCAACATCTTCGCGAGAGTAAACAAATCGGATTTACACTATCTACTCTTCACCGTGCAAACCAGCCTCACTCCTAAATCCACTCCAGCCGCCAAGGCGGCCAATAGCTCGAGAAAAGCTCTGAACTCGCCTCGCTCGACACCACCGTCGTCTCCACGAGCGTCGGGTCGCAGCAGCAGGCCTTCAACGAGCCTGGGCCGTGCCCCCAGTTCTCACCGCAACAAAGCCCCACTCGCTTCCCGCTTCGGCTCAGCCTTCACTGCAGCTCTCCCGGCCACAGCGCCGTATGCAGCCGGACCTCTAGCTTCTGCTTCCAGCATGCACGAGGCAGCTCCCGCTAGCGGCGCAACCACCAGTGTTGCCAAATAATTCTCAGGTAAAATCACTAAAGGCAAGTAATTTGTTGATCAAAGTATTAAAAGACGTCGCGACATCATTGGATGTTAATGTCACTATGTAACTGTGACACCCTAAAGTACGTGCACATTTTGGATATCGTGATTTTGTAAGAAAAGGTTTTGTTTTCCATATACTGTGTCATATCTTACATATATTTTATGTCAAATGTATTGGGAAGCTGAAAACTGTTGTCTATTGTTAAGTGAGATCGGGACTTTTATTTTGAAAATGAGGACTCGTACAGGGCAGTAGCGTTGTGCTCGCGCCGGCGCTCTCACAATTTCTGGAGATGATGTGCGACACAGACACGCTTGCTTCGGTCTCCTCAAATTCTCCTGTTTCTACAGAACTTTCTGATCTGTCAACACGGCCTTCTGTGTGGGGTGCGTAACATAACCATGACATAAGTGCTCAGGATACAGACTGAAATTACTCAAACTTTCCTTATTTTTCACCAGCTTTTTTTACCTATAATTAATTTACACATTGCATTTCAATACATGGACATAAGATGGATAAGATTAATTTGTTTTATGGTTAAAACCAACAGTGGAAAAGAGAGAATTTCTCACAGTGGACCAACAGTAAATGATTAACATTCATAGGTACAAACCAAAATTAAAGATGGTTTTCTTTCAACTACCAGCGAGGCTTACCTATCCGACGTCGTGAGTATTGACCTCCTGTCAGATGCTGGCTCGAGCCTCCCGGTCGAGCAAACCCGTCCGGCGCCGCGAGTATCGCACCCCCATCAAACGCTTCAACAGCCGTCCAGTCAATCAATCTTGGCTTTTCAGTCAGCCTACGAGCGAGGCTTAACCATCCGATGCCGTGAGTCTTGATCTCCCGTCAAATACGACAAGAGCTTTCAGAATACCTTTATCTTTCAATACCGGTGACGTTTGGCCTACTTGCGCCGTGACTATCAAACCACCGTCAAAAATTCTAAAGCAGCTTTCCGGCCAAGCAATCTTGGCCTTCAGTCTGCCACCGGTGAGGCTTAACCATTCCGAGGCAGTGAGTATTGATCTCCCATCGGATGCCGCGAGAGCCTCCCGGTCAGACAAACCTTACCTTTTCCATCCTAGGGCTGGCGAGGCTTACCCATCCGACACAGCGAGTCTTGATCTCCCGTCGGATGTCAGTAAGAGCCTCCCGACCACTCGTCTTTACCTTTCTGTCTTACCTGTCCGATGCGTGAGTCTTGATCTCCCGTCAGACGCCGGCGAGAGCCTCCCGGCCAGACAACCTTACCTTTTCAAGTCCCACGCTTGGCGAAGCTTACCCGTCCGACACAGCGAGTCTTGATATCCCGTCGGACGACGGCGAGAGCTTCCCAGCTAGACTAAACTACTCTATCCTTTGACGGTCGGCGAGACTTACCCGTCCGACACAGCAAGTCTTGATCTCCCGTCGGACATCGGCGAGAGTCTCCCGGCTGCCCTATTTAACCTTCCGTCCGACGGTCAGCGAGGCCCAGCCGTTTGATGCCAAGGGTCTCGTCCCGCCCGCCGAACGCTGTCCAAACCTCTCAGCCAAAACCTCACACCTTTTACCCCGCCTGGCGAGGCTTACCCGTTCGATGTCTCGAGTCTTGATCTCCCCATCGGATGCTGAGAGAGCCCTCCCAGTACCGGTTTTCCTTTTCTCCCTACCCGCCCGTCGAGACTTACCTGTCTGACACAGCGAGTCTTGATCTCACGTCAGACGTCGGCGAGAGTTCTCCCGGCTGGGCTTCTATACTCGACGCCCGCAAGCGAGGCTCATCCATCCGATGCCGTGAGTCTTGATCTCCCGTCGGATGTCGCGAGAGCGTCCTTGCCGGGCGTCCCAAACTCTTTTTATCTTGTCAGGCCGATAGGACCCACTCGTCCGACATCCGGAATCTTGATCTCCAGTCGGAGGCTTCATGGGCTCTCTCGGTCAGCTACCTGCCCTCCGTCCTCTGATTAGCGGGGCTAACGGCCAGCAGGGTCAGGGCCACAATGACGCTGCTCCTCCTCCATCGGCCGGTAGGGCTCACCCGTTCCAAGCATTGGTTCAAGCATTGGTTCGAGCCCTCCCGACCGAGCACCAACCACACAATCCACCAGCGGCCCGTTGAGCCTACCCATCCTATGCCAAACCGCTCCCACGGAGCACGCAAATTTGGCCTATCATACAAGCGATTCTCAAAACTAGCTCCCGCCAGACCTCAGTGCGTATTTGGGGGGTTCTTAGTCTGGCGGCTGTCTATTACAATTGCTTTTTGGGGGGTACTCTGGGTTCGGGCCATTCCTGAGCCCGGAGCCCTTCCCCAGGACAGCACAACAACTACGCATTATTATATATGCCAAATACGCATTACCTAACTCGTGCTAAATATATGTAAGTGTGAACTCGTGAAATTATGTTTTATTAACAAGGTTTGGGAGGAGCGCGTCAGATACTTAGCCTAATTAACACAGGAGGTTCCCACTCCAGTTAATCAATGTCCGGCTATAAATACAGCTGACATACCTCTGTTCACTCGACGGATAATCAGCATCCCTCCTCCACCCCTTCTCCACTCAAAGAAGGTATCACTAGAGTTCTCACCACACTATGGGGGGGGGGGGGTACTCTGGGTTCGGGCCATTCCTGAGCCCGGAGCCCTTCCCCAGGACAGCAGGCCAACTACGCATTACTATACACGCCAAATACGCATTACCTTACTCGTGCTAAATATATGTAAGTGTGAACTCGTGAACACATGGTAGAGGTACGTTTGTGCGGCAGAGAGCGGCTCTCTCTCGCACTGTATGGGAGTTTTTGCCTGGATCCACTTCGCTAACCTCCGCTGACTGCGCGACGCAGTCCAAACGGACAAGGCTTTTATACTTGACGCGTTCGCCGTTGAGATATTCTTTGAAACGACAGGGGCCAACGAGGAGTCATTTTCCTCTAAAACCATCGGGAATCACCGGTGAGAAGTAGTCATTTGCCGGTACAAGACTTCTCGCCTAATGAATTAGTTGATGAATTAATAATTTCTTTATGAACTGGTTAAAATAATTTTAAGATTTTGGGTTTATTTTGCATAAAACACAAGACAACTTTAAGCAAATAGTGTATAAATAGTGTCTACATTAATTCTAATTCTATTTTTAAACTATAAAAATAAAATGTTCTTGAATTAAAACGTGGCCTAATGGTTAGAGAGTCGGACTTGTAATCCAAAGGTTGCGGGTTCGAGTCCCCGGCCGGCAGGAATTGTAGGTGGGGTGAGTGAATGTCCAGCGCTCTCTCCACCCTCAATACCACGACTGAGGTGCCCTTGAGCAAGGCACCGAACCCCCAACTGCTCCCCGGGCGCTGCAGCATAAAATGGCAGCCTACTGCTCCGGGTGTATGTTCACGGTGTGTGTGTGTTCACTGCTGTGTGTGTGCACGTTGGATGGGTTAAATGCAGAGCACGAATTCCGAGTATGGGTCACCATACTTGGCTGAATGTCACTTCACTAAAAAGCCTTGGACAAACTATGCAAAAAAAAAAAACAAACAAAAAAAAACACAACAACAACTCTTCATTGTTTTCCCTCAAAGCGTTAAAAGTAGCTCCTGGTGGAGTTTGAACATATCAAACTGCTTCTGTTTCACACAAATGTGGGCACAGACGTGCATGTTCGGCTTGAATCGCCCAGAACTCGTGCATCTTCGGAAGCGGAGCTGCTCGGAAAGTTACAAAAAATGTTTTGCACACCACCACGCGAAAAGATGTCGCGTGCACTCAAAGCGAACTTCCGCCAACACCGCTATGACGTCACATTTGGAGCGTGCACCCAAGCTAACTTGCGGTCGCGTCGCATATAAATCAGCCTTGACGTGACAGACAACTCCAGTCCTGTTCTGTTCACACAGCATGTGTGTTCCAAGAATACGGTTGTGAGTCCTGAAAATGTATGGGGGTGAGTTCGGTTACAGAATGTAACACCCGTAAATAACCAAACTGTGTGTGAACGTAACCTTATTAAGGACTCAAAGACAGGACTGACAACCGTATTCTGCTACTGTGTGAATGTGGCCTAAGTGATTGCCTTTATGTAAGCTCCTGAAATTTTATAATAATAATTACCAGATAACCACCAGATGAAGGCATCCTAGTTGACAGGATGCAGGTTGCAGTTTTTTGTAGACACAGCCCAACTGTCAACTGATGAACAGGGACATCCATCTGCTGCCGGGCGAGAAAAACTTCAGCAGTGGGAGTTTAAGGTCTTGAAGAGGAGCAAAGGTGACCCCGATTCCTCTTTCCCGGTGTTCTGGCTCTTGTTTGATGCTGTGGGTATAGCTGAGAGATTAATTCAGAGATAGTTCAAGATAAAGGCAGAGGTGGTGCACAAACAGGCAGAGACTGCGCTGATCATTGAAAAATAATTATTTGCTGTGTCACTGGTAACCCTTTCCCTCCATTCATCTATGTCAAGAAACCTTCTTTGACAGGCACTGCATGTGCGTGTGTGTGTGTGTGTGTGAAGACATTGGCACGGATTGCTATTAATGAAGAGAGGAATCTCACATCAAGATTTATGGATTAATCCCTTTTGGGTTTGAAAATACCAAAGATCTATACTCACTGGCACAAGGTCACAAGTTTTGTAATTTAAATGAAAGGGTTTAAAAGGTGACAAATGAACAAAGCACAGTTTCATTACGGACTGATTCTTATGTACATCTCTTAAGATTTATTGCAGCATAATCCTTTGCTTAAAGAAAGGAGTGAACGCTGAAATGATTAATCTCTTTTAATGTTGGTGTCTGAAACAGCCCTCTATCTATTTGTAATTGCCAAGGAAGCGTAAGTCCTCGTTGTTGGTTCAGGATGTTGCTACACTCTGGGAATGAAATGGCCAAAGGAACCTCTGATCTTTCTTTTTTTTATTTATTTTTTTTCGCCTTGCTTTTCTTCAGACGCTTAAAACGACCGTAGGCTAAGTAACTGGTAGGCCCCGGTTAATGTTACCATACGCTTGAAGTCATTTTCAGAACAAGAGGCAGAAATACAGGACAAGAGAACAAGAAAACACAACAAATATAAAGGCCAAATTTTTAAACAAATTACACGCAGGGGTATGTGTGCTGCCATGATGTATTAAGGTGTGGAGAACCTCTATCCTCTCTGCTGGATAAGCACTTCACTGATCCTGTGCATAAACATAATTTGGAGTGTCGTTTACAAGAGCCTCGCGGTGGATGAGTTTCAGCCCTGGGCAAAATAGGTGCAATAATTCACAATAATGTAAAGGAATATGCAAGCCTGCCTTCCTTGAAATGTCTCTCTCTGCTCATCATTAATATTAGACAATATGACAGTCAGTCATGTTGTTGTTAGAGATTGTATTGAGAACAACATTAATGATGTGTACATAGTCGTGTTGACTGAAGGAAGAAAAATGACTCTCAAAACTCTTTGAGACGTACTGAACCCACACCCTAAACCTCCACCCCCCAATGCGCTCTCTCCTTCCCCCTCCTTTGCCATAATTTTCACCTCCTGAAGGTAAGCAAACTCAGTGGAGTGCGAGTGAGATCAGGGCGGGACTCCACAGTGACATGATAGAAATGTTAGTGATGATGAATTTCACATGTGCCAGTCATAAAGTGAGATGCTTGGATGAGCTGACTGCTCACATCACTGTATCTCAGGTACACTCACGTTTTTCAGACAAAAGGGGAGAAAAAAAAGACAATTAAACTCCACTGATAGCCGGAGATGATCACAAAATATTTGCATGATGCTAATTAATTGTGAATAATTATAATGTTGTGCATTTTAACACAATTTCTTTTGGTTGGCCATTCTATAAAAACACAGAGGTACTGCATGAGCCCTCTTGAATGCTCCAACGACTCGTACTTCACTGCATAATGAAAACACAGTAGTGTGTTGGTCTGCTAAATGTCCTCAGAGAAGTAAATTCCAGCATTCAGAACTCAGACTGAAGAAGAGGGTCAACCTCTGAAATGTCACTGCAATCATCATCCTTCACATAATTATCATAGATACAGAAAAAAATCTGCCTGAAAAAACCTTAATGTGCACGCATTTATGCATTTAGCGAGATCTTTATGGTATTTTCTTCAAAGCCCAAGCAAACATTAAGACATTTCCCCTATTATAATTGTTACATAAAGATTTAATCATAGCAAAAGCAGGTATAAAGACAAATAAAAATAAAATCATTGAACATTAAAAAAAAAAAAACAGTACATAGAATGAAGCAGGTTTGTCTCCTCTGTGCTGAATGAGTGAAGTTGACAGATCGTTGCTCTCTTCTCTGCCCGGCCCTGTGAATACACATATCCTCGTGCTCCAAATGCGGGCTGACAGCTTGCCCGGGGAAATGAAGTAGGTAGTTTGGGGCAATTGTAAAGAGCCTGAGCAAACAGGACATGCTATGTACACCCAGGCTAACAATGAACATATGCTTTGTTTTTCTGATGCCAACATGGAGCATTCATGGCCTCAAGAGACTCCTGAGATTCAGAGACCAGTTGGAGCGAACAGCCTGCTGGCTATTTTTGCCTTTTTTGGCAGGCTGTTGTTTCTAATTTGTTTACAGTACTGTAGCCATTAAACTGTGCTGGTTTTACATTGTGAATAAAGTCTCCCTCAAACTTTAAAACATGACCCGAATGTCTAACCTGAAACTGTAACTCAAACAAATAATTTGGACCCACTTTATATTAACTGTCTTTTTCACAGCTGCTAACATTTAAATGAAATACTTTATACTATATACAAATCACAATCAAATAAAAGTAATCAAATCACGTAATCAAATCATAAATCCAGTATTACATAAATGGTGTACGTTTTAGTAACTTTCAGTAGTAAAACATTAGCAAACATTATATAATGCCTAAAATTGCAGTTATAAGAATAAGTTCAGATGTTTCACACTACTCTTCAGACACACTGAAAAAAAAGTATTCACTGAATTTACTAATTGTTTTTTTTGTTTGTTTTGTTTTTAAGGTAAGTGGTTGCAATCTATTTATTTTAGCTACATTTAAATAAACACATTTAGTTAACTAACTTTCAACAGTTTTTTTGTTTCCAACTATTTATCTTAAAAAAATAGTATAATTTTTTATTTCTACTTTTTTCAGTGCACAGAGCACAAGTTTCCACATTATTGTGATTTAAAACTAGACTTCAATGATCTAGGTCATTTGGATGATGCCTAAATTAAAAGGGACAAATAAAAGATATTTGAATTACTTGAATGAATGGTGACTTGTTATATATCAGAATATTTGTGTGATCACATTTTTGGATTCTGGTCTGGTCTGGTCTGCTTTGAATTACCTCTCCTTTGATTAGGTGTTATTCTGGATTGGATATTATTCTGCATCTGTGAAGGTCTCAGAGGTAAGCCAACTTTCAGGGATGCACAGATTATAAGCAACTATAACAAAAACTGACCTGTTTTTCGTCTAAAATGAATTACTCATTCAGATCTTTTTTATTTTAATTTATTTTATTTTATTTTTAATTAATTAATTTAATAATTTAGTTATTATTTGCAGCTACTGATGAGAACATAACCATATTCACAGTATGTCACTCACTTTGCCTGTCTTAATAGTCCAAATGCATTCGCTGTGTGATTAAGTCTATTAATGCAGTTAGAATGCCCCATAATTCAAGTTATCCCTTTATGACTTTATCTATTTATATAATATGATATACTTAAGTAATATTATACAAGAGTGCCTTTTCCTGAATATGAGTGTGTGTGCGTAATAGCGTTTGCGAATGTAATATTAACTTTATACAACAGTTCAAAAACAAGAAATATTGAGTGAGTGACATTTTAAACACAATATTATCTTTTGTTCTTCTTCTTTTACCTACAAAAATTGTTCTAAACAAAGCCGGAGCAGAACATCTGTGCGTCTCAGAGCAACACTATAAAAGTCAAGTCAACATTATTTGTATAGCGCTTTTAACAATGCAAATTGTGTCAAAGCGGCTTTACATCGGCTTGATATAAAGCTGGGTGGCTTTGTATCAGCTTTACAGTATTTAGACGGGGAAATAGTTTGTCAAAATAGTGTCATTCTCCTCTAGCCAGACACAATCAGCAGTTTAAATCTAGGCTAAAGCAGAATCAGATTGTGCAAATAACTCATCTGGTTCCTGTGGTCTGGTCACGATGGCCATCTTGGAGACAGGGTCTTCACTGGGGATCAGTCTCTGGGGCTCATCTAGGTGTCCTGGCTGTAGAGGTCACCTCTAGGTGCTGATCCACCATCTCATCTGGATACAGTCTGGATCTGGGTGGCCACGGTGACCTTCGGAATAAGAAAGAAACAGACTAATATTAGCATAGATGCCATTCTTCTAACAATGTAACAAGTACATCAGGTGTTTTGGGAAGTGTTCCCGGTTCCGGTTGACCTAATTAATGCAGCCTAACAATCATTTAACGGATTTAAATTACAGAAATGTGATAGTGTATTATGTGTAAGCCAGGTTAAAGAGATCGGTCTTTAATTTAGATTTAAACTGTCAGTCTGTCTGCTTCCCAAACAGTGTTAGGTAGATTGTTCCAGGGTTTGGGCGCTAAATAGGAAAACGATCTCCCACCCGCAGTTGATTTTGATATTCTAGGTATTATCAAATGTCCAGAGTTTTGAGATTGCAGCGGACATGAAGGACTATAATGCGATAAGAGCTCACTTGAATACTGAGGTTCCAAACCATTCAGGGCTTTATAGGTAATTAGCAAGATCTTAAAATGTATACAATGTTTAATAGGGAGCCAGTGCAGTGTTGCCAGAACCAGGCTAATGTGGTCATACTTCCTGGTTCTAGTAAGAACTCTAGCTGCTGCATTTTGAACCAGCTGGAGTTTGTTTATTAAACGTGCAGAGCAACCACCCAATAAAGCATTACAATAATCTAGCCTCGAGGTCATGAATGCATGAATTAATGTTTCTGCATTTGACATTGAGAGCATAGGTCGGAATTTAGATATATTTTTAAGATTGAAAAATGAAATTTTACAAATGCTAGAAACATGTTTTTCGAAGGAAAGATTGCTATCAAAAAGTAAGTCTAGGTTCCTAACTGATGACGAAGAACTTACAGAGCAGCCATCAAGTATTAGACAGTGATCTAAGTTATTACATGCAAAAGTTTTGGTCCAATAATTAACACCTTATCAGTATTTTCAGAATTTAGCAGTAAGAAATTGCTAGTCATCCAGTTTTTGATATCAACTATACATTCCGTTAGTTTTGCAAATTGGTAAGTTTCATCAGGTCGCGAAGAAATATAGAAATACGGGTATTATCAGCATAACAGTGAAAGCTATCACCATGTTTCCTAATGATATCTCACAAGGGTAACATGTAAAGCGTGAACAGTAAGGGGCCAAGTACTGAGCCTTGAGGTACTCCATACTGCACTTGTGATTGGTATGATACCTCTTCATTTACTGCCACAAACATGTAAAGCGTTAAAAGTAAGGGGCCAAGTACTGAGCCTTGAGGTACTCCATACTGCACTTGTGATTGGTATGATACCTCTTCATTTACTGCCACAAATTGATGGCGGTCAGATAAGTACGATTTGAACCATGCCAGTGCACTTCCTCTAATGCCAACATAATTTTCTAGTCTACTCAAAAGAATGTTGTGATTGGTAATGTCAAATGCGGCGCTAAGATTCAGTAGCACTAATAGAGAGATACAACCACGATCAGATGATAAAAGCAGGTCGTTTGTAACTCTAATGAGAGTAGTCTCAGTACTATGATATGGTCTAAAACCTGATTGGAAATCCTCACATATATAATTTTTCTCTAAGAAGGAACATAGTTGTGATGATACTACCTTTTCTAATATCTTTGACAGAAAAGGGAGATTCAAGATCTGTAATTAATTAATTATTTGGGGTCAAGTTGTGGTTTTTTAATGAGAGGCTTAATAACAGCCAGTTTGAAGGTTTTTGGGACATATCCTAATGACAATGATGAGCTAATAATATTCAGAAGAGGATCTAGTACTTCTGGAAGCACCTCTTTTAGGAACTTAGATGGAACAGGGTCTAACACACAGGTTGTTGGTTAAGATGATTTAACAAGTTTATACAATTCTTCATTTCCAATACAAGAGAATGTGTGGAATTGTTCCGCAGGGGATCTATAGTGCACTATCTGATGCGATACTGTGGCTGACAGCTGCATGGTTACAATATTATCTCTAATAGTTTCGATCTTGGAAGTAAAGTAGTTCATAAATTCATTACTAATGTGCTGCTGGGTAATGTCTGCACCTGCTAATGTTATATTTTTTTGTTAATTTAGCCACTGTTTATACTTGGGGCTGTGTTTGTTTTCTTCTAAAACAAGGGCAGTCGTGGCCTAACGGATAGAGAGTCGGACTTGTAACCCGAAGGTCGTGGGTTTGAGTCTGAGGTCCGGCAGGGATTGTAGGTGGGGGGAGTGAATACCAATACCACGACTGACGTGAGACCCTTGAGCAAGGCACCGATCCCCCAACTGCTCCCCGGCCACCGCAGCATTGGCTACCCACTTCTCTGGGTGTATGTTCACTACTGTGTGTACACTTGGATTGGTTAAATTCCGAGTTTGGGTCACCATACTTGGCCACACACCACTTCCCTTTTCCCCTAAAAGAGACGTAAAGTAAGCAGATCTAGCAGTTTTTAATGCTTTTCTGTAGGATAGGGTACTTTCACGCCAAGCAATACAAAATACCTCTAATTTAGTTTTTCTCCAGCTGCGCTCCATTTTCCGGGCTGTTCTCTTTAAGGCCCGAGTGTGCTCAATATACCATGGTGTTGGACTCTTTTCCTTAATCTTCCTTAAGCGTAAAGGAGCAACCATATCTAAAGTGCTAGAAAAGTGAAGAGCGGGTGGTGATGGCGCAGTGGATAAGACGCATACCTTTGGTGTGAGAGACCTGGGTTCGAATCCACTGTGAGGAATTGAGATAAATCAGGAAGATCATGTATAAAGTAGTCTTTTGTGGTAGAAGTGATGGTTCTACCTTATTTGTAACAAGGAGTTGGCTTTACAGCTTTAGCTATATGGAATATATACAAAATTAGATAATGATCTGAGATATCATCGCTTTGCTGCAATATTTCAATGCCACTGACATCAATTCCATATGACAGTATTAAATCTAGAGTATGATTTCGACAATGAGTAGGTCCTGAAATGTGTTGTTTAACACCATTGGAGCTTAGAATGTCTATAAATGCTGATCCCAACAAATCTCTTTCATTATCAACATGGATATTAAAATCACCAGCAATTAGGACTTTATCTGCAGCCAGCACTCCACTCAGATAAAAAATCAGCAAATTCTTTAATAAAGTCTGTTTGGTGCCCTGGTGGCTTGTATACAGTAGCCAGTACAAACATTGCAGGGGATTTATCATTAACACTTGTTTCTTTGGATAACATTATATGAAGCACCATTGCTTCGAACAAATTATACTTGAAACCCGACCTCTGAGAAATACGGAAAATATTGATATAAATTTTAGCAACACCTCCCCCTTTACCTTTTGGACGCGGCTCATGTTTGTAACTGTAATCTTGGGGGTAGACTCGTTTAAAGTAATTTTGGTTTTAGCCAAGTTTCTGTCAAACAAAGCACATATAGTTTATGGTCAGTGATCATATCATTTACAAAAAGTGCTTTTGTAGAAAAGGATCTAATATCCAATAAGCCAAGCTTTATCATTTGTTTATTTGTATTATATCTGTTTTTTATTTGTTGAACATCAATTAAATTGTTACTCTTACTTTGGTTTGGATGTTTTCTGTATTTTCTAGTTCGGGGAACAGACACAGTCTCTATAGTGTGATATCTAGGTGAAAGAGTCTCTATGTGCTGAGAATTAAATTACTTCTGTGACGTGAGGTGTCTAGCTGACAGTCGGTTTAGCCAGTCTGTCTGATTCCTGATCTGTGCCCTAGTTAGTCAAGTACGAACTCTAAGAATATGTGCCATATTTCTAGAGAAACGAGCGGCACCAGCCCATTAAGTATGAAGACCATCTCTTTTCAACAGGTCAGGTCTGCCCCAAAAAATCTTCCAATTGTCTCTGAAACCTATGTTATTCTGCGGGCACCACTTAGACATCCAGCCATTGAGTGACGACAGTCTGCTATGTATCTCATCACCCCGGTTAGCAGGGAGTGGACCAGAGCATATTACAGTGTCTGACATCGTACTTGCAAGTTCACACACCTCTTTAACTTTATATTTAGTGATCTCCAACAGGCGAAGTCGAACATCATTAGCGCCGACTTGAATAACAATCTTAATGAATTTACATTTAGCAGTAGCCAGCACTTTTATATTTGCCAAGATGTCAGGCGCTCTGGCTCCCGGTAAACATTGGACTATGATGGCTGGTGTCTCTATTTTAATGTTCCGTACAATAGAATCGCCAATAACTAGAGCATTTTCATCAGGTTTCTCAGTTGGTGCGTCACTGATGGGGAGAGCCTGTTTGATCGGAACGGAAGGGTGGAAGGGTCACCCAGTTTGCCCTGCTGCACGGGCTCTACCGAAACCGAACAATGTACAGATTCAACAGAAAAGCGAAGCTACACGGAGCCACAATCGCAAACCTCTCAGCAGCAAGACCTCAATCGATCCTCAAGTTGAGGTCAACACTATATAGTGTTTCCCTGAATGAATCTGTCTTTGAATGAGTCATTAAGTCAATGATTCAATAATTAATTCCTAAAGACAGCCACTTGCTTCGTTTCTAATTGAATCAGCCTTTTTGAACAAAATGTTTGATTGAATGATTCAATGAATCACTCACTAAGGGACTTGCCTCCACATAATGGCGGTTTTAGTCATACTAATTTATCCATGACAGGCCTAAACCAGCCAAGGTAATAGCATAAAGACACACTCAGCTAAATTTAGTTAATTTTTGTTATTAAAAAAAAAAAATTGCATAAAAATATTGAGATATTTTTTTCCCCATCATTCTTCAAATTACCTTGTTTTTTTTTTTTTTTTTGCTCAGCAGAAGAAAGATATTCATACAGATTTGCAACAAAATGAGGGTGAGTAATGAAGAAAATTTTCATTATGGGTGAACAATCTCTTAAATATGTAAGGCTTATTATTATTATTATTTTGATATAACAATGCAAAACCTGGCTGTGTGGTGTGCCACCAATAATCTACAACTAAACACCCAGAAGACAAAGGAGATCATTGTGGACTTCAGGCGGACTAGGAGTCATGCACACACACCCATCTACATCAACGGAGCTGTAGTGGAGCGTGTGTCGAGTTTCAAGTTCCTTGGCATCCACATCTCTGATGACCTCACCTGGTCCCATAACACCTCCACTCTAGTCAAAAAGGCACAGCAGCGCCTTTACTTCTTAAGGAGCCTTAAGAAAGTTCACCTGAATCCCAGGATCCTTGTGGAATTCTACCGCTGTACCATTGAGAGCATACTCACGAACTGCATCTCAGTATGGTACAGCAATTGCTCCGCATCTGACCGCAAAGCACTCCAGCGGGTGGTGAAAACTGCTCAACGGATCACCGGCACCCAGTTAACTTCCATTGAGAACATTTATCATAAGCGCTGTCTGGGCAGGGCAAGAAACATCATCAAGGATGCCTCTCACCCTAACCATGGACTTTTCACCCTCCTTCCATCCGGCAGGCGTTACAGGTGCCTACGCTCTCGCACTAGTAGGCTCAGGAAGAGCTTCTTCCCCGAGGCTGTGACACTTCTGAACGCCACACCACCAATCTAACCTGCACCTGCTTATTACTGCACTGGTCACAGTACTTTACACACATGCATTTGCACTACTCTTATTTTGCACAGACTGCACAAGTTATTACACTATAAACTGTATAAAGTTGTTACTACACAAAGCACAGTAAACTATTCTATAAAATATTGCACTACTGCTATTTTGCATAGAATACATTGTTCTATCAATAATTTGCACACTCATCCAGCTGTGTTTATTTATTACCACTGTTCCCACGTTTCTGCTGTTCATAATGTATATAATCCTACATTGCTCTGTTTATAATGTACATACAATCCCTACATTGCATTCCTATTTATATTCTGTATATACTCTGCTCAATACTGTACAATACTGTATATAGCAATTCCACTGTACATTCTGTAAATCATATCTTCACTTACTCTGCACTTATATATATATAAAACACTATATTCTTGCACTTCTGGTTAGATGCTAACTGCATTTCATTAGCTCTGTACTTGTACTCTGCATAAATGACAATAAAGTTGAATCTAATCTAATCTAATCTAAAATGTCATCTCAGCCCAGTCAAGAACCTTGTGAATGTGCAGAAAAACGTTATTCTGGGATCCTCTTAATTCCTTTTTATACTGTTTATGGATGATCCTTACAAGCATATACTCTATAAATTACAGCTAACAGATTTTTAGATGTAATTTAAGTCAACGTTTTGAGACAGATGGCAGATCAGTGTCAGAGGGTCAAAGTTTACATCTCATCTTAAAAGATGCTCACCTATATTTGAGAAGTCTGAGAGGTTTATCAGAGCAAAATTCCTACATGAGTGACAGATAGGTATCTTTAGGCTACAAAGTGGATTGGGTTCAGTGTAGAGGGTGTGAGTGCAGATGGGAAGTTCTGTCTCATCTCATTAATGAAGCACACCTGGACTCTGCTTTAAATACCAGAAGAGAAGATGGAAATGTCACATGCAATTAAAACTCATGATGCAAGATGGCACAAATCAAACCTAGACTCTCAAAAAAGAAAATGAGAGCGACGAGGAGATATGGATTGTGGAATGATAGATCACTACTGACACACTTTCACAAGGAAACTCCTGCAAGGTTTATCATCCAAAACATCTTATTCCATATTGAAACATACATAAATAATACATTAATAATCATTATGCTTATTTGGGAGGAATTTCATTATTTTTAAATAAAACACTGACTTGTGTGTAATTTGTGCCACTTGTGTCACCAGGGGCAGAGCTAGACATTATCAACATTTATGATAAAAGTAACAGTAATAACGACCAACCTAGTGTTCCTTTTTAGAACATTCTGCAGTTTTACTTGCAAATGTTTCAACTCACTTACTGTATATTTCTGCACTGCTTAATTCTTCTATTACTGGGGTGTTGGGCTAATAATGTTAAAGGTGCATGCTGCCACTTACTGTACTGGAGTGTGTAACAAGCTTTCTCATTGAAGTGGCTAAATGATACATGACACACACAAGACAACAACCTTTGATGACAATGTTAGAGCAAAACGAATAATGATAGATGCCAATATTTCCCCATCCCCAATAATAAAACTTTTGCTCCACTGATTTGCTGGGCCATACAAAGTTCACATTATTTTTAAAATCTACAAAATTATGGGCTTTTGTGAAGAAGAGGAGGAGGAGGAGGAAAAAGAAGGAAGAAGAAGAAGAAGAGGAACTTGTGAGTGTTAAACATTCACCGCACAAGGTGAATGATTTAAATAGAGCAATCTCTCTTTTTTTCCTGTTGCTTTTTCTGAACCTGAAGCATTAAAGTTTTTATGCCAAAAAAAAGTAACAAAAAGTACTTCAGTTCTGCCACACCTCAGGTGATCTTTTTCATATTTACAGCACAATCTGTCCTGTGATCTGAACACTTTGAGCCACTAGAGCATGCATCGTAAATCTGCTCCACTGCAGGAGTGTTATTTCAGTGAGAAATTTGCCAAACATATGAATATATCTGGCTATATTTGCCTATAATGTGCTTGGTGCTCATCTCCTGTACTTCTTCCCCCACTATGTGCTGAGTGTGCAGTCTCACTGTCTGCAGTCACACTAATTGGACCCCTCTCTGATTCACCTCCAAGACCCCAGTATGTTCAAACAGATAGGAAAATAAAACACAGCCCTAAAATAATGAGATTCCTCAGGTCGTTTCAAATGTAACAGAAAATGATGACATTTTGGTTTGAACCCAGCTGACTTTCTAACAACGTGAAGACAAAAGAAGGCCTGAATGCTTGAAATCGCCCCCTATTACTTTGATATAATTACTCTATAGTAATCCCATCTTGATAATGACAGGGCCTCTCTCTCTCTCTCCCTCTCTCTCTGATTTGCCAATAAAGTAGGCTACTCTGAATCCTTTGAAATAACTTTAAAAGAGAGAGAGAGAGAGAGAGAGAGAGAGAGAGGGGGAGAGAGAGAAAAAAAAATAAACAAAAGAAGGGAGGTATAAAAAATATATATATATATATATATATATATATATATATATATATATATATATATATATCCCACGACTGATTCAACACGAACACGTCTAGACCTCTTTTGAATGAAAAATGATACGTGAGGGAAAATAAAGCAATATGACCAGAAGGACCAGGAATTCACAAGATGAGTGTCAACGGAGAGGTAAAAAATGAAGCATTTACCTGTTCCTAATCTAATTTCTTCATGGCTTTCTGTAGATATCGGACCCCGCTGTGAATAAGCTTAGTGTTTGCGCTGCCAGTCCCGGGTGAGAAATCGCTCCGCTCTGCCAGGCCCGCGGAGAGTGAGGGAAACCAGCTCCAGATCAACTTGATATTTGGCTACTTATTCTCACCACCACAAAATGTTTAGAATATATTGCATATCATTTTCATATGCATCTCTCCTCTCGCTGTAATGTGCTTTAAAGGCGAACCGGGGACCTGGGTAGGCTATATGAGAGGGCATTCATATCTCCATGAGAAACGGGATACGTTAATATGTATGAGCGCATATGTGACTGTTAAAAATCTCTAAATGTTGGAATAATAACGTTTATCTGGAGGTTTCAGACTCCCGCTTTATTCTGCATGAAGTGTAACTAGTTTTCACAATTCAGACTTGCAAAGCGCTTGAAATACTGCAAAGAAGCAAACGTGTATTTTCCGATGGAGGTGAGCGAGAGACTATTGTAAACGCGACACTGAGGCGAACAAGCCTCTGGCTTTCCCAGCAGATTAGAAGCTGCAAATCCAAAAATTCCAAAAAAAAAAAAAAAAGAAGAGACGATCACATGAAGTCTCGTTTGGGATAGCCAGTGAGCCATACTTCAAACGCAGAGATCAGGCTTTACCCTGCCACGTTGTCGTTTTCTGGAAGACTAAAATCCCTCTAAGTCCAGCACTTCCGATGGGGTGGCCTCCTGAGGAGGAGGCTGAAGCCACTTAGCGGCTGAGCCTGCGCGAACAGCCCTGCAAGCAGTTAACACACAATGCGCTGCAGCGTTACGCAACAGCCGCTCAGAAAACATCCGTCTACAGCTGCAAGAGGGACGCGTACAAAACAGAGTGCCGCTCGAAATCCTGCTCTCGCTGCTAAGAAGAAGCAAATAGGATTGATCCAAATTTTTCATATGGGGAAGACTATAAGGAAAACCACGGGCCGAGCGAAAAGAGAGAGAATGAGCTTAGATCTTTCATTGTGTTGGCTCCGTGAATTCTATATGTACAATAATGTATGAAAATCATGTTTTTGAGCCTATGAGCATAACCGCCAGTAATGAGGATAGTATTACTGTACATAGAGTTTTTCCAAAGGGGTTCTGCCAGTCAGTCAACCAAAGGAACCCAAAATAGTAGCCTATTTAATGTATCTTTTCATTTGTACAATTACTAGCTCTTTTATTAGGCTATGTCCAAGCTTTTTCCGGTGTTGTGCCATTATCTGTACAGAAAATGTTTAACAAGAATCACAACGGGCCAATGCTCATGCATATGCCTTATTCCTCACAAGAATTATAGAATAATTATCCAAAGACATTTATGAGTAGTTAACATAATTTCCTAAAGCAACAACCCTTAAAATAGACAAAAAACACCAAGCAAACTGTATGTGACAGCATCAGAGGCGTATCTTCATCCAGTAGGCTGGCCACAGATTCCTCTGTGTGTTACGTAGCACTGCGTGCTGCCCCTCATGGGACGGTGGCCATTCTCACAAACACATACACACCAACTAGCCATTCATTTCACTGTCATATGACTTCAGGGGACACTATTCATTTATAAATGTGTTTCATTACTATGCAAGTCTATATGATGTCTATATTTATATTCTATATGATGGATTCAACAAAACACAAATCATGCATTTTCTGCAGAAGGACAGAGAAAAAAAAAAATAGTGACAGCAAAAAGAAATAAAGAATGATCAATCACATGCTAATTTATTTACTTCCCCCACTCCTAACGAGTGTCCAGCATGATTAATCACGAATATGCATGCCACATGCATATGACATTGCTTACCAAAATAGTGATTTTACTGTTCTACACAATCCTCTGAATTTGCTCTTTAACTATGGTGGCCGAGAGAGCTCAGCGCGCTGCAAATAGAAAAAAAAACACCTGCAAATTAAGAAAACAACTTCCTCAATTTCTACAACGCACATGCTGCAAATGCTCACAGCACCTAAAAAAAGAAATGCACTGCAAATAGAAAAAAACGCCTGCAAATTAAGAAAACTACTTTCGTCAATTTGACAACACACATGCATATTGTTTGTGTTGTGAGCATTTGCACCACCTGCTGCCAAACTGAGGAAGAGGTTTTCTTGATTTGCTGGTGCTTTTTCTATTTGCATGTGTTTTCAGAAGTTGCAGCGCGTTTAGTTCTCTCGGCGACCGTACTTTAACAGAGCATAAAAGGAGTAAACATGTTGTGTTTTACTGTTTAGACATTCGTACAATCTACACACATTTGAACAGAAGAGCTTCACATCCATTATTTAAAACACATACTGTACATCATATAAAAAAGTGAATGTTAATGTTTTATATTACTGAATTGTACTGCTTTTCGGTTTTATTAATGCTATAAAATAAGAAAAAAAAAAAAAAAAAAAAAAACATGTTTAATATCTGATATAATTTTAACTGGAAAGAAAATCTCAGGAAATCTTCTCCGACCCCCCGATATATATATACTGTATGTATATTGGCTGTCGTAACAGTCAAGAGTGATTTATGATGAATGATATAGTGATAAGGGGAAACCAATCTGTTATAATTAGCAGAACATATGAACACATATTTGATAAAATAACTTTGCAGAAGCTGGAGGGTAATTAATTAGACTAACTAGCAGCACTATTCATCTTCCTTCTGACTGACAGTGATTTTTTTCTGAAGCATAATTTAACAATTGATTGTGGCATAAGCGCTCACCTGCAGCTTGAGAAGCTTGAGATTCATTTTCACACAAGAAGGAGAGAAGAAAAGCCAATGCCAGTGCCAAAGCTAAAATAAAAGAAAAAGTCACCAAGGATATATTGCCCCATGGCATGAATATGCAAGAACTCACAAGATGCCGGCACACTCATTACTAATGTTACTGCCAATTACAAGGCATGTCATGACACTGATTCATGAATATTCAACACTGACTGATCTTCATGCTCACCACAGTGATGGGTTTCATTTTACAGTTTTACTGAGGTAGAAGAGAAGGGACCTTCATCACAGCACAGAGGAGTCGTCAATTTGCAATACAAGCTGTTTCATTAGGGTTAAATAGTTAAATGTGTGTTATATAAAAGTGCATTAAAATGATGGAGTGCTCCCTTGTTCTACGGAACTCACATTAAAACATATTAAGTAGACATTTAGTCCTGAAAAGAAGGAATCTTAAATTGGAAAAAAGACATAGACCAGTGCCTTGAGCAAAAGGGGTGCTGTAAGACTGCAAGAAATATGGATTTTTTTTTTTGATGATGATGAATGTACTGATGAATTAGATCATGCAATCAACAACCTTTTTGAACCTGCATGAAAATTGGAGATATTTCATCAACTCTAAATCAAGCTCAATCACATCAAGTGTGGAGTGATGTTTTAAAAATAATGAAGTCATCTCTTGGCCAATGACACCAAATTAATGCTGCTTATCTCATAGGGAGAGAGCTGGACACATATGATCCTTATCTAAATAGGTTCTGTAAGAGGAAGCTTGTAAGAGAGGACAATGTCTAGGTTGGACAATGAGTCTACTCTGCTTGATAATATCAGGCTATTATGTCACAGTGGTCACTCAATTTCAAATGTCTGTTAAAAAGTCTACAGCCTCTGTCAATAAACATTTCCAAAGATAGTTGGTTTACTTCATACTAGCACATAGGCGTCTGCAGGAGCATGCAATGATAAGACAAAGCTCTCTCACTCAAAAACATAAATTATTTGAGACAGTGTATTTAAATATTGCCCGTTAATATACTATACCCTGATGTTCAAGCCAGCAGAATACACACTGTCAAATTCCAGTCTTATACTGAGATGTTGATAGTCATCTGGTGCTGGTAGTCAGGTTATACTGCCATCTCAGGAAAAACTGAGGAAATTATACTGCGTCAGGGGATGTTCCCTGTCTCAAGTAATTTGGCAGCAAACTCTTCATATTCATCAATATATTTTGCATTAGGGAAACTATTCAAAATTATATCACCATGCCATTTTTAAATCAACATGATTCTGAGACAGATTAGATTTTATACACTGACGTAAGACTGCCCAACATGAGAAATGTAATAAACACCGCAAGCGCTGTCCATGGTGCTTCACCTGTCTCAATATTCAAGTAAAAGTGCTGAATAAACAGCTCCTGTCAAAAACTGTACACCCTGAAAGAAGCATCAGGATTGGCAGTGCAGTTGTGATTCTTTGTTTTTGTTCTTGTTATTTGTACTTGTTTAAGAAAAGTTAATTTAATTAATTTCTTGTTGGCTGTTAATTATGTCAGTAAGGATAGCTTTATACATAACTCTTTCCTCCACTCACACACACACACATTCTTCAACGTGTCATAATTGGGAAATAACTTCAGTCCAATTTGATTGCTCTTCATTTGCTGCCTCTTCTTCCCCATGAGCAGTGATTAAACTATGCATATATATAAGGCAGTTAGTAATTAAATGAGCCAATGGGCAATTATTGCTTAATTGTATGTAATTTCCCTTCGTTAAAAAGGTAAATGAAAGCAGACCATATTGTGGATATAATACATTAGATCTAGCAATAAACCCAATCAGGTGTTGAGCACAAGGCTGGTCTGTCATTTTCTATGTGGAACATGACTGACAGTTTTGGACATACTCTTTAAATTAGACATCATTGACATCATGGGATAGTTTGTCCTCACATGTCAGCCTTGAATGGCTAAATCGCAGTGTCTGTGGCTCTTCGACATCTAATTTGTTCTGCATAAGGCTGAACAGATCAAAACTCTATTTGCTTTGTGTTATAACAACATAAAACAATAATCCAAAACTATTGTCCAGTGGGTGGTGAACAACAGTGTCCTCTAGAGGAGACTGCCACCCCCATTTAGAAAAAAACTAAAACAACAACAAAAAAATAAATAAATAAATACAGTGGTTTAGTTCAGTTTTGGAAGCTGTATTAAGAAAATCTTATAAACTTTAATTTTGTATCTGTTTACATAGAAAAGGGACTGAGCAAGGTGTTTTTATTTATTTATTTTACATACTGTGGTTTTACCCATAAGGCCATGGAATTGTTTATGGTGGCCCGGAGGTGCAGGATTTAGTATGTGGAAAGAGAGTGTTCCCATGTTGGTTGAGTGAGACCTGTCTCAAATAACAGTAACTCCCACCCATACAGATACTATATGGCAAAGACTTTTTGAGGGGAAGTGTTTCTAGACTTCTTCACAGTCTGCATTAGAGCTGTTGTCTGCTTCACATTTCTTTATTTTTATTTTCTTTATTATTTTTTTCTTTTGCCAGTACCAGATGAATTTCCCCATCTATTTACCTTTATATTGAAATGACTGTGATAATCCCCTCCTCTGCCCTCTTCTAATGACTGTAGTCTCGTACAAATAGATGCAAAGGGTTAAATATTCTGTATATGGTACTATGGTTTCTTAAAAGGAAAGCTCTTGTTTAATAAAAGCTTAGCTGTGTTGGGTTTAGTCAAAAACTTGGCCTGAATGGCCTGCTTAAAGTCATCTTTGTTGAAATGTAGCTTTTATCAATTTATGTATTATTTTATTTCTAATGCTGTTTTGCAGTGTACAACACAATGACCAATAGCTCTTAGATTCCAACCCCTATTAATTGTTGTTTAGGCTTAGATTAACAAGCTTTACCAAAACAAATCTTAAACAGTTTTATTAGAATGAGAAGGAAATAAATATTTAATTCTATTATTGTTACCTCTTTTTTCAGTTTAATGTGAAATCGACCCTAATCGAATGTAATACTTGTAATTTCCTAACATGTGAATGTATAAATTGTACTCTGCATACTGAAATGCATATGACAAAACAGGTAAATTGCTATTCGACGATGGGGAATATAAACTACAGCAGATCTCAGTGAAATCACTGTCAGTCAGCCCTCAGATTGGCAGAAGAGTATCGCAGCTGATTGGTTCTACTCACGTATGACGCAGATTACGTACTGAACTCAAACACGTGGGTCTCACATAAACAAAGCCACATTGGCAGACAGAGCTCTACGTGCCAGTGTTGAGCTCCGCGATCTGCGAACCACACGCCGGACTGGACATTTACACACATATTCTGCATCACAACCTTATGGATACAATATAGTTTTACTGATGGTCTACTAAGGTATGTCATTGCCTGTCTTTTTATTCTTTGTTTGATTGGGCATTTTCAATAAAAGCAGTGCAGAAATAATCCTATGGCATGTTTGTTTTAAACAGTCTTTGAATGTTGTTTGTTGATTTCTGCTGGTTTCATAGAAACTGATTGATGTTTTTCTGTAGAGCTGAATTGTGAAATTAACTTTTACCCAGTCGTTGTATGAGAGGCTTGTGTGAAATTGTGTTTGTTCAGACATGCATTTATTAAGATAATTAAACTGAAGAGTAAAAACAAATAAACAAACGCGGCGCGCAAATCCTTAAACTTTCGCCCCATCACGCACATGTTCTAATACGGCGCTAGAGTGTTTAAAAGTTTAAGTGAGCTCTAGAATTTTGTGTAGTTACGTAACAGAACTAATAAAATGTGATGCAAAATCAAGTGAAAGTTGTGTGTTTTATCAGAGGGAGAATCCAGAGCTGACTCGTTTGTCTTGAACCCCGGTATTAAATTTCACCTGATATTATCACCTTCACTGCGAACTGCAGAGGAACAGTCTCACTACTGAAGGTAGGCTACTTCAGCAGAAAAAAATAAATTAATAAAAAATAATAATTATTATTATAATCTTGCTAAGTTGCATGCAAGCTGAAATCAGTGCCAAATCATGTTTTGATGGGCATTTGGATATGTCTTTATGGTTTTTTTTTTTATTATTATTGATTGGTGTGTTTTTGCAGCCATGCCCTGCGTCCAGGCTCAGTATGGCTCATCCCCGCAGGGCGCGAGTCCTGCGTCTCAGAGCTACAGTTACCACACCAGCGGAGAATACAGCTGCGATTTCCTCACGCCGGAGTTTGTGAAGTTCAGCATGGACTTGACCAATACCGAGATCACCGCCGCCACCACCTCTCTGCCAAGCTTCAGCACCTTCATGGACAACTACAACACCGGTTATGACGTGAAGCCGCCTTGTCTTTACCAGGTGCCCCATTCTGGAGAACAGTCCTCTATCAAAGTGGAGGATGTCCAGATGCACACATACCATCAGCAGAGCCATTTGGGCCAGCAGTCAGAGGAGATGATGGCCCACTCCGGGCCTATGTACTTCAAACCTTCCTCACCTCACGCTCCGGGAGCGGCGAACTTCCAGGTCCAGCCCAATCATATGTGGGAGGATCCCAGCTCCCTGCACACTTTTCATCAGAACTATATGACCACGCACATGATAGATCAGCGCAAGAACCCTGTGTCCAGGCTCTCCCTCTTCTCCTTCAAGCAGTCTCCACCCGGAACCCCTGTTTCCAGCTGTCAGATGCGCTTTGACGGGCCTCTCCACGTGTCCATGGGGCACGACAGTCCCGGAGCGCACCGAGCCCTGGACAGCCAGAGTTTCGCAGTGCCCAGTGCCATTAGGAAACAGGCGGGAATAGCCTTCACGCACTCCTTGCAGCTCAGTCACGGCCATCAGCTGATGGATAGTCAGGTGCCGTCACCCCAGTCTAGAGGATCTCCGTCCAGCGAAGGTTTGTGCGCGGTGTGTGGGGACAACGCGGCTTGCCAGCACTATGGAGTCAGAACGTGTGAAGGGTGCAAAGGCTTCTTTAAGGTATTTTTTGCATTATTATTATAGTTATTATAATTATTTATTTTATTTATTTGCTTACTTCTTAGATTTGCTGCCGCTTTATATCGGTTTTATCTGATGAGACCTAATCAGACATCTGAGCAACTGTCATATTAGCGTTTTTTGTTAGATTTTTTTTTTTTTTTTTCAATCTTTATTTTGCTCACTTGTTAGTCGCATATCTGATTTAAGGTATTTAAAAACCTTAAACCAAAAAAATGTAAACCAAAAACATATTGAATATTTGCTTAGAAAAATATGAAAAGTTTGTGTGAATTGTATGCTATATAAATTAAATCTTATTGTCCCATTTTTTGTTTTGTTTTTGATTTAGCGTACAGTACAGAAGAACGCCAAATATGTCTGTTTAGCCAATAAAAACTGTCCTGTGGATAAACGCCGGAGAAACAGATGTCAGTATTGTCGATTTCAGAAGTGCCTGGTGGTTGGAATGGTGAAAGAAGGTAAATCGATTTTTGTACACACGTCTGTGCGTCTTATAAGCGCTGTTCATTATAATATGCGTCGCACTTGGAAAGAAGAGAAGCGCGCAACTGCAATTATAGTTGTTGCTGACAGAATTGTATATGCACATTACAGAGAGCATAATAGCCACTTGATAATAACAGTCTTGTATTGTTTTGACAGTTGTTCGGACCGCCAACTTAAAGGGTCGGCGAGGCCGTTTACCCTCCAAACCCAAAAGTCCGCAGGAGTCTTCTCCCCCTTCTCCGCCCGTCAGTTTGATCAGCGCTCTGGTCAGGGCTCATGTGGACTCCAACCCCTCTATGAGCAGCCTCGACTACACCAGAGTGCGTTATGCTCCATTCATCTATAATTTTACTAATCACTTTAGGCTTTAAAAGAAGAAAGTCAAAATGCGCATGTGACTCTTGATGCGCTTCCTGCGCCAATCTGACACAACCAATATTAGGAATTTAATATCATACAGTGTTTCATAATAAACTTTCAGCACTTTAAGGGTGACATATTTTACTCTCTAAATTGCTTTTGCAAGAAAGAAGCCTGTGAAATACAGACACAAGTTAAATTAAAGAGGGGGACCTCTCCCCCTTCTAGAAATGGCTTTGCAATTTCACGGGTTATATATTTTAAGGGAGCTCATTAAGTCATGTTTAAATTAAATTCCAGTTCCAAGCCAACCCAGACTACCAACTGAGCGGAGATGACACACAGCACATCCAGCAGTTCTACGACCTCCTCACCGGATCCATGGAGATCATCCGCGGATGGGCAGAAAAGATTCCCGGGTTCACCGACCTGCCTAAACCGGACCAGGACTTGCTGTTCGAGTCTGCCTTCCTGGAGCTCTTCGTGCTGCGCCTGGCGTACAGGTACCGAGGCCGCTGGAGAGGTGGCTTTGCTGCTTCAGTTTTTATTGGCTCTGCAATAATTATGAGCCGCTTAAATCCCCGTTTAATGCGCACGGTAATTAACGGGTGCTTTGTCATTAATCTCAGATCCAACCCGATGGAAGGCAAACTCATCTTCTGTAACGGAGTGGTGCTGCACAGGCTGCAGTGCGTCCGTGGATTTGGCGAGTGGATTGACTCTATAGTGGAGTTCTCGTCTAATCTCCAGAACATGAATTTAGACATATCTGCTTTCTCATGCATCGCCGCCCTAGCCATGGTCACAGGTGAGATCAGTTTTTATTACACTGTTTAAAAATGTGCAACTTTATTTTTATTTTTATTTTTTTATGTTATATTCTCATATGCGAATTATTATTATTATTATATTGCAGAGAGACACGGACTGAAAGAACCCAAGAGAGTGGAGGACCTTCAAAACAAGATAGTAAACTGTCTGAAAGACCAAGTCACCTTCAATGGAAGCGGTTTGAATCGTCCAAACTATTTGTCCAAACTGTTGGGTAAACTGCCTGAACTGCGCACACTGTGCACACAGGGTCTGCAGCGCATCTTCTACTTAAAACTAGAAGATCTGGTTCCACCGCCAGCAATAATCGACAAACTGTTTCTTGACACTCTGCCCTTTTAAACCGCGAGAAAAGGAGAGAGAGAGAGAGAGAGAGAGAGAGAGAGAGACTATTTCAAACAACCTCAGAGAACTTCCACTGACTCTCTTGAAAACGGAAAGTCTCATTTTTTTAATCCATCAACCATTGCCAAATGAAGTGCGCTCTCGGAAAAAAAAAAAGGATTCAACAATCTAAAGCCTGGAAAACACCACACGAAATAATGATAATAATACCTTTTGTCATCGGCAAGTTATTTTGCCCCTTTATCCCACCAAAAAATACCGCTACTGAGTATCTCAGAACAAAAATGTAAAAATAGGGAAGAAAGTAATGATAATATGATAAATTATAATAAAAGACACATATTATTCAATAGTATGCCTGATTTTGAACAATGAAAAATATCTCGCCACTACTAATCATTGTTAACTGCAAACGTCTGTATTCATGGGAAATCACAGAGTAGAGTGTATGATACACCATTTCTATATACCTATTCAATAGATTTATGTGATTTATATGATGTGTATAAAGCTTGTACAGAGACTTTTTTCTTTTATAACTTGTGCCTGTGTATCTCTGTCAGGTGGAAAGGAGACGCATGTTGTAGAGGACTCTTGTCTCTATTACACACTCTATATTCCGGACACTATGTAGTCTGTTAGATTTTATAAAGATTCGTAGTACTGGGGCAACTTTTAAATATGGCACATGTGGATAAAACCAGTATCATCTGTACAGGTAAAAAGGGACCCATAGTGTTTGTAAAATTGTCAGACATTCCCCGTTTATATGTGTTGTATGTATCGTTGTTGTTTAATATAAACGTTTATATATTTATATTTGAGTTTGCCGTTAAAGCGTGGTGCAGTTGAAATTATTTCAGACGCATCACCGTCGTCTTTGTTTAATGTCTTACATGTGATTTTATTTGCCATCTTCTATTCCTTTAGGTGTGTGAAGATCATCACTGCCTTTTTTAATGGTTTAACTAAATATACTGCAACTCGTTCGGTTCCGAATCCGAATCAAACTTCATGAGAAAGGAATATTTAATGTTTACAAATAAAACTTTTAAATCATTTCCATGCAGGAGCCGTGTCTCTTAATCACATTTCATTATTTTGTGGTCAGAAATTGTTTAATTAAAAACCTACATTGCTCAAGGAAATCAAACAAAGAAAAAAGTGAATTTATTTAATTTTATTTTTAATGCCATTTTTATTTTTTTCTCACGTGATTTTTTTTTAAAAAGACATACTGAATATGCTATTTAAACCGTAGATAAATGCAAATTAAGGAATTCGGGGAAATGTGCGTTTCTTATCGCTTTCATCAGGTTGTTTGATGATTTTTTTTTTTTTTTATATTAGACAAACAATCTTCAACGATGCCACTTCTCGGTATAGAGAAGCATTTGGAAAGTTTGCTCCACAATCAAAAATAAAACATCTAGTTTAAAACGTTAAATTTATTCCCATTTATTCTAAAGACTTCTGCGCTCTAAAAAGATCTAAGTAGAAATAAGAGTATTCGTTATTCAAGAGCATAAAATTGCTTTCGAAGACATGATTTATTGTTTTATTTGTTGTCGAACGTGTGATAACTACAGGTGTCAGAAAACTATTAAATCCGTTGCAGTAAGTTAGTAAAATGAGAACGATGAACGAAAATAAAACATAATGCATCTAAATTATCTGTGTAAAATTTGGAATGCCGCTCTACTGGGTAACAATTAGAGCAATTAAAGCACAGCGTAATTGTTCATCCAAATACATTTCTCTAAATTTTGACTGCGATTTATATGTATAAACTTTAATTCAGGATAAAGCAATGAAGCAAGCTTATGTGCTTGCATTCGTAATTAAATGTTGAAGAAGAAAATATAAGTAAGCCAATCATATAGCGCATTTAAAAGTCATTTAAATGTATCTGAACATAAAGTAGTCAACTATGTTATGGACATTAATGTGTAGTAAATTATATTTTTGTTTTAAGTTATTTATCATTTACAGAAGATTGATCCATATTGAAATGACATGAAATTATCGAATGAAAATGTGAATACTGTTTATACTATACTACATGCTGTTTTTCATCTTTTTGTTAAACTCTCGTTATAGGTGCCCTTCAGCCCCATTACAAGGTTTCACAGGCTGTCGACCACACCAGGTCATAATGAACTTTATTATATTGAAAGGTATCATTCTCTAAATTATTTAAACCAGTGCAGATTTGGATAATTGATACGTGCGCATCATTGTTTCACCTGCCTGGTGTGAGCGCGCGAGTGAGGACTTGTGTGTTTAAAACCAAAACAAAATAAAACAAACAAACAAACACGCACACATAATAATAATAATAATAATAATTCTAATTATTATTTATTTAAGTTATCATCTATAATCTGCCGGCCTGATCATCTGATCATTTACGTTAACACCAAGCTCACAAAGAGTAGCCTAGTCATTTTGCCATTTTAAACTCCTGCAGGATATTTGCAGTCACACACATACAATCACAATTCAGATTTTGTGTTTTTTTCCCACCCACATGTGTGTATAAACAAAAATGTCCTTATCTTGCTTTTTTATTATTTATTTATTTTTAATTATGTATTTATTTATTTTTTTTTCAAACAGGTGCAAGGTAAAATTCACTAAACATAAAGTTTGCATACATGGACATTAAAAACAGTACCGAAACCAAGGTAACATAACATAATATTTAGATCATAAATCTGTGTTTTGTCACCTGAGACTTTCTTCTAAGGCTTCGGATAGAAGTTAATTCCGAAACATTTTACCTGAAACCAGAGCCAAAACAGTGAAGTAAGAGAAATGAACCTTACAATTTCATATAGCCTACTGTTCAGTTGTACAGTATTATATATAACGTGCCTACTAATTATTATACATTCATCTAAAATAAATTGTATTGTGAAGTGAAAATTCTTGCCCACCTCTAACATCTAACACCTATATCCAGAGTGTGCAAAAGTCAATCCCATTCTGTTCTATCTCACTATTTACAAGGCAGCAGGTATGCCGTTATTGCACACGCTCGTTGTGCCTTACTGCGGAGTTCTTGACGGGATTCTGTCATTCGCCATTCATGTCCGCATAGCTCAGAGAGGAGATGAAGGTGCCTCTGGGCAACGTCTGGGAACGCTCACTATCGCGTTATCTCTTTCTCTCTCTGCTTCTCTTTCTCTCTCATTCTCTTTCTCTCATCAGCCGTGGCATGGCTGATCTTTTCCCAAAGTTCTCACAAGGCAAAGAATTGTCTGAATAATTAGATCTTCACAGCAAAAAGACTAATTCCAAGTCAAATTAAGATTAAACTCAAAAGCAGTTTGCTGACATTTAGCAGATCAGTTAGAGGGACGCTCTGCGGTGTCACAAGCTTGTACCGTGTTGACTGAAGTAATCATTTAGGTTGGCAACGGCCTAATCTCTGCACAAAGAGAAAAGCATGGAAGCGATGTCGTGAGCGGCGTGTGACAGAGAGACACGCTCGCCTTACACATGTCGAGGTATTTTTATTCAGCTCTCCTGCACTCCAGTTCCGCGCGTGTAAATAGAGACGAATCACGGAGCATTTCACTGCTTCTTTATCTGTTCTGACAAAGGGGACGAAGATGGCGGCGGTGCTCTTGGTCTGTCAATGGTCTCTGGTTTCTGCTTAGCACTGCAGATAATGCAAAAGCAGACGGAAGGATGGAAATAACACGCTCCGCCTGCACGTGGAGAGCTCAGAGGCTGCAGGCACTTTGTCTTAAGTGCTAGAGCAGGAAACCTAAGAGGAACTAAATTATAATGCAGTGCTCCACTTGGACAGAACTGTCCGGTCTTTGTACCGAGGGGCCGATGGGATAGACGCCCTAAAACACAGTCATTAAGCAGTGCAGGACGCATTCTAGCTACTTCATAAGATGATTTCAGTAACTCATAGAGAGCACAGATTAACGAGGTCAGGCAGAAGTAGCTGCCATATTGAACTGAACCGAAGGAAATGCACCTCTTTTGCCACCAGGAGCACTGCAACTTTTATCATTGCTTTGAAGAGTTCTGTTGTGTGATGTACATTTGCTTTGCAAACTTTGTGAAAACGTACTTTAAATAGAAGTTTCCGTATACCAGGCAACGACGTCCTCTGTGAAATGTGGGCCGCAAACACATTGCAAATCTGTGCAGAGCTAAAGCAGATGCCGTGTGTTGGTAGAGCGCTCTGCTGGGTTCACAGACAGATGCTTACGGCATGGCCTTTAATGCAGTCCCTCCGACTCACGTGTGTAAATGCAAATTTACTGATGAAAAAACTACAGATCCTACAGCTATTGGCACAACAAAAGACAAAATATTTCTGTCCTAGGATCTGACTGAGACAAAATAGCAATAATACATTGCATGCAAGTATTTAAATATTAAACCAACTCTGAGGACATTTGGGTTAGAGTTCCAAAAGCACCAGTAATCTGCCCTTTGTGACCTCTGTCCTTTGTTGACTTTGAGAGAGTGAGAGTTTGCAGTTTTTTTATTTAGATTTTTTATTGTATCGTTTTGAGTATAATTGTGTCTCTTTGATTTACATATATGGGAGACTGAGGCTAGTTGTCATGAGATATCTAAGGTTTAACGTTTCAAGCATCTTATTCAAATTCTACAATGCTTTGTAGTTTTTCTACAAACTAAAATTACAATGTCATCTTATTTCCTAATGGCTGTTGGGTTACAAAAAAAAATAAAAAATGCACATTAAAAGCACACATTAAAACATAAGTAAATTATGTAATAAAGTTTAGAAAGAATTTAGAAAGGTTGTGACTGAGTATTTTTGTAAATTTCAGCTCGGTATTTGTGTGCTTATGTGTATGGTGTTTGATTATTTATTTACATAGTTTTTTTACTCTGCATTAAAATAATAATAATTATATATATATATATATATATATATATATATATATATAGTGGTAAATTAACCATACCATGTTAACTGATCAAATATAACAATAGAATTGTTCAAAAGTTATGTTTGTTTGTGTGTGTGTGTGTGTGTGTGTGTGTGTGTGCTAATATAGACTTTCAACAACATAACGTCCAGTGAAATGTACACTGGAATTAAAAATAAATGAATGAATGAACAAACAAACAAACATTAATAAATAAATACATACATAAATAAAATAGACAATTTACACCAGTCTCCCCTGTATTGGGATGAAATCCTAATAACTTTGAAGCAGGCAGCATTCACAACATTTAAAAATGAAAGAAAAACTAAAATAAAACACAACAACGATGCTTTATTTATAAAGAGGATTTTCTTTTCACAGTGAGTTTTAAAACAATAAACATTTTCTATATTATTCTAGGTATTATAAGGTTATGATTGTGATGAAGATGCATCGTGTACGTCGTGGTTCTTGCAGTCGTTGAACAACAGTTTATCATGGTGTTAGAGTGTGCATCAGTAAACTGGGTCAGAGAGTAGGCTTCTCATAATCTATATTCCATACAGCTAGAGGTCACAGCGCACACACATGCACATGCAAATGTTTTACATATGATGTAAGAGTGACAAACAGAAGACATTCTACTAATTCAATGAGTTGAAATATGTCTGCTTGCTTAATTAGTGTCTTTTTAAGCATGATCACACATTTTCAATAGACAGTTTCCCTTCACTGCAAATTACAATTGTTATTTGGATGCATTAACTATGTCTCTTTGTGAGAAAGACAAACACACACACACATGTTGGTTTTTGTGGTTTATGGGGACTCTCCATATGCGTAATGGTTTTTATACTGAACAAACTGTGTGTGCTATTGCCCTACACCAACCCTACACCTAAACTTAGCCCTCACAGGAGACTTTGTGCATTTTTAGATTTTCAAAAAAACATGTAGTATGTTTTTTAAGCCTTTTGAATTACGGTGACATAGGCAGTGTCCTCATAAACCACCTTCATATTGTAATACCTCTGTCATACCCATGTCATTATACAAATTTGTGTTCTCATAAACCACATAAACATGCGCACGCACACACACACACACACGCACACACATGCACACACAGGTCTCACTCTTTACACATTGTTCTATCATTCATATTAGTAAACAGACAACAACCTTTCAGTCATGTGAAGAGAATGAACTGATGGCATTGCAAGTGGAAATGATTGAAATGATTCCTGATGAACATTGTCAAATTATTATTTGTAGTGTGGCTAGCAACACTGCTCTGCATGGGTGACTAATGCAAATCTACAGATGAGGGGGGAATGAGGAAGAAATTCAGAAAAAAACATTTTACAATGACATATGTAAAACATACAAATCTTATATTAAAGGGATAGTTCACCCATAAATACAAACTCTCAAATACAAATACAAATTAATTTCTCACCCACATGTTGTTCCAAACCCGTAAGACATTTGATCACCTTTAGAACACAAAGTGCAAGATTTTTTTAATGAAATACGAGAGCTTTCTGACCCTGTATAGACAGCAATGCAACTGACATGTTCAAGGCCCAAAAAGGTATTAAAGACATCATTAAAATAGTCCATGTGACATTAGTGGTTCAACTGTAATGTTATGAAGCTAAGAGATTACTTTTTGTATGCAAAGAAAACCAAAATAATGACTTTATTTAACCAGCATTTTGATGTAAAACCCTGATGCGCTGCGCATTGTTTACAAGCAGAAGAAGACACAGTCTGTACATAAAGCAGTCCTTGTTACATGTCTGAAGATTTTGACAGAGAGTATGACCATTTTTTATTCCAGCATTTTTATTTGAACCAGAATATACATGGTACTCTCGTGAATCGCTGTGGAGACTGATATGAGAAGAAATTATTGAATACATTTATTTTTGTTTTCTTTGAACACACACACACACGCACGCACACACACACACACACACACACACACACACACACACACAAAGCTTCGTAACATACAACATGAGGGTGAGTAATTAATGACAGAATTTTCTTTGGGGTGAACTATCCTTTTAAATAGTCTATGTAATATAAGATTTGTTTGTTTTGTGTCCGTTACTTTTGTTGTTGTTGTTTGTTTTTTTAAAACAAATATGGATCCAGGATCAGTGCATGTCTGGATTTTGACACTTTCACCTTTTCAAATTACCAGGCATCAAAAGTGGTAAAACAAGTTTACAACAAAATATTCAGGACACAAGTTTACTTTTGGTTATAAAGCGATAAAGCAATAAAGCGTGGTAAAAACATGAAATATACTGATAATTATGAACTGAATACTTGTCCTGTTCCTTATGAAGAGAGAGCTGGTCCAAGTATTTAATGCAGACCGTGTCTGCTGTGGATATTGGTTTGCATGTTAAGCAGATCCACAGTCCATGCAGCTTTTATTGAAATATTGAACAGGGTCATTATGTCTTTTGATCTGATTGATAAACTAAGGCGAGAATTTCCGTCTCAGCAGCATGCGGAAGCAGTTAATGTTTCCCAGGACAGGCATTTTTCCGATTCAGTTGCTTTTAATGAACCTTCCCTTACTGGTCAGTGGAGTAGAAAAAAAAAAAACATCCATTCATGTCTTACGGGAAAATAGACAGACGGAGAGAGATAGTTAGATCAGAGTTTAAGTATGGCAAATGGTACAGCACAAATGTCTAGGTGTGACAGGTAACTCTGTGATTTGTAAAACTTTAATAATTGGAAACAAATAATTGATTTAAATCTTATGACTAATCAGAATAATTATGTTAAATAACTGAGATTTTAAAATATGATGACCACACAAACGTGGGCACTGAAGACAACACAGACAAATACAAATGTTAGGCATATTTTGATGACTAAATGTTTTAAAGTTAGAGTGCATATTGGTCATGATGCCATGTTGTAAAATGTCACAGTGATGGGTAACATTCTCCCCGTCAGCATGTACTTACACTGAACCTGCAAAAAATAAACCACTGTCTCTCTCAATCTCTCTCTGTCTGCCTCGCACGCTCTCTATGAGACATACCCATGCACGAGTAATGTGTTCATGCTTGGTAAATTGCACAGGCTTTTGTCCTGAAGGAATATACATTTAAAAACTGTGCATGCCTAATTTCTGACATTTGGCATTTGTAAATATTCCATTTAAATCTGAATATAATGTAATATTATATAATACTGAATGCATTGTTGTTGTTTTTTTACTTTTTCAAGGAGAATATTGTCAGGTAAAGATGTTAAAACACAGAATATGACTTAAATAACTGATGAAAACCTTTATTATATGTGTTAATACAGCCATTTGTCTGAACACATCAATGGTAGTAGTTTCTTTACTCCCTGAGCTGTTGTGACATACTATGTTATTGAACTATAATAATTTTACAAGTTACTGAGCTATAAAATAAGTAGCAAAAACAAAGATCTACTGTTTCGTTAGTTGTGTAAAAAAAATAAATGCAAAATAAAAATAAATAAATAAAATAAATAAATAAATAAACAAATAAATTTAATTGGATTAAAAATAATGAAAATAAATTGTGACAAAATGTTCAACAATTGTGTTGCTTCAGCTTATTTTAGGGTAATTTCTGCAACTTGGTGGACTTTATGTCAGCATGAAACAATACTGGATATTTTTTAAATCAACTTTAATGCCACATGGATTCCATGCATGGATGTACCCCATTAACACAAATTAATATAATTAGTTTATAATAATAATAATAATAATAATAATAATAATAACACTAATAATAATAATAAATTAAGATAAAATCAGCTCTTGACATTCCCATGCAGTTTTGAGTATTAGTGTATACATTTCCTTATTCTTTAATAATTTGAGCTTTCCTGTAGCTCAAATAGTAGAGCATGGAACTAACAACGCTAAGATCATGGGTTCAATTGCCAGGGAAAGCAAGAGCTGATAAAAAATGTATAAACTGTAACTGAACTTAATCTAAATGCATAAATGTAAAATGTAATATTATATAAAATACAATTTATTAATGCTATTTTTCTTGTAGAATAGTAGTAAGTAAATAAATACATAACATAAAGTGCTCTTCTTCCTTTGTTTCTTATTTTCCTTCCTGACTGAGGAGAGACAGCATTCAAATTCAGGACATCTCTGTGAACAGACATGGTTGGACACTGCAGACTGAAGCACAGAAGAAAATATTCCTCTGCTTTGACACGGCTGATTTTGAAAGTTCAAGCAGAAAACCAATTATAATGAGCAACACAGACCCTGAAGCCTGTCCATCTACGCACACATGAATTCCAAAAGAACATACAAACAGAGAGGTGCAATGTGAGCACAGTAAGCCATGTGTCTATATAAAAAGAGCATTTTCATGGGTTATTCACATAGTTTGCATATGAGAGTGACCAGACGACAGAGCTTATTGATAATGTGTAACACATAGCTGACAATGTTTCCTGATTTCATATTGAAACCTTAAATTTAAAGACACCATGAAAAATTGAAATTTGTGACTTAGTATATTTAACAAGTATATCTTAGTATAGTATATCTTAAACAGTGTTGGGAAGGTTACTTTGGAAATGTAATAGGTTACAGATTGCAAGTTACCCTACTTAAAATGTAATAAGTAGTGTAACTTTTCAATTACTTTATTAAAGTAATGTAACTGATTACATTTGATAAATTTTTTATTTATTTTCTAAGTTTCCAATTTTCAACTGTTAATCATTTTCAAGAATGTTAACCAGGCAGGGTTAACCTTACAGTAGTACTCAACACTGATTACTGTCAGACTTTCGAAATCTTTCATCACTTGAATGAAGATTATAATATTTTAATTTTAAAGGAGACATTGGATGAAAAATATCTTCATTTCCATATAAATGTGTTTTAGCAGTTTGTGGACACAACCACCCTACAATGAAATTCACTCCTTTTGTTAATTTTGGAGTGAATAACCAGTGCTCTCTTCCACCTTCAATACCACGACTGAGGTGAGACCCTTGAGCAAGGCACCAAACCCCCAACTGCTCCCTGGGCGCCGCAGCAATATGGCTGCCCACTGCTCCGGGTGTGTGTGTGTGCGTTCACTACTGTATGTATGCGTGCACTTGGATGGGTTAAATGCAGAGCACAAATTCTGAACATGGGTCACCATACCTGGCCACAAATCACTTTACTTCACTTTCACTAAATTCGTTTATGCCTGGCTGCGCAAATCATTTTATTCCAGACTGTTTTCTGAATGAGGGACAAATCAAGGCAGGTTTTGTTAAAAAGTTAAAACTCAAGGATTGATCACTTCCAAAGAAGAGAGGGGCGGGGTGAGCAGTGCTCATTAGCATGTAAAGAGATATGCACCGAAACGAGTGACTGTGAACAGAGCTGTTTATGACAAGGTAAACCGGTGTTTTTTACACGACCACTGAGACCATTTCAAGAAGACCCTAATCATACCACCTTGTGGAAAATGGGCATCCAATGTCCCCTTTGAAGCCCAGCCACCACAAAATCAGACTTACTTTAGAATTATGCTGAGGTTAAATAGAGATTTAAAATTATGACAATAAATAAAATAATTGCATTGATACTTTTTTTTTAAAATCAAATCTTTGCATAGCTATGACAGGAAACACTGGATTTAACAATGCCTTAGAAAAAGAGTTAATCTTAAAAAAAATAAAGCATATACATAAGCCCATATAGGAAATATAAGTGTTATCGGATTTGCATGTTATAAACTTCTGAAACATTGGTGTTTCATATTTTAGAGCAGTCACTGCAATTTATGAAAGAAATCAATTAAAACTGAGTGTGTGTGAAAAAAATTAAATAAAAATAAGATGTAACCCCCTTTGTAATCCTTAACATTTTCATAAGTAACTAATTTAATTATAAATTTTTTCATTGTAACTGAATACAATTACGTTTATTTTGTAATTAAATTACGTAAATCCGTTACATGTAACTAGTTACTCCCCAACACTGATCTTAAACAATAAGAAGGCATATCGACTACTTTTACACACTTATAATTTATAATCTGTTATCTTTTTATGGTCTTTCAGTTTTTCTCAAATACCAGAACCACACACCAAATCTGCAAAACCATACGCTAATTCTTGGCCTTTGACTCAACACAAAAAACGAACAGGAATTGATATTATGGCAAAGGTGTTTGCAAATGTTTGTTTTTGAGATGTTTGTGATATTTTGAATGCTGTGCTTCATTTTGCAAGAGATGTGAGGCATTTTGTATGTGCAATTCTTGGATTTGTGTGTAAAGTCGTGGGGGAAGTCGTGGCCTAATGGTTAGAGAGTTGGACTCGTGATCCAAAGGTTGCGGGTTCGAGTCTCCGGCCGGCAGGAATTGTAGGTGGGGGGAGTGAATGTCCAGCGCTCTCTCCACCCTCAATACCACGACTGAGGTGCCCTTGAGCAAGGCACCGAACCCCCAACTGCTCCCCGGGCGCTGCAGCATAAAATGGCTGCCCACTGCTCCGGGTGTGTGTTCACGGTGTGTGTGTGTTCACTGCTGTGTGTGTGCACGCGTGATGGGTTAAATGCAGAGCACGAATTCCGAGTATGGGTCACCATACTTGGCTGAATGTCACTTCACTTCACTTCACTTCACTAAAGGTTTGAAAAAAGAGGCAAAGTTTTGAAAAATGTGTGTAAGCAGTGTGTAAACCATACAGTACATATAGATGACAATTTTCAATTCAAAATAAAATTTTTAACTGTTCAGAATGAGAATAATATTTTATTAGTATTAGTTCACAGGTCTGTCCTGATGAAGACATGGGCAGCAGGGATTTAACAAAGTCTTTAAATATTCCCTTTAAATATTTGTTGCACTTAAAGTCTTATGCCTCTTGGTCCTGAAGCAAGAATAGAAATCAACTGATTCAAGGTCAAGTGCCAAACTTCAGTCATATTTATTTTAAGTTAATAATAATATATAATTTAAATTGGATTTAAATCTTTTTCTGTGTGGTGTGTCATGCCCAGCACAGGTCAGTGACTCAGAGACACACCTTACATCTCATGTACTCAGACCTTAAAGCAAAGCCACCATGTGCCACAGCTTACCCTGATATGACCTGCAGAGTCCTGACCTACAAAAGGGTGATAATAAGAAAGGAAGAAAACAAAGTGTAGAAAACAAAGAGCATATGGAGCAGGTTTAGAGAGAGAGAGCAAGAAAGAGGGAGAGAGAAAGAAAGTAAGACAGTGGAAGGTCGGGAGGGAGGGAGAGATGATTCTGTGATAAAAGGAGGAAAATAAGTCTGATTATCACAGAATTGGAAGGCGTCAAACAGACAGGTCGTAGTCATCTCAAAACTCAAGAGGAAAGGAAGACAAGAGGTCGCAATTATCCCAGGCAGTTCCAGCGGTACCCACTACACATGGCCATAATGTATTCCAACAGCACCTATCTGTGGCACATGGGAAATTCTACTTAAGGGAGGAGGGAGTTTTGACACATGTGAGGAGCAGATCAATATTTAGCACCATAATCTGAAAGTCCTGTAGCTTCCTGATGGTCTGTGCCGTAACACTCCATTATAAAGGGTGCTGACTTCAACAGAGTATATTATGAATCAAACACTCATCTTTCATCTTCATTCATCAACCGATGATCACAGAAAAAGAGAGAGAGAGAGAGAGAGAGGAATAGGAATAATGCCTTTATTACTACAGGCATTCCATTCGCTGACTCTCAGATAACATACAGTAAAAGGAAACTAAACCGCAATGTTTTAACTAGCTTTGAAGATGGTTGATCATCAGCAAAGAAGTCTTGAATATAAACCAAACTTTACAGAGGTTAAGAAATGCTATGTAATGATGCATTTTGTTCTGATTACATACAGAGTGGTTCAAATACTCTGTAATAAAACAGAAATTGTTATCATGGAAAATAGGTTAATTTATTTGTGTAACAGTGAATATTTATCAATAACTCTGGTCATTTATTTGGGTGCCATCATGTTTGGGTGATGTATGCACTCAAATCAAAATAAAGGTTTTAGATTTCCACACAAGTTTCCAGATTTGAAGTCAGACTCCAAGTGGTGTTCAGTAGCATTTTTAAAAGATTAAGTAATTTTAACCCAGTGTTATTTCAGTATTATTGATATATTACTGTTGCAGTTTTTGTTAATATTTTGAATTAAATTTTGCTTGTTAAAGTGTTTTATTTATTATTATAATTCAGTTTTTTAGTTAGTTTTAGGTCTCAGTCTCAGGTTACACATGTAACCATGGTTCCCCAAAGGGAACGAGATGCTGCGCCGGAAAACGCTTTGGGAACGCCGTCAGCGTGACCACGCTCTGAATCACATGTGTAATCAGTCCAATTAACCTGTTAACCTTCACCCCCATTTAGGGCCTCGCAGGTGAAAATAACCTACCTAAATTAAAATGGTAACAGTTTGTGACAAAGTGTGCTTACACAAACAAATTAGGTATCTTTGGAAAGAAGAGGCTCTGGGCTTTACTATCTATCATCCAGAGTTGATAATGCTCAAAAAGATAAAAAGTTATAGGCACTGACGTGCCTTGAAAAATATTTTTCCACACTGACTGTTTTTTTATTTCATATACAAATACATGAAATAAGTCCTGGAGCAATCCAGAAAAGTAATGGATCGAAAACCATGTGTCTCATGAGTTCATATTTCAAATTTGAAGAAGATACCATGAAAAATGAGATTCCTGCAATATTTTTTCTGAAACTATTTATAGTCCCCCCACCCCCCTGTTTGAGGAAAAATAACCACCAAATGGATTGCAGAATTATACAAGCTATTTTAGTCATTATACATGTTCCTGCATAGTTTTTCAATTATAAAATAATAGACAGATTTATTTGAGCACTAAAAAATACAAAAATAATTATTTGAGTAATAAAAAAGGAAAAAAAAATAGAAAAAAATGCTTTGTATATAGTATGTATACTGAAGTATTCTTCGTTATTCGTTATTACAATGATAAATATCACTGCCAGACGTGAAGTGATATTGCCAGACATGGTCATAGAGTCAGTAAACACACGCTGATGTGCTTCTATTCAGATGATAATAAAACAGATGGGCCATATAATCAATAATAGCTGATCAATGAATCACAATGATAGCCGTCATAGAGTCGCTAATAAACACGCTGATGTGCGTCCATACATATTATAATCATGCAGACACGGCCACATTCCCCACACAATACACACACACACATATAAAAAATGTAGAAGAAAACAAAAACAGTTTTTTATGGATAAAGCAGATCGCTAAGTTACGCCCCGCTCAGATGACAGTTGCGTCACTGCCGGCTGGAGGGAGCGCCAAATTCAAATAATCTATATTCCGCTTTTCTGAGACTTTTTTTTCCGTAGACGGTCTCATTATGTTTGTAAAACCGTATGCTGCAACATCGTTTTGTTTTTTTACCACCAAGACGCTGTTTTTGAGCGGAATTTATTCCATAACGGACGCGAACAATAACTCTCTGAAGAAATGAAACGTAAACAAAGGAATATTCATCCTTATTACAACGTTACTGTTTCGCTGGACTAAAAGTGCTCGCTGGGATGTTGTTCTGTGGACCCTTACCTCTCTAACTAAACTGGGATTTCAGCAGTGGACGCGTTTGTGGCTCGTTATTACAATGATAAAGGTACGTACTGCTTTTTTATTCTGCGTGTTTGGATGTGTACTGCTTACACAAATGTAGCAAATTTGTGCCACTCATTCCTTATAAGCTTTCCATCGAAAAACAGCGATCTGTCGTCGATGCTTGAGGCTTAGACCCTCAGAATGATATATAGTTTGTCAAGATTAACTTTGTCCCGTTTCATTTATTCTATTAGAAAACAATGACACAGGCAAACAAAGAGCGTTCAGTGCGAGGTCGCTCTGGTGAACGTTAACAGGTTAAAGGGCGAGATGTCACAGGCGGGGTGACGTAGTGACCAGGAAGCTTAAAAGCACGTGTGGTGGAACTGGCGGGGTAGGGATTCCGGAAGTGTGGCATTGAGACGCAGCGTCTCGTTCCCTTCAGAGAACCATGGTTACATACATAACCTGAGACGTTTCCCTTCAGGAACTCGAGCTGCATCGAAAAACGCTATGGGAATGAGATGTCCATGCCGCCAGACTAACAAATCCCTGCCTAGTGTGTATAGGACGAGAGAACAGATGAGCCGGGAGTAGCTTGTATGTCGTGGCAGTAGAACCTGTGGCTCACACTGGACAGAAGGGGCTGTAGTGTAACAGGGCTGTGGTTTAACAGAGGGAACTTTAGGCACATACGCTGCTCGAGGGTAGAGAACCGCTTTGCCCATTCCAGGCGCAAAGTCGAGATAAGCACTGAGAGGGCCTGTAGATCACCGACTCTCTTGAGAGAGGAAATTGCCAGAAGGAAGGCAGTCTTAATAGTCAGATGTCGATCAGAATGGCTCGAAGGGAGCCTTGCAAAGAGCATCTAACACCACAGCCAAGTCCCACGGGGGGACACGGGACTGTACTGGGGACCTCAGCCTCAGCGCACTGCGGAGGAAACGTGTAACGAAGGGGTGTCTACCCACTGATTGACCACCGAGAGGGTCGTGGTAGGCCGCAGTGGCCACCACATAAACTTTAATGGTGGAGAGGGTTAACCCTGCGGAGAAACGGGCCTGCAGGAACTCCAGAACTGTACCAATCGGGCTGTTCACTGCACTCTCGCCAGAACCCCCGGGAGCAGAGCGATCGGGAGAAAAGCGTACAGACGAAGCCTCGGCCAAGTCTGCACCATAGCATCCAGTCCCAGAGGAGCTGGAGGAATCAGAGAGAACCAGAGGGGGCAAAGTGGTCCAATTGAGCCTGACCAAAAACTCTCCATATCTGCTTCACCACCTCGGGGTGAAGCATCCATTCCCCGGGCCTCGGCCCCTGTCTCGAGAGGACGTCTGCTCCCACATTGAGATGCCAAGGAATGTGAACTGCTCTCAGTAAGAGAAGTTTGTCCTAGGACCACACAAGGATCTGGTGCACCAGCTTGAACAAGGGGCGTGAACGCAGACCTCCCTGGTGGTTGATATAAAAGACCACCGCTGTGTTGTAGCTGCGCTGGTGAGGGATGCATCCGTCGCTAGCGTTACACGGTGACAAGGAGCTCCCAGGACCGGGCCCTGAGACAAGAACCAAGGTTTCCTCCACATGTCTAAGGCACTATGCATCGACTCGATACGAGCAGGGGACAGACGTGCCTGCATTGTGGTCGAATCCCACAATACACCCATATAAGTGGCTCCCTCGAGAGCCGACTCCGCGTGCTTCTTTCCCAAGTAGACCATGCACAGACTGTGTGTATCCCCATTCGTGATGTAGCGAGGGCAGGGAGGGACACACAGCCTGTAATGAGATCTGCTATTGCCCTTATGCTTGGTCTTATCTTTGGCCTTGGACATAATGATATGTAGACAGACAACACCAAATAAGACTCACAAAACGAGAATGAACTGACACACACACAGTGTGCTTGCTGAATGACAGAAAGCTGACACTGGTTCCACCGCACGTGCTTTTAAGCCTCCTGGTCGCTACGTCACCCCGCCCGCGACGTTTCGCCCTTCCATTGGACTGATTACACATGTGATTCAGAACTGAAGGCGTTCCCATAACGTTTTCTGCCGCAGCTCGAGTTCCTGAAGGGGAACTTTATTTATTTAGTTTTAGTTATTTTAGTATGTCAACCTAAACTAAACAAAAATGATAAATGCTGCCTTTGTTGAAGTAAAAAAAAAAAAAAATTATTATAATTTATATTTTTATTTATAATTATATACATTTATAATTTATATTTTTTATAGTATAAAGTACTGCAGATAGTACATAATGTGTGAATGACCCCTTAGAGTAACTAAAAAACTTCAAAAATCACACACACACACCACTTATGAAATGCATATTGCAAATGCACATGCTCCCCAGACACCATACAGACAGATTTGTGGCAAGCAAAGTAATAACTTCGAATTTCAGATTTTTAATGTGAGGTCCCCATGACAGAGAGTCCAGTAACAGTGATGATAATTCTAGATGTGAGGGGGGACAGAAATGGAGGAGGGGATGGGATCGGTAAGCAGGATGTCCCCTGCCCGACTCTGTCAGCAGATCTACATGTTCCTGTATGTAGCTGACTCCAACACCACTGCTTTCTAGCCTGAATCACTCCAATTAAGAGCCGTCCAACTGCGCTGCCAGACACGTACACCAGTGACACCCGATGGTCCATGATCTGTCTCTACCTTGGCATAATGAAGGAATTTTAAAAGCAGGCACACCCTGGAAAACAGGATGACTGCAACCTTAGAAAATACAGTACACACACTAAAATCAGTTCAGTAAAGTAACTAAAATCTGACAGAGAGAGTGAATAATGCAGGATTTTTTTCTTTTTAAGTCTTGATTGTGATACATTTAATAATTTTGTTTTTGCTTTTAGAATTTGTATTCAGGTTCCAACTGAGCCAAGCTAAAGACCAATCTGGCATAAAGCGGGACATCTTTTTGGAATTGGTCTAATAAGCATAAAAAAGTGCACGCGCGCACGCACACACACACACACACACATGTTGTTTTTTGTGGTTTATGGGGACTCTCCATAGGCGTAATGGTTTTTTATACTGAACAAACTGTGTGTGCTATTGCCCTACACCAACCCTACACCTAAACTTAGCCCTCACAGGAGACTTTGTGCATTTTTAGATTTTCAAAAATACACCATTTAGTATGTTTTTTTAAGCCTTTTGAATTACGGGGACATAGGCAGTGTCCTCATAAACCACCTTCATATTGTAATACCTTTGTCATACCCATGTCATTATACAAATTTGTGTCCTCATAAACCACATAAACATGGACACACACACACACACACACACACACACACACATGTTTGTTTCTGTGAATTGTGGCGGACTTTCCATAGACTTCTGTTGTTTTTATACTGACCAAATACCATTTTCTATCCCCTAACCCTACCCCTTACAGAAAACCTGTTTGCATTGTTACACTTTCTGATAAACATCATTTAGTATTTTTAATATATTTTTTTCCCTTCGTGGCGACCGCAGACACACACACACACACACAATAAATAAATAATTGTTAGTTTGTTGTTAGTTTTAACCTAAATTATGTTTGTTTATTTACCATATAGCATCAGTGTGTCAGTTAAAGGGAAAATTAATAGTTATTAGTGCACATAAACATGGCAGTCAGATGGTGATATGATCTTACAGATGTATAATGTATAAAAAAGCGGCACATATACTGATTTATATTTCAGACGGGGTGGATATTGAAACTTGATATCCAATGCAACAAAATAAAAGCCCATCACACAAATGTGACCCCCATAGATCGATTCAGCCTATGAGCGGTCCAACATGTTTTAGCCGTATGCAGTAACATTATCTCATAAGGACTTTAACTCTGTAACTGAATTCCTGCCTGGCAAATTCAATTGTACTTTTCCATTCCCAGCCTGCAATGTAATATGTGCATTTTGATTTGATTTACTCCTCAAATACATACATATACATATTATTTATTTGGCTTTCTAGAGGTAAAAAAGTCAATACGTGTAGCTGTGTCTCAGAAATCCTAAATGCACAACGAAACAGTAAAATAGTTCTTTAATCTAATAGAACAAAAGCACATCAGCTGTTAATTCCACACAATTAAATATTTCCAGCATTTACAATGTCTTATTTCCTCTCATATATCTGTCATTTGTCCTGTTGTGGGGAAATGGGCATATTTTAAATCTACTGAAATTGAATTTCAAAAGGTCAAAGTCTCTTAACAAATTGAGATCAATTCAAACCACTGCGTGATCATTTCCCTATAACAACCAACGATACATTTTACAGGTGCAATCAAAGATGTGCTTTTTGTCATTGTTTGCATGAAATAAACCCACTTACAATAATGACAATGCTGCTGTGTTTAAATTCAGAAGGGCATATATATATAAATATATATATATATATATATATATATATATATATATATATATATATATATATTATTTGAATAATCCTTTAAAAGCTTTATAAATGAACGAGACAGTCACTTGCAAGGTCTCTTCGCAATCAGATGTCTTGTACAGTATAAGGAATTTAACAGTTTGCTTTTTCAGAATACACAGTTTCATAATCATATTATTCTCCTTAAAAAAAAAAAAAAGAAGTGTGTAATTGCCACACTCTCAATCACAGGTTCTCATCTTTGGTATACTGTCTGTTGGACAGAGACCACTGTGCGGGACCAGCACCAGGGTCAGATCATTCATCTCCCTGGATCTCTCCCTCCATGGTATTATGCAGAAGGTGGCCCTCGTACAATTCTTAATTGCTGCACATGATATATGTTGTACATACGAAGAGAATAAACAGTTTATTGCATATATTCACTTTCTCTTTATTGGCTGACATTTCTTGGAGGAGTACATTTAAATACAATCAATACTTAGCCTAGTCCTTAAATCCAATCACCACAAAGCAGGCACAGTCCTGTTGTATCAGGCGTTTTCCTAAAATTTCTTCTGAGAAATAAAAATAGACTACTTGAGGCAATTTTGACACACACACACACATATATATATGTGTATATATACAGTATATATGAGACTGGGGGTGTTGCACTTGTTACACTGCAAGTTTGACAGGTCAGAAAACAACTGTGGAAACATCATCAATATCATATACTCCCATCTTCTTTTTGTGCTCACAGGATAAATTGCACTTTGAGCAAAAGTGTTGATTTAATGACCAAAGAAAAAAAAAAAAAAAGATTTTCAGCTAAGAAAGTACATTTTTTGCATAGCAATCATTGAGTTGTGGAAACATTTATTAACATGACCTGAAGTAGCTGTTTCTCTAGTTTAATTTGATGCTTTGTTTTATTTATGCTAACTTCAAACACACATGCTAAGACAGTTTTCCATGTTATGGCGGTTTGGGTTGGGGATAGTTGCTAGAATTTATAAAAACTGCTACAACCAACCCCTATGATGATTCCAATGAGTCCAGTTATCGATCACATCCTCTGTTGAGTTTTTTTTTTTGTTGCATATCAAGGTTTATGCATATGTCTTCCTACCAGATGAAAAAAAAAGTCTCAAATTAACGCTCAAGTATTTTGTGAATATTATAAGAATTTATGCACATCTTGATGTTTCCATCCAGCCTTTTTATGAGATATCTCAAAATTCACATCAAAATAGGTGGATTATGGAGACATATTGACTGAATCCTTATGTGACAAGAACACAGTACACTTATGCACACCTACACAAACATGCAAGCCTTTTTTTTTTTGAGCTACGTTTAAAGTTACAATATAATGTTGTTGTTTTTTTGTCAGTTTAAATGGTTCACATTGTTCAAAATAGTTTTTTTTGTTGTTGTTGTTGTTGTTGTTCTTCAATAATGTTTATGCAAAAACTTGGATAGTGTGGCTGTTAGAAAATTACCTCACATTGGTACATCTATCCCCAGCTAGTGTTACAGCTTGCCCCAGTAGTGGGGTATATTGTAGCAACAGAACTCTTTGTATTTGACATTAACTCACATACTCTATGATTATGCAGTACATATTTGAATTGTAATTATAGTCTATAAATGTGGCTACCATGTATCACAATTTGAAACATTGAGCACAAACAGGCAATGAGTTACTGATGCTCAAGTCAAGTCAAGTCAAGTCAAGTCTACTTTATCTCAGACCCTTGGTGCATACAGTTAACATTTAAGACACTGACAGTAGACGTTCAAATACAGATAAATACAGTTTAAACATATGTACATACAACTATACAGATATACAAATGAGGACATTGTAGAATAATAAAGAAAGAGATAGATAAAATGGCATAAGGCACATGGTAGATAGAGTGCTAACCAGTTAAATAAAACAAAACTGTGCAGATACAGTATATGTGTATATGTATAGTGTATATATATATAGTGCAGAGGAGCTTATCAGTCTGAGCACATTGTAGAAAAATAAAAAAGAGATAAATAAAGTGGCATAAGACACATGGCAGAATAGATAGAGTGCAAACCAGTTAAATAAAACAAAACTGTGCAGATATATGTGTAGTGCAAGAAGAGCACCACCATCAAACAATCAGCCAGCTCCGGTCTCCCTTATATATAGTGATATAATTAATGAGTAGAGCATTGCTAATATTATCTATTCTTGGCTTTGACTTATAAAAATATATATTTTTCTCTTATTTTCTCAGGCTACAGCTTGTGTTCTAATCTAGTTTGTGGGCCCGCTTTAAACTTGGTACTGTGTTTGATGATCCTCATTTGTAAGTTGTTTTGAGTAAAAGCATGTGCTAAGAGTGTGATGTAAACAATAGGAAATATATAAATGCACAGGACTTCAATGAACTTCTGCAAAATAACTGAAATCACCACAATAGTGCTTACAGAAAAAAATTATTAGGGAGCTGTCACAACTTTGTGTGCATTCTTATTTATTTATTTGTTTGTTTGCTTGTTTGTCTGTTAAATCTAGTATGTATAGTCATGAAATCATGTCTCCCATGTTACTACTAGGTACATCTACTAACAGGTGACATGTTTTACTTTAACGCGTTACTTTCTTACAATTTCTTTTTTTTTACGGGTATTTTTTTATTTATTTCCCTTACTATTTATTTTGTTGTGTTTTTCATTTTAATTCGTTGTCTGTCCTGGTTCTGTTATTGAAAATCATAGTGCCTAAGAGGCAGAGAGAGAAAGAGTTTTTATTCAAATACTTTTCAAAAAGATGAGAAGTAACACATGAGATGAGTTGAGATGTGCTGATCTTTTCTTACACATTGTACATAGGGTTTTTTTGTTTGTTTTTTAAACAATGTCTTAAATATTTTTCTTGTTTGTGGGGAAAAAATGTATAAAGAAAGTAGACGTACTTATTTACTTAATTATTTTACAGATCTATTCTTGTTCTGTGTATTATATAATTGTTTGTTCCTTATTCATGTAATGGACAATGTTGTGGCAATTTTGAATTGAATTGAATTGAGAGAGAGAGAAAGAGAGAGAGAGAGTTCTAAACATTTTGTAAAGTGACGTTAAAAGGAGCAATCTGATTGGTCATTCTATTTATTATTATTTTTTCCAATATTAGGAACAGGAGATCCAAAAGTCAGCAGACAGCAGATACATCAGCATTATTTTGAACAAATGGACATTACAGAGTGTCAGAGAAGATGGATTTCTGATAGAGAAGAGAAATTAGAATGTAGTATCGTTGGCTGAGAGAGAAAAATGGATCTCAAGGAGGGAGAAAGAGACAGAAGCTCTGTTTTAAACCCTAGTGAGCTGCCTGTGTACTGTCTAGAAACTGAACCTCAGCGTGTGATGGATTAGGAACACTAGATAGTCAGCAACTCCACCCGATTCCCAGTTGATTCCAATTGAATTTAGCATGCTGCTAAGCTAACAACACTGTAACAAAGATAATAAATATGTAGCACATTGGGTCAATTTGTTCTTTTTTTCTTTAAAACTATTTTATCAAAACTTCTAAATTGTTTTTTTTTTTTTTTTTTTTTGGTTGGTTGTTTTTTTCATTCTTTTTGGAACAGCCTTGACATCGGTAACAACTATACTTCTGCCTGAGTAGGCATCTCACTAGATTTGGGAGTTTATGAGCTTGTGTGTGATGTTTTTCGTGTGTTGCTTCTTGTGTAGTGTTCTTCTTGTGTCACACTTTTGTAACACGTCTGTCATCCTGCTTTAACACACACGCTCCAACACCTACTGATGTGAGAGAGAGACAGAAAAAAAAAAAAACATGAGAGACAAAAAGAGAAGCATGGCCTTTTTTTAAAAAAAAAAAGAGAATAGCACTTCCTGTCTCAGAAGGAAAAACCATATAATTTGCAATAATGGCCCAACAATAGCAGAGATTCTCTGTGGAGAAATTATAGTGAAAAGTGCTGCTGAGATTTCCTCACTGGCAGAAACAGATCTGCAGTAGACAGAAGTCTTGTTTACTTGGTAAAATAGCATCAATTAGGCAAAGATGGTGGAATTAGCATATGCTCTTAATGGACTGGCCTTTGCTGAAGGTTCTCGGAGAGACGCGGCTGTGAGGAGAGGGACATGTTCTGGAAAAAGCAGTAAAAGGTCATGTGTCTACTGTGTTCAGGTGATCGCATTTTCCTCAAAACACTTGTGCATTTTCTCCTGGATTCACAGTAAAATATCTCACAATAGAAAGGTTTGAAATGATTTATGAGGGGAGGGTCATTGCATGTGCCATAAATGAATTGAATTCTGTTGGAAACAATATAAAGATTCAGCAGAATTTTTCTAATTTTGTTTTGTGTTCAGCATATTCCATGCTTAGAACCCATTAATGGGATAGTTCATCTGAAAATGTCCACTGTTAAGTTATAAATGATTAAAATGCTTCATTCAAATAATTATTGCATGCTTTATTGCATGTCTTATTGCATTATAATAAGTCTTTATGTGTTTGCATACCTAACATGTTTACATTGAAAGTGTGGAATGTGCAAAGATGTATATATATATATTATATTATATACAGTATATATATATTATTTAAAAAAAACAAACACTTTTTATAGATAAGAAAACCAGACAGAGCTTATACATTTAATGTAAACTACATTGCTCAAAATTCTGAAATATATTTATTAATTCTAAACAAAAGGTTGGAAGGAAAATGTTCAAGAGGAAAATGTAAAGTAAGCAAATATAACACACTGCTAACCTTACTCTGACAATTCTTCCAGCATCCCTACTGCACCACAACTCCGCCTTAAGTTCAGTGTTTAGAGCCTGGGTGGAATCTCGAGCTTGAGCCTGACTCAAATCTGGACTGAGAGCCAAATCTGTATACTTTCACTTGTTTAAAGTTTACATGCAAACTCCAGAAGTATTAGTGTGTTTAGATTAGACTGTGGAGTTTAGAATGGTTTGTAAAATAATGTTTCAACTCACCTGTCTGATAGTTTCTAAGGACTCTAAATTATCAACATGTTCAAAATTTTGCTGACAAACCTGTTGTATACAGACCTCTACACAGGGGTGGTTCAAGACCACAGTTAATTAACTTGTGCGTTTAGGGGGTACAAATTTTTAAATTCATCTTAACCTTAAGTATTATTCATTCAGTCATTTTTCACCATGTCATGTATCACTGCAATCTCTAAAAGTAATCTATAACAATTTCAACTAAATTAAATATTTCATCATGTTTAATTTATTTAACAAATAATTTTGTATTGTAGTGTCAGGGGCACTCATAATTTTGAGGGGGCACGAGTGAGGGGGAGGCGGGGGCTCTCATGCTTGTCATGTGACACACAGCAGCCACATACCACTGTATAACTGATATAGGCTTATGTCCTACTGAAAAAAAAATAAATAAAAAAAATAAAACCACAGAAACTTTTAATGGTTTCCACTGCATATACAATTACAAACATTACAAACCATCAACTTTTAACCATTAAAAAATGCCTCTACATGCCTTCTGATTTATAGTTTCTTCAGCTTTTTAGTAAATTAGATCTGGAAAAGATCAGTTTGGACATTCTGACAAATATGTATTTCACAGAGTGAAAATGCAACTCATGCAAATTGTGGAATTACTAAATGATGACAGAAGTGTTGGGGAAAACCATTCATGTAAGATGCTTTCAAAATTCATTAGAATGCTAACAAGATAGTAGCACTAGTCTTTGTGCTTTAAGAAAGTTTTGACGGCAAAAAACACTGCAAGACTCGGTAAGAACAAAAAGGAAGAAATTAGCAGTCATATTAGTGCTGTGGTCAATATTCCTCAGTACAGGAGAGAGCTAATCAATCAAAACAGTTCAACAATTTGTTTTAATTATTCATCAGTTACCACCCACTGGCACGCTCTCCGATTCCCTCCAAATATGCTATTTCATCATTAAGCGGGGAATAATTATGTCTGTTTGGATAAGCGGAAAGAATTCATCGGCTCTCTCTCCTTTCAATATCTCTCCTCCATCTGCAACCTCTCAAATTGACTGGTCTTGCACAGTTGCAGCCGAACGAGAAAGAGAATTGTTGGTGTCAAGCCTCAGTTTACAAATATGACATCTCCTCTGGTACGGCCGCAGATATGAAATATTGATTTATACGCAGTAAAAGGTCTTATAAAAATGATCACATACACATGAGGGATTAATGCCTGAAAGATCGATAGAAATTTCATTCCTGACGCTGGACTGTCACCTACGGTGAAATGCTAAAATAAAGAAATCAATATTATCTATGAAATGTCAAATTTATTATAATTATGTGGATGAAAGCTGGCCAAGTGGCTCCCGAGAGGCCAGGAGGGATAGGTTACCCTGTTCTGTCTCCCCTCGCGATTCACACGCTCCGCCTGCCAATTTGAGCGCAATATCGGAGTCGAGGGCTGTCGGCTGCTCTCGGAGGCCAAATTCCTGCAGGAATATTTAACGACGTGTTTGAAAAGCCATGCTCGGGGTTGTGCGGGTTGTAACAGCTGCTGACGTGGAATGACAGTTCTCTCCTTTCCCGATTGAGACCTGCCTGCTCTCCTGCTGTCTGTCTCGCAAAGATGATGTCACGGAGGACAAAAGACAAGAACGGCATGTCACGAGATGTCAGGGCTGAAGACATATTCCCTTTTAACACTTATTGATTTCCTTCTTCAGAAAGGCACATCCTCTTTGTCCTCCTAACAACTCGGGATTGATGGAAATCCTGTTTATTAACAGCACTTCACTTTATTTTCATTATTCAGATTCATGGTTGCAAACAACAACAACAACAAAAAAGCTTTTTGAGGCCTGCATAATATCAGAGGAGATTTTGCATATAGAGCCAAAGTGCATACACTTGGTTGTAGACATATAGGGGAATTAAAATAAAACTAATACGTCTTTTTAATGCTGTTGTCTCATGCTTGTTTATAAGAATTGGTAAAACTTTAGTTCAGTTGCTCATTAGCATGCATATTAAAAAACAGCAGAGTGGCGCAGCTGAAGCGTGCTGGGCCCATAACCCAGAGGTCGATGGATCGAAACCATCCTCTGCTAAGAAATTTTCGGGCAAGTCGTGGCCTAATGGTTAGAGAGTCGGACTCTTAATCCAAAGTAGGGATGCAACGATACCATTTTTTCAGAACCGATCCGATCCTGAAAATTCTGTGTATCTGCCGATACTGATCCAATCCGATACTAGCGCAGTTTTTTTTTTTTAAATCGATGTAGAATTTCTATACTTCTGTGTGTCTGTGTGTGTTACTCTTTTGTGTGTTAAACACAATCTACTACATATAGATAACTTCATTTTAATGAAAAATAACAAATGAAAAAAATGTAATCAATCTATGACAAAAATACTATTATAAACTTGGTTTATAATACAGCAAAAGATACTCTAGAAAAATCATGGGTGCACAATAATTTTATAAAACCTAGTGAAACATTTTTATTTACAAATAAAAGTGAATAAGTGTAGGACTAAATCTGGTGAAATTATACTCATTGCTCTTTGAATTGTTGTAAAATACATTCATGAAAAAACAAGCAAATACATTCATATATAAATATATAGGCTACTATAAATGAAGGCAGCAACATATAATAGATAGGACAGAACAAGAAAGACTGTTAATAATCGTTCATTGCGCAAAAATCGTTCACGGCGCCATCTTTTCTATCCAAGATGGCGCCGAGCATGGCAGCCGTGTTGCGAGCTCCAAGAAAACTCTGCAGTTTTTCTTATGTTTCTTATGTTTTATTTGTTATTTTGTTGTTTCACGTGTTAGATGTTGTCAGTATAACTGTCTACGATAGACACACGCTTTTAAACATCGGTTCCTTCGTCGCGCAACGCAATCCGGACTTTGAGTTCCTGAACGCCGGCGCCTTGTTTACAGACACCGCATCAGAGCCCTTTGTCTGGGCCGCACGATCGCGACCGAGGAAACGCCGCCGGAAAAGGGGGAAGAGAGCCGGCGTCCTTGTCAGACTCAGACGCCGTCCCCTCCGACCTCCTCTCCCAACTATCTTGCTGGCTAACGTTCAGTCACTGGACAACAAACTCTGTGAACTGCGGGCACGCATCTCATACCAACGGGAAACAAGGGACTGCTGCATTATTTGCCTCACAGAAACCTGGATGTCTGCGGTGGTTCCAGACTCAGCCATCGAGCTTACGGGGTTCTCCGTGCACCGCTCGGACAGAACGAAAGAGCTCACAGGGAAAAGCAGAGGTGGGGGCGTCTGTTTCTTTATCAACAACTCGTGGTGTGATGAAAGGAACCTACACTCTAATAAATCCTCCTGCTCCCCTGATCTGGAATTTCATATGCTTCTGTGTCGACCATTCTGGCTACCGAGGGAATTTACAGCGATCATAATCACAGCTGTTTACATTCCCCCTCAAGCCAACACAGACCAGGCACTCATGGAACTGTATGGGAATATAAGTGAGCAGGAAACCGCGTACCCAGATGCAGCGTTTATTGTTACGGGGGACTTCAACAAAGCCAACTTCAGAACAATAGCTCCAAAATACTTTCAACACATCACCATCAACACGCGTGGTGATCGTGTACTTGACCACTGCTACTCTCCATTCCGGGACGCCTACAAATCGCTCCCCCGCCCACCTTTCGGCAAATCGGATCACACTTCCGTTCTGCTCCTGCCTGCTTATAGGCAGAAACTGAAACGAGAAGCACCCGCCCTCAGGACAATTCAATGCTGGTCGGACCAATCAGACGCTATACTACAGGACTGTTTTGATCACGTGGACTGGGACATGTTCCGGGCAGCGTCTGATGACGACATAGAGGTGTACTCAGATACTGTAACGTGTTTCATCAGGAAGTGTGTAGAGGATGTAGTACCAACAAAAACAATCCGCATCTACCCCAACCAAAAACCGTGGATTAACAGCGATGTTCGAGCAGCCTTGTCAGCGCGGACATCTGCCTTTAAATCCGGAAACTCTGACGATCACAAACAAGCCAGTTACGATCTCAGGAAATCAATCAAAGCCGCCAAACGACAATATAAAAACAAAGTTGAAGAACAATTCAAATACAACAACGCAAGAAGCATGTGGCAGGGTATCAATAACATCACAGATTTCAGAGGGAATAAACCAGCTACTGTGAACATTGCCGCCTCTGTACCGGACGAACTTAATCACTTTTATGCTCGTTTCGAGGCTCACAACACCGCCCACACAGAGCGCGCTCCCGCGGCTGTAGCAGAACGAGCGCACTTTCCTTTTCTGTCGCAGATGTAACCCGATCCTTCCGACGGGTGAACATCCGCAAGGCTGTGGGTCCCGATGGCATCCCAGGCCGTGTGCTCTGAGCATGCGCATTCCAACTGGCCGGGGTTTTCACAGACATTTTTAACCTTTCCCTCTCTCTGTCTGTGGTTCCCGCATGCTTCAAAAAATCCACCATTGTGCCCATACCAAAGAAAAATAAAATGCTTGAATGACTGGAGGCCCATTGCTCTGAAACCCATCTTCAGCAAGTGCTTTGAGAAACTCATCAGAGACTACATCTGCTCTGTGCTGCCTGACTCACTGGATCCCCTACAATTTGCATATCGCAGAAACCGTTCCACAGACGATGCTATTGCCTTCACCCTGCACACTGCTCTCTCCCACCTGGAAAATAAGAACACCTATGTGCCAATGCTGTTTGTGGACTACAGCTCAGCATTCAATACCATAGTGCCTGCCACACTGGTTGAGAAGCTCCAGATTCTGGGACTAAACGGATCTCTGTGCAGCTGGATCCTGGACTTCCTGACAGGCAGATGTCAGGTGGTCAGAATGGGCAACAACACTTCATCCCCGCTGACCCTCAACACTGGTGCTCCTCAGGGCTGCGTCCTCAGCCCACTCCTGTACTCCCTGTACACACATGACTGTACAGCAACACACAGCTCCAACGTCATCGTCAAATTTGCTGACGACACAACGGTGATAGGCCTGATCACTGACAACGATGAGACGGCCTACAGAGAGGAGGTGAGAACCCTGACTAAATGGTGTCAAGAGAACCACCTCTCACTCAACATCGATAAGACCAAGGAGCTGGTGGTGGATTTCAGGAGACAGAGCAGAGAACACACACCCATCACCATCGACATGACACCTGTGGAGCGAGTAAACAGCTTCAAATTCCTCGGTGTTCACATCACTGAGGATCTCACATGGTCCGCTCACACAGATGCAGTGCTGAAGAAGACACACCAACGCCTCTTCTTCCTGAGACGGCTGAGGAAGTTTGGAATGAGCCCCAGCATCCTCAGATCATTCTACACCTGCACTGTGAAGAGCATCCTGACAGGCTGCATCACCGCCTGGTTTGGAAACAGCACCGCTGGCAACCGCAAAGCTCTGCAAAGGGTCGTGCGAACTGCCCGTCACATTGTTGGAGGTGAGCTTCCCTCCCTCCAGGACATCTACACCAGGCGGTGCATAAAGAAAGCCCGGAGGATCATCAGTGACTCCAGCCACCCGTCCCACAGACTGCTCTCTCTGCTACCCTCAGGAAGACGTCTCCGCAGCATCCGATCCCGCACTAGCCGACTGAGGGATAGCTTTTTTCCTCAGGCTATCAGGCTAATGAACAGTCAGAACTAATACACCCTACAGCACACTCCCACTTTACAATATACCACGCACTGCACTTTAATTCCACACAGTTCAAACTGGACTACCAGTACACTACTGCACAAATACAACAATCTTTTTGCCAGCACTGGATACCATCCAATGCACATCCATGACATTTGCACACCCGGTTTATATATAATCTGCTGCATCTTCGCATATTACTGTGTGCATATAACGTAGAATGTGTACTACATACTGTGTATAATGTGTATCGATAACTGTATGTCTGTCAAATAGTACACTGTGTGTACTGAGTATATGTATGTGTATATTACACATTGTCATCTGTATAAGTCTGTACGTATGTATGGTAATGTCTATATGTAAATTGTTTCTGCACTGTCTGGAGCACGCTCTCAAGAATTTCACTCACGAAGGCACATGTGCTGTGGTGATGTGACAATAAAAGTGATTTGATTTGATTTGATTTGAAAAGTATTATAATAAGTAAGACTCCAATATAGAGCAGCAGAAAGCGCTTATACGCATCCCGTGCGTAGAATGGTGCGCTTGAAGCGACACGGAGTCACAGAAACGTTCAAAGTACAAAGGGAAGAGATATTGATGCGTAGTGTATTAAATCTGTGCGTACGTTTATTAATCCTTTTTCTTTTAACAGTTTTAAATCTCAGTAACTGTGCGCTCTTGAAGAGAGTTTGACTGTAGTAACCGAACGCGACACGCAGTTTGATCGCTGAATGGAGGATGACAGACAGCCGTGGCGGAGAGAAGCGTTTACCTGAACTTGAAATTAAAGACTTAAATATTCATCTGTACCTCAGATTAAACTATGGAACAGCTTCAGAACACTTCAAATATAGTGCACACAAACTTTATGGTGCTTTCTAATTTTTTTGTGCTTTCGTGGGGCTTAACAATAACACAGAATAGTATGCGCACAATATCGGATTTGGATCGGTCTCGTCTGACCGATACCCGATCCACAGAAAAGTATCGGATCGATGCATCCCTAATCCAAAGGTTGCGAGTTCGAGTCTCGGGCCGGCAGGAATTGTAGGTGAGGGGAGTGAATGTCCAGCGCTCTCTCCTCCCTCAATACCGCGACTGAGGTGCCCTTGAGCAAGGCACCGAACCCCCAACTGCTCCCCGGGCGCCGCAGCATAAATGCCTGCCCACTACTCCGGGTGTGTGTTCACGGTGTGTGTGTGTTCACTGCTGTGTGTGTGCACGTGGGATGGGTTAAATGCAGAGCACGAATTCTGAGTGTGGGTCACCATACTTGGCAGTATGTCACTTCACTTCACCCATATTACTAGCATATTGGCTGTTTGTTAGTACTTATAAAGCACATTATTCTTCATGACCATATTCAGATCTCTTCCGGCGCTGTTCATGTGGCAGCCGGTAGGGTTGTACGTCTGATGGTTTGTTGTTTTGTTTGTTTAAGTGTTTATTTTATTTTAGGATTTAACCACGGCTTGCTTTATTTTATTTTATTTTATTTTTTATTTATTTTTGGTTTGGCGTGTGTGAACACGCGAAGATGTCTAGTTCACAGCGACTTTTGTTTCTGCTGATTACTTTTTTGGTTGGAGTGGCGTGCATTTCTCTGCTGGAGCAAGTCTACACCGCAATGCTTTCCAGGGAATACATCTTGAGCTTGCGCTCAGCTGCTGATTCTATGGACCCAGTGTGTGACATCCCTGTGGAATTGCGGAGAAATATCCGTGGGATTGTACAGCGGAGTTATGGCGGAGTTCAGTCTTCGGTGAGGAGGATTAAAAGGAAAAGGGGTAAGCGTGGAGGAGTTAAGCACAGGTTGAAAGCGTATTACAGATATACCCCGCTGCCCAATATTATACTGAGTAATGTGCGCTCCCTTCGACACAAGATGGATGAGTTGCAAGGGAATGTGGCCTTCCTTCACGAGTACAGAAACTCGCACATGGTGGTGCTAACAGAAACATGGTTGGATGATTCGGTCAGTGATGACTATCTACGACTCAGTGGATACTCTGGACCTGTACGGCTGGATAGAGATAAAGAGACTACGGGGAAAAAGCATGGTGGTGGAGTTTGTGTGTACATTAAGGAGAGCTGGTGTAACAATGTGATTGTGCGGGAAAAAATATGCTCCTCTGAAATTGAATTACTTGTTTTCTCCGCTCGACCTTTTTATCTACCACGTGAGTTTCCCCAACTTTATTTTCTTGTTGTGTATATTCATCCTCGCGCAAAATTGGATATTGCCTTAGATCTGTTGATGAAAATTCTGAACAAACTAGATGCCAAATCTCCAGATTCTCCTAAATTTATTTTGGGTGATTTTAATCAGTGTCATTTGGACAATGTTTTAAAAGGATACCATCAGTATGTCTCATGTGCAACGCGTGCGGACAAGATTCTGGACAGGTGCTATGGTCCGATTCAAGGTGCTTATAAGTCCGTTCCCCTGCCTCCATTGGGGTCAGCTGATCATAACACAATTCTTCTGGCTTCGGCATACGCGCCAGTTGTAAGGCGTGCAGAAAGACAGAAAAAGACCTTTAAGAACTGGACTGACACAAGCATCGGAGAGCTGCAAAGCTGCTTTGAGCTTACGAACTGGGATTTGTTTTTAAGTGATAGTTTGGACTTGAATGATCAGGTTTTTATGGTATCCAGTTACATCAATTTTTGTGTTGAGTCGATAATACCCACTAAAAGTTTGACTGTGTTTCCAAATAACAAACCGTGGGTAACCAAAGAGCTTAAAAATATTCTCAATATGAAGAAAAGAGTATTTTTATCAGGGTCCAATGAGGAGAAAAAAATGATCAATAAGGAGGTTAAAAGAACAATCAGATGTGCTAAACTAAATTACAAAAATAAAATAGAAAATAAATTTGTTCAAGGTGATATGAGGGCTGTCTGGCATGGGATTAAGAACATGGCGGATATCGGTATACCTAAGCAAGGAACAGTGTTAAAGAAGGACGCTGATGGTAACTTATTGGCTAATGACTTGAATTTGTTTTTTACACGTTTTGAGAAGCATGACACAAGTGCTGTTCTTGATGATTTTAAGCAAAAATGATGTCCTCTCAACACTTTGAATCTGCATCCTTTTAATGTTATGAAACAGCTGAAAGCTACACCTGTTAATAAAGCGCCTGGTCCAGATGGTATCTGTGGGAGAACACTTAAATACTGTGCGGAGCAGCTCAGTGTTGTGTTTCACTCTCTGTTTCAGGCATCCCTGGATCAGGCTGTAGTTCCTTGCTTATGGAAAACGTCTAATATAATACCCATTCCTAAGCGAGAAAAGTCACATTCTTTGAATGATTTTAGGCCCATTGCATTAACTTCTTTAGCCATGAAAGCCTTAGAGAGGGAAGTTAAGTCACAACTTATTACAGTTACGGGTCATAAGTTAGATCCTTTGCAGTTTGCATATCGCACTAAAAGAGGTGTGGATGATGCAAAGCTCTTCCTCCTAAATACCATACATCAACATTTAGAGAATGGAGGCACATTTGCTAGAATGTTGTTTGTTGATTTCTCCTCTGCGTTCAACACAATGAATCCTATCATTTTAGCAAAGAAACTTGTTTGTGAATTTGATGTGAGTCACGGTTTGGTTTTATGGATTTTAGATTTTTTGACATGTAGGCAGCAAAGAGTCATGTTGAATGGAGTGCTGTCAGATACGCTTGTTACGTCAATTGGATCTCCTCAGGGATGTGTACTCTCTTCAATCTTTTTTATACTTTATACAAATGAATGTCGCAGCACTAAGGATAAATGTCATGTAGTTAAATATGCGGATGACACAGTTCTTCTATCCTTGTTAACTAGTGCAGAATGTGATGACAGTAATGATCACAATGAGTTCTTTGAGTGGTGTAAAAAAGTAGAATTACAACTGAATATTACTAAAACGAAAGAGATGGTAATTGATTTTAGGAAAAATGCTTTAAAGGTGAAACCTGTGTACTTTTATGGAGAAGAAGTTGAAAGGGTACAGGAGTATAAGTATCTTGGAACGATCTTTGATACTACTCTAAAGTTCCAGCAGAATACAGAGGCTATTATTAAGAAGGTGAATCAAAGAATGTATGTTCTTAGGAAATTGAATTCTTTCTGTGTACAAAAAAACATTCTGAGAACTTTTTATGCTACCTTTATTGAGAGTATCTTGAGCTTTTCTTTTTTATGCTGGTATTCATCACTCTCTCTTAGGAACAAGAATCGTTTGCAGACCTTAGTTAGGACTTGCTCAAAAATTATTGGTGTACCTCTGCGGAGTCTAGCAGAATTCTATGAGCAACAAATGTTCAGGAAAACTCGTAGTATCACGGGAGATGACTCTCATCCCTTGAAGGTTTACTTTGAAGTACTGCCCTCTGGAAGAAGATTTAGAAGCATTAAATGTTTATCTAATAGATATAAATTTACCTTTGTTCCAGAGGCTATTCGTTTTTGTAATTTAAAGTCTTAAGGTGTTTTAGTTTTTATTTGTATTATTATTATTATTTATTTATTTTTTTCAAGAAGAATTGAATTATGAAGCATGTCGGTTTTTTTTTTTTTTTTTTGTATCTTCTATGTGATGTCTTGTGTTTGCTGTGTGATTCTGCTACCCTACTTGAATTGCCCCTTGTGGGATTAATAAAGTTGTTAACTTAACTTAACTTAATCCTACCCCATACCTAAACTTAACAACTACCTTACTATCCATTAATAAGCAGCAAATTACAGTTTATTGAGGAAAAAGTCGTAATTAATAGTGAGAATTTTGGTCCCCGAATAAGTTACAAGTTTTTATTTATTTATTTTTTTCTCAGAAACCTGCCTCTTAATTACAAACCACTCACAGTATAATTTAAACAGTCTCAAGCAACACTGAAAAAGTGCTTCAACATAAGTATTTTCTCATTATAAAAGTCATTGCCATTTTTTTCTACAACTCATTCTTGATGAACTGCAGAGACCTCAGACCATATTATTTGACTCATGCTCATGCTCAGCTGTATTATCTCATCTTTACAAGTTTAACTGTTAGTTAATTTCAGTAACCACCTGAACATCCCCAATAAAACCTGCACAATAACCCACAGAAAAACACACAAATACACAAGTGCAGGTTTTAGAGACACTATTAAAGCTCCCAGAAATCCATGAACACTTTTTCCTGGATTTTCTCAGTAACCACGTTAACAGATGATGGGACGAACGCTTCAGAGAGACCCTTAAGAGCCCACTGAGCCCGAACCCTTATCACACATTTAGAGCCACACGATTTACAGATGCCATGGTCAATTGAACCAATTTAATAATCTAGATATTAGTAGAGAGAGAGAGGGAGAGAGAGAGAGAGAGAGAGAGTGTAGGTGGAAACGGGACATCTTGTTGTTACAATTCAAAGAGTGCTAAATCGAATTCAGAAGATCAGACCAGGAGAGATAGACAGGATATTTTTCTGCCACCAGGCTTGTGAGGCAGAATAGAGAGAGAGAGAGAGAGAGAGAGAGAGAGAGAAATGCACAAGAAAAAAACACCAAAATATGAAAAATGGTTTGACTCAGACTGCAAAACATTAAGAAAACAACTTAGAAAATTGTCAAATCTGAAACATAAAGAACCAAACAACACCGACATAAGAACTGAATACTGTTCAAACCTAAAACAAAACAAAGACACAATTAGAGCAAAAAAGCAACACCATCTGACCAAAAGTTTACAATAAATAGAACATTCAATAAATCATAATCAGTTCTGGGATATGTGGAATAATCTGAGCACAACAAAACCACAAGACCCCCAGAGGACGCTTCCGCTTCCGGCACACACCCAGACTGAGATCACACACACACACAGGGCCTTGCCCTTTTCGCCTTTATTTTTGTTCCGTGATCTCGCTCGACTTTCAATGCAATAACATTATACCATACAGAACCGTTTGCCACTGAACCTGCTTTAACGACGACAGTGGGGCTTTGACAGCCTTAGTCAAACGGGTTGGCGCATATGATCGGGTTGTTAGTTAGTACGCTATACGGAACCGTTTGCCACTGAACCTGCTTTAACGACGACAGTGGGGCTTCGACTGCCTTATTCAAACGGCTTTTCTATAACGTGTGAATATATCCACTATAGCGTTCTATAAATCCAATCAGAGCGCCTGTTTATCACTAGTTTTATTCTGATTCTCGAGTCTGCTATTAGCTTATAGCCCGTTAGCAACGGCAGCGTGGCTGCCGCTAATCTTGCTTACATTGCAAATCCTCTATTCACACACATTACTATCGTTTCACTGTTACTTGCTTAAATGGCGGATTTGTGTCTACCTTTGATTGCAGGTGAGGACACGTTCGAGCTGCATTCGGTGCAGCTGGAGCTGGAAGCCGTGGAGAAGCAGATCCGCGACCTGGTGGAGAAGCAGGCCCAGCTGAGACAGCGGAAAGCCGCGCTGGAAACATCCCGGGCTGACGCTCACAAATCCGGGGTAGGTATACAGCATGCTGCTAACACTCCCATCACCTCTACTCCGTGTGTTTCTCTGCACAGACCCTGTGCACCCAGGACTCGATCTTCCCAGATGTCCTTCACTCCGGCGCCGGGACACCACGGACCCTGGGTGCTGGAGCAGCGGAGGACGCGAGCCAGGCCTCGGGTGACGACTTCTCCCCCCCCCCGTCTTCGAGATCTCCACAAGGAACCAATTCGCCCCCCTCCGCGAGACAGAACGCGACGTTGTGATTGTCGGAGACTCCATTGTCCGGCACGTCCGTGCTACGCTAGCTGAAGGTAAAGTACACGCTTCTAACATCCCCACCACCTCTACTCCGTGTGTTTCTCTGCACAGACCCTGTGCACCCAGAACGCGATCTTCCCAGATGTCCTTCATCTCCACCCGGAACCGCTTCGCCCCCCTCCGTGAGACGGAACGCGATGCTGTGGTCGTGGGAACACGCGGGGGCCAACGACATCAAGCTGCGGCATACGGAGACACTGAAAAGTGACTACAGGAGCCTTATCGAGACGGTACGCAGCACATCGCCCGCGCCGACGATCATCGTGTCAGGACCGCTTCCCACGTATCGACAAGGAAACGAAAGGTTCAGTAGACTGTTTGCTTTAAACGAATGGTTATCGTCATGGTGTAAAGAACAGAAACTGCTCTTTGTTAATAATTGGAATCTTTTCTGGGAGCGTCCTAGGCTCTTCCGTGCTGATGGCCTGCACCCCAGCAGAGTCGGAGCGGAACTCCTGTCGGACAACATCTCCAGGACGCTACGCTCCATCTGACTAGTAAGCCACTTCTCAAATAACTGCTATGATGACATTTGTTCTACCCACTTAAAAGATAGAAGTACTTGCGTTGTCCAATCTATACAGACTATGTCTGTTCCCCGAATAGCGAGGTCAAAATATAAATTTAATGCAGGATCTAGAAAAAATCTGACTGTGATTAAACCAGAAAAACGCAAAATAAATGAACAAAAACAATTTTTGAAACTTGGGCTCCTAAATATTAGATCACTCGCACCCAAAGCAGTTATTGTAAATGAAATGATCACAGATAATCATTTTGATGTACTCTGCCTGACTGAAACCTGGCTTAAACCAAATGAATATTTTGGTCTAAATGAGTCTACTCCACCAAGCTACTGTTATAAACATGAGCCCCGTCAGACTGGTCGTGGCGGCGGTGTGGCAACAATATATAGTGATATTCTCAATGTTACTCAGAAAACAGGGTACAGGAGGTTTAACTCATTCGAACTACTTCTGCTTAATGTTACACTGTTAGATATGCAAAAGAAATCTCTCCTATCTCTTGCTCTGGCTACTTTGTATAGACCGTCAGGGCCATATACAGATTTCCTAAAAGAATTTGCAGATTTCCTCTCAGATCTACTAGTTAATGTCGATAAACTGCTAATTGTCGGAGATTTTAACATTCACGTTGATAATACAAATGATGCGTTAGGACTTGCGTTTACTGACCTAATAAACTCTTTTGGAGTCAAGCAAAACGTCACCGGGCCCACTCATCGTTTTAATCATACGCTAGATTTAATTATATCGCATGGACTTGATCTTACCGATATAGATATCGTACCTCAAAGTGACGATGTTACTGATCATTTCCTTGTATCGTGCATGCTGCCTATTACTGATATTAGTTATATGGCTCCGCGTTATCGTCCGGGCAGAACTATTGTTCCAGCCACCAAAGACAGATTCACAAATAACCTGCCTAATTTATCTCAACTGCTCTGTGTACCCATAAATACACATGAACTAGACGAAATGACTAGCAACATGGGCACTATCTTCTCTAATACATTAGAAGCTGTTGCCCCCCTCAAATTGAAAAAGGTTAGAGAAAAACTTACTGCGCCATGGTACAACAGTTATACCCATTCTCTCAAGAAAGAAACTCGTATTCTTGAGCGCAAATGGAGAAAAACTAAATTAGAAGTTTTTAGAATTGCGTGGAAAAACAGTATGTCCAGCTATAGACAGGCTCTAAAAGCTGCCAGGGTAGAGCATATCCGCAAACTCATAGATAATAACCAAAACAATCCAAGGTTCTTATTTAGCACAGTGGCTAGACTAACTAATAAACAGACACCGCCCGATCTAAATATTCCCCCACAGTTTAATAGTAATGATTTTATGAATTTCTTTACTGATAAAATAGATAACATCAGAAATACAATATCAAATGTACATTCTACTGCGTCTAGTATTTCAGCTTCACTCATCGCACCCAAAGAAAAACTGCAGTGCTTTACCACCATAGGACAGGAAGAGCTAAATAAACTTATCAGTGCATCTAAACCAACAACGTGTTTATTAGATCCTGTACCTACTAAATTACTGAAAGAGTTGTTACCCGTAGCAGAAAAACCGCTTCTCAATATTATTAACTCATCGTTATATTTAGGTCACGTCCCAAAACCATTCAAGGTGGCGGTTATTAAGCCTCTTATTAAGAAACCACAACTAGATTCAAATGAACTGGCAAATTACAGACCCATTTCAAATCTTCCGTTTATGTCAAAAATTTTTGAAAAAGTTGTGTCTACTCAATTATGCTCCTTTTTGCAAAAAAATTATCTCTATGAAGAATTTCAATCAGGTTTCAGGCCCAATCATAGTACAGAAACTGCACTTGTTAAAATTACAAATGACTTACTACTTGCTTCAGATCAAGGCTGCACCTCATTGCTAGTATTACTTGATCTTAGTGCTGCGTTTGACACTATAGACCATAATATACTCATAGATCGATTACAAAACTATATTGGTATTCAAGGACAGGCTTTAAGATGGTTTAGATCCTACCTGTCCGATCGCTACCACTTTGTTCATTTAAATGGGGAGTCATCTCAATTATCACCAGTAAAGTATGGAGTACCACAAGGATCTGTCCTAGGTCCTCTGCTATTTTCAATTTACATGTTGCCCCTTGGAAATATTATTAGAAAACACGGGATAAGTTTTCATTGCTATGCTGATGATACTCAATTATATATCTCAACAAGACCAGATGAAACTTCTCAAGTATCTAAGCTAATAGATTGTGTAAAAAGTGTAAAAGATTGGATGACCAATAATTTCCTCCTACTAAATTCAGATAAGACAGAGATATTACTTATTGGACCAAAAAATAGTACACAGAATCTCATGGATTATAATTTGCAACTAGACGGATGCACTGTTACGTCCTCTAAAGTCAAAAATCTGGGTGTTATTTTAGACAGCAACTTGTCCTTTGAAAATCATATTTCCCATGTTACAAAAACAGCATTCTTCCATCTTAGAAACATTGCCAAGCTTCGAAACATGCTACCTGTTTCTGATGCAGAAAAGCTAGTTCATGCATTCATGACCTCTAGACTGGACTATTGTAATGCACTGCTAGGTGGTTGTCCTGCATCTTCAATAAACAAGCTACAGATAGTCCAAAATGCAGCGGCTAGAGTTCTTAACAGATCAAGAAAATATGATCATATTACTCCAATTTTACAGTCTCTGCACTGGCTACCTATTAAGTTCCGTATCATTTACAAATTATTATTACTTGCCTATAAGGCCCTAAATGGTTTAGCACCTGCATACCTAACTTGTCTTCTACCACGCTATAATCCAACCCGCTCTCTAAGGTCGCAAAACTCTGGACTTTTGGTAGTACCTAGGATAGCAAAGTCCACTAAAGGAGGTAGAGCCTTTTCACATTTGGCTCCCAAACTCTGGAATAGCCTTCCTGATAACATTCGGGGTTCAGATACACTCTCTCTGTTTAAATCTAGATTAAAGACACATCTCTTTAGCCAAGCATTCACATAATGCATCTTATAATCTTGTACTGCAGTTATATCTGATCAGACGTACATTATTATTATTCTTTAGCTTGGGTTGAACAATTTATTTTTGCTTAGATGGAACAGCAGCTACGCTAATCATGTCTCTGCTTGTCTATCCGTTTCAGCCACGGGATTAACATCCATGGTAGCTAGGAACTACAGAACTTCAGTCTGGATCCAACCATTACATGATCTGAGATGACCGAACACCTGAGATGGAGGATCAGCGCCGGGAGATGACGTATGTGTCCCTGATCATAGGCAGAGGCCAGACACCTGGATGAACGCCAGAGACAGATCCCCATTGAGGACCCCGCCACTTAGACAGCCATCGGAAAAGACCACTGGAACCAGCTGAGCCCATTCAATCTGACTTGCTGCAGTTTGGAACTGAACTGCTGGTTTGTTTGGCCAGAGGAGAATTGGCCCCCCGACTGAGCCTGGTTTCTCCCAAGGTTTTTTCTCCATTCTGTCACCGATGGAGTTTTGGTTCCTTGCAGCTGTCGACCTGATTGCAAAGACACTATTTAAACTTATTGATACATTATTTTCCTTTTTTGATATTGTGCAGTGCTTTGTCACAATTTGCATTGTAAAAAGCGCTATATAAATAAAGGTGACTTGACTTGACTTGACCAATAAAAGATGGAGATATTTGGACAAAGCATTCAAGTCAAGTCACCTTTATTTTTATAGCGCTTTTAACAATACAGATTGTTTCAAAGCACTTAACAGTATCAGATTGGAGGATAGAGTGTCAGTAATGTATAAAAATAAGATTAAACACTCAATTTTCAGTTAAGGCATTTCTTGTATAAAGAAATCCCACCAAAAAAATAAAAAATAAATCTCAATGACAATTATAATCTGATCAAACAAAATCTACGAACCTATGAAGACACATTTAATCAAAATCCACTCGACTTCCCAATTACACATGAAGAATTGACAAACAAACTCAAAAGCCAAAAATGTAGGAAATCTTGTGGTCCTGACAGCTGTTACAAGCCGGTCAAGTTCTCCCTTCAGCCAGTCACAACGCACAGCCTCTCCTGAATACTGATCACCTGCACCTGTCCCTCATCACCTCATCAATCAGGCACAGTTTATAAGCACACACCTCAGCTTCATCCATTGTCCGATCTCGTTAATGCGAAGTGGACTCAACCTACTTATACTATCGGCTGATACTGGCAAAGTGACTTACCTGTGTCACTTACCTGAATTATCTTCCTCCAGTTGTGCATGTCATCTGCAGCTCCAAACTCCACGCTGAGGTGTGTGCTTCCCGATCTCCGGTCCCCCTGTTCTCCTGGTCTCCGTCTACACAAATTCCTGAAAGGCAAAGGATTCCTGTTACTCCCAGTCTTCACCTCCCTGGACAAACTCAGTGTTGGATTACTCACCTGAAGTTCCCCGTCTTCAATTCTGACCTACCAATTCAATAAACCATTCATTGTTCATACTTACCCCTGTGTCCAGATCTGTACTCACGTAACAGAAGATCGGACCAAGACTGAAGTGGCAGGATGAGCGTGTAAGATCCCTTCCAGGAGCTTGTGGATTTCCTCAAATGGGTATTGCTCAACCCACCAGCACCACCGGCACCCTCCGCTCCAGTTCCACTGTCTTCTGTCAACATCACCAGCTCTCCTTCACCCACCGTATTCACCAGTCCCATGGCCCGACCAGCACCCTTCTCTGGTGTGGCGGAGGAGTGCAATGGCTTCTTACTACAGTGCTCTCTTATCATTGAGTTACAGCCACAGATGTTTTCAACTGAACAGTCTAAAATTGCTTTCATAATCTCCTCTCTGACAGGCCCCGCTCTTCAATGGGCAGAGACGATCTGAAACCAAGCTGGACCCGCTACTCAAACTTACATGAACTTCACAGCCCATTTCCGGGAAGTTTTTGGCCGAGTCCCTGGAGATTCGTCAATTGGTGAGCAGCTATACCGATTGAGACAAGGCTCCATGTCTATAAACCAGTATTCGCTCCAGTTTAGGACGCTAGTGGCCGCTAGTGGTTGGAATGAGCAGCCTCTCCTAACGGCTTACCGGCAAGGATTGGATCCTAAACTTCGACTACACCTAGCTGCGTATGACAACTCCATGGGACTCGAGCGATTCATTCAACTTGCCACTCGCTGTTCCAATCGCATGGCTTCATGTAAGTCAGACCTCCTCCAGAACCTATGCAAACCGACTCCTCCCGTTTATCACCGGCTGAGCGGCAGAGACGGCTTAGGCAGGGGCTATGTTTATACTGTGGAGCTAATGGACACATGATCCTGGCGTGTCCCCTTCGTCCACCACGGCCCATGGTGAGTGCTATTCAACCCTCTCTAAGGAAAATTAATCCTCTCTCCACATGCGCACAATTTACTGCCTTTAATGTTACTCTTCCAGTATCTGTCCTCCTTGACTCCAGCTCAGCGGGCAATTTCATTGCCGGAAGTCTCTGCCGCCAGCGCCGACTCCCAACTTCGGCCACTGAAACCACCTATCAGATCCAATCCATAACTGCAAAACCGCTCACTCGATGTCATGGCAAGACCAGTGTGGGGCCCATTCAACTCCAGATAGCGCTATATCACATCGAAACTCTACATTTGCTGGTTCTGGAGGGCTCCAATGTGGATATCATTCTCGGACGTCATTGGCTGGTGCAGCATAATCCCATCCTCTGTTGGAGCACGGGTGATATCCTAAAGTGGGGTGACAGCTGCTTCTCTCGATGTTTCCCGGATCTCCCTCAGTCCTTGCCTTCGGTTCCTGTTCCATTACCCATCCACTCCACCTCCATCGAGAGTCCCATCAAGAAGCAGTCTGTCAAAATTCCATCATGTTATACCCCCTTTAGCGACGTTTTCTGCCCTAAGAGAGCTGCACAGCTACCACCACATCGGCTATGGGACTGTGCTATCGACCTCATTGAAGCTAAGCAGGGTTGAGCCTGGTCAGTACCTGGATGGGAGACCTCCGGTGAAAACTAGGTTGCTGTTGGAAGAGGTGTTAGTGAGTCAGGGTGAGCAGGGGGTGCTCACCCTGTGGTCTGTGTGGGTCCTAACGCCCCGGTATAGTGACGGGGACACTATACTGTCAAAAAGCACCGTCTTTCGGATGAGACGTTAAACCGAGGTCCTGACTCTCTGTGGTCATTAAAAATCCCATGGCACTTCTCGTAAAGAATAGGGGTGTAACCCCGGTGTCCTGGCCAAATTCCCTCTACTGGCCTCTATCATGGCCTCCTAATAATCCCCATCCACTTGATTGGCTCAATAACTCTCTCTCCTCTCCACCTGTAGCTGGTGTGTGGTGAGCGCACTGGCGCCGTTGTGCTGTGGCTGCCGTCACATCATCCAAGTGGATGCTGCACACTGGTGGTGGTTGAGGAGAGACCCCCCCCCACATGATTGTAAAGCGCTTTGGGTTTACAGCAATACACAATAAAGCGCTATATAAATGCATCATTCATTCATCATTCCAGGTGAGTCAGTGCCCCGCGGCAAGATCTATCCTCTGTCACTTCCCGAACGGAAGGCCATGGAGGAGTACATTGAGGAGGCCTTGAAGCAAGGTTACATTGTACCATCGACATCCCCTGCTGCTTCTAGCTACTTTGTGGCAAAAACGGACAGAGGATTGCGCCCATGCATTGACTACAGAAAACTCAACGATATCACTATCAAGTTCCGGTATCCTCTTCCCCTCGTCCCGACAGCCCTGGTACATCTACGCGGTGCCACCATCTTCACCAAGTTGGACCTCCGCAGCATGTACAACCTCATTCGCATTCGTCAGGGAGACGAATGGAAGACTGCCTTCGTGACCCCTACTGGCCACTATGAGTACAGGGTAATGTCGTATGGACTAGTCAACGCTCCTTTGATCTTCCAAGACTTCATGCATGAGGTGCTCCGGGAGTTTCTCCATCGTCATCGTGTATATTGACTAGAAGTCTGCTACCCGACCCGAGCCCGACGGGTCCCGAAAAATGTGCGGGTTTCGGGTCGGGTTCGGGTTAATGTTTATTGAACAGCGTCGGGTTCGGGTTTGTAACTAAGAAAAACTAAATAGGCTATATATAGTTTGCGTGCCGTGTGCTTTGCCTGCTTGCTGTGTTGTGGTGACCGGCACGCGCGAGAGAGAAAGTTGCGTGCGCAGATGTGCAATGTGCATCTGCTACACAGACCACAGACACACAGGCTCTACCTGTGTGTCTGTGGTCTGTGTAGCCCAGGGGTGGGCAAACCTTTTGGCTCAAGAGCCGCACTGGGTTTTAAAATTTGACAGAGGGCCGGCCCAGTAGCAGATTATGAAACACGATCTCATGAAAGTGCGTATCTATACCACAAATTAATTTCTAGTGCCATTTATACACCAAAAATGTTTTTTGCATGCATATGCTACGTAGCTGTAAACCCCTTGGTTAGGATTAGGGGTGCGGAGTGCGTGCCTATTACACCCCATAAACTGCGTATCATAAGCACTACAGATACAATTCGTGGTATTCGCGCTTTCATGAGATCGGACTGAGCAAACACATTTATGCTGTGGCAACGTCTGCGCGAAATTCAACAACTGAGAGACGACATTCTGACAATACATTTTTTATGCTAAATATCCCCCATTTAGCATGTTATGTTTTGAGGTTAATTTTTAATTAGTCAGATGTTAGATAACCTCGGGTTCGGGTCGGGTTCGGGCTTAACATGTAAATGTATTTGTCGGGTCGGGTCGGGTCGGGTTAAATGATCGCGGGTACGGGCCGGGTTCGGGCTTCCGTTTAAAGCCCGTGCAGACCTCTAATATTGACGACATCCTAATCTACTCACGGAGCCTGGCCGAACATCACCACCACGTTGCGGAGGTCCTCCAGCAGTTGAGGAAGTTCCAGTTGTACCTCAAAGCTGAAAAATGTCTTTTCCACCAACCCTCAGTTCACTTCCTGGGATACATCATTGGTAGTGGTGGCATTCGCATGGACGAGGGGAAAGTGGAGGCCATCACATCCTGGCCCATCCCCAGCACAATTAAAGAATTACAATGCTTGGTTTCTCCAATTTCTATCGCCGCTTCATTATGAACAACAGTACCATCACCAGTCCACTCACCGACCTCCTCAAAGGAAAGGCCAAGTCTCTGTCCTGGAACCCCACTGCCACAGAAGCTTTCCATACTCTCAAGAAGGCTTTCACCAGCGCACCGCTCCTTGTCCATCCCAACCTGGAACTCCCTTTCGTCGTGGAAGTTGACGCCTCAACCACGGGAGTAGGAGCGGTGCTTTCTCAGCAGCAGGGGACTCCTCCGAAACTCCATCCATGCGCCTTCTTCCCCCGGAAACTCAGCCCGGTGGAGGGAAACTACGACATTGGCAATCGTGAACTCCTGGCCATTAAATTAGCCTTAGAGGAGTGTAGGCACTGGTTGGAGGGCGCAGCACATCCCTTTCTAGTACTAACCGACCATAAGAATTTACAATATCTTCGGGATGCTAAACGACTCAATCCCAGTCAGGCCCGATGGGCATTATTCTTCACCCGATTCCATTTCAAGATTTCCTATCGCCCAGGCCTACAAAACGTCAAAGCTGACGTCCTTTCCCGTATTCATGCACCCGAAGAATCACCGGAACAGACAGAGAAGATAATTCCCGCAGACATAATTCTGTAAAATGATTCTAAAACTACAAAGAAAAACACCCAATAATGCATGTAGGGCAGAATTAGGCTGATTCCCATTGATTATTAATATGCATAAAAGGTCCCTCAAATTCTGGATGCATCTTAAATCAAGTCCCACAGAATTGCTACATTTTAAAGTAATACAAACCCAAGAACTGAACCCCGAAAAGAGTACACTCAGTCAGCTGGTTCTGAGACCTACTAACCTGACTAACTCTACTAACACTAACCAGTCTCAGGCCAGCACTGCTTCTAACCTAAACATCAAAATAAATCAAATTATCAAACAATCTAAAAATACATATCTGGGAACATTGGGATCAAGATTAAATTATCAAATTATAATTAATCAAATTATGAATTGGAAGATTATCTCCAGAGCGTCAGAGACAAGAAGCAGAGACGGATCCTTACCAAGTATAGGCTAAGTGAGCACAGTCTAACCATTGAGACCGGCAGACACAAAAAGAGTTGTTTACCCAGAGAGCAAAGAGTGTGTGCTCATTGTGAGACAGGAGAGATCGAGACAGAAATGCAGTTCCTCCTTCACTGTCATAAATGCATATCCATAAGAAACCTCTACTTCAACAAACTCACCAACTTAATAAAGAGCCATTAGTGAAACTGAACAAATAAAGATACTATTAGGAGAGGGACAGACAGCAGCACTTGCTGCGAGATACATGTGGATGTGCCACAGCCTGAGAGACAGCAGGTGAATGTGTATTGTGTCTGACCTGACCTGTGTGTTACCCTATTGTCCGCCACAGTGATCCTTAGTATGTATGTATGCATGTTTCTATGTAAGTTAAAGACTGTGATATCAAATGTTCACACATTCTAATTTGTTACAGTTTAATACTTCTAAGATGTTATAATATCCCATTCTATTAATGCGATGTTCATTTAATGATTAATATTATTATTGTATTATTATTATTATTTATTTTTTTGTTATCTTTTTGTACATGTATTCTAAGCTTTGGCAATATTGTATCATTTACAGTCATGCCAATAAATAAATTTTTAATTGAATTGAATTGAGAGAGTTTAAGAGTGTGTTAAGGCCAGTGTTGGGGGTAACGCATTAATATTATTACGTAACGCGAGTTACGTAATAATATTACTTTTTTCAAGTAACTAGTAAAGTAACGCATTACTTTTTAATTTACAAGAAAATATCTGAGTTACTTTTTCAAAAAAGTAACGCGTTACTTTTTTCCCATTTATTGACCAACACTGTGTGAACATGCTGTTACTGTAGCTCTAGACTAAATGTGAATGTGCATTAATTCATCCCACTCGCAAAAAACATATTTAGTATTCATCAAAATTAATTAAAACAGTGAAATGCAAACTCAGAATATGAAGCAAACCTGCAATAATTAAATATGTTAAACAACACAAATGTATCTAATCCCATTTTATTAACCAATGTCTTTGCTGCAGACCTTTGATGACCAGTTCAACCATACTAATAAGCAAAAATGACTTTAGATAAACTAACAATTGTGCTTCATTGTTTTTTTATTGCTGAAGAGAGTTGAAACTTCTTCTGCTGCGTTCTACTTTACAGACGTGAATTTACTTTTCCTTCAGCCTGAGGTTTATTAATTACACTTTTTGGTGTGAAAGGGCTTTTCCATTTGCTATAATTAGAACTTCTTGTATTAAAAACAATCAAGCCCTGCTCATATTTAAAAAGTAACGTAACGCATTACTTTCCATAAAAAGTAGCTAAGTAACGTAATTAGTTACTTTTTTAGGGAGTAACGCAATATTGTAATGCATTACTTTTAAAAGTAACTTTCCCCAACACTGGTTAAGGCCCACTGCTGGACGATGGAGACTGCAAACACTGCTTTTGTATGTATGTATGTATGTGTGTGTGTGTGTGTGTTTATATGTATGTATGTATTATTTATTTATTTATTTTAATTGTATTGTGTCGGGATGTGTCCAGTAATGTTCTATCCAGCTCCTGGACAAACCGATGTCCTGTAAAGTTTAGCTTTAACATGCCTGTCTGGACATGTCTAGCGATTCTGAAGATTTGATTGCCTGAATTAAACCCCAAAAACAATACTGAACACCCCTGGGTTAGGCCATTTTTCATAATGTTTCTAAAACAGAGCCACTGATATATGAGTGAAGTGACATTCAGCCAAGTATGGTGACCCATACTCGGAATTCGTGCTCTGCATTTAACCCATCCAACGTGCACACACACACAGCAGTGAACACACACACACCGTGAATATACACCCGGAGCAGTGGGCAGCCATTTTATGCTGCAGCGCCCGGGGAGCAGTTGGGGGTTCGGTGCCTTGCTCAAGGGCACCTCAGTCGTGGTATTGAGGGTGGAGAGAGCGCTGGACATTCACTCCCCCCACCTACAATCCCTGCCGGCCGGAGACTCGAACCCGCAACCTTTGGATTACAAGGCCGACTCACTAACCATTAGGCCACGACTTCCCCCTATATATTATTTTTTTATTGAGCGGAATGAAACAGTTTAACAACAACAACTTGAAAAATAGAAGAAAAAACTAAAAAATACAAACAAAGGAACAAATAACAAGCACATATGCTATAGATGTATGGATGCGATCATCACAGGTACAGAAGTAAGTGAATAGTTTCATGAATTGTAATAGTAATTAATAATATTATTAATCAAATTTCCTTGTGTTTTTTTGGTGAAAGATGAAATTTACAGTGTGTCATGAGCAATCTTTAATGCAGGAACAGTTCTAATTTCATAGTTATTATGTAGATGGAAACCGATCAAGCATTCAATGATAGCACTGACAGATGATGGCCTACTTTTAAGATTGTAGGACAAAAGTTATAGTGGAATAATATTAGTAATAATAATAGTAGGCCTAATAATAATAATAGTAGTAGATATAGGGATGGAAGCAGCGGGAGCAGTAGTGATAGTAATAATAATGAAAAATAATAGTAATAATAATAATAATAATAATAGTAATAAATGGACTACTCTATAAAATTATTATAGATAACCTCATACCCCTCCAGGACCCACAGCCGCTCCATCCTTGGCGGAGAGCACAACCAACATGCCTGCCGGCACAGACCCCAACCCCGCCTCTGAACCGTCCTGTGTACCGCCCGCCTGCCACCAGCAAAATCCGACTCCCGCACCTGTGAATACAAGCCATGATTGCTTTTATTCTCCTCCTCGAAATGGGTACTGGGCCACCATAACAGGCACCCCCAGACTAGGCCCACCCAGCCTGGGTGTGACCCGACGGATGACTGCTCACCATCAGTACCCATATATATATATTTCAGATGTGCGTATGGTTGTATCAGTTGAGCCCTATTTACATTGCAATCCGTGGATAGGATCGTAGCGCTCACTAACTAGCTCCCCAGCCAGAGACACCACATCCAGCCCGAACGCTACTCTCTCTCCGTCCAACTGAGTGAGGAATTAAGTGCCACTGATATATTATCAGAAAGCACCTTGATCTACCGATTAACTTACTTAACCATGAGGACAAAATAAACCCAAAAGTGAGCTAAATAAAACCCCAAAAGTGAGCTAAATCTGACAAAATCTCCTTCTGTGGATGCCCTTATGTGAAAATAAATAAACGGAGATCTACAAATCTTCAGAGGACACACCTGAGATTACTATTTTTTTTTTTTTTGGAAAATCTGAAGAATCTGAGATTTTTCTCAAACATCTGTTTAATCTCATTGCTGTCTAGAACAAACAATTAATGTATTAAAGATATTTAATTGTTTAGGAAACATGGTGTTAGCTTTCACTGTTATACTGATGATACTCATCTCTATATTTCTTCATGACCCGATGAAACATACCAATTTGCAAAACTAACGGAATGTATAGTTGATATCAAAAACTGGATGACTAGCAATTTCTTACTGCTAAATTCTCAATAAAAAAAACAGGGGTATTAATTATTGGACCAAAAACTTTTTGGTCCAATGTGTGATCATTATACCACGGTGTTGGACTATTTTACCTTAATCTTCCTTAAGCGTAAAGGAGCAACCATATCTAAAGTGCTAGGAAAGAGAGAGTCCATAGTTTCTGTTACATCATCAAGTTGTTCTGAGCTATTGTATATGCTGAGGAACTGCGATAAGTCTGGAAGATTATTTATTAAGCAGTCTTTTGTGGTAGAAGTGATGGTTCTACCATATTTGTAACAAGGAGTTGGCTTTTCAGCTTTAGCTATATGGAATATTCACAAAACTAGATAATGATCTGAGATATCATCGCTCTGCTGCAAAGGTGTGTGGCCAAGGTATGGTGACCCATACTCGGAATTTATGCTTTGCATTCAACCCATCCAAGTGTACACACAGTAGTGAACATACACCCAGAGCAGTGGGCAGCCAATGCTGCAGCACCCAGGGAGCAGTTGGGCATTTTGGTGCCTTGCTCATGGGTCTCACCTCAGTCGTGGTGGAGGGTGGAGAGATTGTTGGTTATTTACTCCCCCGACCTACAATCCCTGCCGGACCTGAGACTCGAACCCATGACCTTCGGGTTACAAGTCCAACTCTCTATCCATTAGGCCACGACTTGAAACCCTACCTCTGAGAAATACTGAAAATATTGCTATAAATAGCAACACCTCCCCTTTACCTTTTGGATGCGGTTCATATTTGTAACTGTAATCTTGGGGGGTAGACTCGTTTAAAGTAATGTAATCATCTGATTTTAGCCAGGTTTCTGTCAAACAAAGCACATCTAGTTTATGGTCAGTGATTATTTCATTTACAAAAAGAGCTTTTGTAGAAAGGGATCTTATATTCAATAAGCCAAGCTTATTTGTTTATCTGTATTATATCTATTTTTTATTTGTCTTACTTTGGTTTGGATGTTTTCTGTATTTTCTAGTTCGGGGAACAGACAAAGTCTCTATAGTGTGATATCTAGGTGAAGAAGTCTCTATGTGCTGAGAATTAACTGACTTCTGTGACGTAAGGCGGCTAGCAGACGGTCGGTTTAGCCAGTCTTTCTGCTTCCTGACTTGGGCCCCAGTTAGTCAAGTACGAATTCTACACCAGATACGAATGTAAGTGCGAGTGATTTACATGTTAAGTCAATGCAAAGATGCAAATAGACATCCTGCAGCGCGATTCGCATGTCTCGGGAGTTTTGCATGTTGAAAAATCTGAACTTTGGCGGATATTCCAATCAGGAGCTTGCTCTAGTAGTGACGTGATTATGACGCAGCGAGCGGAGGCAGAAATCCGGAACAACAATAGAGGACAAAGTAATCGTCGCTGTATGTGGACACCCGGAGCGGTTATATCCTATTGCAAATACACTCCCAATAGTATAGTAAAAAAATAGTTATTTGTGATTGGACCAGTGTTGTGGTATAGTGTAATGAGAATGAAACAACGAGACAGGGATTCCTTTTGGAGGCTGGCTCCATTTATCATTTGAAAACAAGAAAACTATAACAATCTAAACTTGAACAAAAAATTACTGAAAAATTATGAAAGATTAGGATGAGAAAAAGAGTTAAGGATGAAAAAAGATAGCAATATTTATAAGAGAGGTTGAAAAGATGTGATTATTTACAATATATAAAGGGTGTAAATCAAAAGAAAAGACAAAAGGATGGGAATATTTATATGTCAGCCATTTCGCAACGAGACTGGAGCGTCTGCTGTGAAGGGAATTTCACACACGATTGAAGCGAGTAAACTAAAACGTTCAAGTGTCCTACTACGTACGAATAGCACAACTTATTCACGCAAGTCGCGTCTGGTGTGAACGCACTGTTAGACCATGTGCCATATTTCTAGAAAGAAGAGCGGCACCACCCCAGGAGGGATGAAGACCATCTCTTTTCAACAGGTCAGGTCTGCCCCAAAATTTCTTCCAATTGTCTATAAAACCTATGTTATTCTTTGGGCACCACTTAGACATCCAGCTATGACTACAGTCTGCTATGAATCTCATCACCCTGGTAAGCAGGGAGCAGACCAGAGCATATTACAGTGTCTGACATCGTACTTACAAGTTCACACACCTCTTTAACATTATTTTTAGTGATCTCCGACTGGCGAAGTTGAACATCATTAGCGCCGACGTGAATAACAATCTTACTGAATTTACGTTTAGCATTAGCCAGCACTTTTAAATTTGTGTCAGGTGTTCTGGCTCCCGGTAAACATTGGACTATGGTGGCTGGCTCACCAATAACTAGAGCACTTTCATCAGGTTTCTCAGTGGGTGAGTCACTGAGTGGGGAGAACCTGTTTGATGTTTTGATCGGAACGGAAGAGTGGTGACCCGCGACTAGGCCGCCTCACAGTCACCCGGTTGCCCTGCTGCACGGGCTCTAATACCGGAACCGAACAATGTACAGGACTCCCTGAGCTAGTAGCATCCAAAGCAGTATCTACAACCCTCACATTCTTACAGTCTTCAACTAAAATTTGGATGCGTGTCTCTAATTCTGAAATCTTCTCCGTCAGCCTAACTATTTCCCTGCATTTATCACATGTGAATCCCTCATCGCAGACAGAGAGAGATAAACTGTACATGTGAAAAACAGTGCAAACAACAATAGCAGGAGAAGAAACCATTACTAACCGTGATTGAAGACTGATTCACTTACCACTGTTTTTTGATGAACTCTTGAAAAACGGAGCGAGAGAGAAATGAAACAGCGAGAAAAAAGAAAACAATAATAGGAACCGCGAGTGACAAGTTAACCGGCTAACGAATGCTAACGCACTGCACGCGCGCTGCACTCGTGGTTTTAAAAAGCGAACAATCAAATTAGTTAGATTAGTTTGATAGATAATTCAAGAAATATGGTGGGAATTAAGTTATATATTATCACTTTAAACAACAGAGAGTGAAAGTAAGATAGAGATTCAATAGAAAAGCCTAGCTACACGGAGCTACAATCGCAAACCTCTCAGACGCACGACAGACAGAAAGAAGCAATCAATCCACAATCAGTAGTCAACAGTAGTTTAATAAACAAACTCCAGCTGGTTCAAAATGCAGCAGCTACAGTTCTTACTAGAACCAGGAAGTATGACCACATTAGCACGGTTCTGTCAACACTGCACTGGCTCCCTATTAAACATTGTTTACATTTTAAGATCTTGCTAATTACCTATAAGGCCCTGAATGGTTTGGCACCCCAGTATTTGAGTGAACTCTGAATAACAATGAATAACAAAATCAACTGCAGGCGGGAGATCGTTTTCATATTTAGCTCCCAAACTCTGGAACAATCTACCTAACACTGTTTGGGAAGCAGACACACTCTGTCAGTTTAAATCTAGATTAAAGACCCTTCTCTTTAACCTGGCTTACACATAATACACTATCGCATTTCTATAATTCAGATCCGTTAAAGGATTGTTAGGCTGCATTAATTAGGTCAACCGGAACTGGGAACACTTCCCAAAACACCCGATGCACTTGTTACATCGTTAGAAGAATGGCATCTATGCTAATATTAGTCTGTTTCTTTCTTATTCCGCGGTCACCGTAGCCACCCAGATCCAGAGTGTATCCAGATCAGATGGTCACTGCAGCCAGCTGGATCCAGTCCGTATCCAGATCAGATGGTGGATCAGCACCTAGAGATGACCTCTACAGCCCTGAACGTCAGCGGAGACCAGGACAACTAGATGAGCCCCAGAGACTGATCCCCAGTGAAGACCCTGTCTCCTAGATGGCCATCGGGACAAGACCACAGGAACCAGAGGAGTCCTTTGCACAATCTGACTCTGCTGCAGCCTAGAATTAAACTGCTGATTTTGTCTGGCCAGAGGAGAATGACACTATTTCGAAACACTATTTCCCCGTCCAAATACTGTAAAGCTGATGTAAAGCCACCCAGCTTTATATCAATCTAATGTAAAGCTGCTTTGACACAATTTGCATTGTTAAAAGCGCTATACAAATAATAGTGACTTGACTTGACTTGACTTGTTTTTAGTCTATAATAAGAAAAACAGGAACAATTATAAAAAATAATAATAATAATAATAATATTGCACACTGTGTTACAGTGTAAAAACGCATGCATGTGTTCTGGATGTATGTGTGCCCATATATTTTAATGTCAGTCTCTGTATGCCTTGGGCCTCTGTAAAAACATCATTGTCTCAGAGCTCGGTGGTTCAGTTCAGCTGACCAGTTTCACCCCAACAGCCTTCTTTTCCTCTCCCCTAGATTAGGGTCACCACCCGGCCAGTGTGTCTGCCTCTCCCTTCTTTAATGCTGGAACTGAATGACTCACTCTGATGAGAACACTCTTCCAATGTGTTGCCTGTACGCTTCCATAAACAGGGTCAGTTCAGGGGTCCGCACAATATGGTTGCATTATTCCCATCCTATACTTCAAGGGCTTTTGTTCCTCAGGGTAATTTACCTGCGTGTGCGTGGAGAGGGTCGGTTGTCTCCAGGGATAGAGGACATTGTGTCAGGGTTATACTCTTTTACTGCAATGGCCTGGAGGTTTACAGTATGTTACACTAGAGACAAGGTGTCATAATAAACTTTGTAAAAAATAGTAAAGTTAATTTGCTTTCTATGAGTCAGTTATTGTATGTATTGTGTACATCCTATTTTTATTTTTTTTAAATTCTCATACAAATAAAGTTTAGTGATTTGTGCACCTAATTATAAAACAAAAAATAAATAAAAAAGCTCCTTGTTACCTGAGTTTTGCTGGTATACAGTAATGTGTTTAAGCTGATTCAGTGGCGCTAAATTATATTTGATTATATGAATAAAACCAGTCAGTTTAGAGTTTTTTTTTTCTTGTTTGTTTGTTTGTTTCAACAAGTTTTACTATTTAGAGGCTAAAGCTTGTCAGTGCTTTTCCATTGCAGCAGTTATTTCACTTTGCATCTATATACAGTATAATGGCTTACTTATTAAATCAGGAGCCACAATATAATAATGTCACCACATAATTCTTGAGAAACACTCACAATAGCCATGTATTTCACTTGCACACCAAAGAAAATTGAACAGCAGTTAATGTGTTACTGGAAGTAAAGATGTAACCCTATCTTTAACTCGTTATCTATTTTTACATCAATAACGAACATGGAGACATCCATAAACATCAGCCTCTGTCAGGTTACTTTTGGAAAGTGAATATTCTAATTTAAATAATTTCAACAGCCCTGAACCCATCTACTCGTCACATTATCATCTCTCTTAACATGCACACACACACACACACACACACACACACCAGGATCCATTCAGAGGGTAACCACAGCAAAGGTCATGCACCAGCATGCCAATCTCCTGCTGTAATTGACCAGTGATGTTTAGTGATCATTATCGCCCCCCTTTTCCAGCATAGCATGGGGGGGACCCATCGTTTCGTCCACCTTCACAGGAGGAGAGTCCAATGAGGCACAACTCACAGCAGGGGCGTGTATATTTTATATATGATTTCATAATTAGCAAGCTTAATTGGTCACAGTTGTTATGAAGAGAAGGGGTCTGGCTGAAGATATTAGTTGAATTGGGGGTTCAAAGTTGAGGCCAAAGTTGATTGTGTGGAGACAGCTGCCATAACTGTCAACTGTCGTCTCCTGTTGGTCCAATTAGACACTACCTTTGAAAATTACATACCTCTATCATTTAGGTCAGAAAATGAAAGGAGAAAAAAAGTGTACATTCATAATAGTATTTGTAAAGAAGTGTATTGGCTGCTTAGTTACAGTGAACTGATACATAATATTATATAACTGAGTGAGCAGCCAGTCTAGGGAGTTTTTTTTTTTTAAGTCAGCATGAAATGAAAATTCATTATACCAGTTTTCTGAATACATGTTATAGATCATATTGTGAACAATTTATTTATATATTTATTTATTTAAATGTTTTGACCTTGTAATGTCCTCATAAAATGTTATAACTGAACCTTCCGGTGAAGACAACAGGCTTCCCTCAGGTCCTTTTAGCCCCAGTGAGAGGATAGCATGAGTATTCGCATATTCCCTCTTTCCATTCATTCATTCCTCCACCTCGCTTACATAAGGGAATTGTTTTTGGCCTGTGCACAAACTCTTTTCTCGTACTCCACTCTATTCTGACAGTATATAGTGTACAGCTCTGCCTGAGCTGCATCCTGTATTTTCGGTTCATTCAGGAGCTCCTGAATCTCTAAGAGGATCGGTTTAATGGCAATGGCAGTTCTCTAGTCTTTATCCTCCTCCAGGATGGAAAAACACAGTATCCTGATGGATTCCTGATAGATACACATTCAGATGGAACAGTGAAGGCTCAATTTCACATTTTGGGTTGATGAGGGATAGTCATCTTTAAACAGCGTCCTTGAATTGAATTTATTTATTTGATCAGGGACAATGCACAAAAAAAAACATTAGTCTAAAAAAGAAGAGATGTCATGTGCCAGGTTATAGCAAAAAATGCTAATTTCCACCCGCAGTCCCTGGACAGGTTGATATTATACTTACACAAATTCATAAAATAAAACAAACCACCTTCCCATGGAGTCCCCTTCTTTCCTGCAATAACACATTCCCAGTTCAAATGATTCATGGTACACCAAGGTATTTCGTCGGCACAGCAACAAAGCAGAATGGATGGTCTTTCCTTAATTTTTTTGCACTCTTGTGCAAATCGACTCGGAGCAATGCCATGACCACTGATCCTTGTGAATCCCAGTGTTATTCCACTTCTGGGCCTGCTCACTCAAACCTTCTGTGACTGAGAACCAAAGCTGTGAAGTTTCCCTCCCTCAGATGACGTATGCAGGACTTCTCCAATCTTTTAGTGTGTGCATTGCCCCCATAACCTAATAAAAATCCAACCAACAACCAATACATAGAACTAAGTTCCCACCCAATATTTACAAAATAGTCATAATATGGAAGAAAAGATCTGTTGCTTCTGTTTCATCACAACTTAAAAGGTGAACTTCTTAAAGGGATGTTTAATTGAGTAATGAAAATGCTGTCATTAATTACTCACCCTCATGTCGTTCCAACCATGTAAGACCTTGGTTCATCTTCAGAACACAAATTACGATAATTTTGATGAAATCTTAGAGCTTTCTGACCCTCCATAGATAGCATGTTTACATTCAGAGGAAAGCACACACATGCGTCGTGATACTGTCAAAAATGGTGACACGGAGGAGAATAATTGTTGAATTATCATCAAAAATATCTTAATTTGTGTTCCGAAGACGAAGGTCTTAGGACTTTGGAATGACATGAGGGTGGGTAATTAATGACAGAATTTTCATTTTTAGATGAACTATCCCTTTAGGTCAAGGGTGAACCAAAAGGTCACCAACGATATGCAGCCATAGAATTTAATACTATCGATATGAAGAAGGCAATCCCACAATGGATAGAAACAAGCTTATCCAAGATGGAGGATAGGATGAGAATTGTTTTTTATTATTATTTATATGGACAATATAAACAATAATAGAACAGATCTCACTGCATGACAAGATCAACCAAAGGACAAACTGCTCATGCTGGTCTTTATTATCTGTGTTCCTGGTTTTGTTATACACATCCAGTCATATCAGATGACAAAACATATATAAAGAGGAAAATCCAGCAGGGCAAACTTGGCTGTTTGTTTATTTGCTCTCACACATCCCTTTTCTGTCCATTACATACAAACACAGACAGTGAAAGAGATCAACAATATAGTGCAAGTGACCCCTATGAGTGTTGATTTTCCTGTTCCAGAGATGTGTTCAAGTCCAACAGCACTGCTTGGCTTCAGCAGGTCCATGGTCCCTACAACTGACACCACAGCTTTAGATATTAAAGAAACAGCTGCTGAATGGTTTATGAACTGTGCAACATGAAGTGGACTGAGCAGGTGTCTTTATTTTCTGGCTACCTTTTTTTTTTAATGATCAGTGATCTTTTTAGAGGGGTCATGAACTGCCCATTTTTATTTCCATATTTATCTATTAATTCATTTATTTATTAATTTTAATTATTATTGCTATTTTGTACTGTTCTCTGAGGTCCACTTATAATGTTACCAATAGTTTTACAAAAAAAAAAAAAAAAAATCATAATTTAGAAGTAATAGGCTATTATGTGCCCTGTTTCTGACCCCCCTCATCAGGACACTCTGTCTGAATAGCAGTGGTGGATTGTAACTCGGACTTGCCCATTGCTATGATTGGCTTGTGTATATTTGACAGTCTATATTATACAGAGATGAACGCTGCAGTGATTTAGGTTAAAAACGCATGAATACTCAGTACATATCAAGCGATCTGTTTAACAAACAAAATGATCACGTAATAAAAACAGTTCTTACTGACGCAGTCTGGAACCTCATTAAAAATAAAGTTCATCCAAGCTTTCCCAACGTTGGGATCAGAAGGAAGGCAATGCAAATACTGTTTTCCACAACTTGGCACTGCACAGCATCTTGTTTTCTTCAGAGCATCTTTATCGTTTGATTTCTGCATAGACCTGTGCATTTGCCACTCTCGTAAACACTATGCGTGAATCGGTGGGCGGGGCTAAAGAGGCAGTGATGTAGAATTGGTGGGCGGGGCTAAACAGGCAGTGATGTAGAAGCAATTACTGATCTTCTTCTGCAGAGGCGTTGTTTATCCACACTATTACATCATAGAGTAGAAGATACAACAAGCTGTCATTTTAGCAGATTATCTTCATTATAAACAGTTTTTAGACTGACGACAAAGTTTCGAGTTCTAAAACTTACAGGATGTTTTATAGTACAATGACCTCTTATGTGTCAAAAGATCAAAGGAATTTTGGTGTCTCAGTTCATGACCCTTTAAAATAAATTACTAAATTGAATCTTTCTAAAATAAATTTCTAATTATTCCAAAGAATTTTCAGAGCTGCAGGTTTGAAAGACATTCCCATACTGTACACTTATTTTGTAATCGATCAATGTTAATGTTTCTGATGCCAGAATGAAGGATTTCTGAACAGTTTTGTGACTGTTAAAAATAAATAAATAAAACAAACAAATAAACAATAAATAAATAAATAAATCTCTTTTTTAAATGGGGAAGGGGAACTTGAGATCTGAAACTTACAGTATGTTTTCTTACAACAATGAACTCTTTTATCTCTAAAGATCAATGAAAAAAATGATTCCTGATGATATTACTGCTTTAATTCCACATTCTGAAATTCCATCAAACACCTGTTTAAGGGGAATCAGCTGAGATTGGAAACCTGTTAGCATGTCTTATTAAGTCTGTTAATAAACGGCCCACCTCATAAGAGAATACGTAATGCCCCCAGGGCGAACGAGAGACACCGTTCACCCATAAAGCAGACGAGAGGAATAAGAAGCAGAAAATCACCGGATAGCTTTTATGTTGCTCGCCGTCCATCAGGCAGCAGTGAGAAAGGATTTTGCAGCCATAAAGACAGAGCCCTGGAAAAGAGCAGGCGAGCCTGTGCTCGCTGGAATTAATCAGTTTGGGTTTTGGGCCTGAACTTAAATGTCAGGCGCTGCTCTCTCAATGCTTCTGGGCGATTTCTTAAAGCAGGAAAACACGTTAAGCTCACTCACACACACTCACGCACACACCGGAGGTCAAAGTTGGTCAGTGAGCCAAGAAATACCATATCAGAGCTGCCTTCCTCTGCTATTGCCTGCAGTATAAATTGCAGAATTAGTGTATTGATTGGGGAATGTAGCATCCAGCAATCACTTTTAGAGTCCTGACAAGATTATTTTATCCTTGTTTTCCTGTATGATTATGTGTTATGTGTGAGTTATGCTCCCAGCATGGGAACTGACAGACTAAATTTACTCAATAAAATGGGGCAGTTAGTGAAGGCAGTCAGCCACAACAGAAAGATCTGTTACTGTTATCATGTGTGCTAGCTCGACAGACTGCCAACGGCCCCCCCAAAAAGATCAATATATCAAACCACACAACTTTCTTGTGTGGGGGGCACATGCTGCATTCAGAAATATGACCTGAGAAACCTATATTGCACATCTAAATCATTTTGTCAAGAGATTACTTTTTTTGAAAGAGACGATTTAGGCAATTGGGTATTTCATGGGTTTAAGCAGATCAGGATGAAAAGTAACAATTTAGTACAAGTTGAATAAACTAGGCGTGCATGCACGCACGCACGCATGCACACACACACACACACACACACACAAACACACACCATCTGCTGCCTCGTATAGCTTTATGTGAAATGTTTAGTTTTCTCCAGATGTTTGTGAGCTGATCCACACCATGTTCAAAGCATTATCACATATCAGACACATAAAAATGCAACAGTATTTCAGCCATAGTGAACAAGTCAATAAACTCATGCATACATATTTACTGCTTTCCTAAAGAGTAATTCATTAGTTTACCAAAACATGGAATTTTTATCAGTGCATAAAAGTAAAAGTGAATGAATGTTGAACACAGCTTTGAAGCAGAAGATTTGTATTTAATAAATTTAATGGAAATAGTAATCGCAACTAATTTTCTTTTTCATGTAAGGGAAAATAAACAAAAATCCAGGTTTTGAATGACATAAGTGTAAATCAAAAGATAACCGAAATATAATTTTTGGGTTAACTGTACATTAACGAATTGTATTCATTGTTTGACAAACATACCCATAATACAATTGGAGGGAAGCATACACACATGTAACCAGCAGTTTTCCATTGCTAAAACCACATATACTGTATGTTCCCTTGCACAGCACCGTCTAGTCATGGGAAAAAGGCAATATCACGTCTGCGGTCTGATTGATGAACTCTATGCGTTTATAATCTCATTTGGAATGGCTTTCTCACTCTCAGTTGTATATGTGTCAGTCTGCAGTGAGGATTTCATTATAGCTGATTGATACACCCCTAGTAAACAAAATCCCTCTGCAAAAAGCCTTAATCTCTGATAAGATGACTCATTTTCCTGAGTAATGGTGCTTCATGATTATATCTGTCACACAAATGCTGTGACATAAATATTTTGGAATATACTGTTTGTCCTCTGGACCACTGTGAGTATTTCAGTGTTGATAAGGAAGTTTTCCATCGAAATGCTCTAAAAGCAATAACCATGACAGTTGTGCTAATCTGATCAAATTTCTTCTAGGCAGTGGACCTCTGACAAAACCTACTGGACAGCACTATTTCTTTTGAGATAATTGAGATAATTACCAAATCTGTTTCCCTTTAATGTCCTTATTGAAACCAATGTGTAACACAGTGCTCCAGTGACAAGTTATTGCAACCCTAACATTTGCACAGTTGAACACAGATGAAAAAAGTAAATAAATAAATAAACAATCTTGTCTAAAGGATTTTACTGAAACTGTAGTCTGACACATTTTGATGGTGTCACACGTTTGCTCTTTTTGTCAAATACCCGATTAAAAGTGTAAAGCAGGAGGAGAGAGCATCTCGACGATTATGATCCTTCTTCAAAGTGACACATGACAAGACAAAGTGTCAAGTGTCAAGAGGCACTGGCCGAAGGGCAGCAGTTCAGCAGGCCTACATCACTCTAACACACATTCATACATACACCCCCACACGCACTGTAAGGGGTTAGGTTTGGAAGGTGTATGCTTAGGAACCTTCTTTCCAAAGGTTCTGAGTCCACAACAAAGCACATGTGACACAATAGTGTTCTGAAATCTGGCAAATGTTCTGCAAACATAATTGAGAGACTGTTTAAGATATTTCTATTTTTAAAATATTCTCTGTATAATACTTCTCATGCAATTTTTTTCTTTTTGTTACATCTAATGCTTTTAAATTTGTATTGCTTTATTTTAGTGCTGTTATTGCACCATTGCACTATTCTGTGCACCATTTACCTTCAGGTCTGAAAAGAAAAAGAAAGAAAAAGAACAAACACAAACACAAACAAAACAAATAAGCATCTATCACAGCAAGACCATTGACAGCTGTTTGTGACAAATCAAAGTGCTATTGACATATGGTGATTTATCAGTGTGTTTCTTCAGTCAACATTCTCATAAACATCTTTGCATGTGTCTAAACATACGCCTGTCACAGCCCCGATCAATACACTCTTTAAGAATCTGAAATGTCTGTAGGAAAATCCATACATGCGTCGGTAATGATTTCAAGACAAAAATCCTGTGTCATGCTGTGTTTCTGCAGGTTTAAGCAGCAGGGAGAAATTGCAGCGATTTCAGAGAAATTCAGCATTTAACTGTAGAGGACCTACTCTAAAATGTCATAAAATATGTTGGAAATTAGCTAAATAAAAATTAAATACAGATGTATGCGCTGCATAGTGTATATAAGCAAAGGCAATTCTTCATTTTCTCTCATTACACACACACACACACACACAAAATAATAATAAATAAAAAATAGACAAAAATATTGGATGGCAAACAACAAATATGTATTTTCTCTTTCTCACTGCCATACATATAAACAAATAGAATATTTCTCTATTCTTTACATTAACACAAATAAATAAATACAATCACATAAATCCATCATCCATTGTTTGATGGGCAGTTGTTGTTTTAAGAACTGATTTGAATATTTGTTGGCTCCTCATAGGAACCTCAACAAGTGAGAGATATACTGAGCTTCTGAAAGTTTTCAAATATTGATAAGTCTGCTGTTTTTATCGTAATAAAAGGCCTTTTAAAAGCTGCTAAATCCCTGGTGGTGATTATTCACTTCTGGGCTTCTGATACCAGAGAAAGCAGTGCTTACCTAATTACAGATTAATACATAAATGTGCTTTTAATCATCAGAGGTTTTGAGCAGGATGGTCTCATTTCTTGGCGACAGCTGGGGATGCTTTCTTCTGATTCGTTGTAATCCACTTTTTATTATGAAGAAAATTGTGCCGTTTCAGATACAGACGGCTGCTGAGCATAAGTAATAGAGAAGGTGGCATGGGGCACCTTTTAATAAAGGGAGGAGGCAAATACTCTCAGTGTAGCACCATACTGATCTCCTAATTTTACAACAAACATTGACAAATAATTATAAGTGATTTACTGAGTAAAGAACTGAAAAAAAATGTGTTACCGTGAAATTGATCACATTAAATACATGACCAAACATTAAAAAAGACAGTCTTGGTGTGTTTTCTAATTGGTTTATTTTATGTCTCTTTAGTAAGCCGTCACTCTCATAAGCACTTTAATGTAATGATTTACACAACAGTCTATGAAGACAAATGCAGTCACATTACAACCAAAGGACCTTTATAGGAATTATGCATATGATGAAGCATATGCAGTTTGGTGCTGACTTTTTTTTTTCTTTCATTTATGTGTTTTTATTATGTGCACTGTTATGCAAATGTTCCTGACCCAAATCTGCTTGCTTTAAATTAATGTGTTTTACCTTGTAGATGAGGCACTGAGCTCTCGGTGGGTCATTTGTGTAAAGCATTCACAGGGAGGTATATAGTGCAGAATTAAGTGGTTAAACAGTGATATCTATTACACACAACCCCATGACGGTACAGCATTAGACTTACTAAATGATATATACAAATTCTATCAGTAACACAGCCTTGTGCACACAGCAATACTTCATAAAACAATCATTACTCTTGTGAGTTGCAATGTAGGGCTTTCCTCTTATTAAAGATTTATTCACTTACACTGGAGGACAATAACTACTCTGTTTGTGAGGTAATTCTTCTGGAGCAATTTCTGTGCATAGCATGAACACACAGTAAAAATTGTGGTATATATATGCATTTATGGTCAATCTCTGCAGTATTCATGTCACTGTGTATTTATTGTGTGATACAATTTTTTTTTTTATAATATATATATATATGTATATGTATTAGTGTTAGTAATAAATGTGTAACGGTCACTGATGTGTTACTAAGAGCATATTTATTCAGCAGGTTGTGTTATATATTGAATTAGTGACCATTCTTAAAAGGTCCATTTGCATTTTTATAGTGGTTTCTAAAATTGTACAGTGAATTTGACCAGGTTAAACTAAACTATCAAATTTACCTATTCAAAATTGAACTGTTCTAAATGGACGAGGCTCTGCACACGGATTGGTTCTGTATCTATATTCTGTTAAAATAATGACTAAATAATGGTGTCTACAGCAGGGGGTTAAGACCGTTACAATACCCATCCATTAGACACAACAGTACAGGACTACAGCTGAAGACACCTTCTTTTTATCTGCTTCCACTGCAAACAGTGCTATGTTGATTAAAGTTTAATTAAGAATCACATTTGGCTGAGTGTCTAGCTCCACTCTACAGGAACAGATTTCTGCGGGCTTAACTCTATAGCTGGCAAAATCCTCTTTTATTACATTCAACCTGTTGTGGAAGCACGGGGCAGGAGGAAAGTCAGCCAGCTGCTGAGACCTTGTTTGCTGTCGGAAAAATCCCAAGTCTCCTGAGATTCCCCTGCAGTGGCCCGACTTAATTTCAGCACCATCGCTGCACAACTATTATTAATGATACTCTTCATTAATTTCTTGTTGGGCTGATGTTATTTATTAAAATATTAAAGAAAACTCCAGGGACACATGTACACACACACACACACACACGCATGCATGTAATGAGGGGTGTGTACCCCCTCCCCTCTCTCTTTCAAACTCTATTTCTCTCTGTTGCTCTTTCTTGTTCTTTATGGATGGAGTGTGGAATTACACATGGACACTGCCATCTCTCTCTCTCTCTCTCTCTCTCTCTCTCTCTCTCATTAGTTGCTCTCTTGGGCTGAGTGACACCATAAATCCATTCTGCATGCGGCCCATAGCTGGCCACACACACATACAATGAGAGAAAGAGAGACAGAGGAAGAGAGCAAAAGAGAGAGAGCAGTTCTCTTCTCTCATTAATGAGGCATCCACATGAGAGATGAATTGACTACTGTCCATCTGAAATAAGCATTCGATGTGTCGGGCCACCACAATCACCTAGCATGCAGATTTGGGTCACGAGGTGACACCCTAATTCTTCATTAGGGATATATGGGAATGTCACTCCTTTGATCACACCAGCACTACAACACATATTCCATACTAATACATGTCGCTATTAGATGGTACTGCAACATTTGTTTCAATCATATAAACATTTCAAAAACATACCAATAAAAGATCTCTGTAATGAAGTTTGTATTTGAAATATGTGTTTGTTAATACATTCACATTGTATACAGGCAGCAGTCATCCTGAAAAAGCAAAAACCACCATGAACACAATTATGAATACAACAAGCAAAACATATAATAGTTGAGTACAAATTGCTATATAATAAAATGCACATTGCTAAAAGTATTAAAATGTAAAAACAAAAAAACAACAACAACAGAACAACTAATTAATATATTAATTATCAACAAACATTTGTGCTCAATGTCACTCATGGTCACTTTGGATTTCTGTATTTGTGCAGCTGTCTGTCTAATCTGATCTAGCACGTGGAACCTTTAATTTGTCCCACCTTCAATTTGTCTCAGTCCCTCATTTGATAGCTGCTGTATTAATGGCTGTACCCGCAAAACTCTTCGCTATTAATCATAATAATTAATCAGATCCACATCATATATAAATGTGAACAAATTGCAGGAAAAGTAATGATCAAGTCAAGTCAATATTATTTGTAAAGCACTTTTAACAATGCAAATTATGTCAAAGCAGCTTTACATCAGCTTGATATAAAGCCGGGTGGATTTATATCAGCTTTACAGTATTTAGACGGGGAAATAGTTTGTCGAAATAGTGTCATTCTCCTCTGGCCAGACAAAATCAGCAGTTTAAATCTAGGCTAAAGCAGAATCAGATTGATGATCTATCATGAAGGTGTCGCCAAGAAAAAGAGAGTAAAATAGTAATTAGAAGGGGGGATATTTCAACAGTGGTGTTAGGCTGCAGTGTTTTACAAACACTACCATGATGATGTAATTAGTGTGTGTATGTGTGTGTGTGTGTGTGTGTTAGCAAGTCTCCTAATGCACATCTGGTGAAATAAACAAGAAAATTAGAGAAAAGGAAAGCAATGAGTTGGTTATAAATGTATGTGTGTGTGTCGTGAGTCGTTTTTTTTTTTTTGGTCATGGTTGTTCATTTGTTTGCCAGGCCTTCTGAAGTCAGTGCCTGAAATGCAATTAAATGTTGTGCTTTTTCTGTGCTGGAGTTTGAGGTGAAGGGAGCAGCAAAACAAGATATCTTAATTATCTTCATTATGAAAAATAATGCATCACACCTTTCTAGACAAAGACTGAGACAAATAGTCGAACAAAACAAGACTTTGTCCCTCTCTATTTACTAATATATTCATGATGCTGTTCACAGTACTATCTACAAATTAGCATGACTGTATTATCTGTATTATCCAGTTTATACCGTGCAACCCGAAAGCCTTGAGGAGTTAAAATGGCCTACAACCTCACAGCTGTTCTTTCATCTTGATGTTGTGGCAGCCACAAAGAAGTTAAGCCCTTATCATGACAGTTCCAGAATCTGTCAGCATCACTCGACGGTAAAACCTCATCCACTCGAACCGCATTTATTTCCCGTGTCAGAGATAAGAGGAGGCCAGGAACAGGTAAATCCCTGGACATGAAACAAACCCACTCCAGTATAGCAGGCCAAGCCAACAGATAGAGACATAAATCTACTTTTCATTCTTCAAATGGACCATTTTCCATTAATACTTCAGTAAATCCATAATGAGAAAAGAAATCAGAACATGTATTATCAAATTATAGCTTCAGTTCAGAACTTTTTCAGAGCTGGACAAAAAAACAAACAACCACACCGAACCTTGCATTGGAAAACACAATTCTAGCAATAAATAAATATATACATAAGAATGTATATATGTGGTATTAATTCTTTTTAGAAGTTGATATGTCCTTTCTATATTTTACAATTATTTTAAACTGCACTTTGCTCATTCATTTTATTGTGGTAATGCATGCCATTTTATGACCTCATACTAATTGAGAGACTGCATGAAATAGCTAAAGGACATGTATACACTTTCTACACATTCATATATAATTTAACCTAAAATCTTTAGTATTAGTATTAATTGCACCCTCCATTCCTGCTTCCAATGCATCCATTCCTGTCTCTTATTATGAGAGGCAGTGGTGTCTTCCTCTGAGAGCCGGTATTAATCACGGCGCTCATGTGCTCTCAGAGCAGACCTGGGGACAGGCCTAATAAGACAGACCCTGCACTACCAGACCAAGGGGAGAAATAGTCTCCCCGCCTATGCATATGCAAATCTCACGCCTGCATATTTACATATTTATTTATTGCCTCCGCTCATGTGGAGGTGCTGGCTGGAGAGGGTGTTAATATCTGTGGGGCAGCTTTTAGAGAGAGCGCTGGGAAAATTGGTGGGAGGTAGAACTCAGTTCACAGAGGAGATTCAGCTGTAATTAAGGGCTGTTTTACCGAGCATAAATAATGCTGTTTGTATTGAAGAGAGAGAGAGAGAGAGAGAGAGAGAGAGAGAGAGAGAGGGAGAGAATAAGAAAATAGATGGCAGATGAAAAGGCAGGATAGAGAAGGGTGGGTCTGACTGGGATTAAACACTCTCTTTAACGAGGCCTTTGATGTCTCTTATAAGCAGGTTAAAAACACACTTTGGCACAAGCAGCTGCAGGCTGTGTAAGTTATCCTGTAGAATTGGTCATGGAGACCTGTTTGACATTTTTATTCCTTGTCCTGCCCAATTTCCTCTGTGTTACAGAGGTACAATGTTATTAGTGATGTGTGCTAGGTTAAAGCATGACAATTACTTTTGCTCAAACTGAAATTTCTACAAACCTCTAAAACCCCCAAATCTTTGTTAATTGTTCTCATGTGAGTGAAAGTTTGCTGGAGGGGAGGGACTGAAACTCAGCTGACCATTAACAACCTATGTACATTTATAACACTTTTATAACACTATAATTTGTATAATATTACTTCTGCACCAAATAAAAATAAATAAATCAGCAAGGGTGTTTCTAATACAGCGTATGTTAATTTTGATATTGTTCTCTCTTCTGACTGCCATTATTTGTCTCTCTTTATTTATTTATTTTTTTTCCTTTTTTTGAAAGTCATGAAAATATTATGGTGGAGTTTTTCTTTTTTTCTATTTGAGCAAATGGGAATGCAAAAAAACATATTGTATTTGTGGTAGTCTCCTATTCACCGCTATAGAAGTTTACCCAGCTATGACGACTTCCACTGAACCCGAGAATGTGAAAAAGGTCTATTGGAATACATGCCATCAGAAAAGAGATGTTGCACGAAGGGGTTTTATGGGGTTTTGATGAAAGTTTACAGTGCCACTTTTTTTTTTTTTTTTTCTTGTGTAAATATCCACAAAACATAAGAATATTGATGAAAAGTTCTGGAGACTTTTAACTTTGGTGTTGATAAATCAAATCAAGTGATTAGAACATTTTCACCTGGAAGGAAAAAAAACAAAAAAAACAACAACAACTTGATATTAAAGATGATTTTCATATAGGCAGCTCTGGAGACTTGAGCTGTTTAGTTTGCTTTCTAAATGGTGAAAACTTAACAGCTGCTGAATTCCGCTTAAATTATCAACACTTACATTTTTTTCTCAGTCGATTTGACACTTTTCTCCAATGCAACGTACTTGTTCTCAAAATATTTAGCACAGCTATCCAAACACAAAATTACCTTAACCAAACAGTTCAACTTTACTGCAAAATGAAGCACTGCATTTTTTTCTAGTAATGAATTTATTAAAAGTAAATATTAACATCAAATCTATAGGTTGTTCTCTATTAATTATAAAACACATTCAGCTGTAGAGGCACAATATGCTAATGAAAATACATGTTTATTGCAATTCCTTGACAGGGAGTTTTGTTTTATACTGTATATATTGTGCATATCTAAACAAAATAAAAATTGTTATCCAGCACCTGCTTTCACCCATGAGAAAATAACTAATCGTGCCTTTAAATTTAAAATATGTTTGTGCCACCTTTAGCAGCAAGAACTGCAAACAAACTTTTTAGCTGGTGAAAATACTAGTGTTCTAAAAATTTTGGCCACCACTGTATACACACACACGTTTGTTTGCTGTATACATGAATTATCCTGAATTATTGATCTTGCCTTTCATTTGCATCTGGAAGAGAATTTCATTGCATTTTATCTGCACTACATTTTTGCTGCGCTTGCATCATAGGGGAAACAATGTGAGAAGATTGAATCCATGCTTGACAAGCTCCTGTCTCAACATCTCCACAGGCTTCTTCCTTTGTGGTTGGTGGTGTTGTTGTTCTGGACCACCATGTCAACAATGCTCCTATTTCATTCAAAATAATCTTGATTATCCACCTGATGTCACAGATCGACCAGGCTCTCAGACCAGCCAATCACAGCGAGCACCTTCACCCGAGTTCTAATGAGCACACCTGCACGTAATCTACACCTCATCAAGTCTCACTATAAAACCACACACCTCACTACACGCAGATGTCCGGTCTCGTTCATACGAAGTGGACTCCTGTATGCTATCTCACCTACCTACCTACCTGTGCACTTGCCTCTTGTGTTCTCTCCGAGTGTTGTGTCCATCCGTGTCCTGGATCATGGTTCTTCATCCTTGAAGCCGTACTGCCCAGAGTGAGGTGTGTGGTTCTCTCGCTATCCACGAGTTCTGCTCTTGCTCTTTCCACTACACCAATGCCCTCCTCTCTACACATGTCTTCTCCCTCTCCTGCTCCTCTCCTCTTTTCTCACATCTCTTTCTACTTGTTCCACTCTTCTTCTCTCTCATTACTCCCCTTTCTTCACCCACGCCACTGCCTTACACCTCTTTCTGTACCCCCTTCCATTCTTATTTTTATTTATTATATTTTTAGTTATATTTTATTATTATTTTTTGCATATTTGTTCTTGCTCTTTGTATACTTTCCCTTTTATTACTCAAAAGCAATTGTGATAAATGTGTAAACGATTAGAAAAACAGCATTTCTTGTGTTGAGCGTATGATTAACCGAGTAGTTATCAGTTTAGGGCCAATTGAAAATACACCATGTTCATTTGATATAAGGACAAATGACAGAATTTTGTTGTTTGGACAAATGGTACATAAATGTTGATTTGTGTAAAACCTTTTTTTCAGATATTTTAAAGTTTTGCTTGGTTGTATTAACTATAATGAAAACATTTGAGAGTTTTGTGCACATTGTTTTGAGAATTATTTGCATGATTTGTATGAAAAGAATGAAAACATACATATTGTTGTAAACGTCTGTTTAGGACAATTACAAAGTGTTCAGATCACTGTGTTAACTGTTTTGAGAACAGTGACCCAAGTTTGGAGAAATGTGTCAAATCGATTGAGAAAAACTGTTATTAGGCAATGAATGAAAATTAGATGACAATTAAGCAACGGCCACTTGAACACTGTGCTATGCACAGATCACAGAGAATCATGCTAAGAGGTAAAAAAAAAAAAAAAAAAGTGATGCTGTTTTTGTATTTATTATTATTTTGTGTATTATCACACAAATGCTGATAACTGTTTAGATGAGCTGTGTGTAGATTTAACATGGCTCATTCAAGTGGCAACTACAGATTCATGTATCTCTTTTCCTTTTGCAACAGCCATTTTCCCATCAGCTATTCAGTCATGCATCTTCACGGGTCAACAAGACAACCAGATAGACAAATGTTTACTCCTAGCTTTCTGATCAGGGATTCATGTCTGTCTTATTGTTTTATTTACTCAAAAAAAGAAAAACAGTAGAGTCAAATATTTCCTCAGGATCCCTTCTGACACCTGAGTTCTTCAATACTGCTTACAAATCAACTAATTCTGGAATATAGGGGTTTAGGCTATTGTAGATCCAGAGAAGTATGATATTGAGAGCATACCTACAATTAAAATGCATGTTTGAGTTCATAATTAGTTAAGGGGAGAAGGAGGCTAACTTTTTCAAAATTCTCTCGAGTTTGATTCCTGACTATAGTACAGAACACAGAGATGTATTCTCACAAGATATATTAAGTTCCACAAGTATCTAATATCTCCCTCACAGCACAGAAATTAAAGATATGAAAAATATGAATGTCTCTCTAAGGACGTGCTATACCTGTTCGACACTCCAGAGCATATAATTAAAGAAGGATTTCTCACTGATCCATATAAACACTTATATAATCCTCACTACTCATCTCCCTCTTTTAGTTTAATATACCTTTGTTAGTCTCGATTCAGTTGTTCTCACAGCACTGTGAGCAGAGTTAGACAACAGAAACGAGCTAACAATGTGGGATACAAGTTCCTCTGGGTGCAATTACTTTGTCTCTCTCCCTCTCTTGAGGAGAGGGGATGCTCCCCATGAGTAAGACGCTTTAGTTGTCGTGGCGGGATGCTCCCCCAGTGTCTGAGTTTGCTGCTCCCATGAGGAGGGGAATAATAGTGTCCGACTCAAAGGGCCAATAAATCAATCGCACTTAACAGCCGCAGTTCAGGAGATTTCAGAATGTCTCTAAATGAAAACATGAGGACAGTCGGTGCTCTCTACCATGTCACCAGGTGACTCTGACACAGCAAGAATACAGTATGTAAGTATATATATATATATATATATATACACACACACATATATACACATTTGTGGTAACGCTTTAGAATAGGGAACACTTATTCACTATTAACTATGACTTTTCCCTCAATAAATTCCTAATTTGCTGCTTATTAATAGTTAGTAAGGTAGTTGTTTAAATTTAGGTATTGGTAGGATTAGGGATGTAGAATAAGGTCATGTAGAATAAGGTGTTAATATGTGCTGAATTAGTACTAATAAATGGCTAATATTCTAGTAATATGCATGCTAATAAGCAACTAGTTAAGAGACCCTAAAATAAAGTGTAAACAAATTTGTTTATTTTTTAATGGGAAGCATTTAAGAGGTTTTATGTAAATGAGCATATGAAGTTGTAATTAGTTGTGTAGAGTATTGAAAAATATTAGGTATACTTTCCCTATTTTTTTTTTTTTTTAGTTCGTCATAACTGTCACATTTAAGTATTCTTTACCCAAATAAATAGGATATAATCTACTCACACAAATTGAGTGTAAATTGTTACCTCAATTTTATTGAGTAGATTTACAGTGTATAGCTTGAGCATCCTATTTGATTAAATGACTACCAATTTCAATTGAACAGTATGGTTGTGCATTTAGTATGAATGCATGGTGCCGTCTTTCTCAGTGTGAGCAACTTTCTCTTGAAATGTCTGTTCACAGTCCTGGGATGCTTAATGTTATTTTCAAAGTTTTTTTCTGAAGGTACCATAACAGCTCTTAAATGACTTCACAACCACTTTTTTTTATTCGTACTAATTTAATTTATTTACTAATTTAATTAGCCATTTTTGCAAAATATAAATCAAAATAACTTCTCCTTGGCCCTTGACATCACTTCTCAGATGATGTGTTCACTAGCATGAGGGTGGGACAAGCTGTCACCCACATGAGATGAATGATGAAATGATCTGATCAATTCCTGATGAACCAAATCAAGTCCTGCCCCACTTTTTTTCATATTTAGGAAGATGTTTCACTCAGAGACATCCATAATAGGCAAGAAAAGTTACACTTCATGCCAACTTTATAAGGATAGCTCACTTGTGATGGACTGACCAACCATACAGATGATGTGATAGGCTCCCCGCCTTCCCGCAAGCCTTAGGACAAGAGGTTTGGGAAGTGAATGAACGGATAGTTCATCCAAAAGTTAAAATTCATTAATTTACTCACCCTCATGTCCTTCCAAACCGGGAATGACTTTATGTCTTCTGTGGAACATAAAAGAAGATAAGTGAAGATATGTCACAGCATAGACTCATGGCTTTTTGGAAGTCACAAAATGGAAATCAGTAGTCACCTTTTCAATTGTTTGGTTACCAACATTTTTCAAATATGCTTTATATTGTATATAATATATATATATATATATATATATATATATATATATATATATACACTCACACTCACCGGCCACTTTATTAGGTACACCTGTTCAATTGCTTGGTAACACAAATTGCTAATCAGCCAATCACATGGCAGCAACTCAATGCATTTAGGCATCTAGATGTGGTGAAGACGACTTGAATGGGGAAGAAAGGGGATTTAAGTGACTTTGAACGTGGAATAGTTGTTGGTGCCAGATGGGCTGGTCTGAGTATTTCAAAAACTGCTGATCTACTGGGATTTTCACTCACAACCATCTCTAGGGTTTACAGAGAATGGTCAGAAAAAGAGAAAATATCCTTTGAAAATATTATTGAGCGGCAGTTGTATGGATGAAAATGCCTTGTTGATGTCAGAGGAGAATGGGCAGACTGGTTAGAGATGACAGAAAGGCAATAGTAACTCAAATAAACACTCGTTACAACCAAGGTATGCAGAATACCATCTCTGAACGCACAACACGTCAAACCCTGAAGCAGATGGGCTACAGCAGCAGAAGACCACACCGGGTGTCGCACCTGTCAGCTAAGAACAGGAAACGGAGGCTACAATTCGCACAGACTCACCAAAATTGGACAATAGAAGATTGGAAAAACGTTGCCTGGTCTGATGAGTCTCGATTTCTGCTAAAACACTCAGATGGTAGGGTCAGAATTTGGCGTAAACAACATGAAAGCATGGATCCATCCTGCCTTGTCTCAACGGTTCAGGCTGGTGGTGGTGGTGTAGTAATGGTGTGGGGGATATTTTCTTGGCACACTATGGGCCCCTTAGTACCAATTGAGCATCGTTTAAATGCCACAGCCTACCTGAGCATTGTTGCTGACAATGTCCATTCCTTTATGACTACAGTGTACCCATCTTTTGATGGCTACATCCAGCAGGATAATGCACCATGTCACAAAGCTCAAATCATCTCAGGATTCTTGAACATGACAATGAGTTCACTTTACTAAAATGGCCTCCACAGTCACCAGATCTCAATCCAATAGAGCAACTTTGGGATGTGGTGGAACTGGAGATTCGCATCATGGATGTGCAGCCGACAAATCTGCAGCAACTGCGTGCTGCTCTCATGTCAATATGGACCAAAATCTCTGAGGAATGTTTCCAACACCTTGTTGAATCTATGCCAAGAAGAATTAAGGCAGTTCTGAAGGCAAAAGGGGGTCCAATCCGGTACTAGCAAGGTGTGCCTTATAAAGTGGCCGGTGAGTGTGCATATATAATATAATACATTTAAGTACTTGTACTGTCAGACATGAGTGTACCGTTATGGACAGCTCTCATCTATAAGACAGAACAGCCGATCTCAACTGCTGGCTGAGGAAGAGTGCACACAAACTTACTGTACCACAAGAGACAAATGCAGTGACTGCAGAGGGACTCACCTGACTGTCATTAACATGAATAAAATCACTTTTCAGAGACAGATAATATTAGCAGTATGTCTGGTGACACAGTAAATAAAAGTAAAAAAAAAACATGTTAAAAAAATGTATGTGTGTTGAGTGGGTAGTGTATGTGAGAATGTGACCACCTGCACAGCCTCCTGTGTGTGTATGCGTGAGGCATATTTGTGTGTGTATAAGATCAGGTGTGCATGTTTGTGAGGTGTGTGCGTGTGGCTCCTGCCTCTGGAAATGTCAGACAGACTTAAGGCTGAGAGGGGAGTCCAGCAGTGGGATCTGCCCTACCGTCTCACACACACACACACACACACACACACGGTCAGACAGAAAGTGAGCTTTTGGTTCCAGTGGTGTCATACACACCACTACGGGAGAGGAGCAGAGTGCATGATAGGACACACACATGCACACAGCCATACTTTTCTAATTTATTTAGTATTTTGTTTGTATTGTATGTGTGTATGTACACACCCCACACACAAAGATGGACAGTAATAATATTATCCTCTAGAAGTTAAGCTGAGAAAACAAAGTGGGTTTTAATTACAGATCATGTATTATCTAACATGGCAAGGTCTGAAAAAGCACAGTATGCAGTGATGTGCGGTGTGATGGGGGCAGGGGTGGTGCTGATGAATTATTTTGTGTGTATGTGTGTGTGTGTTGAGAGAGGGGGGCATTATTTGTAGTAAAGCTACAAGGAGCATTAGCCATCAATCCTGGCCATCAAATCAGGCCATAGTGTGCTGTTGTGCCTATTACTTCTGAATTTATTTCCCTAAATTAAATCTGACTCTGAGCTCTCAGCTGCTATATGTGTGTATGCGTGTGTGTTTTTTTTTTTTTACCATTTTCCTACCTATTTGTCAAAATGTAGTGTGTGACAGTGAAGTAATACACATTTATTATGCCAATGTGAAACAACGGGGTGTGTATATCATTAATTAACACAATATCTGTGGAGAGAGTTACGCTTGTGTATGTGTCTAGAATTCTCACATCCATCTATGCACAGGCAAATACTCTATGTATAACTCAATCTAATAAACCCTAACATACTTGTTTCTCCTCACACCCCCTTATTAGAAAATCAGTATCAATTTATTTTAGGCCAAACTTGATGGAGTGATTTTGAATATATTGCCCTTCAGGAGGAATAATGTATAAAGGCCTGCCGTTATATTCTTTCATATTCTTTCATATTTTTCGTTCATATTCTTTAGGAAGGTTGTTATTTGGTTTTTACAACTAATGTAGTTATGACATAATTTATGAGTATATCAATTATTTAATCAATTACATACAAACAGAAAACAGCTCGTATTTGGTTTACATTTACACAATGACAATTTATATGACGACATGATGACTATTCACTTTCATCCATAACTGGAGAGCCCAAAGTCCATCTTATCACTTAGAACGAAAAGGATCTCTTTTAAAATGATAAGTGGATGAAGAACTACTTTAAAGGCAGTGTTTAAATTAATTAACTGTAAACATGATTAAATTGAAGGATATTATCTGAAAGTATAATTGCCCACTGGGAATAAAATGAACTCGGTTGTACCATCTCCCCACTGCGGCGCAACACCACACCACTTTTATTCAAGTAAAAAGATTAATATGCGTTTAAGACAAGCAGGTCTTAATCTCAATCTAAGGGACATTTAAAGCGCGCTGGGAGTCGCGGCTGTGAGCGTGTGCTGATGCCGGCGGTCATGCTCTTTAATGCAGCTCATTTGAAGATGCGCGCCCGCTGTGCGCATCAAGCGATCCGGATCACCATCCAGAATCTCAAAAAATAATACCAATTTCTTCGCCGGACCTGTGCATTCTCTGCTCTGAATTTTCACCACAGGATTAAAGTGGCGCAATTAGAGTGTTATATTAATACGGAGTGGATAAACACCGGAACGGATCGGAAAGTTGGTGTGTTCTGCATGAAATAATGGCACTTTAATCTCTCTCCCACTCGATGGCGCTTATTAGACCGGTATTTTCAGAAGGGAAATCTGAGAAACGTCTGAAAAGAAAAGCTATGTGCTCTCTCTCTCGCTCTCTGTCATTACTAAAATCATGTTTGTTTGTTTACTATAACTAAAGAGATTGTGATCAGTAGGCTAATACATAGCCCATAGACTAAATACTGATCATTTGCTATTCCAGCCCACACTCTAAAAATGCTGGGTTAAAAAATAACCAAACCTTAACCCAGCCGCTGGGTAACTATGGTACAGAACGCACGCTGGGTTGTTTTGACCCACGTGTTGGGTTGAGCCATTTGACCCAGAATGCTGGGTTGTTTATTTGACCCAACCAGTGGGTCAGGTTAACTTTGTTGCTGGGTTAAACATTACCTAAACATTGGGTTATTTGTTGTCTCATTGCCTTGAATGAGATGGCGGCGCGATCAGTCGCAGTGGCTGCTCCGTGTCCCAAAGACGATGCTTTTATGTCTTTTAATGTCGTCTGTTCGTCTCCAAATAGTGTCAGTTTACCGCTAACTCATAAGGAAAACACTCCAAAACGCATCTATGACCGCCAAAGTCTTTTGGATATCAGCAACTCGTACAAACAACAAATCTCGCCGGCGGCTACTGAGAAGCTACGAGGCCTTTGTTTACTGCTGGAGCCGGACCTCGAGACCGCGGCCTCGCCTACTGACGCTACCTGCACAAGGCAGCGTCGCAAGCGGTGTGAGAGAGGACGGAAGCGTGGTAAGCGCGGAGGTATAGAAGAACTCGACACTGTATGTCCCCTAACCTTTTAGAGAAAGGTGGCTTATACAAGGATCTCCACTCAGGTTGTACAGTTTCGTCTAAGACAAAAAAAAGATCGCCATGGTGTATCAACTTTATTTAAGGCTTTTGCTGTTAAAAGCCATAACAAAAGCACTATACAAAGTTTTACTCTTGGCTGACAATAAATCAAACCATAAAGATTCCCCAAGGTTTTAAGAAAAGACTTGTACACCCCTCTAAATTAGGTAGCAGCTTTAAACAAGGTCCTGCACATTGGCGGGGGGGGGGGGGGTGGGGGTAGTATCATTCACTACATAATGATAGTCCTTCAACATGTGATCCTCTTCAGCTGTAAGTGCTGCTTCCAATTTACACAAGATGGAAACAATACAAACCAAATTAATGCCAAAGTGCTGGGATGTAACCTCAGAATTCTCCAAATTTGGGCCAGCCAAAGTTAACATTTGTCCCAAAGTTGTAATTCCAGATTTTTGAAGTGCAGAACTGAGTCCATATAAATTGTAACTGTCAGATACATCCAGACGGGCTCCAAGTATCAAAGGCTCCTCCAGCAGCCAATAGAGAGAATGTGAACTTTCAACCTTGTGAATACGAAACAAACTCCACAGTTTAAAAAGATTCCTATAGAAAGATGGTATCTTAGACAAGTCCATTTGTGAAGGGTCTAGTAGAAAAAGATGTTTATCCAACCCAACGGCCCCATAGTTTTGCAGTAGAGTGCAGGGCACAGCTCTCCAACTAAAATCCGATGCACCATCAAGCAATCTATGTAAAAACTGTAACCGAAAGGCAGCAGTTCTACTGTGTAAGTGTATTAGTCCTTGTCCTCCTTCATCCTCAGGCAGGTACAAAACACACTGTTGCACCCAGTGCAAATTGTCCCAGAAAAAATCCACAAGAATAGCTTGAATTTGAGCTAGCAGATGAACTGGAGGGTCAACACAGGCCAGCCTATGCCATAAGGAGGAAGACACCAAATTATGAACAACAAGAGTACGTCCCCTATATGACATGTTTGGAATCAGCCATCTCCATTTGGCTCCAAGAACCCCTTCCCAGTTGTTCTGCTGGGTCAGACTATCACCTGAAAACACTCAAATATTTAATACCATTTTTTCCCCAAAACAACCCATCAGGAAGATTCGGTTTACCACTGGCCCAATGTTTCACATTTTGTCCAGTTAATTCTGGCAGAAGACATAGACAAAAATTATTCAATCAGTTTAAGCAAAACCTGTATATCATTTTGCCCACTGATAACAACCATGACGTCATCAGCATAAACTGACAGACGAATATTACTTTAATAAATGGGTAAAGATAAGCCATGTATATTTCATCTTAATTGTAACACCCCTGTCTTATGCCCCTATGAACCTGAAAGGGAGCACATAAGCCGCTCAGCATTACTATAGAGCACTTTGATCATATCTATACATTTTTGACAAAAAATAAAAGCTGATAGGGTTCTCCACAAATATATGTGTTCAACTCGATCAAATGACTTTCCTGATCTAGTAAGATCAGACCAAAATTCAAATTACACAAATTTGACACTTCTAAAATGTCCCGAATTAAAGATATGTTATAAAAGATAGATCTACCCGGAACACAGTAGGTCTGGTCCGGATGGATGACAAGGTCCATTACTCCAGCCAATCTGTTGGCCAATGTTTTAGAAAACAACTTATAATCACTGCAGAGAAGTGAGACTGGACGCCAACATTTAATATCAGTGAGAGCTCCCTTTTTTGGAATGAGAGTCATTATCGCTCTACGGCAATTCAACGGGAGCCTGCTCTCCGACAAACTGCCATTCAGTACCTGAAGCAAATCTACTCCCAACTCAGGATTTAAAAAAATCAACTGGGAGGCCATTAACCCCCGGGAGCTCTCCCAGACTCCATGCCTTGGAGGGCCTTATGCAACTCTCCCAAACTCAGAGGGCTGGAGAGAGCAACATTACTAACCTTCCTCGGACATCTGGGGTAAGGCGTCAAGGAAAGCATTTTCCTCCTTGCTCTCTAAATTAAACTCACTTCTGTAAAGGTTCTGATAAAAACCAGCAGCTCTTCTTGTCTACGGGGTCTATCAACAAACCCCCATCCTCAGAATGCAATGCCTGAATAAGGAGTCTTTGTCCATTCTTTTTCTCAAGGCTGAAAAAATACTTGGATGGCTCATCCATTTGATCGATACTTTGAAATATTGACCGGAGCAGTGCCCCCTGTGTGTTACGGTGCACACAGCAGGGAGGAACACGGAACAAGGAGGCGAGGACGTAACTCAAATAATAGGTCTTTACTGACAACATCACGGCAAGACATGGCAGGACAAGGCAAGGCTTACAAACAGGAACACCGAGGAGTAACGAGTAGACCAGACGACATACCACAACACAGACAGGACTTAAATACACAGGATAATCAGAAACACACACCTGGAACCAAATGAACTCCTAATGACAAATGCGGACAGGAAACAAGCCAAATAAGGACACAAGAGGCAGGAACACATGACACACAGGACAGAGGACTGACACTGTGCTTTATGTCCTTGTAGATCAGCTAACTGTGCTTTTTTCTTCAAACAGGCATCTAGATAATAATGGTCTCCAGTAGAATCAGCTAGCTGCTGACAGTCATTTATATCAGTTTCCAGACTCTTTAAAGATCATCCTAACTTTCTAGTAACGTTGTGAGTGTACTACTGACAGAATTGTTTAATTTGAATCTTGCCAAAATCCCACCATTGCTGTACTGACTGAAAAGATTTTGTTTTTCAAAAAACCCAAAAAACCTTAAAGGAATCTTTAAAAAAGTATCACTCAATAAAGGAGTGTTAAAATGCCAGTATGCACTTTTAGGTTTAATAAGATTCAGCATAACATAGTTGTAACAGCACGGCCAGGCTCTCCCCCCACTCAACTTCCACGATCAGCCTCACCTGCGTTCTGAACCACTCGCACCTGCACCTCATCACTGTCATCATCAGGAGCACTATAAAGACACTCACCAGATTCACCCCAGCGTCCGATCTCGTTGTTTCAATGTGGACTCCTCTCCTACGTCTCCAGAAGCCGATGAGTATACCTACCTTCAACTTACCTGTCTGTCTAACCTGTTGTTCTCCGTTCCGTCTGTCTCCCCTGTCTGCAGTCTCGCCACTGTTGGGGACTCATCTCGTCTGGCTCCGGCTATCCTCTCAAGTCTCGTCCAGTCATACCTGTGAAGCAAAGGACATTATCAGTTCAGTCGTCAGATCCCGGGGCATCCAACCTCAAGTTCACCTACTCACCTCTCAGCACGATCTCCAGCACATTCACTGTAAATAAAGGCACATTGTTATCACTTACCTCCGTGTCCGCCTGCTTCCATAACAGAAGATCGGACCACACAGACGACATCATGAGCACTCACGATCCATTTCAAGAATTGGTAGACACCTTAAAGAGACTTCTCACCCAAACTGCACCACCGGCTTCACCTCCCGCTCCACCGAATCCACCAGCCATCAATTCTTCTTCGCCTGTATTGTTCGCCAGTCCCATGGCCACCCCAGCGCCCTACTCTGGTCAGCCGGAGGAATGCAACGGCTTCATTATGAAATGTTCTCTAATTATTGATCTTCATCCTCAGATGTTCACCACCGAATATTCCAAAATCGCCTTTGTCATCACATCCCTCACCGGTCCAGCGCTGAAGTGGGCAGAGACTATTATGTCCCAAGCCGGTCCTGCTACTCACTCATTTTCACAATTTATAGCTCATTTTCGTGAAGTCTTTGGTCTATCTCCAGGAGATTCCACCGTGGGCGAACAGCTGCATCGGCTGCGACAGGGCTCATCCACAATCCATGAATACTCTCTCAAATTTCGCACCCTAGCGGCGGCGAGCGGATGGAACGAGCCTGCACTCCTGACAGTATTCCGCCAGGGATTGAACCCCTCTGTGCGTCTACACCTCACGGCGTATGATGACAACCATGGCCTCGAGAAGTTCATTCAAATGGCGATACGATGCTCCAACAGAATGCAAGCCTGCGTTGAAGAAACCCACGAAGTGTTGAAACCTAACGCTCCACCCGTCTCGACATCCCCTACTAGAAACTCACCTGAACACATGCTCACTGACTCGTTTCACCTCACACCTGCTGAAAGACGCCGCCGTTTGCAAAAGGGGTTATGTCTGTATTGTGGAGACAACACCCATCGGATCACAGAGTGCAACATCCGTCCATCCCGGCTGATGGTGAGTGGTATTCGACCCAAATTTCCCCAGATGAAACCCCTTACCACTCATGCCCAACTGATCATTGGTGCTCACTCCCTATCAGTCACCGCCCTCCTGGACTCCGGCTCTGCGGGGAACTTTATCTCAGGACCCCTCTGCAAACAGCTCCAGCTCCAGACCATCGCCACTGAAACCTCCTATCAAGTCCAAACCATAACAGGTAAATCCCTGTCCCGCCGTCTTGTTAAACGCTGTGTTGGCCCACTACAATTACGAGTGGGAATACTACACATAGAAGAAATTAATCTCCTTATCCTTGAAGAATCTGGGGTTGATATCATCCTGGGCCTACCATGGTTCGTCCAACACAACCCAATCTTATCCTGGCACACAGGCGAAATATTAAAATGGGGTGACTGCTGTTTCCCGCGATGTTTCCCACAGATGCCTCAGCCTAAATCGGAGAATTCAACATGTCTGCCCATCTGTGCCACCACCATTGAAAGCCCTGTCGCCCTGCAGTCTGTAGACATTCCTGCGGAGTACCGGCAATTCAGTGACGTCTTCTGCCCACGGAGAGCATCCCAATTACCTCCACATCGGCCATGGGACTGTGCAATTGATCTGCTACCGGGTGAGTCAGTACCGAGAGGCCGGATTTACCCACTTTCACTTCCCGAACAGAAGGCCATGGAGGAGTATATTGAGGAGGCTTTACAGCAAGGTTACATCACTCCATCTACCTCCCCTGCTGCTTCCAGCTTCTTCTTTGTGGCCAAGAAGGATGGTGGTCTCCGACCCTATATCGACTATCGTAAGCTGAACGACATCACCATCAAGTATCGTTACCCTCTTCCTCTCGTCCCTGCAGCCTTGGAACAACTACGTGGCGCCACCATTTTCACCAAACTGGACCTCCGCAGCGCCTATAATCTCATTCGAATCCGAGAGGGGGACGAGTGGAAGACTGCTTTCGTCACGCCCACTGGGCATTATGAATATAGGGTTATGCCCTATGGGCTCGTCAACGCCCCCTCGGTCTTCCAAGGATTTATGAATGAGGTGCTCCGGGAGTACCTTCATCGTTTTGTCATCGTCTATATTGACGACATTCTGATTTACTCCCGGAGCCCGGCCGAACATCGCCGACACGTTGCGGAGGTCCTACAACAACTCCGGAAGTACCATCTCTACCTCAAGGCTGAGAAGTGTACCTTTCATCAAGCCAGCATTCAGTTCCTCGGATATCTCATCGATAGTGGTGGCGTCCGCATGGACGAGAGGAAGGTGGAGGCCATCTCCTCTTGGCCACAACCCACCACGATCAAGGAGCTCCAAAGATTCCTAGGTTTCTCAAACTTCTACCGACGTTTCATTGCCCATTACAGCACCATTACAAGCCCTCTCACAGACCTGCTCAAAGGTGGAACCAAGATCCTGGCGTGGAACGATAACGCCACGACTGCCTTCAGGAATCTAAAGGAAGCCTTCACGACCGCACCTCTCCTGGTCCATCCTGATCCCAATCTGCCTTTCGTTGTAGAAGTGGATGCATCCACGACAGGGGTAGGTGCGGTTTTGTCCCAGCAGCAGGGGACGCCTCCCAAACTCCATCCATGTGCCTTCTTCTCACGCAAACTCAGCCCGGCGGAGAAGAATTATGACATCGGGAACAGAGAGTTATTAGCCATCAAACTCGCCCTGGAGGAGTGGAGGCATTGGCTGGAGGGGGCCTTACATCCGTTTCTAGTGCTGACTGACCATAAAAATCTACAATATTTACGTGACGCCAAAAGGCTGAATCCTCGGCAAGCCAGATGGGCTCTCTTCTTCACTCGCTTCAATTTCAAAATCACCTACCACCCAGGATCCCGAAACTTAAAGGCAGATGCCTTATCCCGAATCCATACTCCTGATGAAGTCAACGACGAACCCGAGAACATTCTACCCACAGAGGTATTGGTTAATCCCATTCAGTGGTCCTCTCCACCAGCTGCCTCTGACACTCCTCCCGCCAATCCGCCGGGCTGTCCCCCAGTACACCAGTACATCCCTAGGACTCAACGAACACCTCTCATATTCTCCTCTCATACTTCCCTCGGTACTGGCCACCCAGGGGCCAACGCGACTCTCTCGCTGCTACAAGATCGCTTCTGGTGGCCCAACATGGCCAGGGACGTGCGAAGGTTCGTTCGGGGCTGTCCGGACTGTGCCATCTCCAAAAGCTCCCGTCATCTACCCGCCGGTAAACTCCTTCCACTTCCCACACCCAACCGCCCTTGGTCACATCTAGGAGTTGACTTCATCACGGATCTACCTCCCTCCGATAAATTCACCTGCATCTTTGTCATAGTGGATCGTTTCTCGAAATTCTGCCGCCTGATCCCTCTTCCTGGCCTACCCACAGCACTCCAAACGGCTGAACTACTTTTTAACCACGTATTTAGGTACTATGGCATTCCAGAAGACATTGTGTCCGACAGAGGACCTCAGTTCATTTCACGGGTTTGGAAAGCCTTCTTCGCACTCCTAGATGTGACCTTCAGTTTAACCTCTGGTTATCACCCACAGTCCAATGGACAGACCGAACGCAAGATCCAAGACATCGGCCGTTTCCTGAGAACCTTCTGCCATAGCCACCAGAACTCTTGGAACCAGTTTCTGGGCTGGGCCGAGTACGCCCAGAACTCCTTGCGCCAAGGCTCCACTGGACTCACACCTTTCCAATGCGTACTCGGCTACCAGCCCCCACTCTTTCCGTGGTCAGGAGATCCATCCGACGTTCCCGCAGTAGACCACTGGTTCCGAGAGAGCGAGAGAGTCTGGGACGCTGCGTACCACCAGTTACAGCAGGCAGTGCGCAGACAAAAGATCACCAGCGATGCTCGACGTTCGGTTGCTCCTACCTATCAGCCGGGACAAAAGGTATGGCTATCTACCCAGGACATCCGTCTGCGCCTGCCTAGCCGAAAATTAAGTCCCCGATTCGTTGGCCCCTTCACCGTTCTCGAGCAGATCAATCCAGTGACATATAAACTCCAGCTACCATCACAGTATAAGATACATCCCACGTTTCATGTCTCACTCCTCAAACCCTTCTCTCCTTCTGTCTCCCCAGAGCCTGGTCCGGTCGAGGAACCCCCTCTCCCACTCATCATCGACAAAGGAGCCATCTACAGGGTTCGAGAGATCCTGCATTCCCGGCGCCGTGGTGGTAAATTAGAATACCTGGTCGACTGGGAGGGGTACGGTCCTGAGGAACGATCATGGGTACCAAGAGAGGATGTACTTGATCCGACACTCCTAGAAGACTTCCATGCCTCTCATCCAGAACTTCCTGCTCCGCGAGGTCGGGGCAGACCACCACGACGCCGGGGTCGGCCCTCAGGAGCGGGCCGTGGAGAGGGGGGTACTGTAACAGCACGGCCAGGCTCTCCCCCCATTCAACTTCCACGATCAGCCTCACCTGCGTTCTGAACCACTCGCACCTGCACCTCATCACTGTCATCATCAGGAGCACTATAAAGACACTCACCAGATTCACCCCAGCGTCCGATCTCGTTGTTTCAATGTGGACTCCTCTCCTACGTCTCCAGAAGCCGATGAGTATACCTACCTTCAACTTACCTGTCTGTCTAACCTGTTGTTCTCCGTTCCGTCTGTCTCCCCTGTCTGCAGTCTCGCCACTGTTGGGGACTCATCTCGTCTGGCTCCGGCTATCCTCTCAAGTCTCGTCCAGTCATACCTGTGACGCAAAGGACATTATCAGTTCAGTCGTCAGATCCCCGGGCATCCAACCTCAAGTTCACCTCTCAGCACGATCTCCAGCACATTCACTGTAAATAAAGGCACATTGTTATCACTTACCTCCGTGTCCGCCTGCTTCCATAACAATAGTACCATCATACATAGTACCATAGCATGATCTGTGAAACTCATAGAAAAAATTGAACAACTATTAATAATATTAAGATTATGTTCAAAGACATACAACATATCTAGTCTGGCAAAAGGTATCACATTGTCTCTTGTATGAACCCAGGTATATTGTCTTTCATTACCATTTAATTGTCTCCAGATATCACACAAATCATACTTATTAATTATGTGAGTGAGACGTTTCCTAGAAGGCATATGAGGTTCCATATGATTTCTGTCCAAAGCAAGCTCAGTACAGTTAAAATCACCAGCTAAAAATAAAAACTCCTCAGAAGAACAATTCTGAAAAGTACAACATAAAGTATCTAAAAACAACATCCTTTCGACTCTAGATGTTGGGGCATAAACACACATAAAAACAAAAGTATAATTCTCAAACACAGCTCTCACTTTTAAGAGCCTGCTTTTAACAATTTCCTCATAATCATAAGAAATTGGACTGAAACTTTTCGTGAACAAAATGGCAACCCCTGCACTTGTTGAAGTATTATGACTCAATATAGAGATGCCTTCAAACTCTCTTTCCCATTCAGTGGCATTTTGTCTATCACTGTGTGTTCCTTGCAGAAAAATTACATCAATGTTTTTCTGCTTAATTATCTCCTTTAACAATGCTCTTTTTCTAATATTCCTGGTACCATTTACATTCAAGGTAGCCAGGCATGTATCACTCATAAGTAGAAACAAAAATAAAAACAAACCTAAAAGGTACACTTCTTTATTAATAAAGGAACCCTCTGCCATTAAGCTTCTTGTCTTTTCAACAAACTGTTTGACATCAGGGAAATAATCCCGAACATTAACACCTCTCTTATTTTTTGTCACTCTAAGAAACAACTTTATTTCATCACCATCATAACTACGAGCAGAAAAATCTCTCTGAGAGAGTGCCACTCTAGAATCAAAATCACTGTCACTTTCTGTCTCATGGTCCTCACTAAGTTGTGAGTCATTTTTTAGGGGTGATTTTATTTCATGATACTTATCCTTATTTTTTCTTTTTTGAGGCACTTTAAACAAATTCTGTCCTGCTTCCTCATCAACACAATCCATCTCGCAAACACTACAGGCTGAACAGTGTTTGTTAAAGTGCATTCCTAACAGAACTCATCTAATCTACAACAATGACAAACCATGGTTCACTGCAAAACTCAGACAGCTCCGTCAGGGCAAAGAAGATGCTTACAGAAAGGGGGATAAAGTCTTGTACAAACAGGCCAAATACACACTGGAAAAGGAGATCAGAGTGGCAAAGAGGAATTATTCTGACAAGCTCAGGAAAAAAATTATCTTCCAGTGATCCTGCTTCAGTGTGGAAAGGAATGAAGGATATCACCAGTTACAAGACACCATCCCCCAGCACTCTGGAGAATCAACACCTGGCAGATGACTTGAACAACTTTTATTGTCGTTTTGAAAAATCACCCCACACACGCCCTGAACACCTCTCCACACAACCATTCACACCTCCAGCAACCCCTCTCTCCCACCTTCAAATCAGCGAAGAAGATGTGAGCCAGGTCTTCAGGAAGAACAAAAGACGGAAAGCACCAGGCCCAGACGGTGTGTAACCAGCTTGCCTAAAAACCTGTGCTGATCAGCTTCACACAGATCTTCAACAGATCACTGGAGCTGTGCAAAGTCCCCTCATGCTTCAAACGCTCCACCATCATCCCCGTCCCAAAGAAACCCAAAATTATTGGACTTAATGACTACAGACCTGTGGCCCTAACGTCTGTAGCCATGAAATCATTTGAAAGACTGGTTTTGGCTTATCTGAAGGACATCACTGGACCCTTACTGGACCCCCTGCAGTTTGCCTACAGAGCAAACAGGTCTGTGGATGATGCAGTCAACATGGGACTGCACTTCATCCTGCAGCATCTGGACAGACCAGGGACTTATGTGAGGATCCTGTTTGTGGACTTCAGCTCCGCTTTTAACACCATCATCACGGAAACCCTTCAAAATAAACTAACCCAGCTCTTCGTCCCCACCTCCGTCTGCCAGTGGATCAACAGCTTCCTGACAGACAGACAGCAGCTAGTAAAGCTTGATAAATTCACATCCAGCACTCGTACCATCAGCACTGGAGCTCCTCAGGGCTGCGTTCTCTCCCCACTGCTCTTCTCCCTCTACACCAACGACTGCACCTCTAAAGACCCCTCTGTCAAGTTAAACTATTTTCCTTGAAGTTCATACACAGGTATCAAAGAAAAATGATGCACAAAAAAATATAACAGTTGTTTGGCAAAAGTGACCAAATATTTATTTATTTATTTTATTGTATTTTTTTTCTTAATTTTGTTAAATGTTTTGCCTCAAATGTGTGTGAACATATAAACATGTCTCTTGCTCTCTCTATATATATAATGTTCGTTTGTAAGTGTGTTTACAAGTGTGTAGTAGATAGAGTCAGAGTTCAAAAATCATTATACAGTATTTGTATACTGCCCTAAAAGACCTAAACTCGCTAGAGTGTGAAACAGAGAAAAACGACTTAAGAGTTTTATTTGTCCAGCCAAATTAATTATAGGTAGGACACTGGAAATTTGGCAATTAGATGTTTTAGTAATAGTTAAAATTTTGAGCTTGATTTTCACCCCTATTTTGAAGTTACTGTTCTCTGCCTTTGCATTGTCTGCAAAACGCGAGCAGTCACACCAAGGCAAAAAAACAGTGACTTTCAATATTATCAGTATTTGGTTGCTGATCACTATTTACAGAATCGTTACAGTACCTGTATAAAATCTAGTGAGCATCTCATAAAGGCTATTGCATATTAGGGATGCAGCGATTAACCAGTTCCGCGATTAACCGCGCTTTAAAACGTCATGGTTAATTAATCGTAAATGTTCCACAAAACCGAATGTTTCTGTTGCGCAGAACTGAACTGTTGCAGCTTGTGCAAAATGAAAAAGTCACACTAGTGGTGCACCATCTTAAAATTACGTGCTTATCAAAGACTCGAAGGCTACTACACGCATTAGATTAGTGACAAAGGGACTAAACAGCAAAGCTTTATTTCCACCAGAGAAATGCCTGTCGATAGTGTGGGACCATTTTGGGTACACCAAGAATGACCAGGGTGTCATTTAAATATTGCCGTAAAAAAACTAATGCTAAAGAGCGAATACATAAGGGATAATGCACGGCTAGCTGTACACTGAATGATTTTAATGCACGACATGAAGGCAAGAACCACCTGACGCGAAGCTACAGCTCGTTAGCTCAGCATTCTGCCCGCTTCAGATCAGAAAGAGATTAAATAGTGCGGTAAGATCACATTTATTTGAATTAATTAATTATATTTAGCTACTTTAATTAATTATTCGAGAGAGAAGGAGAGAGAAGTGACAGTTGCCTGTGTGAATTAGCCTACCTGTGTCTGTGTCTCTCCAGTAGGCATTTCATTTATTTAATTAATAAAAGTCACGGGGCAGCGTTCTCAAGACGTTTGTGTCCTCCTGAATGAATCTCCGATCTCACAAACCAAAACAATAGACATGATTTTCTCAGGCTACATGTAAAATCATATGAATTATTATAAAGATTATTAAAATGAATACGTATGGATGACAGTTGATTACAATAATATTTCATTTTATTTCCATCATTAGTAACAGTTTCCCCTGTGGGATAAATAAAGTTAATATTAGTTGTATATTAATAATACTTAATTATACTTAATTAATAATTTATTTACTATCCCTGTTGTAGTATTATTCATAAGTAAAAACCAACAAGATTTTTTTTTCACCATGTTTCCAAATTCTCTACCCCAGGTCCAAAAGAAACTGAAAACATTAAATACTTTTGTGATCTATTTTCATTTATTATTTTCAAAAGAGAAATACTCTCATGGATGTTTACAGAGCAGCGGTCACCTTTTTTAATTCTAATGGGAGAGATGGACTTTTGTTTGTTGTTTGTTTATTATTATTTGTGCTGTATTGTTGGTTACTGTGTTATTTGTTTCAAAAGCCAGTAATAAATAACACTTTAAAATCTAAAGAATGTTCATGTGATTTTATACATTATTAAATGTTAGGAAATGAATAAATGCATAATAATCGTCATAATCGTAAAACCGTGATTATTCATCAGACAATAATCGTACCAGCAAAATCTATAATCGTTGCATCCCTATTGCATATAGAAATGTGACTGTATTAATAGTTTTTTTGTTTGTTTTGTTTTTACCGTAACAAGCAGACTAAAAGTTAAACATGTGAGTGGATAACGTTTTGCAACCAATTTATTTGCTATGCTCAGTAATGTTAAAGAATGCTAGACATTGCTTGTGGATTAAACAACTCGCGGCGTTTATCGTCATGAATTGATTTTATCGGGTTGCAAGGTAGGATATGGATTTAATTGTGAACTGTTGTACTGATTTTACGGTTAATCATGCTACGGCATTCTAGTCCACATGCTTCAATTATAAGCGATATCTTAAAAATATCTTTAAAGGTTATTCACGATTATGTATCTGCCAAGGTATTTAATCTTAACAGTGCTTTGGTATATGGAGCTGTTTGGTAGATCATGATTTATCTTACTTGTTTGTCTAATAAAGTGCTTTAGATCAGATGTATGAAAGAATAGGCTACACGTTATACCGTAATTAAAACGCAGCAGTCTTTAATGGTCTGTAAAACAAAGAGGGAACACCTTATAACTCCAAGCCGGCATCGAAGTTACTGTCTTTTGCCTTTGCACGCCAGTATATATAGACACTGAACACAATTATAAACGCAACACTTTTGTTTTTGCCCCCATTTTTCATGAGCTGAACTCAAAGATCTAAGACTTTTTCTATGTACACAAAAGGCCTATTTCTCTCAAATATTGTTCACAAATCTGTCTAAATCTGTGTTAGTGAGCGCTTCTCCTTTGCCGAGATAATCCATCCACCTCACAGGTGTGGCATATCAAGATGCTGATTAGACAGCATGATTATTGCACAGCTGTGCCTTAGGCTAGCCACAATAAAAGGCCACTCTAAAATGTTTTATCACACAGCACAATGCCACAGATGTTACAAGTTTTGAGGGAGTGTGCAATTGGCATGCTGACTGCAGGGATGTCTACCAGAGCTGTTGCCTGTGAATTGAATGTTAATTTATCTACCATAAGTGGTCTCCAAAGGCATTTCAGAGAATTTGGCAGTACATCCAACCAGCCTCACAACCGCAGACAACGTGTAATCAAACCAGCCCAGGACCTCCACATCCAGCATCTTCACCTCCAAGATGGTCTGAGACCAGCCACCCGGACAGCTGCTTCAACAATCGGTTTGAATAATCAAAGAATATTTGCACAAACTGTCAGAAACTGTCTCAGGGAAGCTCATCTGCATGCTCGTCGTCCTCATCGGGATCTCGACCTGACTGCAGTTCGTTGTCGTAACCAACTTGAGTGGGCAAATGCTCACATTCGATGGCGTCTGGCACTTTGGAGAGGTGTTCTCTTCATGGATGAATCCCGGTTTTCACTGTACTGGGTGAGCGGTTTGCTGATGTCAACGTTGTGCATCGAGTGGTCCATGGTGGCAGTGGGGTTATGGTATGGGCAGGCGTATGTTATGGACAATGACCACAGGTGCATTTTATTGATGGCATTTTGAATGCACAGAGATACCGTGACAAGATCCTGAGGCCCATTATTGTGCCATTCATCCACGAACATCACCTCATGTTGCAGCATGATAATGCACGGCCCCATGTTGCAAGGATCTGTACACAATTCCTGGAAGCTGAAAACATCCCAGTTCTTGCATGGCCAGCATACTCGCCGAACATGTCACCCATTGAGCATGTTTGGGATGCTCTGGATCGGCGTATATGACAGAGTGTTCCAGTTCCTGCCAATATCCATCAACTTCGCACAGCCATTGAAGAGGAGTGGACCAACATTCCACAGGCCACAATCAACAACCTGATCAACTCTACGCGAAAGAGATGTGTTGCACTGTGTGAGGCAAATGGTGGTCACACCAGATACTGACTGGTTTTCGGACCCCCCCAATACAGTAAAACTGCACATTTTAGAGTGGCCTTTTATTTTGGCCAGCCTATTGTTCTTGAATTCTTGAGATCGCGGCATGATGTGTTGCTCTTCAAGCATTCTTCACTATGTCAGACAGGTTCTATTTAAGTGACTTCTTGATTCAACAGGTTTGACAGTAAACACGCTTGGGTTTTGCTAGTGAAATTTAACGCTGCTTTCTAAAATAATGTGTTTAATTACAATTCTTTCATGATTTAACAGGAGGAGGCAATTCATTTTTCATGTAGGGCCTTTTTTACCTTAATAAATTAAATCATCATTTAAAAATGGCATTTTGTATTTACCTGCATTATTTTTGTGTAATATTAAAATTTGTTTGATGACCTGAATCTTTTAAGAGACAAATATGCAAAAAATTTAAAAAACAGGAAGGGGGCAAAAACCTTTTCACAGCACTTTATATATATATACTGTGTGTGTGTGTGTATGTTCATTTTGCAATTCTCAAATTTGACCCTTGTTTGTTACTTTATAAAATATACTTCACCATAATTTACATATTCAGTGAAGACAGAGTTTCACAAACATGTCATGTTTGTGTGATGGTGTGATCTGTATGTGTTCCTCTCTTCTCAATGTGATGATGCATTTGTCTACAGTGTTAACTGGCACATTAGAAGTTAGCATCAGCTTTAACAATTAATGAATGTTAATGTTTAATTATGCTAATTGCATTTGACATGAGATTAAAGGGTGAGACAGCACAGCTGGGTGAGACAGCAGAGTTGAAAACATGTTAAGTAGCATGTAAAAAAAAAAAAAAAAAAGTACAATATCTCCAAGTCAAGGAAAAAAAACAAAAACAAATCAGGAGCTAATCACACAGACTGTATCTCAATAACTATGGGTTATATGTTTTTTCAGGTCAAAAGACCTGTAAAATAAATGTCTGATTATTTTATTTGTTTTCCTCCCTAGCAGGGCAAATTTATCTAAAATATATATTTTTTTTTTGTGAATTATGTGTTTCAAAGTAAAATACTTACAAAATAATATATATGAAATATTTTATAAATTTTGCTAAGTTCATATAAAGTTTAAGGTTTGTGTCAGCAGAAACTGAAATTGAAAAAAAAAAAAAACTACCCAATACATATTCACTACTAATATACAGTGGGGAAAAAAATTAAAATAAATTGATCCCCTGCTGATTTTGTACGTTTGCCCACTGACAAAGAAATTATCAGTCTATCATTTTAATTGTAGGCTCATTTGAACATTGAGAGACAGAATAACTACAAAAAATCCAGAACAACGCATTTCAAAAAAGTTCTTAAAGGGAGTGCTCCTAATCTGAGTTTGTTACCTGTGGAAAAGACACCTGTCCACAGAAGCAATCAATCAATCAGATTCCAAACTCTCCACAATGGCCAAGACCAAAGAACTGTCCAAGGATGTCAGGGACAAGATTGTAGACCTACACAAGGCTGGAATGGACAACAAGACCATCGCCAAGCAGCTTGGTGAGAAGGTGACAACAGTTGGTGCGATTATTCGCAAATGGAAGAAACAGAAAATAACTGTCAATCTCCCTCGGTCTGGGGCTCCGTTCAAGATCTCACCTCCTGGCGTTTCAATTATTATGAAAACGGTGAGAAATCAGCCCAGAACTACACGGAAGGATATTGTCAATGATCTCAAGGCAGCTGGGACCATAGTCACCAAGAAAACAATTGGTAACACACTACGCCATGAAGCACTGAAATCCTGCAAGGTCCCTCTGCTCAAGAAAGCACATGTACAGGCCCGCTGAAGTTTGCCAATGATTCAGAGGAGAACTGGGTGAAAAAGTTGTGATCAGATGATCAGATCAACTCAACTCGCCGTGTTTGGAGGAAAAGGAATGCTGCCTATGACCCCAAGAACACCATCCCCACCGTCAAACATGTAGGTGGAAACATTATGCTTTGGGGGTGTTTTTCTGCTGAGGGGACAGGACAACTGCACCGCATCAAAGGGACGATGGACGGGGCCATGTACCGTCAAGGCCAAGGTATTGAAAATGGGTCGTGGATAGGTATTCCAGGATAAAAATGACCCAAAACACACGGCCAAGGCAACAAAGGAGTGGCTCAAGAAGAAGCACATTAAGGTCCTGGAGTGTCCTAGCAAGTCTCCATACCTTAATCCCATAGAAAATATGTGGAGGGAGCTGAAAGTTCGAGTTGCCAAACGTCAGCCTCGAAACCTTAATGACTTGGAGAGGATCTACAAAGAGAAGTGGGACAAAATCCCTCCTGAGATGTGTGCAAACCTGGTGGCCAACTACAAGAAACGTCTGACCTCTGTGATTGCCAACAAGGGTTTTGCCACCAAGTACTAAGTCATGTTATGCGAAGGGGTCAAATACTTATTTGACTCATTAAAATGCAAATCAATGTATAACTGTTTTTTAAAATGCGTTTTTTTCTGGATTTTCTTTGTTGTCATTCTGTCTCTCACTGTACAAATAAACCTACCATTAAAATTATAGACTGATTATTTCTTTGTCAGTGGGCAAACGTACAAAATCAGCAGGGGATCGAATAATTTTTCCCCCACTCTATATCATACATTTCCTTGCACTTTGACCACTTCCTATTTACTGAAACCAGGACTAATCGACACCTTAATTTCTTTTCTCAGAAGTGTCAGTGTTTATGATGGTTATAGCCTATCACATACTCTGAGCAATCACTCAGATCACTTCATAATAACACGTACACGGACAGTTATTTTCCACCTTGCCTTACATGAACAGCTTCACAAACAATTTCAGGAATTCAGTATTGTACTGAATGTATAATCTAAAAAGAAAGTGTCACTTTCTTAAATAGAGTTTAACACAATATACAGTTAGAATAAAAGCATGGATGTTTACACATGTTACTTTTCATCAAGCAGGTCAAAATGTAATATGTTTGACATTCTCAGGCTGTTAAAAGGACATAATTACAACTAACATTGATTTAAATCTGCAGTGTGCTCTATTAAAATCATGCTAAAAGAACTACTTGAGGCGATGTCTGTTTTTATTAAAGGTTTCATTTCAGATCAAAGAGCATCCTTGATAATGTCACACCAGCCAACGCGAGTCAAGTCAAGACTTTATTTGCCACTCCTAAAAGTAAACACAAAAAAACAGAGTGCATTTTACACTTTCCGAGAACAAAAGCAGATCCTAAAAATGCGCGTTCATGCACATCGAAATGAAAAAGAGGGGAGAGTTCACCTGACATGCTGCATGCACACCGTCAGACACAAGCAGCCACGAATAAGCCATTAAATATATGTAAATGAAGAGTGTTGGCAGAGAGCTAGCACATAATAGCACGCACAAGGGACAAATGGAGAAATGGATCCTGGGTAGTGATTAATTTATCTGATGATGCCTCTAGTGAGGAATTTTAGGTCACAAATGAAGTGACAAGATGACAAATTACCATTTTAAGGAATTTACTGGGAATTGTTAAGGAACAATTGTCAGGTAGTTTGTGGCAGGCAGACAGAATGGTAGAAATATAGTTTTTCCCTATCTGAGATCTGCATTATTAATTATCTTATATTAAGATTGTTCTCCACAGTGCTTGTTTGATTGGCTGTAATGCATGGAGTACCTCAGTCTAAATTGTAAATTAATTTAGCGGAGATTCAGCACAATTAAATTGGTAGACGACGGGGTGTAAAGACAGAGAGAGAGGGAGAGAAACAAAGTGTCTGTTGTTGCACTGAATCACCGGTCCATGTCCGACCTGCTGTGCTTTTATTTGAATGTTTACCATTTGTTTAAATTCACAAATTAAGTAGGAATTAAGGAAATGTCTTGGACTCCTTTTGGCTCTTTAAAAGTGTTATTTGTCCCTAAAACTAAAACTACCATTTTTGAAAACCATATAAATGACAAGTAGTTATGGTGACTACATGGGCATAACAATATATATATACAGTAGCTCACAGAAGTGAGTACACCCCTCACATTTTTGTTAATATTGTATTCTATCTTTTTACGTGACAACACTGAAGAAATGACACTTTGCTACTATGTAATGTAGTGAGTGTGCAGCTTGTATAACAGTGTAAATTTGCTGTCCCCTCAAAATAACTCAATACACAGCCATTAAGGTCTAAACCGCTGGCCACAAAAGTGAGTACACCCCTAAGTGAAAATGTCCAAATCGGGCTCAAAGTGTCAATATTTTGTGTTACCACCATTATTTTCCAGCACTGCCTTAACCCTCTTGGGCATGGAGTTCACCGGAGCTTCACAGGTTGCCACTGGAGTCCTCCTCCACTCCTCCATGACGACATCACAGAGCTGGTGGATGTTAGAGACCTTGCGCTCCTCCACCTTCCGTTTGAGGATGCCCCACAGATGCTCAATAGGGTTTAGGTCTGGAGACATGCTTGGCCAGTCCATCGCCTTTACCCTCATCTTCTTTAGCAAGGCAGTGGTCATCCTGGAGGTGTGTTTGGGGCCGTTATCATGTTGGAATACTGCCCTGCGGCCCAGTCTCTGCTTCAGTATGTCACAGTACATGTTGGCATTCATGGTTCCCTCAATGAACTGTAGCTCCCCAGTGCCGGCAGCACTCATGCAGCCCCAGACCATAACACTCCCACCACCATGCTTGACTGTAGGCAAGACACACTTGTCTTTGTACTCCTCACCTGGTTGCCACCACACATGCTTGACACCATCTGAACCAAATAGGTTTATCTTGGTCTCATCAGACCACAGGACATGGTTCCAGTAATCCATGTCCTTAGTCTGCTTGTCTTCAGCAAACTGTTTGTGGGCTTTCTTGTGCATCATCTTTAGAAGAGGCTTCATTATGGGTCGACAGCCATGCAGACCAATTTAATGCAGTGTGGTCTGGGCACTGACAGGTTGAGTGGAACCTGTCCTGTTAAACCGCTGTATGGTCTTGGCCACAGTGCTGCAGCTCTGTTTCAGGGTCTTGGCAATCTTCTTATAGCCTGCTCCCCATTCACACCTGAAACCTTGTAACACTAACGAGGGGATATTTTGAGGGGATAGCAAATTTACACTCAAACAAGCTGTACACTCACTACTTTACATTACAGCAAAGTGTAATTTCTTCAGTGTTGTCACATGAAAAGATATAATAAAACATTTACAAAAAATGTGAGGGGTGTACTCACTTCTGTGAGATACTGTGTATATATTGTGGCGGGAGGAGCCAACGACAGACACAGTGGGCGTGGCGTCAAGCCTCGGAGAGGTTTTTATTAAACAATATATTAAAATAAAGTGTCCAAAGGGGGAAAAGTGTCCAAAATAAACAGGGATCTGGTGTCCTCGTCGTGCTGCAGGGCTGTGTAGGAGGGCAGTGTTCAGGAGGGAAGGGTCCAGGGAAGGGGCGGAGTCCGGTGGCCGCACGCGCTCCCCTCTCGGGGCCGGGAGCGAGTGGCGGCGACGTCTCTTGCGCGGCTTTGTCCATCTTCGGAAATCCCGGCGCTTCTGGGGGATTCGGCGGCCCGGCATCCTGGCCCGTCAGCCGCCTAACGGGTGCGGCAGTCCTCCTCGACGCTCCCTTCCTGGACCCACGAGGACACCAGCGTGCATGCACGGGGGAGAGACCGGTCTCCCGAGGAGAGGCGCGCTCGGCGTTTAAACGGCGGCGGTGATGAGGCTCTATTCACGTCAGGTGCGCCTCATCACACGCCGCCAGCCCTGGCTGTTTCAGCGCCCCTCCTCTCTCACACACCCACTCCCGTCGGGAGCCTGGTGAAGGGCGGCGAATACGGGACGGGGTGGTGATGATAGACAGGGGGGAGGCAGCAGACTCGTCACAATATATATATATAGATAGATAGATAGATAGATAGATAGATAGATAGATAGATAGATAGATAGATAGATAGATAGATAGATAGATAGATAGATAGATAGATATTGTGGCAGATAAACCACAATAAACAATTAACCAATCATTTCATCACAATTTCACCATCCAGTTAGGCACATCAACCATAACTCCTTCAAAAACAGCCAGAAACCTTGGAGTCATGATTGATGATCAGCTGACTTTCTCAGACCACATTGCTAAAACTGCCCGGTCCTGCAAATTTGCTTTATTCAACATCAAGAAGATCAGGCCCTTACTTTTGGAACATGTTTCACAACTTCTTGTCCTGTCCAGGCTGGACTATTCCAATGCTCTCTTGGCAGGCCTTCCAGCCAGTTCTATTAAACCTTTACAATTAATTTTTAATTAGCCAAAAAAATGCATGTTACACCTCAGTCATTCTTGAGAAGTGGGACAAAACAGGCTGCAAAATTGAAAAAAATAAAACTTTGTACTCAGACAAATGAAACTACATTTATGTATCTTATATGTACTAAGCTACTGAGCTATGCTTTGATGCAACCTCCCAACTTTCCTCTTTTTTAAACAAAATTTGTTTTTTTTACCTTGGACTGTGTAATATAATTTCAACGTTATCTTTAACAGCATTCAAGATGTTTTTAACATTTCAAAACACATTCTCATGTTAGCAAACAGATTACACTTTCACATGCGACCAACAATTCCACAACAAATATAAAATATTATAATTAAATATTATCAAAATAGTCATCTGACGGAGGTGACAGAACTGACGGAGTTGACGCATCTGACGGTGGTGACGAAAACCTGAATTTGTAGTATTTTTAACTATCAAATACATTGAATCAAACAATTACTGTGTTAAAACAACCACAGCAGGCAGTGTGTATGTTATTGTTTATAAAGCTATTATTCAAGAGTCACATAGTATTTTGATATATTATTGGAACACAAAATCTTGATGTGGTGACATCTGACGGTGTTGACACATTTGGCATTTCTTTCACAAAACAAATGGAGTTCATGTAGTAGCCATTTTATTTTTTCTGTTGATACTAGATGCTAATTTAACCTGCTTCAGGAGAATAAAATGATCTAAATATTTCAAATAATTTCCTCAGAAATTGGAAGATGGTGTTGACGTATCATGGTTGTGACACATGAAATATTAACATTAGGATTTCAAATATTCTAAAACTATAAAACTGACCAGAGTCTGTCTGACAGTGATGTAGTCTGCAGAGGAGGACTGTGGCAAGGGGTCCTTTAGAGTGACAGCTGCCCCTGATATTCATTGATTTTATTACATTTGAATGAATGTCTGACGGTGTTGACAAAAAGTGGGGACAAAACTTTAAAACCTTATGAAACATGCATGTGTCACTGAAAAACAACCTTGCGTTGATATGAGATATTATTAAGTGTTGGTTTTGATAAAACAAGCTCTTTTTTATCGTTAAAAACATTTTTATCCATTTTATAGCATATGAATGATTGAACCCTTCTCTGTGGACACACTGTTTTAGATGTAGTGAGAAGACAATAAGTGTCATAGATTTCACATAATAATGATAAAATTAAATTGAAGGGGGTAATTGTGTTAAATAGATTCTATGATCAATCCCCATAACATTTACAATTGAAAATATTTTTAATTTTTAAACCTGATAGCAAGGCATTAATGTGTGCCTTCAAAAACACCACTGGCTCTGCACCCGCCTTTTACCTACATTTACATTTATTCATTTATCTGACGCTTTTATCCAAAGCGACTTACAATTGCTATATATGTCAGAGGTCGCACGCCTCTGGAGCAACTAGGGGTTAAGTGTCTTGCTCAGGGACACATTGGTGTCTCACAGTGGATTCGAACCCGGGTCTCTCACACCAAAGGCATGTGTCTTATCCACTGCGCCATCACCACCTAAATTAATTTCTTCAGACTTATGTGCCCTCTAGAAGCTTGCGTTCTGCAAGTGAACGTTGCTTTATTGTACCATCCCAAAGAGGCACGAAATCACTTTCACGGACTTTTAAATTAAATGTTCCCTCCTGGTGGAATGACCTGCCCAACTCAATCCAAGCAGCTGAGTCCTTAGACATCTTCAAGAATCGGCTAAAAACACATCTCTTCCATCTTTATTTGACAGTCTAACTCTAGCACTCTCTATTCTAAATATATTCTTAAAAAAAACTTGTTCTTTTTAGACTTGCACTCTATTCATTTACTAACTGCTTGTTTTCCTTAAAAAACAAACAAATAAATAAACAAACAAAAACTAACACTAGCATTTCTAATCTTTTTGTAATCTATTTATTTTATTATTTATTATAAAATTAACAAAATAAAAAAGTCCTCTAACACTAGCTTGCTCTATTCTTTTTCTATTATATCTGTTTTGTTATTTTTTATTATATATAAAAAACAAAACCTTACTACGTTTACTGCATTAAGCTAACTGAGACTTGTTATAGCACTTGCATATCATTGCTCTTTTGTTGATTTTCATTGCTTCCATTTATCCAAAGTGACTTACAAATGAGGACAAAGCGTCTGCTAAATGACTAAATGTAAATGTAAATAGAATAGAATGTAAATAGGAACTGTTATATCTCAAAATGCTTAAAAAAGTCTAGAGCCTTGGCACTAAAGATGGTGATTTACGTCATGCACTGCTCAAACACTGTTAAAACTGTGTAGGTATATCTGAGTAATTTTACTGTTAGAATTAAGACAATAAATTAAGCACATCACTGCACCAATGATTGGGCTGGAAAACACAGGCAATCAGATTTACAAAGCCCATCACCAACAGATAGGACACTCATTGCCTATACTAATACATTCCAGAGGGACCCACACCAAAATTGGATTCCCCCTCCAAAAGTTGACAAATCCTCACAATGATCCATTTCTCTGTCTGCCTGCACTCTCCTCCCAGACTCAGAAACTAAACTGATTTATTGATTATTTAATGAGGTTTTTAATCACATGTCAAGAAGTCAGAGGCAGTACTCTCTAGAAATACATCAAAGCTTCCTCTCTGAGCATGATTTAAAGAGTTTCATTTTAAAAAGCTGCACTCTACTAATCTAAGAGCTGAATATTGAATACAGAAGAATGGCAGAATGATAGAGCAAAATCTCACTGGAAAGAAAGCAAAAATATTAACATTAAGATGTCTTTAATATCTCAGTTGTTTCTCTTGGACAACAATGAGATTAGATCAAACTGAGACTCACTAAATGGTGAAATGTGTAATTTTCTCAATGGTAAAACTAAATGTTATGGCTTTATATACACAACTACAATTAACTCGATTGATGAATAAATGTAAACACTTGGGCTCTGTGCTCACTTGGAAGGAGTGTTCAGTAAACCTGCTTGAAAAAAATATTAATTTGATGTTACAAATGAATATGATCTTCATTGTATACAAGGGCCTCATGCACCAATCTGTGAAAGCGGGCAGCTATGGAACTAGTACTGAAGTCATGCTGTGCAGACCTCTACAATCAATCAATCAATCAATCAATACTTCAAATCTTAACATATCGATTTATTTAAATTCAGATAAACTATATTTTATTTTAGTTCAGAACATAATCGGTACAATACTTACGCTGTTTACACATTTACACATAATTATCTAACCTCTGAGGTTGCCATTGAGGGACAGGCTTTGGCCTAATCTCTGGTTCATATGAGGTACAGTTCACATGGTGCGAGCCTTCATGAATTTGCTGTCATTAATAACTCTCATATATGTGGCAGGTTTAGTTTCTTAATCTTTTCGTAATGTTTGGGTATATCCCCGATGGTAAGACACTCCCACTGGTGCTGTTGCGTAGTATCATTGAGCACACCTGTGTGGCTCATTGATTGAAGCTGATTGATCTACGTTGTTTTAAAAGATCTTGGGTAAAGCTTGTGTGTGTGTGACTTCTCTATCGTGTCTTCATACTCTGGTCAATTATAGCCTTGGTCGATCCCGGCCTTGGTGAGTTGTCGCCTGTTTTATAGTTTGTTTCATAAGCCATCACTGTCTAAAGATGTTTACCATTAGGAGTGGGTGCGTGGAGTGGCAAGCGCAGTTCATGTAGAGTCTGCTGTAGCTTAGGAATTTCTTCTCGGAGGTAAGAAGTTTATTTTGGGTTTTAGAAGGGGGAATTCATTATTAAAATTTAAATGTTTTTTATTTGTGTTTTAGGTGTGGCCTGAGAACGCTAGCTGTTGTTTTCTTATCCCTGTATTCATGACCGCTGTTCGTACCAGATTCATTTAATGTGGTTTTTAGTTGGTGTTTTACGTATATGAAGCATTGTGCTCCACCGAGGTTCCATAAGATTATTTTGCTTAAGTGATTTGTGTGATGTGAGGAAATTCTGGATATGTTTGTCTTTTTTTTATGTAAGTTTATTTATTAAAGTAATCTGTGTATCCTGTTTAGCTAGTTAGCCTTTTTAAACATTATACATATAAATACCCACCGGTGAATGCCGGTTGAGCCGTAATACTGAAGCTTAACAGAAGGGGAGTGTGTATATTTGTTGTGGTTTTCTTTGTCACTTGCTTTATGAATTTGTAGACACCGTTTTGCTGTGGGGTTTGTCCCTTCTGTGACCGCAGGTTCTGTTATGGTCTCTTTTTAACTGTGGGTATTTAAATGGTAAACTGTTGATGAGACTTTTTAAATTTGAATAATCTCTTTGATTTGTGATTCATCCCTTGGTGTGAAATAAACGTGTTATTTTTGGTAAGTCACGTCTCTGTCTTTGATCCAACCCGAACCAGCAGGGTCCTTCATATTGTTGTAACTTTTGGGTTTCATATTTTTTGGGGTAACTGTTTATTTTATTCTTTTCCTGGGTGCTAACCTAGGTGGCGTAGTCGGGTTTCTTCTTAATATTCTCAGCCAAGGGTTACAATCTTGGCGTAGTTGGCAAGATTTCTTTGTTGGTGTAAAGCAGAGACATGGCTCCAGTTATTTATTTTTTTCTTTGTGAATTTTGTTCGTTTGATTCTGAAAACAACAGCTAGCGTGAGTATATTTTGCTCTGTACTTTCCTCTGTTTTATTTGTTCTGTCTTAGACTGTCATTATGGAGGATGAGATGCAGCAATTGCGTGACCTGGTGGCTCAGCTTAAGGCCGATAACGAACGCCTGCAGCAAGAACGACCAGAGGTTCAGGCAAGTCCTAGGGTCGTGCCCTCTGAGTTTCATGAGAGAGGGGCTGTGTTTGATATGAGCCACCGGTCTTCCTCTAGTGGTAATGCAGTAGTGACCGAAAGGTTGATTTATGTTCCAAGAGAGAGGAAATGTCCTGTTTTTAGAGGCCGCACCGGAATTTCTTTGCCTGACTGGTTAGAAGAAGTGAAGACTAGTATGCGTGCACGTCACCTAGCCAATGCTGATAAAGCGCACTTCCTGTATGATCACTTGGAAGGGGAGGCTAGGGAGGAAATAAGATATAGACCACTGGAAGATCGGGAAGATCCTGAGAAAGTCATTCAAATATTGACCGAGTTGTATGGGTGTCCAGATTCATACATTGTTCTGCAGGAGAATTTCTTTTCACGGCGACAACAAGAGGGGGAAACATTGCAAGAGTTTTCACATGCCCTCCTTGGTTTAATGTCAAAGGTAATTAAAAGTGCTCCAAATGGTATGTTCAATTCTGAGATTCTTTTGCGTGACCAATTTGTGGAGTATGTCTTGGATTCTGCTCTTCGTAGGGAATTGAAACGGTTTGTACGCCAACGCCCTGGGGCGACATTACTTGATGTTAGAGGGGAAGCCATTAGATGCGAGCAGGAGGGTAAGGTGAGAACTGTTAGGGATAGAAGTTTTTCTACCTCTTCTACTGATGGGTTGCAGTATGGGGTTTACGGGTCTACATCAACTAAGGCAGGTTCTGAATTAGCTGAGCTGAAGGAAATGCTTAAAAAGCAGCAGGAACAGCTTGATCCGCTCACCCGTAAGGTGACTTTACTGCACAATGCACCTAGGAGGTTTCAGGCTACTACCAGTGCTGCTCACAGGGATTCAGTTATTTGTAGGAAGTGCCAACAGCCCGGCCACTTTGCCCGGGAATGTAGTTCTCAACATGTGTCATCTAGGGTAAATTTATCCCCTCCGCGCCCGTCTCAGCCAGTAGCATCAAGGTCTCAGCCTTTTGTTCGTTTTCAGGAAAACTAGAGCCTTCTGTTCTCCGGAGCCACAGTTCAGAAGGATATGTATTTGGCTCAGGTGTTGCTTTCCCTGCAGTAGAGAATATGGCCCCTCTGTTATCTCCTTGCCCCCATGTGACCGTTAGTATGGGTGGGGTGTTGGTTCCCTGTCTGCTAGACACTGGTTCAATGGTGTCTACGGTTATGGAGAGTTTTTTTTTTAGGCAGAATTATGAGCCATGGGGTGTAGAGAAACTTCACTCTTGTCATTGGTTGCAGCTGAAGGCTGCTAATGGCCTAGATATTCCCTATATAGGCTATTTAGAGCTGGATGTGGAAGTCTTTGGTAAGGTGATTGCCAAACGTGGCGTGCTTATAGTTAAAGATCCACCTGGGATAACTACTCCGGTGTCTGGTGTTTTGGGCATGAACGTAATTCGAGAGTGTTATAATGAACTGTTTGGACAGTATGGATCAGCCCTTTTTGAGACCGCTTTGGTGCAGTATGCCCCTAATTCGTGGCAACAAGCCCTACAGAAATGTCAGCAAGTTCAGTCTTGCGCTCCTTCAGGTGTTTCGTCTAGAGTTCGGGTTAGAGGGAATAGGTATATTCAGGTGGCTGGTGGCACCATGAAGTTTATTCCTGCTACTTGTTTTCAGCAACACGATGGTTTAACAGTAGTATTTGAGCCTTCTGGTGGGGGGTTGGCTGCTGGCCTTTTGGCATTACCTGCCATTGTTAAGGTAGCGCACGAGCAGGTCCATGTCCCAGTTATTAATGTAGGGGTCGTTGATGCTAATCTTTATGCCCGAACTGTTCTTGGTACTATTTGCTCAGTAGCTGTGGTGAGTTTACCCCCAGGTGTTGAGGATGTCATGCCGAGTGTGCAGGCCACCATTTCTTCCCAGGTAATTACAGGATCTGTGCAAGACAAGATAGACTCTGTTGATTTGTCCCCACTGACCCCGGAAGAACAGTGTCAGGTAAGGGCCTTATTATCGAAGTACTCTTCAGTATTTTCGGCACATGATGGTGATTTGGGCTGTACTAAGTTAATTGAACATGACATTCCTTTGACTGATGACATTCCGGTTAAGCAGTGTTATAGACGCATCCCTCCCTCGGAATACGAGGCAGTTAAGGCCCATATTAATCAGTTACTGGAAGCCCAAATCATAAGCGAGAGTAGCAGCCCTTATGCGTCCCCCATTGTCCTGGTAAAGAAAAAGGACGGTAGCCTGCGAATGTGCGTTGACTATAGGCAACTTAATAGTAAGACCAGAAAAGATTTGTTTCCATTGCCAAGAATTGAAGAGTCTTTGGATGCTCTGTCAGGTGCCAGGTGGTTTACTACCATGGACCTTGCAAGTGGCTATAATCAGGTTCCTGTGGCCAAGAAAGACAGGATGAAGACTGCCTTCTGTACACCTTTCGGGCTATATGAGTGGAATAGGATGGCTTTTGGCCTATGCAACGCTCCTAGTACTTTTCAGAGGTTGATGGAACGCATGTTTGGTTCTCAACATTTTCAGTCATTGTTGCTTTACTTGGACGATGTTATAGTGTTCTCTTCCACAGTGGCCCAGCATTTGGAACGACTGGAAGTGGTCTTGAAACGGCTACATCAAGAAGGCTTGAAGGCTAAATTGGAAAAGTGTTCCTTTTTCCAGCCTGAGGTGAGCTATTTGGGGCACCTGATCTCTGATAAAGGGGTGGCTACTGAGCCTAAGAAAATAGAAGCAGTCGCTAATTGGCCGCCTCCGCAGCAAGTCTCAGAACTTCGATCATTTCTGGGGTTTGCAAGTTGTTATCGGCGGTTCGTGGAAGGTTTTGCCAAGTTGAGTGCCCCACTTCATCGCTTGGTAGCGCATTTGACTGGAGGTAAGCGGAAGAGTCCAGCTCGGTCCTGCAAAGAGGCTTGGACAGAAGAGTGTCAGCAGAGTTTTGACTCATTGAAGCAGCGGTTGGTGAGTGCCCCCCTGCTGGCTTATGCAGACTTCTCATTGCCATTTATTTTAGAAGTGGATGCTAGTCATGGTGGACTAGGAGCAGTCCTGTCCCAGGAACAGGAGGGCAGAGTCAGGCCAGTGGCTTATGCTAGCCGGGCATTGAGGCCTTCAGAGCGAAATCTATCTAATTATAGTTCCATGAAATTGGAATTCTTGGCCCTTAAGTGGGCCATGACGGAAAAATTTCGCGAGTATCTACTTGGACATCAATGTGTTGTATACACTGATAATAATCCTCTAAGTTACCTCCATACCGCTAAACTAGGCGCCCTAGAACAGCGATGGGCTGCCCAACTAGCCACTTTTGACTTCACCATCAAGTATCGTCCTGGGCGTAGTAATCGGAACGCAGATGCCCTCTCACGTCAATACCCTGCTGGACCTGTGCTTGAGGGTATGATGCCTGGAAGTTCTCTACCAGAGCCCCTTCTGCATGTCGCCGCTACTAGACCTTGGAGTGAAGGTACACAAGCATCTATTACTGTCTTTCCCAGTCATACGGCTGCAGATTTGTCTCCTCTTCAGGAAGCCGATGCAGCTCTGGGGGTGTTTTTGAAGTTTTGGAAAAAGGGGGAGTACCCTCTGAGGGAAGAGCGCCAGGGGCTGAGCACTGAAGTATGTAAACTCCTGAAACAGTGGAAACGGCTAAGGACAAAGGATGGTGTATTGTATCGTCAGTGCCATCATTCTCAGGGTGGTGAGGCCTTTCTTCAGCTGGTGCTCCCAGCATCCTTAAGGACTACAGTGATGCAGCAGCTTCATGATGACCATGGCCATCAGGGAGTGGAACGTACGGTAGAGTTGGTGCGACAAAGATGTTTCTGGCCAGGTATGTCTGAGGATGTGAAGCGCTGGTGCCAACAGTGTGAACGCTGCACTGTTGCTAAGGATGTGTTCCCTCGAGTTCAGACATATATGGGCCATTTGCTGGCTTCTAGGCCTAACCAAATTCTGGCCATTGATTTCACATTGATTGAACCATCCCAGAATGGAATGGAGAATGTTCTCGTACTGACAGATGTGTTTTCTAAGTACACTCAGGCAGTGCCTACTCGGGATCAGAGGGCATCTACTGTGGCAAAAGTGCTGGTTAATGAGTGGTTCTATAAGTTTGGCATCCCCAGTCGCATCCACTCGGACCAAGGGAGGAACTTCGAAAGTACACTCATTCAACAGTTGTGTGAGCTGTACGGTATTGAACGGAGTCGGACCACTCCAGCCCATCCTATGGGCAATGGTCAATGTGAGCGATTTAATCGCACACTGCATAATCTGCTGCGCACTTTGCCTTCTTCCAGGAAGAAAAACTGGGCTATATACCTCCCGCAAGTGGTTTTCTCTTATAATACCACTCCCCACCAGTCTACAGGGGAATCTCCACACTTCTTAATGTTTGGACAAGAGCCACAATTGCCTGTTGACTTCCTCTTGGGAAGAATTGAGCCTCCCATTCAGGGTAGTGTTCATGATTGGATTTCGGACCATCAAGATAGACTTCGAGTGGCCTTTGAGGGAGCTAAGAGTCGAATGAAGGCTGCAGCAGTCCGCAGAAAAGAGCGGCATGATCAGAGGGTACGAGATGACCTTTTGAAATCAGGTCAGCTGGTGTATTTACGGGATCTCTGTGTGCGGGGACGGGCAAAGATTCAAGATTGTTGGAGTTCGGTTACCTATAAGGTGCTGAGAGCCCCCATGCCTGGTGGGTCCGTTTACACTATTGCTCCTGTTGAAGATTTGGAGAAAGTGAGGCATGTCCATCGTACCCTGTTGCGAGCCCAACCCTCTAGACAGAATTTAGAGCCTGTTAACTCTTCCCTTTCGGGGTCTGATCAAGTGTCTGTAGAGGCCGAAGAGGATGAGCTGCCCGATGATATGTGGATGTTGGTGCCTGTAGGGCAAGAGCTTTCTTCTCCGGTCATAGTGCCCGTGGCTGTTACTTCGTCCCCGTCGAATGCTGCCTTACCTCAGCTCCAAAGTCCGGAGGGTGCCTACAGGTTGTCCAGTGGGGTCCTTAATTCAGAGCCTCCTTTAGATCATGATTCCTCGTCAAATGAGCTGGTAGTGACCACAGAGGGCATGGGTACCACTGGAGGAGCACCTTTGCGGCGGACCACCCGCGCAACGGCAGGTTACCATTCCAATGTCCACCATCTGCCAGAGACAGTGGGGGGTAGTATGAGGGGTACTGTGAGTTCTCAGGTATCGGTGACTGGTGGCGTTTCTAATCTCTTTAGGCCTTGGAGTTAGTATCGTCGGGGCGACGATTTTAAAACTAGAGGGTAGAATGTGGCAGGTTTAGTTTCTTAATCTTTTCGTAATGTTTGGGTATATCCCCGATGGTAAGACACTCCCACTGGTGCTGTTGCGTAGTATCATTGAGCACACCTGTGTGGCTCATTGATTGAAGCTGATTGATCTACGTTGTTTTAAAAGATCTTGGGTAAAGCTTGTGTGTGTGTGACTTCTCTATCGTGTCTTCATACTCTGGTCAATTATAGTCTTGGTCGATCCCGTCCTTGGTGAGTTGTCGCCTGTTTTATAGTTTGTTTCATAAGCCATCACTGTCTAAAGATGTTTACCATTAGGAGTGGGTGCGTGGAGTGGCAAGCGCAGTTCATGTAGAGTCTGCTGTAGCTTAGGAATTTCTTCTCGGAGGTAAGAAGTTTATTTTGGGTTTTAAAAGGGGGAATTCATTATTGAAATTTAAATGTTTTTATATTTGTGTTTTAGGTGTGGCCTGAGAACGCTAGCTGTTGTTTTCTTATCCCTGTATTCATGACCGCTGTTCGTACCAGATTCATTTAATGTGGTTTTTAGTTGGTGTTTTACGTATTTTCATATAGCTGTGCTGTATACTGTGGCATTCTGTCCCGTGGCCTGGCGTGCACCGCTGACTGCGTGATCGTCGCGGTGAAGCATTGTGCTCCACCGAGGTTCCATAAGATTATTTTGCTTAAGTGATTTGTGTGATGTGAGGAAATTCTGGATATGTTTGTCTTTTTTTTTTTTTTATGTAAGTTTATTAAAGTAATCTGTGTATCCTGTTTAGCTAGTTAGCCTTTTTAAACATTATACGTATAAATACCCACCGGTGAATGCCGGTTGAGCCGTAATACTGAAGCTTAACAGAAGGGGAGTGTGTATTTTTGTTGTGGTTTTCTTTGTCACTTGCTTTATGAATTTGTAGACACCGTTTTGCTGTGGGGTTTGTCCCTTCTGTGACCGCAGGTTCTGTTATGGTCTCTTTTTAACTGTGGGTATTTAAATGGTAAACTGTTGATGAGACTTTTTAAATTTGAATAATCTCTTTGATTTGTGATTCATCCCTTGGTGTGAAATAAACGTGTTATTTTTGGTAAGTCACGTCTCTGTCTTTGATCCAACCCGAACCAGCAGGGTCCTTCATATTGTTGTAACTTTTGGGTTTCATATTTTTTGGGGTAACTGTTTATTTTATTCTTTTCCTGGGTGCTAACCTAGGTGGCGTAGTCGGGTTTCTTCTTAATATTCTCAGCCAAGGGTTACATATAGGACACTTATTAAGGTTTAATTTCAGTTAGGGGTCTTTTTATGTGGACATCTGCCTTTGGAAGCATGAGAAAGCAAGTCAGTTTTTGAGACAGAGCTAGCTGAGAAATCCAGCATAAACCTGCCCGAATCCCATGTTTGTCTAGGCTGGTTTATGCTGGTTAGTACTGATATAGTCTCAGCCTCAGACGTCTCACACAAAGACCACCCAGACTGTTTTCTAATGTTGCTGGGCAAAGGTTCTGGCTACACGCGTAGTGCTGAGTCTAGCTGGTGCACCAGGATAGTCAAGCTCTTCTGAAGCAAAACAAAGCTGGTGAAGCTTGTTCACCAGAGTGGTCTTACTGGTGAAGGTGGTTGACCAAGGCAATCTTGCTGGATCAAATGTAGGGAGCATATATTTTGCACAGATGATTTTCTATCACATCATATAAATATGAATTTATATTTATTATTGTTGCTGTTTGTGTGTGGCAGAGGGGCGGCGCCCAAGCGCTGTAAAGCTGCCAGTGATCTTTGAGTTCTTAAAGATAGACTAAATTTTGTTAAACTTTTGACCCTCTAGTGGTTAAAACAAAACTATAAATTACTCGGATTAACATTCGTTTGGTAATGACGTGATTTGTGATTAGGCTACCCTAACTGCATGGATAAATCTGATGAATTGAAATACACCACTGTGGCCATGGTTACAAATGATTGTGTTATCAATGCAAATGTCACAAATGACATCAAAACTCCTCCAATAACTAAAATAGGATATCCAAAAATATGTCTTACAAGCAGGAAAGTAGCTTATCTTGTTGTTTTGACTTGTTGAAATCAGTTATAGAATCACTTTATTTTAAGGTGTCTTTGTTACACATTTTACATGTAAATTATGCATAATTACAAGTAAGTAACCCTAACTATATAATAAGCGCATGTAGTTAATTATTACTCCATATTTAAATGTATAATTACACTGTTATGAGGACACCTTAAAATAAATTGTAACCTCAATTATTTAAAAAAAAAAAAAATATTAAAAGCTTGTCAATGCTGGTGTCACAATGGCCGTGGAGCAAGGGAAAGAGACGACGAGCAGACATAGGAGCTTCAACTTGAACTTTCTTTTTAATAAACAGACCAAAGGGAACACAGGGCAGGCAGGAACACAACATGAAGACATAACAGTGCAAACTAGACTCAGGGAAACACAGGACTTAAATGCAAGGAGTAAATGAGATAATTAATCAAATAGATAAAAAGGATAAAAATCAGCTGCCGATTTGATGCACTCTTTCCAGGAAATAAAGGTTGTATATTTTATTAATTTATAAAGTCTTTCATATGGAGTAAATTATATTACAGTATTTTATGCAACGTAACATAAGGACGAGATGTCAGCTGGAAACACCTTTGCCTTGCATAACATAAATGGATTTTATTTGTTAAAAATTTACTGAGTGTTATTTGAGGTTAAAATTTGTTCTCTAATCTCAGTACTGTTTTTTGGGGGCATGTTTTGGAGTCAGTCACGCCATCTCTCAGCTACAAGTGAAATGCGAGGCTGCAGTCTAAAGTTCGCAGTTCCCCCACGAACAACAGCCCTTCACCGTCTCAGATTTTGGCGACACACCAGCACGAGAATTAGCACTATTTTGGTAAAAAACGATTACAGAGAACGGTTGAATACACTTAAATTAAAATGATACTTTTAAATGTGCCTTTTTTATTTCTAAAATGCTTGTTAAACAAGTATAATTGCATGTAATATTGTAAACTATGCTGTATTCACCCAAATAAATTCAAGTTGTCTTGTATTTTGTCAATGGGTGTTCTTGCTTGATAATAAATTGCTGCTGCCTATAGTAATCGTGTGTGATTTTTAATTTCCAGCCCATTTTAAACCAGCAAAATAATCATTTTTAAACAATATTCCCCGGTTTCACAGACAAGTCTTAAACCTAGTCCCAGACTAAAGGGTAAATCTGAGCTGTTTTAACTGAACGAAACTTGCACTGACTGATCTTAAAATATATCAGTGCCTTTGTTTTGTCTCAAGATGCACACCAATGTTTTTTCTTTTTTTTTATTTTATTTTTTTTAATTTTTTTATCTAAGGCATGTTAATGACAATTACTTAAATTTCCTAATTGAACAATGGCCTAATCCTGGTTCAGTCTAAGCCCTGTCTGTGAAACCGGGCCATTATGACTTTAAACAACCCAGCATGGTTGGTAAAAACATTTAACCAGCTGGGTCAAAATAACCCAGCATGTGTTCTGTCCAATATATATACCCAACGCTGGGTTGCCAAATAACCCAAGTTGGGTTGTTTTTAACCCAGCATTTTTTAGAGTGTAGGCAAATAAATCGAAGTAGTAACTGGAATATAGACTGGCATTGCTATCAATATAAATATTGTTTTGTCAACCTAGTCAATGCACAGCAAATGTAAAGCTATGCAAACTATGCTGATTTATGTTTTATTATGGATACTGTTGCTTTACCTTTTTGCCTGTTAACTCTTTCTGGCACAAGGTTCAGTTGTTGTGGCTTCAATTTACTTCCAGTGCCTGGCTTTTTCCCCCTTTTACGTTCCTTTATATGACGCAAACACGCTGTCACGAAACAGATAATAAAGAACACAGGTAAGTGAGTACATCTGGTTTATTGAAGCCGGGATCAGAACTGGAAATCAGGTAAGTTCAGAAGTCAACATAACATCATGGGCCCTATTTTATCGATCTAAGCGCATGGTCTAAAGCGCTTGGAGCATGAATGAATGAATGATGCATTTATATAGCGCTTTATTGTGTATTGCTGTACACCCAAAGCGCTTTACAATCATGTGGGGGGTCTCTCCTCAACCACCACCAGTGTGCAGCATCCACTTGGATGATGCGACGGCAGCCACACTACAACGGCGCCAGTGCGCTCACCACACACCAGCTACAGGTGGAAAGGAGAGAGAGTCATTGAGCCAATCAAGTGTATGGGGATTATTAGGAGGCCATGATAGACAAGGGCCAGTAGAGGGAATTTGGCCAGGACACCGGGGTTACACCCCTACTCTTTACGAGAAGTGCCATGGGATTTTTAATGACCACAGAGAGTCAGGACCTTGGTTTAACGTCTCATCCGAAAGACGGTACTTTTTGACAGTATAGTGTACCCGTCACTATACCGGGCCATTAGGACCCACACAGACCACAGGGTGACCTCACTAACACCTCGTCCAACAGCAACCTAGTTTTTCACCGGAGGTCTCCCATCCAGGTACTGACCAGGCTCAACCCTGCTTAGCTTCAGTGGGCAACCGGTCTTGGGCTGCAGGGTGATATGGCGTGTGCACTTAGGGCGTTTCCAAATCCACTTTTGCTAGTTTAACGACAGGAAAAATGGTTGGCGCTCCCCATGCGTAGTCTAATAGGGTTGTCCCTATTCTCTTAGTGAGTAATGGGTGTGTTTTTGGGCATAACATGCAATAAACCAAATCAGAGTCTCATCTCCCATTCCCTTTAAGAGCGAGTTGCACTCACGCTATAGCGGATTCGTTATTTAAACGGCGGAATTTTAAGGCGCACAGACTGAATATATTTGGCATGTTTGTTTGCTACTGCGTATCCCTGTGTGTAATAAGCAAAGTGAACGTGCATTGTGGACCCTCCCAGAGGCAAATTTACTACTAACGCGCTCTTTAAATAACAAAATAAAAAAATATTGCGCCATTGACTTTAGACCAGGTTTGAGTTGGTCTATGGCACAGTCTATTTTCAGTTCCTCAAAATAGCAACGCGCCAACAATGTGCCTGAACATACCTCTTTTTTAGACCTGCATGCCCATGGGCACACAAATGGGTGCAAATGCATTTGCTATTTAAACAATGTGGTGCAGGATGGGACAATGAGCACTGCGTTGGGCTGAAACTAGCAAAAACACTTGCGCCGTGCCTTGCGCCGCATTGCGCCGGGTGTATGATAGGGCCCCATATCTTAATGGAGAAACTGAGAAAGTAAACAGTCTTTCTTTGTCCATAGGTAGCTTAAACTAAAGGAGGCTTTGTAGACACCAGGCACAAACTCTGGTGAACAGAAAGTATTTTAGAATAGTGCGTTGGACTTCTCTCATGATAACTTGGTTTAATATTCCTTTTCCAGGTTCGAGGGCTCAGGGGGCAGACAAACGGAGTATTCTCTGGATGGTGGATCAGGACACCGTGATTCAGGTGAGTAGAGCTGATGAGGAGTAGGGAAGTACAACATGTAGGAAATACCAATGACGAGACCAGACAATAAAGGAGTGAAAGGTTTTATATGGTAGGTAATGAGGTGAATGGTGGCAGGTGTGTTGATTGGGGATCAGGAAACGGAGTCTGTGGGCTGTGACACATGCATAGATGAATTATGAAAGTATGCAATTTCCCCAGGACACCCATCGAGTGAAATTTAGAATATAAATAATTATTATAGGCTTTATCATAGTGATCAGTAGCGTGTTTAATCACCACGTAAACTACACAATTGTGGAACGCGATTTCGAGGTGTCATCATTAATGGTCAGTCATCACTTGCAGAGTAAGATTCTTGTTATGATTTTAAATCTGTATTTAACCTCAGAAAGATCTCAAATTGAAAAGACGTGCTGAAGTTTAATTTATGGTGGCTGTGCTTTAATATTAAATTTTTATAATCTTAATTCAAGTGACTCAAGTAATGAAGAATTTGGAAAGCCTGACAGTAATCAGTGTTGAGTCCTACTGTAAGGTTAACCCTGCCTGCTTTAAATGCTTGAACAGTTACATTACTAGTAATTGAAATAGTTGCACTACTTTTTTATATTTTAAATAGGGTAACTTGTAATCTGGAACCTACACCTACTACATTTCCAAAGTAACCTTCCCAACACTGTGTGTATATATACAGTGGTGTGAAAAAGTGTTGGCCCCCTTCCTGATTTTTAATTTTTTTGCATGTTTGTCACACTTTAATGTTTCAGATCATCAAACACATTTAAATATTAATCAAAGATAACACAAGTAAACACAACATGCAGTTTTTGAATGAAGTTTTTTTTATTATGAAGGGAAAACAAATTCCAAACCCACATTGCCCTGTCTGAAAAAGTGCTTGCCCCCTAAACCTAATAACTGGTTGGGCCACCCTTAGCAGCAACAACTGCAATCAAGGGTTTACGATAACTTGCAATGAGTCTGTTACAGCGCTGTGGAGGAATTTTGGCCCACTCATCTTGGCAGAATTGTTGTAATTCAGTCACATCGGAGGGTTTTCGAGCATGAACCGCCTTTTTAAGGTCATGCCACAGCATCTCAATAGGATTCAGGTCAGGACTTTGACTAGGCCACTCCAAAGTCTTCATTTTGTTTTTCTTCAGCCATTCAGAGGTGGATTTGCTGGTGTGTTTTGGATCATTCCTCATTAATAAAATTACAAACCTCACTGCACAATTTTCCACACCACAATCTATCAAACATATATTTCCAGCAAACATACACTCGTTCACATCCTTCTCTCCACTCTCTGAGGCAGAGGTCTCTAAACTCATCCTTTCCAGTCATCCTACTACCTGTCCGCTTGATCCTATTCCATCTCATCTCCTTCAAGTCATTTCTCCTGCAGTTGTTCCTGCACTCACTCACACCGTTAATACATCCCTTCACACTGGAATTTTTCCCTCAGCATTTAAACAGGCTCGTATAACTCCACTTCTTAAAAAACCCACTCTTAACCCAACTCTTTTAGGGAACTATAGACCGGTTTCCCTTCTTCTTTTCATTGCAAAAACACTTGAACGAGTTGTGTTCAACCAAGTCTCTGTCTTTCTCACACAGACCAACCTCCTGGACAGTAACCAATCTGACTTCAGAAGTGGACATTCGACCGAAACTGCCTTGCTTTCTGTTGTTGAAGCCAAACAACAACAAAAGCGGCTTCCAAATCTTCATTACTTATCTTGCTGGATCTCTCTGCTGCTTTTGATACGGTCAACCATCAGATCCTCTTGTCAACCCTATTGAGAAAGGGCATCTCAGGAACCGCACGCCAGTGGTTTGAGTCTTACCTCTCTGATAGGTCCTTCAAAGTATCTTGGAGAGGTGAGGTATCCAAGCCGCAACATCTAACTACTGGGGTGCCTCAGGGCTCAGTTCTTGGACCAATTCTCTTTTCTGTCTACATAGCATCACTAGGTTCTGTCATTCAGAAACATGGCTTTTCATATCACTGCTATGCTGATGACACTCAACTCTACCTCTCATTCCATCCTGATGATCCGACGATAGCTGCTCGTATCTCAGCGTGTCTAACAGACATTTCTTGCTGGATGATGGGCCATCACCTTCAACTCAACCTAGCTAAGACAGAACTGCTTGTGGTTTCAGCTAACCCATCGCTTCATCACAATCTCACCTTCCAGTTAGGCTCATTTACCATAAATCCTTCAAAAACAGCCAAAAACCTTGGAGTTGTGATTGATGATAAGCTGAATTTCTCAGACCACATTGCTACAACTGCCCGGTCCTGCAGATTTGCATTATACAATATTAAGAAGATTAAGGCCTTTTCTCTCGGAACATGCAACACAACTCCTTGTTCAGGCTCTTGTTCTGTCCAGACTTGACTATTGTAATGCTCTCTTGGCAGGTCTTCCAGCCAATTCTATTAAACCTTTACAATTAATCCAAAATGCCGCTGCAAGATTAATCTTTAATGAGCCGAAAAGAACGCACGTCAAGCATCTGTTCATCAATTTGCACTGGCTACCAATAGCTGCTCGCATTAAATTCAAGGCATTAATGTTTGCCTACAGAACCACCACTGGCTCTGCACCCCTTTACCTAAATTCATTAATTCAGACTTATATGCCCTCTAGAAGCTTGCATTCTTCAAGTGAACAACGCATTATTGTACCATCCCAAAGACACACAAAAACACTTTCACAGACTTTTTCATTAACTGTTCCCATCTGGTGGAATGACCTGCCCAATTCAATCCGTGTAGCCGAATCCTTACTCATCTTCAAGAAACGGCTAAAAACTCATCTGTTCCATCTTTACTTGACCCTCTAACTCTAGCACTCTCTATTCTACTTTTATTTTATCTATGTCTTTTTATTAAAAATAAATAAATAAAAATTAATAATAATAATATTTATCTGTACTGCGTTAGGCTAACTGAGACTTGTAATAGCACTTGCACGTTGTCGCTCTTTTGTTGGTTTTGATTGCTTCTTATGTCCTCATTTGTAAGTCGCTTTGGATAAAAGCGTCTGCTAAATGACTAAATAAATAAATAAAATAAATAATTGTCCTGCTGCAGAACCCAAGTTTTATCACAGCAAGATCCAGGTCCTGAAGCAGCAAAACAGCCCCATACCATCACACTACCACCACCATATTTTACTGTTGGTATGATGTTCTTTTTCTGAAATGCTGTGTTACTTTTATGCCAGGTGTAATGGGACACACACCTTCCAAAAAGTTCAACTTTTGTCTCGTCAGTCCACAGAGTATTTTCCCAAAAGTCTTGGGGATCATCAAGATGTTTTCTGGCAAAACTGAGACGAGTCTTTGTTCTTTTTGCCACCCCACTCATAACTGCTAATTCTGTATCTTTTATTCTTGACAAGAAGTGCATTTATTCAGTGACAGAACATCTTTACGAGCACATCAAACAGGAGACGTTTCAGATGCACGCTTCAACTTCACTTCAGTGTCAGGCGCGAGTCAATCAAGCGAGGAAACTGTACTGTGCTCGCAGCGCATGCTCTTCAATACACGCACAAAGGTGCCGATGTTGTGCCCATTTTCGACCCCTGCCAAATTATTACCCCCTCTCATTGAAATCGCTACCTGATTGCCTAATCCTAACCCCACACCTAACCCTACCGATACTAGGGGGGTAATAATCTGGCAGGGGTCAGAATTGGGCACAACACCGGCCGCACATAGCCTGTATCATTTTATAACAAATCGCGAAAGAAACTACGAGCATGCAATATCATGATCAGTTAAGTCATGAAGTTACCAAAAAGGCGATTAAAGCTGCCATAAAACTGTGCATGCATGTAAATATGAGTTACATTTTATATGAGTTACATTAAGAACTCTGAAATGGTTTTCACAACTGTCCTGGAGCATCCTAGCACTGTCTCCCTTATCTAACACACTCGATTCAACTCATCAGCTCATTAGAAGAGACTGAAATGGGTCCTACCTGAAATGGGTCAGAAAAGGTAGAGTTGAGAGAAAATACGATGCGTGTCAGATCCGCGTCATGTTCAGCAGTGGCAACTCTTAAAGAAATAGCAGTCAAAACAACCTAATAACCAGCTGCTGTGATGTCTGTTCAACAAAAGAAAAAAGTGGAAATCAATAACTTTTATAGTTTTAAGGATTCATCTGTATTTGATTTAGAATTTGGTGTTTGATAAATTTATTCAATTTCTCTATATTTCTGCTGAGGGGCATAGGTAGATAAATATGACATTTATTATAATGGGTTTATGTGAAGATAAGTTCACTTAAATTTGAAGTTATTTTTAAAGTCTAATAAATGTTAAAATTGATAGCCCTTAATTATAATGTAAAGTTGAATGGCTATAGTCAATAGTTAAATATTAGGGGGAAACATTTTTATAGGGATATCAGCATTAATTGGTATCAGTGATACTGGCCTTCAGTCATAACAAAAGATGCCATTAAACAAATATAAAAAAATATACGTTTATGTTGTTTGTTCATTAATTTGAAGATTGAATGCTAAATTATTGCAATATAAAATTATATTTAAAAACTTTAATATTACGTGGGATTAATTGCGATTAATTTCAGAAAAATATTTGATTAATTAGTTTTTTTTTATTAGTTTTTTAATCGATTGATAGCACTTATATATATACATACATTGTACAATATTCCTTTTTGCCTGATTCAACCTCCCCTCCAAATGCCTGTCGTTTAAAGACCACTTTTCACAATGTAGTAAATTCTTGATGCATCCAGTGCACCATGCCCTACTTTTTTTTTTTTTTACTTATTTTTAAACATCATTCTTCCCTCTGAAATATGTCATATTATAGAAATAAGATTTTCTGTGAATATTCTTTTTTTATTGACTTCAAGATTTATTTGTATAAAAAACACATTGCACCAAACTTCCTCCAAAAACCATTCTGCTCCAAAATCTTTTTTTTTATATATATATAGCAAAGTAAGATGAGGATAATACAATTACTTACTCAAAAAGGGAAGGTAGTGTGCTGTGTGTAAATGTGTCTTGATTAATTGATGTTAAACAGTGGAGCTGTGTGTATTGTTGCCTATTGAACTTCTGGGACGTTTGGCTGTGGCTGTTCCAAAGGTCTGTACAGCTGACGGATGCCGGCTCGATCCACTCGGGTCTAATTGTCTGTTTTCTGGAAGCTGAGGTTATCGGCAGCTGCCACATGCTCAAACGCTGAGGCGCCACACCAGCACAGCTAACCAGAGCAGACTAATTGCAATGGCCTTTTCATCATCTCGAATCAACCACTTTTCTGCACGCACAGGGGAAGAGGTACCCATAAACTCACAAACACACACACACACAACCGCTCCGCATCTCACAGATGGACACATACAGACAGTAGTATGGCCAGTATCACTCTCAAGTCAGACTCATCCAGCAGTCTGAGGAGCATTTAGCAGAGAACCACGCTGACCTCCAGTGTACACCCCCACCTGCCAACCTTAACCTGATTTCAGCAGCCGTTTAAGAGGGCAGGGAGGCATGGGTAGGGGGGAGTTGAAGGTTCAGTGGTACTGGAGGGTCCTGGCAGCTGGCCGGTCTGTCTGACATTAGATCAATAGTGTCCGTACTTTGGGTGCAGTCGGGTTGACAGCAATCCACGTGCCATAATTGGACCAAAGATGCAGCCAGGCCCATCCCACCACCCTCATCGGCCTAATACCCCCGCCCCCCCACTCGCAAACTACCCCCCCCCCCCCCCCCAGTGCATCAGCCGTCCCTCCCCCCCAGCACTGTCACATCTGTCATATGTCATCCCAAACCTCTAGTGTCTCCACAGGAGACTGGTCACTCCTTACGCTCATTTCCTTGGCTCTTTCTTTCATTTTCCTTTTTTTTTTCTTCCTTTCTTTCCAGGAGTCATGCAAATGTCCACTTAAAGAGATGAATGCCAACCATATTAGGGCTGTTCTTCATGCTTTATGCAAAAGAAAGATCTGTGTCATATGAGGATTTCACGGGAATGAATTCACCGTTTATTTGCAGAGATGAAGCTGCCTGTAGAAAAAAAAAAGATGATTTGGTTCAGCTTATTAAAACTGAGAGGAAGAATACACAACAAGCCTCTTGTGAAGAGTAACAAACAATAGATGAGCCATGGATGAGGTGACTATATATAAGCCAAAAGAAATGAATAATACCAAAATGTAAAATATGGCAGCTGAGAGGTCCCTCACCCTGTTTCCAATCTCAGAGATTTTTGTATCGCAGTCTCACAGAGGGACTTGCATATTTCTAGAGCAAATATTGACTGAAACCTTCGGTTGAATTTCAAATGAATGACTGCAAGATTTCATTCAAAGCCATGACTGAAATATTTGTGCAAAGCGGCAGCACTTGCCAAAGAGTGCGATAATTCCTTCTCTGCAGTATGGGAGGCCGAGCGTTGTATTCTTTCGTACGATTTCTATATCTCCTCCTCACAGTTTAATCTAAAAAGGTAGACGGCATCTCCGATTTCAATGGATAGCCCTTTTGAAGCTTAAACAGTGAAAGTATGCAGCCTGATTTACTTTATCGGAAGAATGAACGGCTTAGGCACAATCCTATAAAGAGGGGAATTTTACTTTTTGAATAGATGAGCGAGATATTTAGCCCAGCGAGACTAAAAGGTTTTCCTTCACAAACAGTTGGAAAGCTGCATGACTGTCGTTTCTTTATCTGGGAGCCAAAAAGCTTTTGGATTTTCATGCATCAAGTGACAGTGTGAGAGATTTTAAAATGTAATCAACGATTAACAAACGTTAGCACATCAAAAGAGAGAAGCTATTAGCAAACTTATTATCAATATGCACCAATTACGAGAGTCTTGTTTGTGATGCAAATCATTTTAACTTTATTCTGCGAATCACATAAGTAATTCTCCTATCGGTTTTCTTAAATGCATCATTTAAAAGACTAAGATCTACACAACCCATGAGATAAGAGTCCACACACATTAATACATACACTGCCTATTAGAGACGAGAAGTGGCTAAAGCTGACAATGCTGTTATTGTGAAATGTAACTAATCACACACAAGCAGGGGCACACACACTCACAGCTACGGGACTAATGTCACTTCTCCTGGTACTATGCCAGACCCCTTTTCCCCACAGACATTGTGCTTACTTCTACATGTACTCTGGTTCACTGGCCTAAAATATGTGCTTAACAAACAAGGAATGGGGGAGGGGTCAAAAGAGAGAGTCGGCGCACCGTGGCAGGTCTGTGTTAAGTGATCTGTATTCCATGTGAGTCCACAGTTCCCTAACCCTGTGAAATTAACAACACATCCCTCCTCTGCAACCTCTGACCTCTCACATAATACCACATCCAACCAGCGCCATGCATGAGTGTGTCTGTGTAATGTAAAAGGGACCCAAAATGTCCATGTCAATGTTTTCATTAAACACTGCCTGGAGAGGCAAGGTTCTGCTGCTAAACCAGAGACCACGGCGTCCTTTATCCTCTAACCGAAAATAATAACATTATTCTTTATGAGAAAAACAACATCTTTTTCATCCTTTTATGCAAGGGCAACAATAGTGAATATACTCTGCTCAGACAGTGTGGGTGAACCGGTCATATTTCACCCAGATATTTTCTAAAACATAAAATAAATTAAAATATTTATATTATATATTAATAATATTTGTTATTATTATAATTATATATAAAAACACTATTTTATGCAAATGGAGAATGATCACAGGGCCAGAAGAAATGCCATAAATAAAATCAGTCCTAAAACTGTTTTTTTTTTTTCTTATGATTTTAGAGTCAAATGTGATCTGTAGATGTATTAATGATTTTCACCTGTGTTCACTATAATACCTCATTGCCTGACAAAGCTTGACACACACACACACACACACCTGCACACCTAACATTGGTCTTGGACAAAGTGTGGGAGTTTCAAATCTACAATGAGGCATTAAATTGAGGATAAGAGGTACTGAATGAGTGTTTAGTGAACATAATTTCCCATAGACCACCTGGAGGATGACAGCTTACAAGATAAGGAGCGAGACCCAACTGCTCTGGCACTAAAGCAGAGATTGGCAGCTGAGAGTAGAACCTGCAAACTGACCTACACGTGAGACCTCCTCACCTCTGCCTCATAATCACCAGTCTGAGGGAGGCAGTGGCTCGCTAAAAGGCAGCAGCAGCCATTAGAGAGCTGCTTAAAACTCCACTTAAATATCTCTTTATGGGCGATTACTTAAACTGGGGTTTGGTATTTAAATGACACTTTCAGGGGCTTTCATGTGTGGTAATTCAATTGCTCGCCGGCATCGACTGAGGCTCCATTGTTACAAAAGATGAGCAAACATCAGCTAGAGGTGGTGAGAGGTTTCTAAAGACAGCTAAAAAAAGTCGTGACGTATTGTCAAGTATGGTGACCCATACTCGAAATTGGTGCTCTGCGTTTAACCCATCCAAGTGCACACACACAGCAGTGAGTAGTGAACAAATGCGCACACACACACACACACTGTGAACACACACCCGGAGCAGTGGGCAGCCATGCTGCAGCGCCCGGGGAGCAATTGGGGGTTCGGTGCCTTGCTCAAGGGCACCTCAGTCGTGGCATTGAGGGTGGAGAGAGTGCTGTACATTCACTCCCCCCACCTACAATCCCTGCCGGCTGGGGACTCGAACCCGCAACCTTTCGATTACGAGTCCGACTCTCTAACCATTAGGCCACGACTTCCCACAACCAACTTAACTGATAAATACGAGAAAGGAATATTCACTATTAATTTCGGAATAGCATTTCATATTTCTCAACATGCCTTTCTGCCTGAAAACATCTCTTCATGAAATAAAGGCACAGTCAGTTTTAAAGTCGAAAATAGGCTTTTGTGCTTCTCAGATTTTTTTAAAATTTATATTAGTTTTTTTTTGTTTTGTTTTTTTTCAGTGGTATGTGTGTGTGTGTAAGTGTGTAGCAGGTCCAGGGTCCCCCAGCAGGAGGAGGCTTGGATCAGTGGAGACAGCCGTTAGCCTGAGGTTAGCTGGGCCTGCATGCCAATGCTGTGACAGGGAACAAGGGCGATGGAGTGGAAAGCAGAAAGCAGAATTTGTGAATGTTGTAGTGGCCATTCAGAGCAGCTGAAGCATTTAAAGATGGGCGCCTCTAACCTGCCTGCAAGCAGACCGGGGGCCGAGTGGTGGCAGGACACTACTGCGCACATCATTTCCCGTTTCTAATGCTAGCAGAAAGGATGTGGCTCATGGTTATGCGTGAGGTGTGGAATGACAGCTGTTACGTAAAAACATTTTTAAAGATCAATGTCAAAAACTCAAAATCGATAGCCATCTTTTACTCACCTTAGTGTTGTTTTAAAACCTTTAAATCACATTTTTGTTTATACTTTTTCAACCTTGTCTCATATATATGCTAGTGCTTCCTAGCTAATTGCTAGCAATGCAATAATTCAATGAAATGTTCCGTTTAATGGAACTGAGAGTGCTAGCTCTTGTGAAAATATTCCGATATGAAAATGAACACTCCACTAAGATTCCCCTCCTTTCTTTGACATTTCCCACCAGCTCTACATTAAGACTTTTGACGTTCCAGACACACGCAGAGACATTTGAGAAACCATAACATAAGAGAGGTGGTGAGACAGTGAGAGAGAGAGAGAGAGAGAGAGAGACTGTATATTCCTGCGTCTGCAGGTCAACAGAAATACCAGCTCATGACTTGGCAGCCAGACAGTGGAGTGAGAAGTCTATCACAACTGCCCTAACTGACAAAGCATCTTTGATCCAGCCAATCACAGCCGTAGTAATTAGCCTGTAAACATTCCGTTCTCAGATAATGGAACAACGATATCGGTGAGATCTGAACAGAACTTGAATACCGCTCTAAAAGCGCATGAAGAGCTCTTAATGGAAATCATTAATATACTATAAGCCAGAGCTCTAGCCCTCAGAGAAATATAGCAGCGATCGTTCCATCTGAATTAAAACATGCTACGTGTCCATGTGGGCTCTTATCATGACCCCACCGAGAACAGAATCAGATAATCTTTGAGTGTCGTTCCCTTGATGGTACCCTGTCATCCCTAGACACATCAGCCTGAATGCATTATAAAAAGAACTGTATAGGCATTCTCAACAAATATGGGTACACCTTTTTGTCTCATTACTTTCTTCAAGCAATAGCAGCACAGACCCCAGGTTGTGTGTGAGAAAACTAGCATGAAAAACATATTTATGTATCCCTGAAATGGTCATCTTCTGAACTGTTTAAATAATACTGTACAACATAGTATTCGTCTGCATTGGTGAAATGACAGACAAATAGCATAATAATTTTTTTGCAATTCAATTTGCAGTGTGAACTGCATTTGTCATGCACAAAACGTTTTTTAAAGTTTGTTAAAAAAAAGATCAAAGATCAAAATAATATTAGCATGAATTTATTAAAAATAACCTATCGCCTAAAAGTAGCTTAATTTAGACTGTAATCCAGGACCTTACAACCCTTTTACATCCATAAACGGGTTGCAAGAGACATACATACATACATACATGCATTCTTCTTATTTTTTTTATTTATTTATTTTTTTCAAAATATCGCAGGTATAAAATAAATACAACACGCATTCTTATTTATTTTTTTGTTTTTTTTTCAAAATATCGCAGGTATAAAATAAATACAATTGCAAATTGCACAGTATGCTTTGAAGCATTCTCTTTCACTTTCATTTGTGCTGTTGAAAAAAATGCCTATATTTCTATACATAGTCAGCTTTTTTTTATTTTGCTCTCCCCTTTTCTCTTTTTATATTCAAACAGAATCATATCCTCTATTTATCATTCATATCTGTGTTTATGCATAATCACACCTCTGAATATTTGAGTCAGTTTAATGAACATCTCCTCCTCTCTCCCTCTCTCTATAGCAAATGCTGGTTTCTGTTAGAGTTTGTCTAATATGAAACAGGGCCATGGGGAAGGATTGCCAATGTTTGCCTGTGAGTTTACTCAGAGATGAATCACAGACGAATCTTCCTCCTCTCTATATATGCCAGAGACTTGATTTTAATTCACTGTTAAAGTGTAACACACACACACACACACACACACACACACACGTCTCTCAAGGCTTTGAAACTCTTAAACATGTTTAAAGGTTGAATAAAATATTGAAAAAGCATAACATTGAACAAAGCCTCTATTGTACATCTGCCTTTATGAACCTTTACTGTTTCATTTGTACCTTATGTCTCATTTGAAATATCCTCAAGAAAATAAATATATAAATATAATAGTTTTTAAACCCCCTTCACAGATGCATTAGCTGAGAGATAAAAACTTATAATGTTGTTTGCTTTTGTTTATGGCTAATTTGTATTCCGACAAAAGGTCCGTAAAATTCACGGTGGAATTCCACTAAAAAGGAGAAAACAATCATTTGGATGAAGTGCATGGTTCATTCCACCCTAATTCTGGATTCAGCCAGCATATCATGGAAATTTCAACAGTCATAGAGGATTAACCCGTGAGGGTTGCAGGGGGTCTCGCTTGCCGCTAGATCTAGAGGCATCAGAATCGCTGCTGTTTAGAGAAGGAGAGAGAGAAAAGAGAGATTTAATTTTCACCTATCGTTCCCCCATCCTGACCTCCTCTCTTTTTGCATAATCATGACAGTTATTCAGGAATATTTAGGCATTAATAATAAATTGTGTGAGGTTCACACTCTCAATTCAGAAATGGAACCTAGTGACCTTCACACTGGGCGAGAGTCTCTCAAAACAAGTGGCCATCCTTCAGCCTCACAGGTCTTTCTCTGATAACCCCTACTGAATTGAAATATTTGAAGTTTCTACTTTATGGGTATTTTGACTGATAGAGTTAGGGCTTGAAACTTTTTTGTGAACAGAGGTGCTTAACAATCAAAATTTTCAAAAGGTCAAGCTAAATATTATATGAACTGTTATTTTTTTTATACACTTTCGATGAAGTTTGATATTTTTTTCTTAAATTTGTGTGAACTGTTTTCATCCAAATTGTATTACAACATACATCAAAATTAAACGTAAAAATTTATAAAAAAAAAAAAAAAACTGCAATTTTGCCAAAACAGTGGGTGGTAGATGTTTGGGACAGAATCATATTTTAAAACTTATTAATACAGTAATTTTGGTAACTGATTTTTACAATATTATTATTATTTTTTTTTGATTATTTACTTTTATTCCTGATGTGCTTCAAATGATGCTACTTTTTTTTTCTCCTTTTTCTTCGTCTTTGTTTTTGTGTATTTCTTTTCTTTTCTTTCTTTTGTAATTCAGAAAAAAAAAAACATGCACTAACAGGGTTGCACATAAAATATGGGACATTTTTTAAAAATGCAAAAACTGTCAAAATAACAAAATAATTGTTTAATTACAATTGTTACTGTTGTTGGACCTCTGAGGTATGAGAAGTAAAAATCATCATTTTAAAATATTTTAAAGAAAAACAGATCTGCAGTGGAATATTCTGTCAATATGAAGACATGTCTCTGAAAGGGCATTTTTGAAGAGACTGGTTTGGACACAGTTGACACTCATCCCTGAGATACAGCAGTGAAAAGCCACAATGGTCTGTCTTCATAACCACAGGCATAACCACAGAATATCTCAAAAGCCATAGAAATCCTGTCCGAACAGATCACGGACACCTCCTCTGTGCTACATGCGTTTAGGAGATTATGAGCATCCAGCTCTTGTCTGGGACACCAGAGGGCTGCCGGAGACTGTCATAATGTGTCATGTATCAGTAACATCAGGACCCAAGAGACTGGCCTTCAGGACTGAAATAGTGTCCACCCTCAAAAGAAACATTTAATGCCATCAGCCACACTGAATATTTACATGTAGATTTTGTTTTAATTACAGTAATTCATATATTATAAATTATTTTATGAATTTGTTTATATGATTTTAATGATTACTTCAAATGAGCAGACTCGGACAGAATTCAAAAACTTTAATATTCATTGTGTTGATTTCAGAGGGAAACCGCGCAATTCAGCAGAATGGCTGTGAACATGTTAAGCAGAGCTGTGAGTAGTATAGTCTTACTGAAAATCATAATGGAACTAGGGAAAATGATTTAATATACAAACACAGCAGAGGCAGACGAACTGTAAAACTGTGGACACTTTTTGCGGAACTTTATTATTTCTGGTTGCTAAAAGTGTCTTCATTAGTTGTTGATTATGTACAACAGTCTACAATCAATATTTTGATTGATTAATTAATTAGAACAGAAACGTGACTTGTGTTTGGTTGTCCTTAAATGACTCTGCTTTTATTTCATTTCAAAAGAACATTTTAAAAACAACCTGATTTATGTCCCTCTGAATGCTTTACTAGGTGTTAGTTTAGTATGAATTGACACAATGTGAAACAAATGAAAACGTATGCTTTTTCAGGAAAAAAAAAAAAAAGTAAGCATAGCATACAGACATATTTTAAGAAATTGTACAAATGAGATTGTACAAATTCAAATGATTTTCCGATCAATTTACTAAAACATAAACAAATTACCATGAGATTGTGAGCACTCTAATTATAAAAAAAGAAGAAAAAAAAGGGCAAAAATATACCTATTTTATATCTTTATATATTATATATTTTATTTCAGGATATTATACAAAACTAATGCATTCATTTAAATCTCTCCTGATCCAAAATGTCCTCCACCTACATGTGACTTTAAGTATTGAGGAAGTTTTCTCAGTTCTTGCCTGGATTCTTATACCTTATTCAGATTTATAATGGTGTCTCAAGAATGGTCGGATGATATTCAATGAGGAGCTTATTTAGTGTCACATATGCAGCAGAGAGTCCGTATGTAGCAGGTAGAGTCCTTCACACAGCACGAAAGTCACTGTCGTCGCTTATTTAATACATAATCGTTTCTCAGTGGGTGTGAAGATAGGACGTCAGCTCTCTATTTGCAGATAGGAAAAGCAGGCAGGTAAGAGAGAGCAGTGTGAATATGGACAGGAAGATAACTACGCACTTAGGATGTCTATGAGGAAGATTACGTCCTAAACCAGTGGTGGTGGGGAAGGGATGTAATTGACCAGTAATCATTTTGTGTTGTCAGTGGGCTAGTCTAGGGGTTTTTTTTTTTGGGGGGGGGGGGGTCTGGTGGATGTGGGGTTATAGACTGATAGTGAAATCCATGTCTGTTCAATTCTGCCCTAGCATTTAATTTGGTAGAAGCGCTGGATTTTTATCTCTCATCATGACCTTCCACATACTCACTGTCAGGGGTTAGTCCAGAGGAAATGCTTGAGATGGATCACACCGGCAGGGGTTTAAGCTGAAAACATGGTGCTTGAGGAGAAATCATACCAGGAAACACTACAGAGAGGTCTACTCTCACTCTACAGCTGTCGCTCACAGCAAACTATGGCCAATCACAGTAGGCAGGCGGGTGGTCGAAGGCGTGCGACTATAGTTAGAACACAGGCAGTTCTTTGTGTTTCAACATCCATGCTGACATTTTCAGTTTTGGAACACAGTTCAGATATTGCTGGAAACATTTTATGCTCTTTCTTTCCATTCAGTTTTTTTATTTATTTATTTATTATATATATATATATATATATATATATATATATATATATATATATATATATATATATATATATATATATATATATATATATATATATATAATGATTTGGTATGATGGTTCAAATTCAAACATTCCAAGTTGCTCATTCACTCTGATTAAGCTTTGTAAAATGTTATTCCAAACATTACAACTTAGTTGAATTACATGCCGTGCACTGCTGTATCTATTTTGTTTAAGTATAAACAAGAATTACTCACCAAATATCGGGGTGATTTCTTTTGAGTAGCATAGTTGGCATGTCCGCTGTTGTCCTTGTTGGTCTGGGTTGGATGTGAAATGGTTAGAGCCACTGGAAGCCATCAGACTGAGTTAGTGTGGATAGTGCTGCTCTCTACCCACTGCTCAGGACCGGTCATAGCCACCAACACAACACACTAAGATCTGCCGGCCTGGGACACGGGGGGCTGACAGGAAGCATTAGACAGGAGGGAAGTCTAATACTACCACACCTCTGCATGCAGTCACCCCTGCTACATGATCACAGTTCACCACACAAAAACAAATGACAAAACACAAAGGCAAAAGCTGTATTAATTTAGTTATTTATTTACTTACTTTTAAAATTGAGATATTTTCAACATTTTTACTTTTAGACAACACATTTATAACTTCTAAGATATTTCCTATATTTTTCAATATTACATATATGCAATTGCCAGGTGTTTTTAGCCAAAGCATTATTGTGAATGTCTATAAAATAATGCTACTTCTTGCACAGGTTGAATTTGCCAGTTTGCATTATCCTTGAGATTCAAACTTGGTGTTGCTGGAGCCATGCTTTTGAGCTACAGGACATTTTATAAAGGTTCCCTTTGTTAGAATTAGTGCTATCAAACGATTAATCGCTATTAATCCCATACAAAATAAAAGTTTTTGTTTGCATAATATATGTGTGTTCTGTGAATATTTATTATGTATGTATAAAAATACACACGGTATATATTTTGAAAATCGTATGTATTTACATGTCTATATTTGGTTAAACTTTAATTTGATAGTCCAGTTTAGACATTCTACTAACCATAAGTAACTTTGTAACTACGTGTCAACTACATGTCTACTAGCTCTCAGTAGGATAGATTTAGAGTTAGTAGACTAAGTTGACATATACTTGCAAAGTTTCTCATATGCTGTGGACCCATAAAAAAATAAAGTGTTAGAAGATATTAAACAGACAGTCTACTATTACTCTAATTGACATATAGTTGCAAAGTTACTTACTGTTAGTAGAATGTCTAAAGTGGACTATCGAAATAAAGTGTTTCCCTATATTTATATTCATATAATTTATATTTTAAATAAATATATTTAATATATAAACCTAACATTTTTTTTCCCTAAATATATACATGCATGTATGTGTATTTATATACGTAATAAATATACACAGCACACATACATATATTATGTAAAGAAAAACTTTTATTTTTGATATGATTAATCACGATTAATCGTTTGACAGCACTATAGAATCCAAAACTTCCCTTTCATATTAAAATGCTGGGTAACACTTTAAGTTAGGGATCAATTCTCATGATAAGCAAGCATATTACTAGCTTATGGACTGTTTATTAATACTTATAAAGCTCATATTAATGCCTTATTCTGTATGACCATATTCTACAGCCCTTGATCTAACCAAATACCTAAACTTAACAACTACCTTACTTACTTTCAATACACAGCAAGTAGGAGATTATTGAGGCAAAATTCATAATTAATAGTGCAAAGTGGTCCCTAAACTAAAGCATGACCAAATACTGTGTCATAGTAGGTTACCTATGTGCTTTAATTTTAAGCCCTACCTGTAACGGCACTGGTCAGACACAGAAGGTAAGTGAAATGACAAGGTGTTTATTCACAGGGGGTAACAGCAAACAGCAATCGTGTGGGTTCTTCGGACGTGGTGAGTGTCACTTCGTGAGGTTTAAGGAGATAAGAATGTCAATCACAATCTGTCTCTCTGTTTTGACAGATCCTGGGGTTTGGCCGCGGCAGAGCGGCAGAGACATACAGGGATCCGACCAAGCCACCGGAACAGACGAGGAGTAGGACTGGAAAAGGACAAGGCAGAAGGTAAGTAGGGACAGGTAAGTAATCGCAGGTAGTTATACTCAGCTTGTCAGGAAGCAGAGATGGTCCATGGAGTAATCCTGTTTTGCAGTGTGGTAACTTCAAGAACGGACGATCGTGGTGACTGAGGTGAGTGCTTATATCCAGTTCTGAATGGTGGTGACAAGGATCAGGTGCGCATGATTAGTGATGAAGTGCAGGTGAACGTGATTAGTGAAGGTGGAGACGGGCCATTCTGTGACACTACCTTAATGTTTTATTTTACATTTACATTTATTCATTTAGCTGTAATAGCTATCATCTCATATTGGTCACACTTTATTTAAAGGTCCAATTCTCGCTATTGACAAACCATTAACTATGACTTTTGCCTCAATAAACTCCCAATGTGCTGCTTATTAATAGTTAGTAAGGTAGTTTTTAAGTTTAGGTATTGGGTAAGATTAGGAATGTAGAAAATGGTCATGCAGAATTATGTGCTATATAAGTACTAATAAACAGCCACTATGCTAGTAATATGCATGCTAATAAGCAACTAGGTAATAGTGAGAATTTGTCCCTATACTAAAGTGTTACCGTAATGTTATTATTATGGCTGCAAGTCACTAGTGAAACCTTTGAATAAAATAACACAATCCTTTAACAAAGCTAAACCCATCGAAGCAGGAGGTGCTTCTCTTACAGGAAGTATCACCCAGAGGTGTCTCTTCTTATCCCATTGTGGGGGGACCGTGAGGTTTTATAGTAGCTCTTGATGAGCAGACAGTCAGTACCCTCCCATCTCTCCAACTGCACACATCTCAGAGAGCATTTAAAACAACAAAGCAGCGATGGGCTGCAGCTTCATCCACAGGAGAGAGAGACGCCTCTTCCCTTCCTGCCTTTGAAGCTCCAAGGAGTCATTTAATCAATTATTAATCAAAGTGGCGTATGGAACTCAAAGACACTCACTTATGCTGTATATGCTGTAAGGGGCTTCAGAGAGAAGATTTCAATGTGCCATCATTGAGGTGTCTCTGGTTTTAATAAGGTGGTTTAAGGTACACGTGCACTCAGTGAAAGGTTCCTTTTAAGGTTGAGTTCTACAGTGGGAACACGACATGCCTGACTAGCGCAGATTAATGGGGTGTAAATGAGGATCTAGGTGTTGGAGCGCTGCAGAGTGAGAAGTCAAGAGTGGCTACAAAGCCTCGGGGGAAGAGGATGTCTTACACACCGAGGAGGATGCTTTTGTCAATTAACACAATGCTCAATGCACACGCTAAACTTGATAGCCATGAGGAATTCAATTATGAAAGCTTAAACGCCAGTAATTAAGGCTGTGTATCTAGGAATTGCTTTATTTCATTTCAGATTTCAAGTGAAGTATCACTCAACAGAAGTACCCATTCAAAATGAAAACTGGATTGTTCCTCAGCATATGGTTATACACCTGTACAGTTAATGTGGATAGAATAGCTCAGATAATTTGGTTTTAGAATTTTGTCATTGGATTACAAACAAATCTGTGCAGAGTCTGAGACATAGTTGTTATTGTTTCTAAACTTTTGCTGGATACACAGTATCTTTTTCTCAGGAGAAACATCTGAGAAGCAGGAGACTTGGTGATTTTTCTGATCTTAAAATATTTTCTCATATTCTAAAACACAAAGCATCATTGACATGCGTTTGAGGTAGAAACCTATTTTCTTCCGTTTAAATTCTATTTGGTAATTCAAAAATTATGCACTTTATTATACACTTAATTTTAATCAAAAATCTTAATTTGCTCTCCATTTAATCTCACTGCTCTTTAGGAGGAATAATTGATGTATTTAGAATATCTCATTTATTTCAACAATATTGGGTCTCTTAAACAATCTTAAAGAGTGATAGTATCATATTCCTGACATCCTGCTATGGTGTGATGTAAACTACATTGCAAACAGCGACAGTGGACCATAACACTGCAGAGCACAGGGATGATGAATGAAAAGCTGGAAAAAAGTGTTTATCAATGCATTGGCATTACTCCCCAGGCCCACAACGGGAGTTAGTTCATTTGATAGAATTGATTCCGGGGGTCACTTTATGGGGCATGAATCCCTCAATTCCATTTATGAATAAAAATGGCGCCTCTTGCAACTCCAAGCATTCCATAAAAAATTAATCTGTTTTCTTTCGGATTTTTTCCGCCATTCTGTCAGTCTTTTAGTGTTAGACAAATTGAAGTGCGCGCTCAGAGGGAGGCCAGCAGTAAGCGGAGAATCCATTTGCCCAGTCTATCCATCGGAAGAGAGCAGAGAGCCGACGTTCAAAGACGGCAGCCACAATACAGGTGACACCGGGTCAGTCTCTCTTCCTGTCCATCACCTGCATGATGGGATTGTTCTCAGTGGAGGAGAAGCTCTGTGAAGCTCAGGCTCTTTTTGTGATGGTCATATCTTCTGATTGATGGCTTCATGGCCAGGGCCAATATGGCCTTTTTAAATAATTTATGTTGCAATTGCTGTGGACAAACTGCTTTATAACAGGAGTTGTTATTTTTACATCGACTCCGCAATCAATAGTTTAAAAGACATCAGACCTGGACTAATGAACTTCTTAACAAGCTCTCTGGGGGCTAAAAATTAATTACTCTTCAGCCACTGACCACCAAGAGGACAAATCTATTCTCATCTTCCAACATAAAACCTTTGAGCATTGGAAAATAGACAAGTTAAATTGATTGATTAATTGATTTGTTTTAAAATAATTTTACTTTATGTACTCCTATGTTCTAGGCAGATACCATCCATCCATCCCTAAATACTACTATAAAACTGTGTTTGACAGCAAATGGAGACAGTGTGAACTCAACACATATCTAGAGGTGATGCATGTAAGATCACGAGTCATGTTCTTCACGACAGAAATGTACAGTGTTGTGTGATATGCTCGGACTTTCATTGGTCCGTATGTTTTGCGATAAGAGTGGTGTCACAGACAGGCACATTTTTCTCTGTGCATCCGTACAGTAGTCCTGAACCTCGTAAATCAAACCCTGTATTCGCCCTGCTTTTAACCAAGTGACAAATTGGCCAAACAATACTGCTTGAATTCTTATTAAGCTTGATTAATTCATATCATTAGTTAATCACACAACAGCTCATAAAATATAGTAAATTAATTTCTATAATGTGATTAATTTGAGAAACACTTGAATTAACATCAATAAATCAATTGGTGAATCAATTACATTACCATTTTTAAATACAAAGTTAATAGTGTGCTTTAACTAGTGCTGTAGAAGTGATCATCTATCATGTGATATTAGAGGGCCAGAGGGAGCAGCTCAAATGTTCAATGATCTGGAAGCTTTCCTGCAGTCTCTCAATGGGTCAGAGCCTATTGGGGTATGGAAGCGCTGTGCTCCTCTTAACTGGTGAACAAACACTTTTACTCACTTTTAGCTCCATGGAAAAATAGATTGAATCAATTATGTGTATTGTCCAAAATTCAATATGCAAGTAAATAGAGTGAATACTTCTATTCAGGCTCTTGCTTGCATGAGAGAATAGTGGATGCATGTTCACATCATAAGTTCTGAATTAGTCTAGTTTAACTGTAATAAATTTGTCAGTTAGCAGATTTTTAGTATTATTCAACACACTGTCGACACACTTTTTTTCTTATTTAATACTGTAAAACAGCTTTGATACAATCTGTATTGTTAAAAGCGTTATTTAAATAAAGGTGACTTGACTTCAAAGCAAAAATGCAGGATGTTATTTTTTCATTAAATGTGAATGGTTAAACTGAATGTCTATGTGAAAAAAAAAGTAAACCTTTACATTTTTGTGCTAGTATCGTCCACATCTTATAAAGCCAGACAATATAACTTTTAATTACACTCAATATTTACTGAAAATCAGGGTAACTGTCAAATATAATACGCACTTGGGCATATCCAAACATGGCACGTTTTGGGCACATGTTTTATTTTTGCATAGAGGAACACCATGTAAATTCAAAGAGATTCCAGCAACAAGCAATTTGTTTGTCCACACTGACTGGGTGAATGTGATTCATATTTGACGATACAGTTTGTGGAGCGTTTTTATAGACATTTTGGGCCAGTAAGGTTTCACTGAGCAAGGCTAACCAGGCCAATGCTGTGGAAATAGAAATAGAGCTAACAACAAACTTTTTGGACACAGTCATTTGGACAAAAATATATTTACATGGAAGAGGTGACTTTTATTATATGTGATACTACTGTGTCATGCCTGGTCAGGACACTGTGTTCCGGGGATCAAGCAGAAACCTGAAAGTTACAAACCCTGACACGTCAGATCTGTACCTGCAGACCATGTGACATTAAATATACGATTATTTATAACTGACAGTAGTGTATACAAAATATTTATTCTTACAGGCTTTGAACTGTTGTAGGAATAATCAAACCACACATGAGGTGAAAGAACAGAGGAAAAAGTGATGACTGTGAACAAGACTCTTCACCATTGTAGGAGAAGATGACACAGCTCTTAGCTTACATAGCAATCTCAGCAGCAGCTTGGCTTACACAGTCACTACATGCAGTTTACGGCCCGCGCTCTCGTTAATAGTCCTGCTCTCCGCTGCAGCTGTCCGATCTCTGATGTTCCCAGCAGGCAGGGGAGAGAAGACGCTGGCAGGAGGAAATGTCACTTGATGAAGGGAGAGAATGTTCTTCTAACTTTGGTTAAGGTTCAGGTGAGTTAACCTTGATTGGACTTTGTGTTTGTGCCATTGGTCCTTATGAAAGTACGGCAGTGGGTTTGACAGGTCCCTGTTTCTACACCGTCGATGTATACAGGGGATTTTGTCGCTCAGAAGTGAGACGAAAAGGTTAGAGGGACTTGTTTTCAGCTGTGAGACGGGAGTGAGTGTGCTGCTCTAATTGCTGCTGTTCAGATGGGGGCAGGGCTACATGATACTTCTCAACACGCACCGTTCCGCTCAAAGCTTGCAGGGTGTTTTCACATGAAATTCAGCACTTCAGTCCAATATCTTCTGTTGAAATGCTTAAATGCAGGTTACTGAATGTAAAACTGCAAAGTAGAAGGCAGAGTAATATATACGATTTTGTTAATACTGTACCTTTTTGGACAGCATTCTGCAACTTTCGAACTTTATGCTAGAATTGAACTCTTTACATTGAGACAAATCCACATACAAAAATTGTATTAATTATTATCTGTAATGTACATAACCATAACTTCACCTGCCTCGATCAGAGGTCCCACCGATAAAAGGGTGATTTAGACAACTCAAATAACATACATACAGAATACTAATACAATATGATTTAACAAAGCATATGAGCTGCACATTTAACAGTATTTCAACCTTCTGGAATGCCTTTCATGACTTCCATTGTGAGCACATTATTGTGCGCCTTTTTTAAATTAATTAGTTTAATATAATGTCAAATGTATTTATTGAATTTTTTTGCATGACACAGATGTTGTTAACAGAGTCACACTTTAGTTTAACTGTTTTACTGCAATTATTGTTAACCTAATTAATGTTTATTAATAGGTAGTTGTCAACTTTAAGGTATCTAGAATATGCACATGCAGAATAAAGCATTAATATGTGCTTTAAGCGCTAATAAACAGCCAATACTGTAGTAATATGCATGTCAATAAGCAACTAATTAATGGTATGAATTGGTCCCTAAACTAAAGTTTTACCGAACATTCTTTAAGGCTTTTTTACAAAACCATAATCTATGTATTGGTGCTTTAGAGAACAAAGAAACATATAAACTGATCTGAAGAGCCTGTAAACAATGCAATATTTATATAAACTAAAGAGCTTTTGGGGGGGGGGGGGGGGGGGGGGTAAAAATGGTCACACTTTATATTAAGTGGCCTTAACTACTATGTACTTTCATGTACATAGTATGGCCATATTGTATTGGAAAACACTTTTGCTGCTATTGAGGTGGGATATGGGTAAGGTTAGGGACAGGTTTGGTAGTATGGGTAGGTTTAAGGGTGGGTTAAGGTGTAAGGGATGGGTCAACAGTGTAATTATAAATGTAATTACATATAGGTATTTTAAAAATGTAAGTACAATGTTAAAACATGTATGTACACAATAATTGCATTGTACCAAATTATTAATTGTAAATGTAAGTACACAGTAGTTAAAGCCACCAAATATAAAGTGGTAATAAATGATAAAATGATAATAAATAAATGATAATATATAAATAAAATAATAATAATAATACAAAATAAAATCAATATTCTGAAGAAGGAGCTGCAAGAACCAAAGGAAACCTCATATCCTTATTACACAATCCACTCAGCTTCATCTACGCATCACATATTCAGTGCATGTAACACCTCTAAATGAATTTTATAGAACTGCACTGATGTCTTAAATTGCATTCTCCAAAAGAAAACAGAAATGCTTCACAGGAATCAAGACGCTTACCAACTTGAAACAATCTGTAATTATTGAGGTATTAAATCAATTCATTCCTTTGCACCAACAGTTACGCAATTCTTCAGAAAATAATTTGCCATGTAAATCTATTCTGTCTCACAGACGACAGAGCGTAGTGCCTGAACCCTAATGACAGCAGCCTGGAACTCGCACCTAGTAAACAAAATGTTTAGCAAAGGGAGGAATATTAATTATCACGTTCATAAGTGTGGTATCATGGAATGCTCTGTTAGGAGAGGGGACGGGAGGAGAAAGGGGTAATGGTTTTGGGGGGTGGGGGGGTATGTGCCATTTATGAATTGAAATAGGTGCAACGAGTCTCTCTCTAACCCCTCCTCAAGGGAGGGGAGAGAAAAAGAGAGGGGCGGCTGAATTCATGTTGTTAAAACCCTGCTGATTGCTGGGAAGGTAAAAGAACCAATGGCGGCATCAGTGGTTTAATTTAAAGTGTGTTTCTCACTAGACTGCCCACAACACTTAATTAAACTCTCCTGTTTTGGCAATGACAAATGCTGCCGAGCAAGAGGACGGCAGGCAAGCTGACGGAGGCCGCTGTAATTTCTTTCATGTGCAGCGACAGCCAGATTCAGGTCAGAAAGTGGAGAATTAAAGAACTAAACAAGATTTCTGCTCACTGAGGGCCCCGCGACAGGCTTTTCTTTCACATGAATACTCTCTCTTTATTTGCCCTCATTTAACGGGAGTTTTGTCATAGATTTATGGGGCTTGCGGAAACACGACATGTTTGCATAGATCTTGCTTTGCTCCGCTGTGCTTCCCATTTTCGCCTCACTTTAGAGGAGAATTTTCAGCCTGTCAAAGCAGCAAAAGTCAGTGCCGTTTCGTACCTTACAATGCTCCGACACGTTGCGAGATTGCACTTTATATTGTAGATTTATATATTTAAAAAAGAGAACATTTTGGCGAGAACATGCAACTTTTGTGCCTCTGCGGGGACATTTGTCATTCGGTCCCTGAAGAGCGAATTGCGGGCTGCAGTAATCACGCACGGCATGTGTATTGCCTGAACATCAGCATGACGAGCCTTTAATACAGTCTGGACTTACATACTGTACGATGTCATCTACTTTACGGAAAACAGAAAACCATTTACTACAGCTCAACAGCTTATTTGGTTGTGACACAGCCCCAAATCCATCATTCTTGCATTTCCAAAGAGTGCTTGAAAGTCGGCTCTGCCCCAGCCCTTAAGAGCTCAAAGACTGAAAGCAGCCGTGTGAAATAGACTCACCGTGGAACACAAAACCTGCCACGCTTCTGAAATACAAACACATTTATGCCTGTGAGGCATTCTGTAATGCAACATGCACTTTGCTCTCTCTTATAAAGTTGTAGGACTCAATGGACTCAATATTAGGGCAAAAACATTATTTTCTTAATATGTGGCAGTGTTACTGTCTACACATTCGTTCAGCTGTATGGGTGAATTTGTTGGGAACTGAAGTCGCATTACTACAAAAAAGTAGTAGTGTTGTTGAGAACAAATATATTGGTTGTTAAGAGTTTACAGTATATCTAACAGGATTTTAAATTAAAGACTAAAATATATATTATGCTTTTGTTGGACAATGCCTAAATAGCTTTGGTCAAATAATTAGTCTGCCTAACGGTGCATGATATTGTTCACTAGTGTCAAGCTACATATCAACAAGTCCAATTTTGGGATAAAGATCATTAGATGTCTGATGTATGTTGCACTGATGAGCCCATTGGATGGTCCTCTGAGCCATATAATTAGACTAATGATGGGGTGACTGAGTTTCACAGGCTGTATTAGAGAACTGATTAAGAGTGCTTGATCTGTGTTATCTTACCAGGAACAACCTTCCACAATTGACTATTCAATGACTATTGAAACAAGTCTTTTCAGATTTGCCATATATTACTGCTTATTTATCAGCAAAATATATGATGCTTCATGCTTTCCTTATAATAAAATATGACTTGGTCTCATATTTTTTTTTCCTCTCTTCAGTAAATGATCAACAAAATGTTCAGAAAATTCAGATAATGTTGCAAAAGGTCAACATAAATATTACATGAGTTTTATTTTATATTCATCTGCAATTTTTGGAACACTGTTAACTACTATTTAAAAATCGCTTGGGCAAAAAAAAATCAGTGCAATATTGGGTTGGAAATTTAAGTTTGGGACAAAATGAAAAATTAATTCAGTAAATTCAATAAATTTATTATGTTTGTTTAAATAGTTACCTTTCAAAGAGTACAAATTACACCTTTTAGGGTGTGACAATTTAACAAAATATTAAAATTGTTGTGCTTTGCAAAAAGTAACCAACATGTACATTATTCACATAAAGTGCAACATGATTATTCTTGTTTGAAGGAAGTCATATAGTATACTTTTAGCAGTAAATGACAATAGCGATAGCAAAAATACAGAATAACAACCCATCTTTATCACTGGTTCCTCAAAGATAGATTATATATAAACTAAAAAGAAAAGAGAGTGAAATGAAGAGAGCTTGTGGGTGAATTAATGTTTTGGTAAAGGGCTGTGGGGAGTCAGAAAGAGAGAGAGGGAGAGAGAAAGAAAGAGAGGGAGGGAGGGATATCTGGTGGAGTTAAGCGTGCAGCACTTTTTGTGTTCTCCAGCACAATCCATTAATCATAGCACAGTGCGGCAGCCATATTCTTCTATGTAGTGGCTGTACTTTCATTACAGGAGCCTAATTAAATAGCTCTGTGAACTGGAATCTGAGATTCCTCTGTTACAGATTATCATTAATTATGGTGAAAGAGCTGGGAGATGTTGGACTCAATTATACCCGGCTCAAGGCTGGCATGCTGTGATTCATGGCCCTCGCCTGCACACCGACGCTTCTCCGCCGCTTATCACACCATCCCACTTCTGTAAATTGGGCACTGCCAGCCGACACACAGAGAGCCATGGGCAGCGTACTTCATTACAAAAATGTTGGAGAAGCACAGACCAATTAAGGGTCACAGATTTGCTGGGAAGGACAGAGAAAAGGATTATTACTGTGTTTGTGTGTGCGTCTTACTATTAAGAAAATATTCCAAAAGAATTACAGTGTGTGCCTGCATTTGTCTTCTTTTTTTCTTTAATTAGTCTATTGCATGGAATAATGTAACCTGACGCTTTAACGTGATGCTAAATACCTTGAGCTCAGTATCCGATCCACATAAAAAGATGTTCGTTGTCATATTGTGAAGGAACATTTCTTGGGCGGCTATGCTTTTCTGGCAGTATTTGGAGGGAATAGTTCACCCCTAAAATTTTAATTATGTTATTATTCACCGTCATGTCATTCCAACCCTGTATGGCTTTATTTCTTTTGTGGAAAACAAAAGGAAACGTTTTGTTTCTGGAAATGTTCCCTTCTATATAATGAAAGCATGCAGTGACCATTAACTGTCAAGCTCTAATAAAAAGTCGCAAAGCACCATAAGAACAGAAAATTTGTGTGCTATATATTTAAAGTCTTCTGAAGTCACACAATATGTGAGGAATAGACCAAAATATATTGGCAGAAATGCTAGACCTTCTCCACATCTCAAATATGCTGTTGTCAATGTCAGTGACATCTAGACATGAGAAATCCAATGACGTTTGATGTCACTGATGTCCAACATACACAACGGATTTTAGATTTAGAGATTTATTTTTTTTTATTTTTTTTTAAGAGGCACAGCAGAGAGGACAACTTAAATTTTTATATTTTCCTTACACAAAACTATCACATGACTTCTGAAGACTTGAGATATAGTTTAAAAGTTGTATGGACTATTTGTACGGCAAGCCGTTTTGACTTTTATTCCTTCACAGGATATGAATTCTTGATATCAACTATTTTTGCCATACACTAGTGACAATATAAATTTTTGATATCAAGAATTAAATAGCTGATATCAGAAATTACCCTCCCTAATTGTTGATATCAGAAATACATTTTCAGATATCAGAAATTAACATTGTCACTAGTATGGCAAGCCGTTTTGACTTTTATTCCTTCTCAGGATATTAGTTCTTGATATCAACAATTCAGTTTTTACTAGTTAAAATGTTAATTCTTGATATCAGTTATTATATTTCCACTAGTAAAAATTTAAATTTTTGATATCAACAATTAAATTTTCACTAGTTAAAACGCTAATTGATGATATCTGTAATTCTATTTTCACTAGTTAAATGTCACCATAGGCTGCCATTCAAAATCAGTTGTTGATATCAAGAATGAATTTCTTACTAGTTAAAATTCCAATTTCACATATCAGAAATACAATTCTTACTAGTAAAAATGTCTATTCTTGATATCAAGAACTAAATTGTTGATATCAACCATTTAGTTCTTGATATCAACAATTTAATTGTCACTAGTGACCATGTTAATTTCTGATATCAACAATTTAATTCTTGGTATCAACAATTAAATTGTTGATATCAGAAATACATTTTCAGATATCAGAAATCAACATGGTCACTAGTGACAATTTAATTGTTGATATCAAAAATTAACATTGTTACTAGTGGAAATGTTATTGCTGATATCAAAAATAGCCATTGTTACTAGTAGAAATGTAATTTCTGATATCAAGAATTAATATTTTAACTAGTAAAAATGTAATTGTTGATATCAAGAATTCATATCCTGAGAAGGAATAAAAGTCAAAACGGCTTGCCATATCACTAGTGACAATTAAATTGTTGATATCAAGAACTACATTTTTGATATCAAGAATTAAATTATTGATATAGACATTTTTACTAGTAAGAATTGTATTTCTGATATGTGAAATTGGAATTTCAACTAGTAAGAAATTAATTCTTGATATCAACAATTGATTTTGAATGGCAGCCTATGGTGACATTTAACTAGTGAAAATAGAATTACAGATATCAACAATTAGCGTTTTAACTAGTGAAAATTGAATTGTTGATATCAAAAATTTAAATTTTTACTAGTGGAAATATAATAACTGATATCAAGAATTAACATTTTAACTAGTAAAAACTGATATTTAACTAGTGCAAATTTAATTGTTGAATTAAAAAAAAAAATGTTGCTAGTAGAAATCTAATTCCTGATATCAAGAATGAGCATTTTAACTAGTGAAAATTGAAATGTTGATATCAATAATTCATATCCTGTGAATGAATAAAAGTCAAAACGACTTGCCTATTGCTATTACCATGATATAAATTCTTGATATCAAGAATAATATTTTTTACTAGTAGACATTTAATAGCTGATATCAAGAATTCAATTTCTACGAGTGATGACGTCATTGTTGATATCAAGAATTAGCATTGTTACTAGTAGAAATCTAATTCCTGATATCCAAATTAAGTAGCAAAAACTGAATTGTTGATATCTAGAATTCATCTCCTGAGAATGAATAAAAGTCAAAACGGCTTCCCATATTATTTGGTGTTTTTGTGTTTGAGTTTAACGGACAGGGTCTTTGTATTGAATTGTGCTGTATCAAATTCTTTGTTTGTTTTCCACTAAATAAGGGTTTCAGTATGACAGTGGGGTTTAATAGGCGAAAGCAGGGGGGTGTTCTAATGTAAATGTGCATCAAGTATACAAACAGTATACAAACATATTTTGTTCATTTTTAACAAATTTAACTTTGCATGTGCATGTTATGCTCACAACTGTGGCAAATGTAAACCTATATGTTGTCCAATTCTCAGCAGTATTGTTTAAAACTTGTTCTTTCTTTAAAGAGAAAATCTTGGGTATTATTATATTCATTCATTTAAACAGAGGAATCTGTCAATTTCTGATTCATTAACATGTTTGATGTTATTTTTTTTTATTTATTTTTTTTCATGATTTCACCCCGTTGCTCATTTCTGATAGGTTTAACTCACCCTGTATTGCAAGACTCCCCAATCTCCCCTGTAAAGTTTTTGAAATGTTGTATAAGTAAGGTAAAAAATTCATAGTGAGGTTATTATTGGTGTGTGTGCGTGTTTTTTTTTTTTTTGAAAACCCAGAGGAGTAATAAGACGTAAGAGAAACATAAGTTCTGGTAAAACCAAGGCCTCAGACGTTTGCTCAACTCTACATGCCACAGAGGGCAGCCATTTTAATATATATGAAAATCATCTATCTAGTATGCACTATAGGGAACTGAACAGCGGACATTTTCATAGAAACAAGAGAAGACTCTGGAACACTGAGCATGGGATGTGTTTATCTTAAGAGTGCATTTATTTGTGAAATGTATAACATAATTTAAAAGAGTCTGGAAAAGTATTCATACAGTCTGCTATAAAACGATGGAAACACAAACTTTTGGAATTCTGTATCTTATTTAAATAACTTGATTATAAACTCAATTATTTATTATTACAAATAGAAAGGATAGGAGAGAGAGAGAGAGAATGCATGCCTGCTGGAGGGGATCGTGCAGCTCCGCAAATGTAATACACTGCTGTCAAGACAGAGGTCAGCTGGCAATCTGAATTTTAAAAGGAATATGAATAATATTCTGTTTTATTTTCAAAAATGAACTTTCTGCCCTCTATCATGGATCCAATATATGTCTTAATCTAAGGGGCTCTGCCTGCCAGGGGGTCCTGGATGCCGGCTTTGACTTTAACACCTAATAAGGAAATGTGTGTGTTTCCCTCTCCTACCTCCTGATTTTTAAAGTCCCACCACACACACTCTTTTACACATGCACATGCATGTATACAACATGGGCAAACATATAAAGACATCTTTATTCTGCATGTGACAGTCAACCATTTTGTTTTTCCAAAGAAAAAAACAAACCCTTCATTGTAAGCATACATCAATAAATTAAACAGAGTTAGTTTTGATACCAGTTTTAAATCATCACTTTGTAGCAAAATGATAGTATTTTGCTATATGAGGTTTTAAGGTTTATTTGTTGTAACAGGGGTAGGCTACGTCGGTCCTGGAGTGCCGCTGTCCTGTAGAGTTTAGCTCCAACCCTAATCAAACACACCTGAGCAAGCTAATCAAGGCCTTCAGGATTACTAGGGCTATTAGGCAGGTGAGTTTTTTTCATGGCAGGAGCTAAACTCTGCAGGAGATCGGCACTCCAGCACCGACGTTGCTTACCCCTGGCATATACTGTTTGTATCCAAGACTGAGGTACTTTAAAATGTGAACTTGTTAATCTCCAGTTCCACAGTAGATTCCCCAACACAGTTTCTAAAGCACAATTCTGAATTATGATTCAAGTCTAAAGCAGGAACATATGATTAAACGAGACTAATCCATAACCAACCAGACCAAGAGCCAGTAGCGTTGCTCCCTATACGTAATGTCTGTCTGAGAGAGTGAACCTGTAATATTAAATATGTGTGCAACCTTGGGACAAAATTAAAACATCATTCCCACTCATAAATGTGTCTTTTCATTTTAAGCTCTCTGAGTCTACAACACCCCACACTACAAAAAGGCAGCCACTTAGCTTTGACTGACACTAATTTCTAATTCATGAAACCCCCAAAACCCCCTTATTTCCCAGCTTATGTCTATCAGACGATTACAAAGGACAGACTACATCCGCAAGGTGCTAGATCCGTAATCTTGTCAGATGGCTGCATTTGATATGATGCCGCATTAGCTCTTCAGGCTAATGTGCCAGCGAGAATAGAGAAGTACATGGGACCTGTCAAACCCACAGCAACATCATTGCCGTGACTGATCTGAGGTCTGTGAGACTGTCAACTCGCTGACTGGACCAGTCAACACAAATAAATGCAGACATTTCAGAGCTATAATGGCATGGGAGATCTGGGCTGGCGGCGGCCATTACTTGTAATCCAACCTTACATATGACACAATGTGAAAAATGAGCCTGCGTCGGGTGCCCATTAGTGAGCTCTCACATTATCTCTCACTGGCTGATGCTTCTCTTGAGTCATTCACTGGGCTTTTGACTGCCATTCTGCTTTAAATGCAGGGTTAGCACCTCACAAAGAGGAAAGAAAGAAAGAAAGAAAGAAAGAAAGAAAGAAAGAAAGAAAGAAAGAAAGAAAGAAAGAAAGAAAGAAAGAAAGAGAAATTGTTGACAGTAAAGCATTACTAATATGACTGTAACTAAACTGTAGCATGTCCCAGTAATGTACATTTACCCTTACAGCTGAGCAAGATGAGGAACAAGCCAAATGTGTTCCCATAAAATGTCACTTCTCTTGTATGGAGCAATAAATAAAATATTATAATATGTTTTTGGGTTTCGAAGCTATGTATTTTTTTTTTTTTTTTTTTACTATTTAGCATTTAGTTTCTACATTTATCGGTTCAAACTGCTGCTACTGCCTTAATTGAGATTCTAATTGACATAGTAAATACGAAAGAAAGAAAGAAAGAAAGAAAGAAAGAAAGAAAGAAAGAAAGAAAGAAAGAAAGAAAGAAAAAGAAAGAAAGAAAGAACAAGAAAGTGGCATTGGTAGTCATCCCCACAGGCTGTTGTTTTCAGTTTTACTTCCTTTAAAGCAACTCTGTCATTCGGGGGCCTTTCTATTCTTTTAAACACTAAAATGACACACATTGTACTTACTGTGCTGGGATCAGACACCATGAAAAGAAGAAACATAGGCACGTGTGACAGATGTCTAAAAACTGACTCCTCTAATATCTACCAATATCTTAATAAAATGAAGTAGGCTGTTAATTATTAAGTACACTGAATAAAGCTCTGGCTGTAACAAGAATATTAGTAGTGTTTGCTCATAATGGATTGATTTGAACAAAACCCCTAACACATTAAATTCCTAACACAACATGCATAAATGTACAAGCAACTTATATGCATATTCAACAGTTTTTGAGCTACAGGGAAAAAAAAAAAAAAAAAAAAAATATATATATATATATATATATATATATATATATACACAGTTAAAGTCAAAACTTTACATACATCTTTCAGAATATGCAAAATGTTATTTTACCAAAATAAGAGGGATCATACAAAATGCATGTTATTGTTTATTTAGTACTGACCTGAATAAGATATTTCACATAAAAGATGTTTACATAAAGAAAATAATAGTTGAATTTATAAAATTACCCCGTTCAAAGGTTTACATGCACTTGATTCTTAATACTGTGTTGTTACCTGAACGATCCAAAGCTGTGTTTTTTTTTTTTTGTTTAGTGATAGTTGTTCATGAGTCCCTTGTTTGTCCTGAACATTTAAACTACCTGCTGTTCTTCAGAGAAATCCTTCAGGTCCCACAAATTATTTGGTTTTCCAGCATTTTTGTGTATTTGAACCCTTTCCAACAATGACTGTATGATTTTGAGATCCATCTCTTCACACTGAGGACAACTAAGGGACTCATTTGCAACTATTACAGAAGATTGAAACGCTCACTGATGCTCCAGAAGGAAAAACCATGAGTCCTTACGACGAATACAGGCAATTCACCCCCAATCCAGAAGGGGGCACCCACAGCAATGCAACGCTGTTTGATAACTGCCAGCAGAAGAACAGCGAATGTAGCGCCATACATATCCCTTCAAGCCTTAACCATGAGTTGTGCACTTGAAAACAAAGCCCACTAGACAATGACCATGTGCTGATTCTGAATGCGTCTCTCACATAGACTGACAAAGGAGTATACTGGCTTGTGCACTCAACTGTTTGCGAAATGGGGCTCGTGTATCCTACCTCACTCATTCGTCATAAATCCAAATATCCCATAATATTTCCATATTTGTGATGTAACGCATCTGAATGCTAAATTAGTTCATGCTAATTTATTAAGTAAATTATAGGCTCACTGTATTTTATTTTTATAAAATACCAACTGCGCTGTCAAGTTAGCAATGCTGGAATGGATGTGTGTTTTTTTTGTGTGTGTGCGTGTGTTGTGTGTGTGTGATCACTTCAACTCTTTCCTTATACCAGTAGAATCAACTTTAAACACTTATTGTCTTATTAATAATCACTGTATAAAGGTCTGCTTTTATTTGTGTACACTCAAAATTAAAACAAAACAGATTTTATATATATATAACATGTAATAATATTTAGTATTTTCACATCTAGGTTGAAAAAAATTGCACTGTTTTGTAATTTGCACTACTGTCCATTCAAAATAAATGAAAAGGAACTGAGCATAGTAGATTTCTTTTTTTCCCCTGTTGTACCAAAATCGTATCGAACCGTGACCCCCGAGCCGAGGTACGTACCGAACTGTGACATCTGTGTACCGTGCCAAGCCTAATATATATACAGCTCCTATAAAAAGCCTCCATACCCCTTCGCTTTTTTCACATTTTGTAATGTTGCTTCCTTATGTTAAACTGCTTTAAATTAAAAAGCAGTTTATTTATTTTTATTAAATTATTTTTTTCCCACATCAATCTACACTCCATACACCATAATGGCAAAGCAAAAAACAGGTTTCAAACATCTTTGCAAATTTATTAAAATAAGTAATCCTACCCTAATCTGGGACAGTTGCAATTTAGCTCTGGAGCATTCATATTGCTTGTTTATATTACTGATGTAACTAAGACTACTGCACTTCGAGTGAAGTTAACCTGTGGCAGATTCAATTGAATGGGTATGACTTGGAAAGGCACATGCATCTTAATAAAAGGTCTAACAACTGAAAAGATTAGATTGGTGAACAAGAACCTGATGGTCACTCTAGTTGAACTCCATGATCATATGTCGAGATAGGAGAAACCTACAGAAGGACAAACATCACTGCAACCCTCGACAAATATGGACTCTTTATGCTGGTGTGGCCAGATGCAATCCTTTCCACTTGGAATTTGCAAAAAAGCACCTAAAGGACACTCAGACCCTGAGAAACGAGATTCTCTGGTTTAATGAACCTCAATTCCATGCATCATGTTTGAAGGAAACAAGGCACTACTCATCACCTGCAGAGTACCATCCCAAAAGTAAAGTGTGCTGGTAGCAGCCTCATGCTGTGGGACTGTTTTTCAGCGGCAGGGACTGAGGGACTTGTCAGAGTAGAAGAAAAGCTCAATGCACCAAAATATTGAGAAAGCCTTAATGAAAACCCAGTCCAGAGCATTCAGAACCTCAGACTGGGCTGAAGGCTCTACTTCTAACAGGACAATGACCCTAAGCACACAGCAAGAGTGGCTTATAGACAACTCTGTAAATGCTCTTGAGTGGCCCAGCCACAGCCTGGGCTTGAATGCAATCAAATATTTCTGGAGAAACCTTAAAATGTGCATCTGCCCCCATCCAACCTGACAGAGCTTGAGACGTGAAGAGATGAGGAGAAGAATGGCAGAAAATTGCCAAATTCTGATATGCAAAGCTTGTCATATCATACCCAAAAAGACTTGAGGCTGTAAAGGTGCTTCAGCTAAGTACTGAGTTAAGGGTATGAAGACTTATGCAATGTACTTATTTCAGTTTTTTTATTTTTAATTAATTTACGAAGTTGTGACAATTCTGTTTTTACTTTGTCATTATGGTGTATGGATGTAATGAGGGTGAAGCTGAGGCTGTGTTAGAATCCATTTGCAGAAGTTTAATGAGGAACAATTCAACAATCCAAATCGTGAGGCAAAAATCAGAGTCGTGGTCACAGGCAAAGAAGTCAAAATCACAGTATTCAGTCCAATTGGCAAACAAACAAGAGGGTAATCAACAAGGCAAAAATCCAGAGAAACAGGCGATAAATCATACACGTAGCAAACAAAATAAGACAATGGAAACGCTCGGTAAGGCAGTGAAACTGGCAATACTTTGCAAGGTCTGTTTGGCCTGGCCATGCTTAAATGGTTGCCAAACAGGAAGTGATCACAGAAGCAGCAGAGGGAGTGGTACCAGTCAGTACTCGGGCGAGGGCTCCCTCTGCTGGCGTGGCGTTACCGAACCCCCCAGGAGTGACGAGGGCGTCCCCGTGGTCGTGGTGCTGGACGATCGGGTCTGGCTCGATGAAAGTCTTCGATGAGTAAAGGATCCAGGATGTCGTGGGCAGCTACCCATGATCTCTCCTCAGGTCCATAGCCCTCCCAGTCCACCAGATATTGGAGCTGACCCCCTCGGCGTCTTGAGTCCAGCAACTCATTCACCTTGTATGCTGATGATCCGTCTATATCCAGCGGTGGCGGTGGCTCTTGGTTCTCAGCATTGGGGTCAGCATCCGGGTGGACCAGTTTGAGGAGTGAGACATGGAAGGAGGGGGAGATCCGGTAATTAGTAGGAAGCTCAAGCTGGTACGTGAACTCATTAATTTGTTTAATTATTTTAAATGGGCCAACATACCTGGAGCTGAGCTTCCTGCTCGGTAGCCGCAGTTTGAGGTCCCTCGTAGAAAGCCAGACCCTTTGTCCTGGTTGGTAGGGAGGGTGTGGGCGACAGCGTCTGTTGGCCTGGAACTCTTGTGTTCTGACGGCTCTCTGTAGACGGACATGGGCACTGTCCCACACCTTCTCACTGCGCCTGATCCAGTCATCGACTGCAAGAACTGTTGAGAGTTCACCTGACCACGGGAACAAAGGAGGTTGATAACCCAAGATGCACCAGAAAGGGGTCATGCCAGTGGAGGAATGAGTTAGGGAGTTTTGGGCATACTCAGCTCATGGAAGGAATTCTACCCACCGGTTCTGTTCACGACTACAATAAGTTCTGAGATACCTGCTGATCTCCTGGTTCAACCTTTCCACTTGGCCATTTGACTGTGGATGGTATCCTGATGTGAGGCTTACATTGATGTCTAATTGCTTGCAGAAGGCTCTCCAAACCTGAGAGGTAAATTGGGTTCCTCTGTCAGACACAATATCCTCAGGTAAACCATAGACTCTGAAAACATGGTGGAATAGGGCTTGAGCCGTTTCCATGGCTGTGGGGAGACTTTTGAGAGGGATCAAGCGACAGGCTTTAGAGAAGCGATCAATAATTACTAGTATGGTGGTGAAACCATTGGAGAGTGGCAGGTCTGTGACAAAGTCTATGGACAAGTGAGACCAAGGACGTTGAAGAATTGGCAACTGTTGGAGGAGACCAGAAGGTAGTTCCTTGGGGGTCTTGGATTGAGCGCAAGTTTGGCAGGATTTGACATAGGTTACCACATCCTTGGTCATCGATGGCCACCAGAAGGAGTTCTGTAATAGACAGAGAGTGCGTGAAATTCCAGGATGTCCTGAGCTCAGAGATGTGTGAACCCATTTCATGACTCAGAGCCGTAAGCCTTGAGGCACAAAGTGTTTATTTGGGGGACAATTGTCTGGTGGTGGTTCTTGCTGATGGGCTCATTGGATCTCTTCCATAATGTCCCAGGTTACTGGAGCAATGATAACAGATGGTGGAAGAATAGATTCAGGTGTGACACTGTCTTTTGTGCGATCATGACATCTGGACAGAGCATCAGCCTTACTGTTCTTGCTGCCAGGTCTGTAGGTGACGGTAAACTGGAAACGGGTGACGAATAACGACCAACGGGCTTGACGTGGATTCAAGCATTTGGCATTCTTGATGTATTCTAGATTTTTATGGTCGGTGATAACTTGCAACAGATGGACTGCTCCCTCAAGCCAATGCCTCCACTCTTCTATCGCTGCCTTCATAGATACAAGTTATTTATTGCCTACATCATAGTTGCGCTCAGCAGAAGTCAATTTTCTGGAGAAGAATGCGCAAGGGTAGAGTTTACCTGGTTGACCTGGATGACACTGTGAAATAACGGCTCCAATTCCGCAATCAGACGCATCTACTTCTAACACGAAGGGAAGGTTAGGATCAGGATGCTTGAGAATTGGGGCTGTGGTAAAACTGTTCTTGAGTTTGGTGAAGGCTTGGGTAGCTTCTTCAGTCCATCTGAGTTTTGATGGTTTGCCTTTTAACGCTTTGGGGTCGGCTGTATCGCCGGCGATATGAACTCGGTTTTTTTAAGATAAGTGCAAAAGACACTAAAAATGCTCTGTTGATTTTGGTCACACAAATAAGTGTTATACATCAATCGAAACTGTTAAGTGTCTACTTTTTTTTGAGTACACTCACGATTACAACAAAACTTTGTGGTTTTGGGGAAAAAAGAAAACAAACAGGGTGCGCTGTCTGTCTTCTCCTTCTCCGCGATATATTTATAGTAACGCGTCACTAAAATGAAGTGTAACTCAGAAAATACTCAACACAGAAACATGAGAGTTATATCTATAGAAAGCCTAAAGTGTCTGCTTTCAACTGAAGTAAGTGTTGTCGAAAACAAATGTTCTGTGATAAAGTAATCCGTATGAAACCGACACGATGTTCAGTCTGTCCAGTCTAACTCATTATTTCTAATGAGATCCCGCCCCCTCGTGTTCACATGTAAATAACCACGTGACGCGCGCGCTTGGAGACGCCCAACAACAAACAAACAGTCACTCCGTTCATCTCTGCTGCTGTTAGTTTCTGGAAGAAGACGCGCTGAGTAAAGGCTGGATTTACCTCAGAATAAGAGCCAAGAGTTCTTCCAGAATACATCGATCGATCTGATAAGTAAGTAAATGCTTCTTTTTTGCATTAGTTAGCGTGTTATTGTGACAAACCTGAACGCGTTTAGTTGGGTTTTCCCCAAAGGACAACATGATGAATGCTACGCATCTAAGAATGTTTAATGTTCACAAATAGATTTAATATCGTGCTAAACAATAACAATTAGTTTCTCAGATATAAAATATGCTTTTTTTAATGGTACAAAGTACATCCTTTTGTATTTCACAGCATACGTGAGTCTATGGCTGCAGAATCATAACAGCTCCTATAAAATCATGCATACTAGGCTATATGACTACAAAATCATAGTTGTTCCCTTCCAGGAACGTCGAGCTGCGTCGGAGACGCTATGGGAACGCTCTCAGCGTCATTCCGCTCTGAACATCCTATGTCATCAGTCCAATAGAAGGGCGACGCGTCACGGGCGGGGTGACGTCACGACCAGGAAGTATATAAGCACGTGCGGCGGCGCCCGCGTTAGCTTTCTGTCATTCAGCAAGCGCTCTGTATGTTGTCAGTCCTATTCTCTGTTTGTGAGTCTTATTTAGTGTTGTCTGTCCTTTTTGAAGCTAGACATGCCTAAAAGCAAGACCAAGACAGGGGGCGATTCCAGATCGCGCTTCAGATTGTGTGTTACTCCTTGCCCACGCTACATTACTGGGGAGGACACACATAATCTGTGCGTGGTCTGCCTGGGTGCGGAGCATGCGGCAGCGGCTCTCGAGGGAGCCGACTGCCCGCATTGTGAGCGGCTCTTGCTGCGCACACTCCGCACCCGGAGGGCTCTCTTCGAGGAGAGAGCCTTTGTGAGCGTCCCACGCGGTGCTGGCCCCGCTTTTGCCGAGGCAGAGCGGCGGCTGCACTCGTGGGGCTCACAGGCTGATCTGGCTGGCGAGGGGGAGACGGGCATGTCCCTATCTCCCCCCGTATCCGCCAGATCTGGTGTCCCGTCTCTCGAGGAAGCAGTTCCTTCCTCCCGAGATGAGGACTCGACGCTTCGTCTCTCTTCCTCCGAGGAGGTTGGGACGGCGAGCGTCGATGAGGGTTCGCCGCCTCCGCCCCAGTATGAGGAGCTTTTAGAGGTGGTTACACGGGCAGTGGCCAAACTAGACATCAGTTGGCCCCCCGAGAAACTTCCTGTGCCGCGCGCTAGTTTACTCGATGAGCGTTTTCTGCGCGCGCGGCAGCCACCTCTGCGTAGGAGCCTCCCGTTTTTCCCCGATCTCCACATCGAGGTGTCGAGATCGTGGGCTAAACCATTCTCGTCCCGCCCGTTCGTCCCCGCGTCTCATTACTACGGTAATGTGCGGGAGCTGGACGTGCGCGGGTACAGAGCGATGCCCCGGGTCGAACAAACGCTCGCGAGCTATCTGTCACCCGCGGGGGCGTCAGCTCTGAAGGCTCCTACCCTGCCTACTAAGCCTCTGCGCACCACATCATCCTTAGTGGGCAGGGGGTATGCGGCAGCAGGCCAGGCCGGTGCGTGTCTGCACACTATGGCAGTGCTACAGGCGTACCAGGCCGAACTGCTGAGAGAGTTAGACGAGGGCGGTGATATTAGGCCAGAAGATATTTCAGAGCTTAGGAGAACCGCTGATCTTGCCCTCCGCGCCACCAAGGAGTCGGCCCGTGCCATCGGCCGCTCCATGGCAGCTATGGTGGCGACGGAGAGGCATTTGTGGCTGACCCTGTCGGAGATAAAGGAGAAAGACAGGGTCTGCCTCATGGACGCCCCGCTTCAGCCTTCTGGTCTGTTTGGCGACTCCGTGAGTTCGGTTGTCAACAGATTCCAGGAGGCTCGCAAGCAGGCGGAGGCGTTTCAGCGGTTTCTCCCCCGCCGCTCTCTAACTCTTGGGGCTGCTGGGCGGGAGCAGTCCCCTCCGCATACCAGCTCCTCACACAGGGCTGCGCAGAAACAGAGCGTCGCCTCTCGTGCTCCCCCGCGGCGGAGCCGAGGGCAGCGGCGCTCTGTATCGAGGACCTCGAAGCCGAAGGCAGACCTGAGGGATGTCCTGGCGGCCAAGAGGTCCTCGACGAAGAAGTCCTGATGGGCGAGCCCCAGGACTACGGAGGGCGACCCCTACTGGGGTGGAGCGGCTTGCACCGCGGTACACGGTGACCGTCTCCCCTCGGTGCCCTCCGGGGATTTGTCTGTCAACCCTGCAGTTTCAGGGCACAGCAGGTCCCAGCGAGTGTTGCTCTCAGGTTACTCCGCCTGTGACGTTAGCGGGCCTGAGAAACTCGCCCCAGCCGCCAGATTACGCGTCTTGTCCCGGTACGCCGCATCGAGACAGCGGTCTGGCTGCTTCTCTGACACCAGAGGTCAGTCTCGAGAGACTGATTCCCTTAGTAGATCGTTCTGCAGCCTGGCAGCGCCTGCCACACGTATCTCTTTGGGTCCTGCGGACGGTAGAGAGTGGTTACGCCATCCAGTTCGATGGGCCACCTCCGCCGTTCAACGGGGTTTGCGTGACCACGGTCCGCCCCGAGCAGGCTCTGGTCATGGAACAAGAGGTCGGCACTTTGCTGAGGAAGGAAGCCATCGAGTTGGTTCCGCCTCACGAAGTCCACGCCGGCTTCTACAGCCGGTACTTCATTGTTCCAAAGAAGGATGGGGGGCTGAGGCCCATATTGGATTTGCGCGTCCTGAACCGCTCAGTCAGAAAGCTGAAGTTCAAGATGCTCACTATCAGGCAGATTGTGTCTCAAATCAGGTCCGAGGACTGGTTTGTCACGATAGATCTCAAAGATGCCTACTTCCATATATCCATCCTTCCCCTTCACAGGAAGTTCCTGAGGTTCGCTTTCGGGGGCAAAGCGTATCAGTATCGGGTTCTTCCTTTCGGCCTAGCACTCTCACCCCGCACTTTCACCAAGTGTGTGGATGCGGCACTGGTCCCGTTGCGACTGCAGGGCATCCGCATACTCAATTATATCGACGATTGGTTGATTCTCGCTCAATCAGAGCAGTTGGCGGTTCGGCATCGAGATGTCGTTCTCGCCCACATGAAAGAGTTGGGGTTAAGACTAAACGCCAAGAAGAGTGTGCTTTCTCCAGTTCAGAGAACCACTTATCTAGGCGTAGTGTGGGATTCGACCACGATGCAGGCTCGTTTGACCCCTGCTCGGATCGAGTCGATCCGCACGGCAGTCAAGAGAGTGCGAGAAGGCCAGCCATTCACTGTCAAGCAGTTTCAGAGGCTGCTAGGGCTTATGGCAGCAGCGTCCAGCGTGATTCCTTCTGGCCTGCTGTACATGAGGCCCCTACAGTGGTGGCTCAAGAACAGGGGGGTCTCCTTGAGGGGAGACTCGCTCCGCGCTGTCAAAGTGTCACGCCGTGGTGTCCGTGCCTTAGACATGTGGAGAGATCCTCAGTTCTTGGTTCAGGGCCCGGTGCTGGGAGCTCCGTGTCGCCGCGTCTCGCTAGCGACGGACGCATCCCTCACCGGCTGGGGTGCGGTCATGAGTGGCCACCCTGCCCGCGGTCTGTGGAGTGGTTGCCATCTAACGTGGCATATCAACAAGCTAGAGATCCTAGCTGTGTTCCGTGCGCTCAGGCACTTCCTCCCGGACCTAATAGATCAACACGTGCTGGTGCGCACCGACAGCACGACGGTGGTCTATTACATCAACCACCAAGGAGGTCTGTGTTCGCGCCCCTTGTACAAGCTGGCACGCCAGATCCTTGTGTGGTCCCAGGGCAAGCTCAAATCACTGAGAGCTGTGCACATTCCTGGGCATCTCAATGTGGGAGCAGACGTTCTGTCGAGACAGGGGCTGAGGCCCGGGGAATGGATGCTTCACCCAGAGGTGGTGAAGCAGATCTGGAAGGTTTTTGGCCAGGCACAGGTGGACCTCTTCGCCACTCGAGAGTCAGCGCAATGTCCCCTCTGGTTCTCTCTAGCTCCGCCAGCTCCGCTGGGTCTGGACGCTATGGTACAGACGTGGCCGAGGCTGCGTCTGTACGCCTTCCCCCCGATCGCTCTGCTCCCGGGAGTTCTGGCGAGAGTGCGCCGGGACGCGGTCAGCCTACTGTTAGTAGCACCGTTCTGGCCGGGCCGAGTATGGTTCTCGGACCTGATTTCTCTCCTCGACGGCACCCCGTGGCCGGTGCCGATCAGGAGAGATCTCCTCTCACAAGCCGGGGGCGCCATCGTGCACCCCCGGCCGGAGCTATGGAAGCTGTGGGTATGGCCTCTGAGGGGGCGCAACTCATAGCTTCCGGTCTATCAACCGAGGTTGTCGAGACCCTCCTTCAATCCAGAGCTCCCTCCACGAGGAAACTGTACGCCTTGAAGTGGAAGCTTTTCACTTCTTGGTGCGGAGATCGCCAGCTTGACCCAGTCAACTGCCCGGTTGGTACAGTTCTGGAGTTCCTGCAGGCCCGTTTCTCCGCAGGGTTAACCCACTCCACTGTTAAGGTCTACGTGGCAGCTATCTCTTCGTACCACGCCCTTATCGGTGGCCACTCAGTGGGCAGACACCCCCTAGTTACACGTTTCCTCCGCGGTGCGCTGAGGCTGAGGCCTCCGGTACGATCACGGGTCCCCACGTGGGACCTAGCTGTGGTATTACAGGCTCTGAGTGGGGTGCCTTTTGAGCCTATAGAGGAGATAACAGACAGACTCCTCACGATCAAGACCGTCTTCCTGTTGGCCATCACCTCTCTGAGGAGGGTGGGTGACCTTCAGGCCCTATCTTCGGCCCCTTCGCATATTGACTTTGCGCCCGGTTTGGCCAAAGTGTTCCTCTATCCCCGTGCGGGGTATGTACCTAAGGTTCCGACGGTCATACCACAGCCGGTCGTGCTTCAGGCCTTCTGTCCTCCTCCCTTCAGGGAGCCCGACCAGGAAAAGCACCACTGTGTGTGCCCAGTGCGAGCACTGGGTGCATACATCCACAGAGCTGCCCTGTGGAGGAAGTCGGACCAGCTGCTGGTTTGCTTTGGTCCGCCTAAGAGGGGTCTTCCTGCTACGAAGCCCACTCTTAGCAGGTGGATTGTGGATGCTGTCAATACTGCTTACGAGGCCTCTGGGCTTGCCCATCCGTTGGGAGTCAGAGCGCACTCAACTAGAGGTATGGCGGCCTCCAAGGCCCTTTGGGCAGGCGTCTCTGTCCAAGACATCTGCGACGCTGCTGGCTGGTCCACGCCCCTGACATTCGCCAGGTTCTATGACCTCGACATTCGAGCCACTCCAGGCTCCTCTGTTCTCTCGTCCTGACATCAGGCAGGGACTTGTCAGTCTGGCGGCGTGGGCATAGCGTTCCCATAGCGTCTCCGACGCAGCTCGACGTTCCTGGAAGGGAACGAACCAGGTTACGTATGTAACCCAGGTTCCCTGAAGGGAACGAGAGCTGCGTCTCGAAGCCATACTTCCGGCATCCCTGCCAGCGCTTGCTTCATGACATGAAGCTAACGCGGGCGCCGCCGCACGTGCTTATATACTTCCTGGTCGTGACGTCACCCCGCCCGTGACGCGTCGCCCTTCTATTGGACTGATGACATAGGATGTTCAGAGCGGAATGACGCTGAGAGCGTTCCCATAGCGTCTCCGACGCAGCTCTCGTTCCCTTCAGGGAACCTGGGTTACATACGTAACCTGGTTCGTTTTTCTCCCAAACTATAATTCCAGACTACAGTGTTTGTAGGAGCTAAATCTAATATTTTAAGCTACTGAGTCGTTTGATCCCGGACTAGTAGGTTGACGCGCTACTTGCTTGCTTGATGTTACTTCCTCTTCCAGCCTCCTTGCTCCATGAATGAGACGATTATTCCATTGTATTATCATCATCAGTTTATTATCTCCACAAAGCACCTTAGTGCATAATATCCACTTCTATTTCCCACAGCTTACATTTAGGCCGCACATCAACTTCGCGCTATAGCGGTCAAAAACCTTTTTGCCCTTCCGGGTCAAACACCTACCTAACACAGTAGGAAGGCTACCTATATACTCTTATCACAATTAAATCAACAGCGCCACTCAGTGGTCATGATAAGAACAACATGTCATTATAGGTACACATTTTTGGCTCCTACACACCGACCCCTAATTGTTAATGGTGGACAAACATAACAATTCAAACACAATGAAAACAAAGGAGCCAAACAATCCCATACACCCAATTGTCTTTTCTACACGTCCTGTAATAAACAAAGTTTTGTTATAGGTCTTTCAATGATACTAGTTTTGGTCTGCAGCCTCACAGAACGCACTAGACCATGCTTATCTGGAAAAACCTCTAAAACCTTGCCAAGAGCCCAGGAGCCACGAGGAGCTGAAGAGTCCATAATTACTACAATGTCTCCAGCAATCAAACTTCTTTTCTTCTGATTCCACTTTTGCCTCTCTTGAAGTAAAGGCAGATATTCCCGTAGCCACCTCTTCCAGAAAAGATCTGACAGATACTGCACCTGTCTCCATCGTTTTCTCACGTATTGGTCATGAGGCTCGAACACTCCAGGGGGTAAAGCTGGTTTCCCTTTCAAGAGAAGAAGATGATTTGGCGTGAGGGGCTCCAAATCATTAGGATCATCCGACAGCTTAGTAATTGGTCGATCATTCAAAATGGATTCCACTTCACAGAAAACCGTATGAAGGCCATCATCATCTAACCTTTGTTGACGTAGAACAGAGCTAAGAACTCTTTTCACAGAGCGTATCATTCTCTCCCAAACACCACCATGGTGTGAACCTGCTGGTGGATTAAAACTCCAACGAATTCCAACTTGTGACAACATTCCTTGAATCTTTTCATGATTCAGTGAAGCAAGAGCTTCCTTTAATTCTCTTTGTGCTCCAATAAAGTTAGTACCATTATCGGATCTTAGATGCATCACTTGTCCTCTCCTGCTAATGAAGCGACGTAATGCATTAATACATGCATCCGTTTCTAGTGAACTTGCTACCTCAAGATGGATTGCTCTGCTTGCCATACAGGTGAATATTACCCCATATCTTTTACAGGTTACCCTTCTATTCTTCACTTCCACTGGCCCAAAGTAGTCTACTCCAGTGTTGGTAAATGGTGGTAGATCGGGAAGGATCCTCTCCGTTGGAAGATCTGCCATCTTTTGTTCAGCTGCTCTTCTATTATGGCGTCTACAAAAGCCACATCTAGAAATTATCTTCCTAACAGCCGAGTAGGAGTTAGTAATCCAAAATTTCCTTCTAACTGTGGATAACGTATGGCTTCGTCCACCATGACCCAGACTTTCATGCACATGCTTCAGAATAAGCATAGAAATATGCTGATCTTTACCAAGTATGAGTGGATGCTTTACCTCTTCAGGCATGGCTGCTTTACTCAATCTTCCTCCAACTCGTAAAAGTCCATCATCCAAAAACGGATCCAACCGATAAATAGGACTTTGCCGATTCACCGTCACTTTCCCAGATGTTAGAGCAGAAATTTCTTCACTGAATTTTCTTTGCTGTGAATAACGAACAATGGCTTCCTCTGCCCCCAAAAGATCATCCAATGTCAAAGCAAAACTCTTAGGCATCACTGTGATTCTTGATCCCTCAAACTGTACACCGCTGTCTTGATTGCTCGATTGATGACCAGCATTAGTAGCTTTCTGCATCTTTCCCAAGCGAATTCTTTCCAACAAAATCATTTTCAACTTGAGAAACCAGGCCACCGCTATTTTAAGCCTCCTCCACTCAGAAAAGTAAACAATTAGTTGGTCAACAGGGTTGGACACTTCATTCACACTAATAACATTTACTGTGGTTTTTTGCTTAACCTCTGCATCATCAAAGTCTATCGAGAGATATGGTGTGTCTATAGGCCAATAATCCTCATGCAACTTCAAGAAGGCTGGACCTTCAATCCACCTGCTGTTCTTCAGAAAGTCTCTAACCTTCATTCCTCTTGAAGCGTAATCAGCTGGATTATCCTTAGAACTGACATATCTCCATTGCGAAGGTTCAACTTTTTCTCTAATGGTTGCAATTTTGTTAGCTACGAATGTGTGGAAACGCTTATCTTCATTGTTAAGGTACTTCAGTACAGCAGTACTGTCAGTCCAGAAGACAGAATCTTCTAACTGGATGGTCAACTCTTCCTTTAGCATTGTGTCCACCTTAGTAGCAAGCACAGCTGCTGTCAACTCCAAACGGGGGATGGTAACAGCCTTCAATGGTGTTACTCTGGCTTTACCAAGTAGAAAGGCAATGTGAATGCGGTTCTCATGACTTAACATTCTGATGTAAGTTACTGTGCCGTACCCATTGTTACTGGCATCAGCAAAATGATGTAATTGAACATGCCTAAGATCTCCAAAATCCCTTGGCTCAATGCACCTGTCCACAGTGAATGCAGTTAGTGACCTCAGATCCTCCAACCATCTTTTCCACTTACTTAAAATGTCCTGTGGTATGGCATCATCCCATCCACAACCTCTCCTGCACAATTCTTGTTGCAGCATCTTGGCAGACAACATGACTGGAGCCAAGAACCCTAAAGGATCGTACACAGAGCTAGTGACCGAAAGCATGCCACGTCTTGTAAGAGACTGCTGTTTTACCTCCAATTTAAATTTAAAAGAGTCCGTTTCTACACACCATTGTAGGCCCAATGCTCTTTCAATTGGAAGTTTATCTCGGTCCAAATTCAACTCCTTAAGGTCTTTGGCTCTTTGTTCCACTGAGATAGATTGCAACAGTGCACGACTATTACTGATCCATTTTTCCAAAATGAATCCTCCTTTCTGACACAGGGCAATGAGATCCTTCATCGTTTTTATAGCTTTTCTTTCTGTAGCCGAGCTCTGTAAACAATCATCCACATAGAAATTCTGTTTGACAGATTGAATCACATGAGGTGGAAACTGAAACTGATTGTCATCTGCAGTTTTCCTCAGGGCATAACTTGCACAGCTCGGAGAGGAAACTGCACCAAATAAATGTACAGTCATTCTATACTCCACAAGTCTCTCAGAGATGTTTCCATCAGGCCACCAAAGAAAGCGAAGAAAATTTCTATCTTCTTCAGCCACCTTCACTTGATGGAACATAGCCTGAATGTCACCCATAAAAGCTACAGGTTCCTGTCTGAAGCGAGTGAGAACTCCAAGCAAAGAGCTGGTAAGGTTAGGTCCCTGCAGAAGTTTGTTGTTCAACGATGTTCCTTGATATGTGGCTCCACAATCGAACACTACACGAATAGATCTTTTTCTTGGATGATGTACACCATGATGAGGGATATACCATACTTTCCCAATTTCACAGTGTACCTGTTCTTGAGGTACTTGTTCTGCATAGCCCTTACTGATGACATCATTCATGTATCCCGCATATTCCTTGTGAAAATCATGGTTGTTCAGAAACCTTTTCTTCAAACCAAGGACCCGTTGCTTTGCTACAGCAAAGTTGTTAGGCAGATAGACTTCTTTGGTTTTAAAAGGCAACTTCAAACAATATTTCCCATCTTGGAGTACCGCTGACTGATCCATGATTTCCATGAACCTGATGTCCTCCCTTGACATTTCCTTCTTCGCAGTGCTTTCGTTAAAGTCATGATTGTACTGACTGATTAACATTTCCTCCAATCTGCACACAGCAATCTGATTCACTGTAACAGTAGAAAGCTCCATTCCCCTTGAACCACTGTTTCCATTCAGTGGACCATTAACAACCCATCCCAACACTGACCTAACAGCATATGGGCCAGTCCCACAGCTGTTAATGATCTCCCAAGGTTCCAATATCTTGGGAGCATTGGTACCAATTAGCAAATCAACATTTGCCTTTATGTTTGGGATGTGCACCTTTGATAGGTATGGAAACATAGCCAACTCTTTAGATGTTATCATGTTGTCAGTACTTACTGGCATTTTCTGCTGCGTGAGCACCTCAGGAAGTTGATAGAAGTTACTGTCATCAAGACTGGACACCTCCAAACCAGTCAAGGAATAAGCTGGAACAATGGCTTGTTGCCCCATTGTATTGAGCAGAAATGTGACCCGTTTACCTGAGATATTCAGCTTCTGCATAAGCTGTTCTGAGCAGAATGTAGCTGAACTACCTGGATCCAAGAATGCATATGTTTTAATGACCTTGTTTCCCTTGCTGGATTTAACTTGTACTGGGAGAATCGACAATGCACATCGGTCCTTACCGACCCCTGTATGCCCACATATTTTGGAAGAAACTAACCTATTATCAGATGTTGACTGTTTCACTGCTGCTGATTGGTTTTTGATGTGAAGCACAGTAGGGTGAGATTGATGACAAACTTTGCAATTCAAGCGCCCTTTGCAATCCTTGCTCATGTGCCCAATACACAAGCATGCAAAGCAAACTCCTTTTTCCCTAAGAAAGTATATCTTTTCCTTATGCTTCTTTGAATTGAACTGATCACACTCCTCCAATGAGACGATTATTCCATTGTATTATCATCATCAGTTTATTATCTCCACAAAGCACCTTAGTGCATAATATCCACTTCTATTTCCCACAGCTTACATTTAGGCCGCACATCAACTTCGCGCTATAGCGGTCAAAAAACTTTTTGCCCTTCCGGGTCAAACACCTACCTAACACAGTAGGAAGGCTACCTATATACTCTTATCACAATTAAATCAACAGCGCCACTCAGTGGTCATGATAAGAACAACATGTCATTATAGGTACACATTTTTGGCTCCTACAGTGTTTGAATATGATGGACAATTCATTGTATTTCAATTTCTTACGGCACGATGTTGTTTTCATGCTCTATATAAAACAATAATATGAGAGTATATTGTAACATGATGAATGCTACGAGTCTAAGTATGTTTACAACGTTTATTATTAATAGTCTTCTCTGTTCAAAAATAGATTTAAATAACGTGCTAAACAATAATAAATAGTTTCTCAGATATAAAATATTTTTTATAGTACAAATTACATCCTTTTGTGGTTCACAGCAAACATGAGTCTGTGGCAGCAGAATCATAACAGCTTCTATGAAAATCATGCATACTAGACTATATGACTACAAAATCATAGTTGTTTTTTTTTTTTTGGGGGGGGGGGGGGTTTCCCCAAACTGTTGTTTTCATGCTCTATATAAAACAATAAAAGTAATATGAGAGTACATTGTAACATGATGAATGCTACGAGTCTAAGTATGTTTACAACATGTTTATTATTAATAGCCTACTCTGTTCAAAAATAGATTTTAATAACGTACTAAACAATAATAATTAGTTTCTCAGATATAAAATGTATTTTTTTTGTGTACGATAGTACAAAGCATGCATGAGTCTATGCTCACAAATGTTTTTGGTTGTTTGTATTTTATTGAATCAGGTACCTGAACCACAGATGAATCCTGATGACTTTCTTCAAGATGTTTTCCTCTGAGATCGCTGTACCAACATCAGATGGTCAACTACACTGATATTCTATGGTAAAACAAGATCCTTGACTACTGATTGTTTTTTTCTTCTTGAATCCATGGAAATAAGTAAATGTTGTTGAACAGAATCTGTTGCAGGAACGACTCAAAGTCTGTTCACATCTCTGTGGTTAGATCAGTGTGCACAATAATGTGTCTTCGACCTTCATTATGTATGTTTTGATTATACTGTGTTGTAAATAAAATACAAATAATTTAAAAACCCCATTTTTTCAGTCTCCTCACACTCTCTGTCTTACCTGCCTCAGTCACAGTCACACTGATGGGCCATTAGCAGCTTTAGGGGAGGGCCCTTTGTCTCTCAGGTGAGAACCACTTAATATTCAAGGCTATTACCACTCCCTCGCATATACGCTTTCTATCACAAAACATGTCTTTAAAAATTTAAATCAATATATTGTTTTCTGTGAATGAGTAAGCTGAATGATTTTCACATAATTGTGAAGTAAATATTCTAGCCTAGAAGACTAATTACACAAAAGTCTTATTCAGGACGATTTAGTGTGGCTTTTATGCCTTATTTCAGCTACATTTTTTTTCCCCAAAACTTTCTAACCACGCATACTATTTTTTTTCTAACAAATGCAAACATGTACATCCACCTTGGTCACATATTATTGTAGCATAGTTTGTGCTGAATACAAAAAAAATACATGTTAGTCAATAGTATATTATAAGTAGCTGAAATAAGCACAAATATCAGGGCATGTCAACACATCTCAAGGGCCCCAAAATTACCTCAGACCCCAGAGGGTTAACAGTGACGTTAGGGGGGATGCTATCAGACTGTAGTTACGAATGAAGCGTCTGTAGAAGTTTGCAAAGCCGAGAAATCTCTAAAGTTATTTCACTGTAGTGGGTTGAGGCCAGTCTGTGACTGCTTTGACCTTAGAGTCATCCATCTCGACACCTTGATGACTGATGTTGAACCCAAGGAAGGATGTTTGTTTGACATGAAACTCGCATTTCTCGGCCTTGATATATAGCTGGTTATCCAGCAGGCGGAAGAGTACTGTCTTGACATGTTGGATATGTTCAGGTTCAGACTTGGAGTAAATTAAGATGTCGTCAATGTATGCCACTACACACTGGTTCAGTAGATCTCGGAAGATTTCATTGATGAAAGACTGGAAGATGGCTGGGGCGTTAGCAAGTCCATACGGCATGACCAAGTACTCATAGTGCCCCCTAGTGGTGAAAAAGGCAGTCTTCCATTCATCACCCTCACGAATTCTGATCAGGTTGTATGCACTTCTGAGGTCAAGCTTAGTATAGATCCTGGCCTCACGTAGTTTTTCCAGTGCTGAAGGAACCAATGGAAGGGGGTAGTGGAACTTGACAGTCCTGTTATTTAAACCTCTGTAATCTATGCACGGCCATAAGCCTCCATCTTTCTTTTCCACAAAGAAAAATCCTGCGGCAGCTGCTGAAGTGGTGGAACGGATAAATCCAGAGTTCATGGCTTATTCTATGTAGTCTTCCATGGCTTGAGTCTCGTTGCATGACAGAGGGTAGACTTTGCTTTTAGGAGGCATGGCATTGGGTAACAAGTCAATAGCGCAGTCCCATGGTTGATGAGGTGGTAACTGGGTGGCCTTAATTTTACTAAAAACTTCACTGAATTCATCATAACAGGAAGGTAGCTTAGTGGTTTGAGTAGTGTTAGGGCTTTCGATGCTCGTCTTCAAACAGGGCTTGATGATGGCTGTTTGCATGCAATGGGTTTGGCTCCCTCTGCTGGCGTGGAGTTACAATGGAGTGTAGATTAATGTGGAAAAAGTCCTTCAAAGCAGTTTAACATAAGGCAGCAACATAAAACGTGAAAAATATTAAGGGGTATGAAGACTTTTTATAGGCACTGTATATACAGTATATATATATATATATATATATATATACACATTATATATATATATATATATATATATATATATATATATATATATATATATATATATATATACAGTCAGGTCCATAAATATTGGGACATCGACACAATTCTAACAATTTTGGCTCTATACACCACCACAATGGATTTCAAATGAAACGAACAAGATGTGCTTTAACTGCAGACTGTCAGCTTTAATTTGAGGGTATTTACATCCTAATCAGATGAACGGTGTAGGAATTACAACAGTTTGCATATGTGCCTCCCACTTGTTAAGGGATCAAAAGTAATGGGACAGAATAATAATCATAAATCAAACTTTCACTTTTTAGTACTTGGTTGCAAATCATTTGCAGTCAATTACAGCCTGAAGTCTGGAACGCAGAGACATCACCAGACGCTGGGTTTCATCCCTGGTGATGCTCTGCCAGGCCTCTACTGCAACCGTCTTCAGTTCCTGCTTGTTCTTGGGGCATTTTCCCTTCAGTTTTGTCTTCAGCAAGTGAAATGCATGCTCAATCGGATTCAGGTCAGGTGAATGACTTGGCCATTGCATAACAGTCCACTTCTTTCCCTTCAAAAACTCTTTGGTTGCTTTTGCAGTATGCTTTGGGTCATTGTCCATTTGCACTGTGAAGCGCCATCCAGTGAGTTCTGAAGCATTTGGCTAAATATGAGCAGATAATATTGCCCGAAACACTTCAGAATTCATCCTGCTGCTTTTGTCAGCAGTCACATCATCAATAAATACAAGAGAACCAGTTCCACTGGCAGCCATACATGCCCACGCCATGACACTACCATCACCATGCTTCAGTGATGAGGTGGTATGCTTAGGATCATGAGCAGTTCCTTTCCTTCTCCATACTCCTCTCTTCCCATCACTCTGGTACAAGTTGATCTTGATCTCATCTGTCCATAGGATGTTGTTCCAGAACTGTGAAGGCTTTTTTAGATGTCGTTTGAACTCTAATCTGGCCTTCCTATTTTTGAGGCATCTTGTGGTGAACCCTCTGTATTCACTCTGGTGAAGTCTTCTCTTGATTGTTGACTTTGACACACATACACCTACCTCCTGGAGAGTGTTCTTGATCTGGCCAACTGTTGTGAAGGGTGTTTTCTTCACCAGGGAAATAATTTTTCAGTCATCCACCTGTTAAGGAACTGTTGGACACAAAGGTAAGTATTTCAAGTGATAATATTTATTAACAGTCTTGGTGATCTCCCAGCACCGGTGGATGATGTGAGAACAGGTGAGTGGTGATTCTCCGTGAGTTTGGTGATAGATCGTCAGGATTCTAACCGTCCCTTTCTTAACTTGCAGGTCCGTGGTGAACCGGAGTTACTTCGAGCTTGGGGAAGATGGTAGTCACCAGGAGCTGGTTCCTGAGAGCGGGGTGGATGAAGAGGAACAAGGCAGAAGGTAAGTACGACAGGTAGGGAAGTACAGGAAGTATACTCAGCCTAGTAGCTTCATAAGCGGTCTCTCCTTGTAGTCACAACAAGATCGGACAACTGTGTGAACTGAGGACGGTGCTCTTATTGAGGGTGGTGATAGTAGCGGTGATGAGGTGCAGGTGAAGGTGATCAGAACTGGTAATTGGTTTTGTGATGAGCCTGGCCGTTCTGTGACAGTACCCTCTCCACGGCCTGCTCCTGAGGGCCGACCCCGGCGTCGTGGTGGTCTACCTCGGTTTCGTGGAGCAGGATGGTTTGGATGGGTGGCATGAAACTCCTCCAGTAGAGCGGGATCCAGAACATTATCCCTGAGGACCCATGAGCGTTCCTCGGGGCCGTAGCCCTCCCAGTCCACCAGATATTCCAAACTCCCACCACGGCGCCGTTCTGTGACACCACCACAGTTGTTTTCCGTGGTCTTCCGGGTCTTTTGGTGTTGCTGAGCTCACCGGTGCGTTACTTCTTTTTAAGAATGTTCCAAACAGTTGTTTTGGCCATGCCTAATGTTTTTACCATCTCTCTGATGGGTTTGTTTTGTTTTTTCAGCCTAATGATGGCTTGCTTCACTGATAGTGACAGCTCTTTGGATCTCATCTTGACAGTTGACAGCAACAGATTCCAAATGCAAATAGCACACTTGAATTTAACTCTGGACCTTTTATCTACTCATTGTAATTGGGATAATGAGGGAATAACACACACCTGACCATGGAACAGCTGAGAAGCCAATTGTTCCATTACTTTTGGTCCTTTAACAAGTGGGAGGCACATATGCAAACTGTTGTAATTCCTACACCGTTCACCTGATTTGGATGTAAATACCCTCAAATTAAAGCTGACAGTCTGTTAAAGCACATCTTGTTCGTTTCATTTGAAATCCATTGTGGAGGTGTATAGAGCCAAAAAATTTAGAATTGCGTCGATGTCCCAATATTTATGGACCTGACTGTATATATATATATATATATATGTATATATACCTACCTTTACCAAAACATTATATATGCACACAAAAACTGGTATTTCAATGGTTCTTTGGGGTCAAAAAGTTTTTGCTATTGCAGTAAATCCCATTTATAGCAAACGTATTAGAGTGGAATAACATATCTAACATCTAAGGAGGATAATGGGCTTCCTCTTATGATTCTACATAGCACCTATCTTTGAAGGTGCTGTAAATGGTGCTATGTAACACTTCAAGTGGTTCCCCTATGATTGCAAGCCAATGAACCACTTTTAGTGCAATTTAGCAACATTTTTAGAGTGGTTGTTAATGAAGAGTGGTAATTAATTGTAAATAATTAATTTAATTTAATAATTAAATAAATAATTACTACATTAAAATAGTGTTAACTTGATATAGTGGACCACTGTCAACAAAACCAGAAATAGCATATACTGTCTGTGTTACGGAAGGGGACTCAACACGAGAGAGATGGTACAAAAGGTGAGTTTATTAAAAGCAGATGAGCGTTGGCAGATGAACTTCGGGGAGGATGGAGACTCGGAGGAAGGATCTGGATCCTGGACACGGATGACGACAACACTTAGAAGGAATACAAGAGGTAAGTACACACTTGGGTAGGTAACAGATCGATAGCTGAGATAGCATACGTGAGTCTGCTTCGTTGGAACGAGATCGGATGTCTAATGGCTGTGAGGTGTGTGGTTTTATGGTGACTGGTGATGAGGTGATTATTCAGTGCATGTGTGCTCATTAGTACTCTGGTGAGGGTGCTCGCTGTGATTGGGTGGACTGAGAGCCTGGTCGATCTGTGACAGTCTGAAGGGGATCACATATTAATTTTCTATGTTTTTGCTATAGAAACAATAACTTTAGTAACAGTAAAATTTAAAACGAAAGCCATGGTTACCATGGCAAATTTCTGTAAGGGTTGAGGGTTAGTCTCCAGACCAATTGCATAGTAATTGACTGGTATTAACAGAAGATAGTTACAATGACACATTTTTGACATTTTTACTTGTTTTTGACATTTGACATTTAATTATTTGATGCTTTACATAAGAATAGTTTGGTATTTCAGAACTTTGTTGTGACACTTTATTTTAAGGTTCAATTCTTACTACTAATAATCTTGCATTAACTACAACTTTTGCCTCAATGAACTGCTAATTTGCTGCTTATTACTAGTTAGTATGCAATAAAACTAAAACTAAAATAAAAGAAAATTGCTAAAAATATAATAAAATACCTAACTACATAATACTAATATTTTTAGAAATTGCAACAATATAAAATATAAATAAATATATTTATACATTTAAAATTTTAATTAAAACAATAAGTAAACAATAAATAAACAATTATCTCCTGGCCAGAGGAGAACTGCCCCCCCCCCCCCATCTGAGCCTGGTTTCTCCCAAGGTTTTTTTTCTACATTCTGTCACAGAGGGAGTTTTGGTTCCTTGCTGCTGTCGCCTCTGGCATGCTCAGTTGGGGGACTCTTAATTTCTAGTGATTATCGTCAATTTGATTTAGCAGATACTATTTAAACTAAACTGATCTAGACAATGACATCTCTGAACTCAGTAATGAAATGCCTTAACTGAAAATTGAGTGTTTAATCTTATTTTTATACATTACTGACACTCTATCCTCCAATTTGATGCTGTTAAATGCTTTGACACAATCTGTATTGTTAAAAGCACTATATAAATAAAGGTGACTTGACTTGACTTGACTAGTAAGACCGTTGTTGATAGTTGTAAGA